>NC_135232.1:519995752-520624389 GCF_051348905.1 Ranitomeya variabilis
AGGTGATAATATTACACAATCGTATCTCAGCTGGCTAGCTGACTCAGAAAGTAGTTTGCAACATCAACAAACTGTTCCACAAACCTCTTTGGTTGACTCTTTTCAAACCCCACCTTATCCACCATCTCCATCTGTTACCACTTCAATGTTGACATCCACAACTCATCAAACACCCACACTCCAGCCCCCAATGCATAAAGAGAAAATGGCCACAAACTCATCCAGCACAGAATGTGGAAGTGGCGAAAATACCACCTACGAATCTTTCTCAAGTAATATTGATTTGGCAGATTTGTAACGAAGTGATAAATAGATTATAGCATTTTTAATTTTTATTTTAACCCCTTTACCCCCAAGGGTGGTTTGCACATTAATGACAGGGCCAATTTTTACAATTCTGACCTTTATGTTCCTTTATGAGGTTATAACTCCGGAACGCTTCAACGGATCTTGGCAATTCTGAGACTGTTTTCTCGTGACATATTGTACTTCATGTTAGTGGTAAAATTACTTCGATATAACTTGCATTTATTTGTGTAAAAAATGGAAATTTTGGCAAAAATTTAGAAAATTTCGCAATTTTCAAATTTTGAATTTTTATTCTGTTAAACCAGGGAGTTACGTGACACAAAATAGTTAATAGATAACATTTCCCACATGTCTACTTTACATCAGCACAACTTTGGAAACAAATTTTGTTTTGCTAGGACGTTATAAGGGTTAAAATTTGTCCAGCGATTTCTCATTTTTGCAACAAAATTTACAAAACCATTTTCTTTAGGGACCACCTCACATTTGATGTCACTTTCAGGGGTCTACATGGCAGAAAATACCCAAAAGTGGCACCATTCTGAAAACTGCACCCCTCAAGGTACTCAAAATTTTACTTTTTAGTCACAAAAATGATCTTTCAGCAACAATTTTTTTATTTTCCCAAGGGAAAAAAGAGAAAATGGACATCAAAAGTTGTTGCCCAATTTTTCCTGAGTACGCTGATACCCCATATGTGGGGGGACCACTTTTTGGGCGCACGGCAGGGCTCAGAAAGAAAGGAGCGCCGTTTGACATTTTCAAGCTAAAATTGGCTGGAATTGAGATCGGACACCATGTCGCCTTTGGTGAGCCCCTGATGTGCCTAAACAGTGGAAACCCCCCACAAGTGACCCCATTTTGGAAACTTGACCCCCTAAGAAACTTATCTACATGTGTGTTGAGAATTTTGAACCCCCAAGTGCTTCACTAAAGTTTATAACGCCCGGGTGTGAAAACAAAAAATCCCACAAAAATGATCTTTTATTCCCCAAATTTTATTTTCCCAAGAGTAACAGAAGAAATTGGACCACAAAAGTTGTTGTCCCATTTGTCCTGAGTATGCTGATACCCCATATGTGGGAGAAAACTACTGTTTGGGCTCGGAAGGGAAGTAGTGACATTTTGGAATGCAGACTTTGATGGAATGGTCTGCATTTGGTGAGCCCCTGATGTGCCTAAACAGTAGAAACACCCCACCAGTGACACCATTTTGGAAACTTGACCCCCTAAGGAACTTATCTAGGTTTGTGGTGAGAATTTTGAACCCCCAAGTGCTTCACTAAAGTTTATAGCGCCCGGGCATGAAAATAAAAATCCTATTTTTTTTCCCACAAAAATGATCTTTTAGTCCCAATTTTTTATTTTTCCAAGGGTACAGGAGAAATTGGACCCCAAAAGTTGTTGTCCAATTTGTCCTGAGTACACTGATACCCCATACATGGGAAAAAACTGTTTGGGCACATGTCGGGACTTGGAAGGGAAGCAGTTACGTTTTGGAATGCAGACTTTGATGGAATGGTCTGCGGGAGTCATGTTCCGTTTGCAGAGCCCCTGATGTGCCTAAACAGTAAAAAACCCCACAAGTGACATCATTTTGGAACCTAGATCTCCAAGGAACTTATCTAGATGTGCCCCCTCTTTGGAACTAATCTACTGGTTCCTGTAAAGTAAATTAGTAGTGCATGGAGGTGTGGTACAATTTGAAGCAATCCTTCATACACAGGCCAGGTCTGTCAGGGCAGGTGTCGTATTGATCAATGGTGTCCTTGCGCATTCCTGTTTTGTAACACACTCGGCACCTTTTTTGCGGCTTACATTTTCTTCCAGTTGGCGGCACCACCCCCGGAAAATGCTGACCTGGTACGATACGGGCACCCTCGGTACAGGAAGTACTGGGGCCTGCTCCTTCCCTTATGCCAAATATCAGGGCCTTAACCACTACCTCCTGGAACTAAAGGTACGACGTATCGGTGTGGCGTGCACACCGTGACAGCAGAAAAACATTGAGCATTGCCATTTGTACGATGTACACGGACAGCTTTTTGTACCACACCTTGGCCTTTCTCAAAGCACTGTACGGTTGGAGGAGTTGATCGGAGAGATCAACGCCCCCCATGTTTTTGTTGTACACCAGTACACGGTCCGGTTTTCTGACCTGTCTAGAGGTACCTCGTACAGTGCTGAGGGCGCTGCCAATGCCGTGTATGGTGGTCAAGAGAAGAACATCCCTCTTGTCCTTGTACTTGACCACCAGCAGGTGGTCGCTACATTGGGCTCTGCTCTCACCTTTTCTTTTTTTTTTACTGAATCATATTTATTAAAACTTTTTCAGGTTAGACAGATAAACATAACAATTCCGCAAACAGAGCAGAGTAGATTAATAATACAATAAGAAAACAGACATACCAACGCAAGGGAGGGGGGGGGGGAAAGGGAGTAGGTACGCATAGGTATACAACTGTAGATTATTTAGATCAAAGGTCTAAACATAAACTAACCTACTAAAATACAGGTTCCTGAAAGTCAAAGCAACATTTAAACTAGACAGCTAGGCACAGAGCAAGATTTTTCACGGGCCGGGAGTATCAGATCCCGGATCACAGTAGGACAAGCGTCTTCACGATGGCATAAAGGAAAAACGGCTATCAAGCCACGGCTTCCAGATCTGAGACTTTTTTGTTTTTGATGACGCAGATAACACCAGTGCCCGTTCGTATTGGCAATGAAGGTTCATCCTATCAATCACAGATTGTATGGTCGGTGCGCTAGTCACTCTCCATTTGGAAGCCACTGCCAGTCTAGCGGCTATAAACAAATGTGAGAACACACCTCTCAGCCCATGTGGGATCTCATCCAAGCCAATATGCAATAAAACCATACAAGGTCGCAGGGCCACCCGAATCCCAGTCACCTCCGCTATCACATCCTCTAAACCCAAAGATTTAGTAATTTCTGACACGACCACCACATATGGCTAAGCGTCCCCAACATACCGCAGCCTCTCCAGCACAATGGGGAGCATTGAGGGCCAAAATGGGCAACTTTAACTGGGTAATAGTACCAGCGTAAGTGGACTTTTTTTAATTGTTCCAGATGGTTTACACATGAGGATACTATCCGAACCTCTAACACCGCTTCCCACCACCCATCAGGCGCTAGGGTGACCTGCAAGTCATCCTCGCACTGGCTCATGAATTGCAACTTAACCTCTGGGTCAGGATCATTCAGGGCTCTATACAAAATAGATACATTGCGAGTACTAGGCCCAGGCACCAAGAAAAGACCATTTACTGTACAAACTAGGTTGGTATTAAAAAAGGGCGTCAGTTGAGTAGTGTGCATAAGATGTCTTAATTGTAAAAACTGATAAAATCTATGCCGAATATCAGGGTGTTTCGCAACTAGGCGATCAAACGGTTTAATCATTGTGTCATCAGGCAGCTGATGAAGTGATTTTACACCAGCCAGTACCCATGGCTGTAAATCTATATATGGAATATGTAATTCTAGCGCCTTCAGTGACACTTCAGTTAACGGAATTTTAATAAGAGACGGGACCGTCTGTCTCCAAAAATGCAGTGCAGTAGACATGGTCGGTAGAGGGAGACTACCTGTCCACGGCCCCAAAGCTTCAACCTCCAGCATGAATCGGGTGGAGCCTCTAGTTGCATAGAAATTTTCAATTTGCAACCATCTATGATCCTTATCAAGCTGCCACCAGTCCCGCAACCCTGCCACCACCGAGACCTTATAGTACGCCATCAAATTTGGTAATCCCATTCCCCCCAACTCATAAGGGTAGTACATAAGGGATTTAGCCACTCTAGGAGTTTTGTGGGCCCATATGTATCTATTTGTTAAGCGTTGAAAGTTTGTTATAATTTTGCTTGGAACCCTCAAAGGGAGACATCTAAAATAATATAATATCTTGGGGAGAATTTTCATTTTGAAAATGTTGATTCTGGCCACCCAGGATGTCATAAACATATGCAAAGTGTCTAACTCAGACTTAATCTCTCTGAATAGAGCAGAATAATTCACCTCTATAATATGTTGAGAACATGTAAGCTTTATACCAAGGAAAGGGATACCCTGATCAGTCCAACGAAAAGGAAACTTATTCTCTAATTCAGTTCTGACGACCAAAGGGACCGCGACAGGGAATACCAAAGATTTGGATGCGTTCAGTTTGTAATAGGATACTGACGCAAAATCCTTTAGTTCAGCCATGACTGCCGAGAACGACCGCTCCAGATCCACACATGTTATGATAACGTCATCCGCGTATAGACCAATCTTATGAGCAGCCGGGCCCACCATCAGGCCTGAAATATCCGAGTTAAAACGGATTTTCTCCACCAATGGCTCCATGCATAATGCAAATATAATGGGGGATAATGGACATCCCTGCCGCATCCCATTGGTGATCAGAAAGGGGGCAGATACTACTCCAGAGGCGAGAACTCTGGCAGATGGAGTGGAATATGCGGCCGAGATCGCTGATAGGATGGGGCCCTCCAAACCGAACTTCCGAAGAACACTTCCCAAATATCCCCAATGTACCCTATCAAAAGCCTTCTCAGCATCCAAGGACAGAAAGGCACTGGGAAGGCCCGACAGTTCCGCCACCCTGATGAGATTCAACATTCGGCGGGTACCATCCTTAGTTTCCCGGCCAGCCACAAAATCGACCTGGTCAGGAGAGACAAGAGAGGGGATTATCAAATGAAGGTGGGAGGCTAACAATTTGGTATATATCTTTAAATCACAATTCAATAAAGCAATGGGCCTAAAATTTCCCGGACTATCAGGGGTCTTACCTGGCTTAGGAAGAGTGGTAATAATAGCTTCCAGATTGGAGGCAGCAACTTTGCCTGAATCCCTCCAACTAGAAAACAACCTCAATAGATATGGGGCCAGAAGATCCTGAAAAGTGCGATAATATTCATTTGATAGTGCATCCGGACCAGGTGCGGTGTGCAGCTTACTACTTTTAATGATTTTTTTAATCTCCTCCTCTGTAAATGGGGCATTTAACAAGAGTAATTGTTCTTGGGATACGCATGGTAAATTAACTGACTGTAGATATGAGTCGATTGATACCTGGGTGGGTTGACAGGTCTGCTGGTCAGAATGTAAGTTATATAAATGGGAGTAATACTTTGCAAATGTCTCTGCGATTTCAATCGGATTCCTAACCAAACACCCATTCTGACCTAGCAAACCATCTAATCTGGATTTAGCCTCTCGCTTGCGTACCCTACGGGCCAGTATAGCTCCCGCCCTATCTCCAGTGGCATAAAAGTGAGTTTTAAATTTACGTAAATTATGGGCATAGGTAGAAAGCAAATTCTCCCGCAATTTAAAGCGAACCCCGTATATCTCATCCGATACCGCCTGAGAGGGTGAGGTTTTATTCAGTGATTCCAATTGATCAAGTCTAGTTAAGAGGTCATCCCGTAACCCTCTCTTGCGCTTCAGTATGGAGGCTTGTTGTATGAGATATCCCCGAATAACCACTTTATGTGCAGCCCATAGCGTTTCATCTGAAACTTCCCCATTATTGTTAATGTGGAAATAGTGGGTCAGCTCATTAGAAATACCACACGTCACCCTCTCATTTAGTAAGAGAGAAGGGTTCAGGCGCCATCTAAAGGCAGGATTCACATGATGTTTTAATGCTAACTGTAACACAATGGGGGCATGATCAGACCAGGTAATTAGTCCTATGTTGGAGGAGACACATCTTGAAAGAACCGTAGTATCTACCAAAATATGGTCTATCCGAGAGTATGTACGGTGTCGGAAAGAATAGAAGGTGTAATCTTTTTCGCTCGCATGGGAGTACCTCCAGAAATCATGTAGATGATATTCTTTGGTTAAGCCTTTCAACTCCCCCCTAGGCCGAACGCCACCTCGTGAGCAGTCTAAATCTCTATCCATGGGGAGATTAAAGTCTCCGCAATATAACTTTTCACCCTGTGCCAAACCATCCACTCTTTGTAATACCTTGCGGATAAATGACTGTTGCGAATGATTTGGGGCATATAGGACTGTGATGGTGTGAAACTCGCCATTCAATGTGCATATGAGGATCACAAATATGAGGATCCGCCACCCTCCGAATATATTTAAAGGTTAAAGTATTTTTAAAGATAATGCACACCCCAGCTTTTTTAGTGTTATTATTAGCGAAGTAGATATTAGAGAATTGCGGGTGACAAAGCCTAAAATTATCAGCTTCTATCAGATGTGTCTCCTGCAGGCAGATGATCTCCGCACCTGATTTTTTCACTTCTTTCCATAGGATGGACCTCTTACAGGGGGAGTTCAACCCCCTAACATTTAGAGACAAAATGGTAACACTCATAATTGAACATTCTAAACCTTGCTATCACACATACATCTTCATGAACCCACATCACCTGCATCAGTGCACCTGTGTTAGCCACATAAAAGATCACAGGAACCACATTAAAAAGACCCATTTCGGAGGTGTACCTAAAAAAGGAAAGACAAGAAACAAAACACAAAGAAAACTAGAAGAACTTCTAAACACAAAGTCATGGAGCCACTAGGCCAAAGGCCAGGCTGGTCAGGCGATAAACACCTAAAAGGTCAGTCCTAGACCGTAGGTGGATGCCAGCTCAGGGCAATTCCAAGAGTCACTCCCAAACAGGTAAAAATAACCGGGAGTTATCTTGGACGGGGTGCTGGAGCAGAGAAAAAAAGGTGGAGAGAAAAAAACAAACAAAAATGGAGAAACAGAATATAAGATCCGCAGCACCCTCACAGCATAGTCCTGCATCCGGACAGCAATTCATTCTCCTCTTCAAGTTTGAAACCAGTCCTGAACAATTTTCTTTCCTGTTGGATTCTGACGGGGAGTGAAGTTAATCTTCCATTCAGTTAGCATGATCTCAGCCTGCTTGGGAGATTGGCAGACTACACCACGACCTTCATAGGAAATTATCAGCTTGACAGGGTTGAATCCCCATTTGTATCAGATATGAACATCACGTAGTGCTTTACAGACATTAGCAAATTCTCGCCTCTTTGCCAGCTTGGGCGCTGATAAGTCCGGGAACACTTGTAAGCCATGGTATTCAGCAGGGAGCTCAGGGGTTTTCCTCATCTTCTGCATGAAGGCGTCTTTGGTAGAATAGAAATGTACGCGCGCCAAAGTGTCTCTGGGCAAGGCTGGGTTCACATGCCGTGGCTTAGGGAGTCTATGTATCCTATCAATTAGGAAATCCCTGGGGAGCAAGGAAGGGAGCACAGATTGCATGAACTTAAGTAAAAAGTCAGCTAGATCTTTGTCTGGAATGTCCTCTGGTATACCCCTGACACGTACATTATTTCTCCGTGATCTATCTTCCAAGTCATGCATCTTATCTTGGACCATATCCATATCCTCCCTCAAAGCTTTGTTTTCATCCACTAGAGCATTTATAGCTGTGGCATATTCGGCCATCTTGCTCTCAACATGTGCAGTCCTCTCCCCCAAGGATGAGACTTCCCCCCTAATCTCTTACAGCATAGACTGCATGTCTTCCTTTAGAGAAGCACGGATGGAGGCTAAAAATTCCTTCATGTCTCCTTTAGTAATAGGAGACAAGTTGCTAAGAGTCTCAGATGTCTCCCTCCCTCCAGAGCCACCAGATGAGTGGGAGGAAGCCGAGGGGGAAGCTGCTGCCATTTTACCTGCCGCATGTGCAGACTGTCTTCTGGGGAAGAAATCCTGGAGCCTCTTTGGGGAACTGCGTTTCTGCGATCTCCCTCGGGTCATCATGTGCCCAAGAACTTCCAGGAGCCGTTACAAAGCACAGAGAGGAGAAGAGATAATAAAAAGTGCTGATATTAGCCGGTTTAAGTCCGGAGTAGCAGGAGCCTGTGAGTTATGCTGCCTCTCTAGTCTGCATGCAGGCCACGCCCCCCTCTCACCTTTTCTGAGCATCTGCCCAAGTAGCGTCTTCGGGAGGCCTCTCTGATTTGTGCTGACAGTACGGCAGGCTGCGGTACCTCACGCAGAGAGGGATTTGTAGAGTGTGATGCAGGAATAAAAGTTATCGGTGTAGAGGTGATAACCTTTATCCAGCAGTGGGTGCACCAAATCCCACACAATTTTCCCACTCACTCCCAGGACAGGGGGACACTCAGGGGGTTCAATACTGGTGTCCTTCCCTTTGTATACTCTAAAGCTGTAGGTATACCCTAAGGTACTATCACACAGCTTGTAGAGTTTGATTCCGTACCTGGCCCTCTTGTTGGGCAGGTATTGACGGAATCTGAGCCACCCCTTAAAATGAACCAAGGACTCATCCATGCAGATGTCCCTTTGGGGCATGTACACTTCAGCAAACTTTTTGCTGAAGTGTTCGATGACCAGTCGAACTTTGAACAGATGGTCAAAGTTGGGGTCATCTCGTGCTGGATGCTGTGCATTATCGGAATAATGCATTAATTTATGGATGGCCTCAAAATGCGTCTGGACCATGACCATTCGGAGCACTGGAGTGTTGTATAAAATATCAACATTCCAATATTGCCGAATTTCTGGCTTCTTCAGGAGCCCCATAAAAAGGACCAGGCCCCAAAACTGCATCATTTCAACTGCGTCTACATGAGACCAGTTAGAAAATGATGAACCGGGGTTTTGCTCCAAAAATTGCCGAGTGTACAAATTAGTTTGCTCCACCATGAGGTTAACAAAATCCTCAGAGAAAAAGACTTTGAAAAAGCTATCAGTGTCGGAGGCAATGAAAGAATATGCCTCCTCCAATGAATAGCGCTGTTGGAACGAAGGTGATGGGCGGGACATTTTTTGTGTGAATATGGTGCTAGGATGTTCTTTATTTTTAACTGTATGTGTGTGTTTAGGGTGATAGTGATTGGTGCAAACTTGTCTGAAAAAGAAAAAGCAAATAGGGAGAAAAAAATGCCTGTGAAAAGAAGTCTAAAACAGCAGGCCTTCGCTCTGATAAGTGAACTGCGTCACTTATCAAAGTTCAGCGGCTGCTGGGTGTGTGCACAGGGATGTGGAAAAAAAGTAAACAGAAGGCACTGGTTAGAAGCGGCTGCTGGGTGTGCGTGCGGGGGGGTAAAAAAGAATAGAGAGCACGAGTGTTGATCGTTGAACTACGTCACCAATCAATGCTCGGCGGCTGCTAAATTTGGGCACGGAGGCGGTGCAAAGTTGGGGTGGAGGAGGAAAGGGAAGGGGGATGGGGGTGAAGATAGATCGGTCCGGGATCGGGGATCAACACTTACAGTTGTAGTCTCTCTTCTTTCTTCTGTCTTCTTTCTTTGGTCTTCTTTATTCTGTCTTCTTTCTTTAGCAAGAATTGTGGTGTCACAGGCTACTGTGGCACCACAGAGTCCCAGCATAGGAGGGGATCTGGCAGCATGACCGCTCTGCAGGAATCCTCAACTAGTGTGAGGATTTCTGCAGAGCAGTCAGACAGGTCAGGGACAGGTGAGAGACAGGTCACAGAGCGGTCATACCGCTGCTGTGACCTGTAATTGGTGGGATCGATGATCACATCAATCCCACCAATCAGAGGTGGCCCTGGCGACGCCAATGTTGCTAGGCACGGCCTATGATCAGAGCTCACAGCTCCAATCCTAGGCAGGTCACCTGCAGGTCACCAGCAGGTCATCGGCAGGTCACCATCAGGGCACAGCGCAGTCACACTGCTGCTCTGCCCTGTGATTGGCTTGATCGACAATCACATCGATCATGCCAATCAGTAGCTGCAGGCCCTGGCATAGGATCGGTTCTTTAATAGCACCAATCCAGGAAGTTTCCGACAGGCGCAATCGATTTGATTGGCGCAATCGATGTGATCGTTGATGGCACCAATCTGGGGGGTTTTGGCCTGGCTGAAATAATGAGGAAAGCTGCGACTGGCTGTTCAGAATTGAACAGCCAATCACAGCGATCGGGAGGCTGTGGGGGCGGAGACAGACCCTGCGATGCCAACACCATCTTCTTCTTGGTAAGATAGTGTTGGAATTTTAATGCGATCATTGCGACTTAAGTCGCAGTGTCGCATTAAAGGGCATGACGTACTATCCCGTTGGTGGTCATACGGGCCCATACCACCTCGACGGGATAGTACATCTGATGTCAGAAAGGGGTTAATTTTTTTAAAACACAATATGTAGAATGCATGTTTTGCAACCAAAATAATAATATCCCAGGTGTCACACTTTCATTCAAAAACACAATGATTCAGGGTCTTAGTTATTTTATGATAGCCAAACATTGACGTAACAAATACATACTTTAACACATGTAATATTTTGCTTAAATAAAATAAAAACATTATAATGAGGTATTAGTTATTTGCTATGGGTTACAATAAGGCTTTGAGAAGGGCATGTTTCAGTTACCCACATTAAATGTAAGCTCGCAACCCACATCAGGGGTCCTCATTGTCTTGCGAGTCCCAAACCAGATTATAGAAAAAAAATCACCAAACTTTGAAATACAAATTTTCCAAAACCTTGGTTAATGAATACATATGCCATGGTAATATTAGTTGGGCACCTCCATTTGCCATGGCACACTACGCTCTGGTGTCAAAAAAATAATCTGCAAAACTATTCCTGACTAGGGGAACATGCTGCGGGTCCTGTGATACTGGCACATTTAACACTCTCACATCCTCAACATCCTCCAAGTATGCTTTTTGTTTTCTGCAAAAATTATGCAATTTGCAATTATGCAAAAAAATTACAGCAACCTTTAGGACTGCTTAGATATTGTTTGGATGCATCTGGATTTGGGTCTCAAAGATACGCCATTTTGAAGTCAAGATACCAAAAGCACACTCAACCAATCTATGGGCTTTCATCAGACGAAGATTAAAAATGCGCCTACGGGTGTCCAAACCTCGACATTATAATAGATGAATGTGGTTATAATCTGCGCTGCTGTAACAAGTAATGAATCCAGATATAGTTGTAAGGTGTTCGGGTGGTTTATTCAACGCGTTTCGAAGCTCATGGCTTCTTCTTCAGGAAGTTTCCACACAGAGTTAACTCTGTGTGGAAACTTCCTGAAGAAGAAGCCATGAGCTTCGAAACGCGTTGAATAAACCACCCGAACACCTTACAACTATATCTGGATTCATTACTTGTTACAGCAGCGCAGATTATAACCACATTCATCTATTATAACGTCTCTAAGAGGTCGCAGCGCCGACCTGTGGATCTGCAGCAGCTGACAAATTACACGCCTTTTCTTTGCACCATCAGGTGAGCAGTTCTCTTATAAATCTTTAAGAGCAGTCCTGAGGATAAGACCCTATTTGCGCTTTTTTGTCTCCTATTTCTTCTATACTAGCAAACCTCGACATTGAAATGGTCGCAGAACATGCCTTGATAGCGCAAAACCCTCATCATCAACCATCATAAATGGTGCAGGTGGGCCCGAGGCTCCTGGAAGCATACATGGATGAGAAATATGTAAATTGGTCTCAACAAGTCGCCTAGCCAATTTTGAAGATCTAAAGATGCGAGCATCAGAGGCACTCCCATATGCCCCAATGTCAGCAATTACAAAACAGTAGTTGCTGTCAGCTACAGCCAGCAGAATGACTGAAAAATATTTTTTGTAATTAAAGTACCGCAAGTTTGGCGGCTTCTTTACACGAATGTGTTTACCATCCAGGGCACCAATAAAATTTGGGGAGTCTGTGGCTTCCATGAACCCATGGGCAATCCTCAGCCAGTCTTGTGTGGTTGGCTGAGGCATGAAGTGTCTCTTCAGCTTGTCCCAAATAAGATCACAGGTTGAGCAGGGGCGTAACTACCGCGGTCGCAGGGGTCGCCAGTGCGACCGGGCCCGGCAGGTCAGGGGCCCGGGCCTGGCAGGTCAGAGGCACCCAACACCATGTTGCAGTGCAGGAGATTCCTCCTGCACTGCAACAGTCTGAGGCGTATCTAGGGGGAGGGGACAGCCGGGGCACGTGAGAGACAGGAAGCAGCTCCAGTCATCATGGTGAGACTGTCAGCTTCTGCTCTGCAGCCCCGGGACAGAAGGTGAGAGCAGGGGGGAGGTGCGGGACAGAGCCGCTGTAGTCAAGAGAAGCTGCAGCTGATTTACATCAGCCACCCCTGTAACAGAAAGGAGATTGTGTGTGTGATATCTGTAGTGTGTGTGTGTGTGTGATATATGTAGTGTGTGTGTGTGTGTGTGTGATATCTGTAGTGTGTGTGATATCTGTAGTGTGTGTGTGTATGTGTGTGTGATATCTGTAGTGTGTGTGTGTGTGATATTTGTAGTGTGTGTGTGTGTGTGATATCTGTAGTGTGTGTGTGTGTGATATCTGTAGTGTGTGTGTGTGTGTGTGTGTGTGTGTGTGATATCTGTAGTGTGTGTGTGTGATATCTATAGTGTGTGTGTGTGATATCTGTAGTGTGTGTGATATCTGTAGAGTGTATGTGTGATATCTGTAGTGTGTGTGTGTGATATCTGTAGTGTGTGTGTGTGTGATATCTGTAGTGTGTGTGTGATATCTGTAGTGTGTGTGTGTGATATCTGTAGTGTGTGTGTGTGATATCTGTAGTGTGTGTGATGTCTGTAGTGTGTGTGTGATATCTGTAGTGTGTGTGTGTGATATCTGTAGTGTGTGTGTGTGATAACTGTAGTGTGTGTGTGATATCTGTAGTGTGTGTGTGTGTGTGATATCTGTAGTGTGTGTGTGTGTGATATCTGTAGTGTGTGTGTGTGATATCTGTAGTGTGTGAGGCAGGGGCGTAATTACCACAGTCGCAGCGGTCGCCGCTGCAAGCGGCTCTGGCAGGTCAGGGGCCCGTGTGTCCCCTTCAGCCTGTCTCCCTTGTCCCCTTATGCTTGTGTCCCTTGTCCCCGTGTGCCAGTCTCCCTTGCCCATTAGTCCCTGTGTGTCCCCATGTGCCTGTCTCCTTTGTCCTCTTGTGCTTGTGTCAGTCTCCCTTGCCCACTAGTCCCTGTGTGTCAGTCTCCCTTTCCCACTTGTCCGTGTCCCCTTGTGCTTGTATCCCTTGCCCACTTGTCCCCGTGTGCCCCTTGTGTCAGGCTCCCTTGCCCACTAGTCCCCTTGTGTCAGTCTCCCTTGCCCACTAGTCCCCTTGTAACCTTCTCCCCTGCCTCCTAGCCCCCATGTGTCCCCTTGTGCCTGTCTTCCTTGCTCCCTAGCCCCCCTATGTTACCCTTGTGCCTGTCTCCCCTAGCCCCCTTGTGCCCTCTCCCCTGCCCCCTCATCACCATTTGCTCGTGTCTTTCTCACTGCCCCTGTATGGAGGGGCTACATTATACTATGAGGGGGGCTGCGTTGTATTCTATGGGGGTTACATTGAGTTGTGTGGCAGGGCTGCAGGGGGGGGGCCCATTTGGAAGTTCGCACCGGGGCCCATAACTTTGTAGTTACGCCACTGAGGTTGAGCGTACAATCCCGGATATGGTTGACGTGCCAAGGAGGAACTCAAAATGGAGTGAAGAATATGAATTTTCAGTAGCCAGGAATCTGCTAGCCAAACCATAGTTTAGGTGTAAACTCATAAACACAAAGTACATAATATGATTGCAAATGAACAAATACAGCACCTATAAAACTAATATATATGTTGCCTCAAATATCAACCACACACATGAAGGAAGCACACAGGTGTATGTTATAATATACATCTCACAAATTGGGCAAGTTAGTAGTTTGTGTGAGGGGCCTACAATTTTGGGGTATTTATTTCAAAACACAAAGTGTATGGAATCCTTTTGTTATAGGACTATTGTAAACAAAGACATGTATGGCAGTTAAAATAATGTTCACAGCTTATCATAGTGAAATCAAACCTTACACTCTAAAATATATTAATACACAAATAAGGAATTATTTTGAAAATTTACCTCAAGGTTGCTAGCAAACACTCCTCAGGAGAAATGCTTAGTCGCATATAGGTGTCTTCTCTGAGAAGATATGGATGCAAATCCTCAAGTATGTAGTCAAATCCGGTAATGGAGAGATGACAAAAAGCTATAAACTTCAATGAATATTTGTGAACTTCATGATAGCATTTGTAAAAATGGCCATAACCTCCATGTAGCAAGAGTATAGGGTGAACCCCTAGCCTTTTTTTTCCTCCATCAGTCCTCACCAAGTATATATTGCCAAACCCCAAAGCGACGAGACACAAGCCATGCCAGCCACAACAATGCCTCATTGGAAATAGACATATTTGTTACGCCAAAGAAGTCACAACACACAACCCTAAGATTATATGACATTATACTACCCTTTTTTGGGCTGCCTATAATCCCTAATCTGTAATGGCTCACACATTTGATATTTCTAATCCTTTAATTAACGCATTAACCCTTCCTTAGGACATAGAAACCTTTGAGTGTGATACGTTTTCACACAGACAACACACGTATTGCACACAGACTGCACACGGTTGCTAAACACGGACACACGGACATCACACGGATCCCACACAGATGTACCACGTGAGCACACGGACACATGGACACGGATAACTCCGGTACCTTTTTTCCGGTACTGGAAATACCAGGACATGTGACACCACTCTAAGTCATAGAGGAAAATTAAAATCCACACAAACATCTCAAGAGAGGGTACATGGCCACATCACATTTTTCATATAAGACTAATTATAAGTGAGGAAGAAAAAAGCTAATTAAAACAGTGGAATTATAAGTGAGGAAGAAAAAAGCTAATTAAAACAGTGGACGTAAGAGAGAGAGCTGACATTTCAATCTCCATTGAATTTGGAGATGTCTTATGGATTTGTTTGGAATAAGACATCACAGTTGAGGTTCATTTAAACAGAGGTGGGGAAGTACACTTCCAAACCAAAGAGCTTCTTCCGATCAAAAAATCTTTCGCAGAACAGTCTTAGCCAGTGGTCAGTGATTAATTTTGGAGTTTTCATCAATCGAATATTTATGGAAGATATATTTTAGAAATTTCAAATCTGGCACTCTGTGACATAGAATATCTTTATTAAAGTAAAGCAATCCTAACAAATTTGTGACATTTTGGTCTCACATATAGACCTTCCTCAGACTGGGACATCAAACAAAGAGAAAAATGGATACAAATATTAACAAAAACAAAAACCCTGATATAGGTATTTACATCATGAAAATCAGCACTATGGACAATCATAGGAGAAGCAATACATCGTCCAATACAAGATAATGGAAAAAGTTTTCACCCATATGAAAAGAACAAAAAATCCTGATACATAATGATGAAAATCAATAAGCTTACCAGATGTCAGTGTGATAAGTGCTTAAAGAAGGCAGTGCAAAGTGAGCTGGTAGTAGGGGTGTTCCTTGTGCAAAGCGCTGATGTCTAGTAATCTAAGCGAGTTTAAATACATGTCTGTCATGAAAAACCTGAGTGGTGTGTGGCTGCAAGCAAGCGTAACCAGAAATAGAAAGTAATGCGATAGTGGAACACAGCGATGGAACGCAAACCTTTTTTCTTCAAGACCTCCATACCTCCCTTGCTTTTATGATTCTAAGGCTGGCAGAACGCCTCTAATTTAATAACGGTCCAATGGATTTTGCTATCAAGATCATGTTTCACCTCTATGCAAAGATAGAATTGCGATAAGAAACATGACAACAATATCTGGGACCTCCAGGGGCGAAGATATCCTGTAAGTTGGGGATCTCAAAAAATTGTAACAGACCAAGCACATGAGCTCACCAAGGGAAGGAATGTGGGTGTAGCCTTCATCTAATAAAAGGTTTGCAATATGTATTCCATGAGCTGGAATTGGATATGTATATACCATATGCTCACGGTGAGTTCCTAAACAACCAGCCTCGTCCATCCCTCGTCATTCAATTGTGTAATTGCCCTGACAATTGGAGGCATTTGATTTGTGTTCCTTAACAAACTTGTAACAGTGGTGGGGTTGGCATATCCTTGACAACTAGTGGCAGCGGTGGGATCTGTGTGACCCCCAGTGAATCATTAACACCGTAGAATAAAAATATAATGACAATTATACCAGGGAACAGTGTTTAAATAGATAAAACAAATATGGATTTACAATATTTTGTTAATTTTGCCACCCAAAGAGTATAATAAAAAGTGAGGACAAAACTGCATATACCATAACATGGAACTAATAATAACTACAGTTTGTCTTGCAAAATATAATTTGTCATACAGCTCGGCTGACGGAAATTTGTATAACTTATGGCTCTGAGAAGATGGAGACACAAAAACAGATTTTTTTTGCAGGTGTGTATTTATTGCACAAAATAATCTTAATATATACTTACCTTGTAATGTATTCACATCCTGCTCAGTCCAGATGTGTCGGATCCCAGAATTCCAAGCCGTGAAAGTTCAAGTGATGGGTGTCTCAATATGGAAATTGCTGGTGGTACCAGCCTCTTGCGCGGTACCACCAGCGGAACACCACCGCACCAAACACACACACACACACACACACACACACACACACACACACTGTATGTGCCGTACGCACCACACACACACACTGTATATGCCATATGCACCACACACACACACTGTATACGCCGTATGCACCACACACACAAACACACACTGTATATGCCATATGCAGCACACACACACACACACACTGTATATGCCATACGCACCACACACACACACACACTGTGTACGCTGTACGCACCACACACACAAACACACAGTGTATATGCCATATGCACCACACACACACACTCACACACACACACTGTATATGCCGTACGCACCACACACACACACAAACACACACTGTATATGCCATACGCACCACACACACACACTCACACACACACACTGTATATGCCGTACGCACCACACACACACACACACACATACAAACATACACTGTATATGCCACATGCACCACACACACACAAACACACTATATATGCTGTACTCAGCCTCTTGCATGGTACCAACAGCAGAATACTGTAGTGAACACGCCGCCGCCGGGATAAGCCAAATGATTTACTGACCACCGCCATCTTTGTATAGGAGGAGTGCATGCGCAGTTTTAATGTGACCGCCGCTATCTGTCTGCACAAAGATAGCGGCGGTCTAATTTACTGCGCCTACGAGAATTCTGCGCAGGCGCAGTGAATCATTCAGCTGATCCCGGCTGCAGATGTGCGACGTGTCTACAGGCAGAGGAAGCCAGTCACATTAAAGGGGTTTTCCCACGAACGAAAGTTCATTTAAAAAATTGACTGTGTCTGACAGCGTACAGAACATACCACATCTCCTGGGTAGGAGAGGAAGTAAAAGACAATACTGACATTACAGCAGGGGATCACAGTAGATTCACTTTGTGAGGTAAAATATTTCACTGACTGTTTTTAAACAATATTTTAACTCACAAAATGTATCCTCTGCGATCTCCTGCTGTAATGTCAGTATTGTCTTTTACTTCCTCCTCTGCCCAGGAGCTGTGGTACAAAATAGTGGTGGAGAGAGAGGGAGCACAAAAGGGGAAGAGTATATCTGTTACACAGGTCAAAGAAGAGATGACATGAGAGGGGAAGACAGCAGATGGGGAGAGAGAAAGCACACGGGGTGAGAGAGACAGAGCACAGGGGGGAGACAGCTCAAACGGGACAGCACATGAGGGGAGAACACAGCACAGGAAGGAGAGAGACAGCAGGCAAGGGGGATAGCACATGGGTAGAAAGGTCAAAGAGGAGAGCACAGACGGGAGAAGTCTGCACATGGAGAAAGAGAGAGTGGATAGGTGGGTGAGCACGTGGGGGGAGAGATTCTCAACGCTGCAAAGCCTGCCCCCATCATGACATTACTGCCGTCCTGATGCATCAGGCCTCCATCTAGTAAAACAAATAAAATTATAGAAATTTGATCTCGCCATATTCATACTATCCCACAGAATAAATTCCACACTTTATTTTTGCAGCATGGTGACTAGTGTACAATTTGAAATGGTAAAGAACTGTGGCAGAATCCTTGTTTTGTTTCTATATAATTTATATATACCCCAAAATAGCACCTGTACCAAAGACAACTCATCCCAAAGAAACCTTTAAGTGACTAGGTCGCTTGAAAAAATAAAAAAGCTATGGCTCCTGTAAAGCGACAGTAGAAAAGTGAAAAAATAAATAATCTGTCATAAAGGCCAATGCTGGCTGTGACGCCAAGTGGTTAATGCACATAATGTAAATATATTTGGATCACAGGCAATTATATGTCAAAATGCCTTCTTTTTCACTATGAAGGAGCACATACTCCGTTGTTTTTCTATATAAAAAGGTACAGATGTACTGTATGCCTTTGAGCGTAATACAAAAGTATATGTCAGTAGGGTTGAGCGACTTTCATTTTTTTAAGATCGAGTCGGGTTTTGCGAAACCCGACTTTGTCCAAAGTCGAGTCGAGTGCATTCGGCCGATTATCGCTAAAAGTCGGGGATCGACCGAAACACGAAACCCAATGCAAGTCAATGGGGAAGCATAGTCGGCAGTGAGTGGAGGCCAGGAAAACACCTACAGTGCCCATTTTAATGCCCAAAACATCCATTCTTGTTTCTGAAGCTTGTCAATCTTAATTAACTTTATAATAATAGTTGGGCATTGGAAATTGGGGGTCATTTGGCAAAAGTTGTGGGGGGTAGGGCTGGTTCAAGGTTTTAGTGGGCCCAGGAAACGTGGACTATGTCACGGTGGTGGAGCAGTGAGAGGTAAGTATTTCAACTTTGCAAGTGCTGTGATCCTGAGCAAGCAGGGAGGCCCACTCGTTCGCATTGGCCCTGGCACAGGGCCCCTCAAAGTACAACGGTGTGTTTGCATGGCGGGGGCGCCTCCCACCAGCAGCGACACTTTTGCGTACTCTGAGGGGCCCTGTGCCAGTGACGTCACCAACGAGTATGCCCCCCCACCTGATGAAGGAACCTTCACTTTCATCTGCACCTTCCTCTTTGTCCCTGTGTAAGGTGGTATAACATGCGGGAAGGGGAACCTTACTTTCAGCAGGGTCAGATTCTGGCTGTGTAGAGTGCAAGGGAAATGTAGTGGTCTAGGTCAATGTACCAGCAGACTCATCTAGCAGTGGCTGGGCAATGAGCAGGATGAGGAGGAAACACAGATATAGGGCCAAAGAATAAAGTAGGCTAAATGCAGTTCAAAATTGGTAACAGGACTAAACAGGCGGCATTGCTTTGTTCAGTGGAGTAGCAAACCCAGGAGCAGCAGACACTGTTTTAAGGGCCAACCACACTAGTAGGCCAAATGCAGTTTAATATCTGCTGCTATAGGCCAAAAGCCTAAAGACTGAAGATCGGCTTTATACAGTCGAGGACAACACCAGGGAGCGGCAGACACCGTTAGTAGGCCCTAACCACCAATTTTTTTAAAAAAGCACTTAATGAGAGCCAGAAGGTTGAAGCTCAGATTTATACAGTCGAGGACAACACCAGGGAGCGGCAGACACCGTTAGTAGGCCCTAACCACCAATTTTTTTAAAAACAGCACTTAATGAGAGCCAGAAGGTTGAAGCTCAGATTTATACAGTCGAGGACAACACCAGGGAGCGGCAGACACCGTTAGTAGGCCCTAACCACCATTTTTTTTAAAAAAGCACTTAATGAGAGCCAGAAGGTTGAAGCTCAGATTTATACAGTCGAGGACAACACCAGGGAGCGGCAGACACCGTTAGTAGGCCCTAACCACCAATTTTTTAAAAAACAGCACTTAATGAGAGCCAGAAGGTTGAAGCTCAGCTTTATACAGTGGAGGACAACACCAGGGAGCGGCAGACAACGTTAGTAGGCCGTAACCAAAGTTGAAGGCCAAATGCAGTTTAATATCTGATACTATAGGCCAAAAGCCTAAAGACTGAAGCTCAGCTTTATACATTCGAGGACAACACCAGGGATCGGCAGAAACCGTTAGTAGGCCCTAACCACCATTTTTTTAAAAAAAGCACTTAATGAGAGCCAGAAGGTTGAAGCTCAGCTTTATACAGTCGAGGACAACACCAGGGATCGGCAGACACCGTTAGTAGGCCCTAACCACCAATTTTTTAAAAAACAGCACTTAATGAGAGCCAGAAGGTTGAAGCTCAGATTTATACAGTCGAGGACAACACCAGGGAGCGGCAGACACCGTTAGTAGGCCCTAACCACCATTTGTTTTTAAAAAAGCACTTAATGAGAGCCAGAAGGTTGACGCTCAGATTTATACAGTTGAGGACAACACCAGGGAGCGGCAGACACCGTTAGTAGGCCCTAACCACCAATTTTTTAAAAATCAGCACTTAATGAGAGCCAGAAGGTTGAAGCTCAGATTTATACAGTCGAGGACAACACCAGGGAGTGGCAGACACTGTTAGTAGGCCCCAACCACCATTTTTATTTTAAAAAGCACTTAATGAGAGCCAGAAGGTTGAAGCTCAGATTTCTACAGTCGAGGACAACCCCAGGGAGCGGCAGACACCGTTAGTAGGCCCTAACAACCAATTTTTAAAAAAACAGCACTTAATGAGAGCCAGAAGGTTGAAGCTCAGATTTATACAGTTGAGGACAACACCAGGGAGCGGCAGACACCGTTAGTAGGCCCTAACCACCAATTTTTTAAAAAACAGCACTTAATGAGAGCCAGAAGGTTGAAGCTCAGATTTATACAGTGGAGGACAACACCAGGGAGCGGCAGACACCGTTAGTAGGCCGTAACCAAAGTTGAAGGCCAAATGCAGTTTAATATCTGATACTATAGGCCGAAAGCCTAAAGACTGAAGCTCAGCTTTATACAGTCGAGGACAACACCAGGGAGCGGCAGACACCATTAGTAGGCCGTAACCACCAATTTTTTTTTAAAAAGCACTTAATGAGAGCCAGAAGGTTGAAGCTCAGATTTATACAGTCGAGGACAACACCAGGGAGTGGCAGACACCGTTAGTAGGCCCTAACCACCATTTTTATTTTAAAAAGCACTTAATGAGAGCCAGAAGGTTGAAGCTCAGATTTCTACAGTCGAGGACAACCCCAGGGAGCGGCAGACACCGTTAGTAGGCCCTAACCACCAATTTTTTAAAAAACAGCACTTAATGAGAGCCAGAAGGTTGAAGCTCAGATTTATACAGTTGAGGACAACACCAGGGAGCGGCAGACACCGTTAGTAGGCCGTAACCAAAGTTGAAGGCCAAATGCAGTTTAATATCTGATACTATAGGCCGAAAGCCTAAAGACTGAAGCTCAGCTTTATACAGTCGAGGACAACACCAGGGAGCGGCAGACACCATTAGTAGGCCGTAACCACCAATTTTTTTTTAAAAAGCACTTAATGAGAGCCAGAAGGTTGAAGCTCAGATTTAGACAGTGGAGGACAATTTGAATTAGGGACTGCAGACAGACTTAGTAGGCTGTCCCCTGTGGACCATGCATCCACCACATTAACCCATTGCGCCGTAATGGATACATAACCTTCCGTGGCCATGCCTACAGGTCCATGCGTCTGTTGTCAGGTGCACCTTTGTACTCACAGATTGCCAGAGTGCATGGACAATGGAGGTGGTGCTGGTGGAGGGCTGGGATGGCTTTTCTTGCAAAAGAAGTGTCGACTGGGTAGCTCGTAGCGTGGGACAGTGTAGTCCATCATGGCTTTTTTAATATTACATAAAATAAAGAAATAGGCTCTATGCACTTTAAAATAGGTTCCAGGGGTACACGGGCAGCATTGGTGTGGTCAGCGGAGGAGGAGGATTGCAAAGAGGAACCGCAGACAGGCTTACTAGGCCTAAAATAACTAAAAATAGGCTCAAGGCAGTTTTAAATCGGTTACATGGATACACAGGCAGCATTGTGGTCAGCGGAGGAGGATTGCAAGGAGGGACCGCAGACAGGCTCACTAGGCCTAAAATAACTAAAAATAGGCTCAAGGCAGTTTTAAATCGGTTACATGGATACACAGGCAGCATTGTGGTCAGCGGAGGAGGATTGCTAGGAGGGACCACAGACAGGCTTACTAGGCCTAAAATAACTAAAAATATGCTCAAGGCAGTTTTAAATCGGTTACATGGATACACAGGCAGCATTGTGGTCAGCGGAGGAGGATTGCTAGGAGGGACTGCAGACAGGCTTACTAGGCCTAAAATAACTAAAAAGAGGCTCAAGGCAGTTTTAAATCGGTTACATGGATACACAGGCAGCATTGTGGTCAGTGGAGGAGGATTGCAAGGAGGGACCGCAGACAGGCTTACTAGGCCTAAAATAACTAAAAATAGGCTCAAGGCAGTTTTAAATCGGTTACATGGATACACAGGCAGCATTGTGGTCAGCGGAGGAGGATTGCAAGGAGGGACCGCAGACAGGCTTACTAGGCCTAAAATAACTAAAAATAGGCTCAAGGCACTTAGAGTTATCTCGCAGGGGTACACAGGCAGCATTGTTGTGGTCAGCGGAGGACGATTGCAAGGAGTGTCTGACACAGTTAGTACTCACAAAAAATAAACAGATGTTAATGTCTCGCAAAAAAAAAAAAAAAGTGTGGCATACTTAGGTACAGAGGTGGGCTCATCTGCTGAGTTTCTGACATAGTAATTTGGCAGAAATATTTACTGGTGCCAATATAGGACACTGACCCAGACTACTTTAACTAGCATCATAGATGTCAACAAATTGGTATTGTCAGTGCCAGGCATTGAATGATGTCAGCGCATAGACTAAACATTGGTGGAGCTGTGAGAGATAATTTTGCACGTGGTAGAGCACAGTTTGAGCTGGGGGGGTGTGAACTGTCTTGTGGCTGGCAGTACCGTCCCAGGGCCCCTCATGTTACAACGGTGTGTCTGACGTTGGGTGCGCGCCACCACCGCCAGAGACACTTTATTGTACTATGAGGGACCCAGTGGCAGTGCCGTCGACCAAAAGCGGGCACACCCACCTCTTCAGACAAACGGCACTCTAACGGGTGCTTGCGCCAAGTGGCGAGACCACGGCCCCGTGGGGGGAGTTTTCCCATTGAGGGAGGTGTAAACATGTCGTATGCTGAACAAACAGCTGCTGCAAATTAAGAGATTGGAACACTCAGTAAGACCAGTCCACACACAAGACCTTTTTATAGGAAAGCTAGGTGTCAGCCGGGAAAGGTGGGGCGAAATAATTTGAAATCCAGGAGTGGTTCATTTTAATGAAGGTTAGATCATCCACATTTTGGGTAGCCAGATGAGTCCTTTTTTTGGTTAATATTGAACCAACAGCACTGAATACTCTTTCTGATAGCACACTAGCTGCTGGGCAGGCAAGCTCCTGCAATGCATATTCTGCCAATTCAGGCCAGGTGTCTAATTTGGATGCCCAGTAATCAAATGGGAATGACGGTTGAGGGAGAACATCGATAAGGGATGAAAAATAGTTAGTAACCATACTGGACAAATGTTGTCTCCTGTCACTTTGAATAGATGCTGCAGTACCTGTCCTGTCTGCGGTCATTGCGAAATCACTCCACAACATGGTCAGAAAACCCCTCTGTCCAACGCCACTTCTGATTTGTGCACCTCTAACACCTCTGCCCTGTTGCCCCCTGCAGCTCGTGTGAGAACCATCACCGGCGCTGTGTGCTGGGAATGCCTGAATCAAACGGTCTACAAGAGTTGCTTGTTTGGTTGCTAATATTTGTTTGAGGTTCTCATGTGGCATAATATTTTGCAATTTGCCTTTATAGCGAGGGTCAAGGATGCAGGCCAACCAGTAATCGTCATCGGTCATCATTTTAATAATGTGTGGGTCCCTTTTGAGGATACGTAAGGCATAATCCGCCATGTGGGCCAAAGTTCCAGTTGTCAAATCTGCGGTTGTGCTGGTTTGAGGGGCAGTTACAGGCAAATCTACGTCACTTGTCTCCCTTAAAAAACCAGAACCCGGCCTTGCAACGCCACTAATTTCTGTTGGCCCAGGAGAAGCTTCCTCATTAAAAAAGTACTCATCCCCATCATCCTCCTCGTCCTCCTCATCCTCTTCGCCCGCTACCGCGTCCTCTACACGGCCCTGACCAGACAATGGCTGAGTGTCATCAAGGCTTTCCTCTTCCTTGGCTGCAGACGCCTGCTCCTTTATGTGCGTCAAACTTTGCATCAGCAGACGCATTAGGGGGATGCTCATGCTTATTATGGCATTGTCTGCACTAACCAGCTGTGTGCATTCCTCAAAGCACTGAAGGACTTGACACAGGTCTTGTAGCTTCGACCACTGCACACCTGACAACTCCATGTCTGCCATCCAACTGCCTGCCCGTGTATCCTCCCACAAATACATAACAGCACGCCTCTGTTCGCACAATCTCTGAAACATGTGCAGTGTGGAGTTCCCCCTTTTTGCAACGTCGATGATTAGGCGATGCTGAGGAAGGTTCAAAGAATGCTGATAGTTCTGCATACGGCTGGAGTGTACGGGCGAACGGCGGATATGCGAGCAAAGTCTGCGCACTTTGAGGAGCAGGTTGGGTAACCCCGGATAACTTTTCAGGAAGCACTGCACCACCAGGTTTAAGGTGTGAGCCAGGCAAGGAATGTGTTTCAGTTGGGAAAGGGCTATGGCAGCCATGAAATTCCTTCCGTTATCACTCACTACCTTGCCTGCCTCAAGATGTACAGTGCCCAGCCATGACTGAGTTTCTTTCTGCAAGAACTCGGACAGAACTTCCGCGGTGTGTCTGTTGTCGCCCAAACACTTCATTGCCAATACAGCCTGCTGACGCTTGCCACTAGCTGTCCCATAATGGCACACCTGGTGTGCAACAGTGGCAGCTGCGGATGGAGTGGATGTGCGACTGCGGTCTGTGGACGAGCTCTCGCTTCTACAGGAGGACGAGGAAGATGAGGAGGGGGGGCGAACGCATACAGCCAACTCTTTCCTTGACCGTGGGCTAGGCAGAAATGTCCCAATATTGCTGTCCCCTGTGGACCCTGCATCCACCACATTCACCCAGTGTGCCGTGATGGACACGTAACGTCCATGGCCATGCCTACTGGTCCATGCATCTGTTGTCAGGTGCACCTTTGTAGTCACAGACTGCCTGAATGCATGGAAGATGCGGTCTTTAACATGCTGTTGGAGGGCTGGGATGGCTTTTCTAGAAAAGAAGTGTCGACTGGGTAGCTCGTAGCGTGGTACAGCGTAGTCCATCAGCGCTTTGAAAGCTTAGCTTTCAACTAACCGGTAGGGCATCATCTCTAATGAGATTAGTCTAGCAATGTGGGCGTTCAAACCCTGTGTACGCGGATGCGAGGATGAGTACTTCCTTTTCCTAACAAGAGTCTCATGTAGGGTTAGCTGGACTGGAGAGCTGGAGATCGTGGAACTAGCGGTGGTGCCGGTGGACATGTCAGACTGAGAGAGGGTTGGAGATGGTATTCTTGCCGGTGCCCTACATGCAGTGTTTCCTACTACGAACCTGGTGATTCCCTGACTGCTTTTGCCTGGAGACAAAAGCTGCACAGATACTGCAGGTGTTGTGGGAAATGGTGGGCTTACAGTGAGGGAAGGGATGTAGCGTTGCTGACTAGCTTCATTGGCCAAGGGTGCTGCAACCTTTAGGCACGTTTGGTAGTTAGTCCAGGCTTGCAAATGCATGGTGGATAAATGTCTATGCATGCAACTTATATTTAGACTTTTAAGATTCTGACCTCTGCTTAAGGTAGTTGAACATTTTTGACAGATGACTTTGCGCTGATCATTTGGATGTTGTTTAAAAAAATGCCAGACTGCACTCTTTCTACTATCGGATACCTTTTCAGGCATTGCAGACTGAGCTTCTTTAACCGGATGGCCACGCTGTCCTCCAACAGGTTTTGTTTTTGCCACGCGTTTTTGGCCAGATACGGGCCCGGTAGATGGAACCTGTTGTGATGTTGATGCCTGCTGCAGCTCCTCCTCCTCCGCTTCAGAACTACTGCCGCCTGCACCCTGTTCCCCCAATGGCTGCCAATCGGGGTCAACAACTGGGTCATCTATGACCTCCTCTTCAATCTCGTGTGCAACTTCATCTGTGTCACCGTGTAAGCTGGTGGTATAGCGTTCGTGACGGGGCACCATAGTCTCAGCTGGGTTTGATTCTGGCTCAGTACACTGCGAGGGCAATGTTCTGGTCTGAGTCAAAGGAACAGCATAGTAATCTGGCTGTGGCTGTGCATCAGTGCACTCCATGTCCGATTCAACTTCAAATGGGCATGGCCTGTTAACTGTTTCACTGTCTAACCCAGGAACGGTATGTGTAAAGAGCTCCATGGAGTAACCCGTTGTGTCTCCTGACGCATTCTTCTCTCTTGTTCTGGGTGAAGAAGACAAGGAAGTGACTTGTCCCTGACCGTGAACATCCACTAACGACGCGCTGCTTTTAAATTTTGCACTTTCAGAAGAGGAGGCAAAAGAGCTAGAGGCTGAGTCAGCAAGGAAAGCCAAAAATTGTTCTTGCTGCTCCGGCTTTAAAAGTGGTTTTCCTACTCCCAGAAAAGGGAGCGTTCGAGGCCTTGTGTAGCCAGACGATGAACCTGGCTCAATAACTCGAGACTTAGGTGCTGTACTGCTTTTACCACGACCACCTGATGCTCCACCACCACTACCATCATTACCAGCTGACAATGACCGCCCACGGCCACGACCTCTTCCACCAGACTTCCTCATTGTTTGCCAAATGTAACCAAAGTAACGGTATTTGTTACTGTAAAACAACTTATAAGGTGAACTCTAACTTCTGTAGGATTTATATACACCTTTATAGGTGGCTGACACTGAAAGGACAACCAGGCCCAATGTTACACACTAGGTTTTCTGTGCCCCAATAATTTGAGACAGATGGCACACACAGGACCGGCACTCAAGCAGAAATGCCAATCTTAATCTCCCACTATTTATTTATTTTTTTCAGGGAGAATACAAAAAAATAAAAAAATGGCCCAGTATTACACACTAGGTTTTCTGTGGCACACAATGAGAGACAAATGCCACACACAGCAATGGCACAGAGGCAGACTTGCCAATCTTTATCTCCCACTATTTATTTATTTTTTTTCAGGGAGAATTTACAAAAAAAATAAATAAATGGCCCAGTATTACACACTGGTTTTCTGTGGCACACAATGAGAGACAGATGCCACACACAGCAATGGCACAGAGGCAGACTTGCCAATCTTTATCTCCCACTATTTATTTTTTTTTTTCAGGGAGAATTTACAAAAAAAAAAAATGGCCCAGTATTACACACTGGATTTCTGTGGCACACAATGAGAGACAGATGCCACACACAGCAATGGCACAGAGGCAGACTTGCCAATCTTTATCTCCCACTATTTTTTTTTTCAGGGAGAATTTACCAAAAAAAAAATGGCCCAGTATTACACACTGGTTTTCTGTGGCACACAATGAGAGACAGATGCCACACACAGCAATGGCACAGAGGCAGACTTGCCAATCTTTATCTCCCACTATTTATTTATTTTTTTCAGGGAGAATTTACCAAAAAAAAAATGGCCCAGTATTACACACTGGTTTTCTGTGGCACACAATGAGAGACAGATGCCACACACAGCAATGGCACAGAGGCAGACTTGCCAATCTTTATCTCCCACTATTTATTTATTTTTTTCAGGGAGAATTTCCAAAAAAAAAATGGCCCAGTATTACACACTGGTTTTCTGTGGCACACAATGAGAGACAGATGCCACACACAGCAATGGCACAGAGGCAGACTTGCCAATCTTTATCTCCCACTATTTTTTTTTTCAGGGATAATTTACCAAAAAAAAATGGCCCAGTGTTACACACTGGTTTTCTGTGGCACACAATGAGAGACAGATGCCACACACAGCAATGGCACAGATGCAGACTTGCCAATCTTTATCTCCCACTATTTATTTTATTTTTTTCAGGGAGAATTTACAAAAAAAAAGAAAAATGGCCCAGTATTACACACTGGTTTTCTGTGGCACACAATGAGAGACAGATGCCACACACAGCAATGGCACAGAGGCAGACTTGCCAATCTTTATCTCCCAATATTTTTTTTTTTTCAGAAGAATTTACAAAAAAAAAATGGCCCAGTATTACACACTGGTTTTCTGTGGCACACAATGAGAGACAGATGCCACACAAAGCAATGGCACAGAGGCAGACTTGCCAATCTTTATCTCCCACTATTTATTTATTTTTTTACAGGGAGAATTACAAAAAAAAGGGCCCAGTATTACACACTGGTTTTCTGTGGCACACAATGAGAGACAGATGCCACACACAGCAATGGCACAGAGGCAGACTTGCCAATCTTTATCTCCCACTATTTTTTTTTTTTTCAGGGAGAATTTACAAAAAAAAAATGGCCCAGTATTACACACTGGTTTTCTGTGGCACACAATGAGAGACAGATGCTACACACAGCAATGGCACAGAGGCAGACTTGCCAATCTTTATCTCCCACTATTTATTTATTTTTTTCAGGGAGAATTTATACAAAAAAAAAATGGCCCAGTATTACACACTGGTTTTCTGTGGCACACAATGAGAGACAGATGCCACACACAGCAATGGCACAGAGGCAGACTTGCCAATCTTTATCTCCCACTATTTATTTATTTTTTTCAGGGAGAATTTCCAAAAAAAAAATGGCCCAGTATTACACACTGGTTTTCTGTGGCACACAATGAGAGACAGATGCCACACACAGCAATGGCACAGAGGCAGACTTGCCAATCTTTATCTCCCACTATTTTTTTTTTTTCAGGGATAATTTACCAAAAAAAAATGGCCCAGTGTTACACACTGGTTTTCTGTGGCACACAATGAGAGACAGATGCCACACACAGCAATGGCACAGATGCAGACTTGCCAATCTTTATCTCCCACTATTTATTTATTTTTTTACAGGGAGAATTACAAAAAAAAGGGCCCAGTATTACACACTGGTTTTCTGTGGCACACAATGAGAGACAGATGCTACACACAGCAATGGCACAGAGGCAGACTTGCCAATCTTTATCTCCCACTATTTATTTATTTTTTTCAGGGAGAATTTATACAAAAAAAAAATGGCCCAGTATTACACACTGGTTTTCTGTGGCACACAATGAGAGACAGATGCCACACACAGCAATGGCACAGAGGCAGACTTGCCAATCTTTATCTCCCACTATTTATTTATTTTTTTCAGGGAGAATTTCCAAAAAAAAAATGGCCCAGTATTACACACTGGTTTTCTGTGGCACACAATGAGAGACAGATGCCACACACAGCAATGGCACAGAGGCAGACTTGCCAATCTTTATCTCCCACTATTTTTTTTTTTCAGGGATAATTTACCAAAAAAAAATGGCCCAGTGTTACACACTGGTTTTCTGTGGCACACAATGAGAGACAGATGCCACACACAGCAATGGCACAGATGCAGACTTGCCAATCTTTATCTCCCACTATTTATTTATTTTTTTACAGGGAGAATTACAAAAAAAAGGGCCCAGTATTACACACTGGTTTTCTGTGGCACACAATGAGAGACAGATGCCACACACAGCAATGGCACAGAGGCAGACTTGCCAATCTTTATCTCCCACTATTTTTTTTTTTTTTCAGGGAGAATTTACAAAAAAAAAATGGCCCAGTATTACACACTGGTTTTCTGTGGCACACAATGAGAGACAGATGCTACACACAGCAATGGCACAGAGGCAGACTTGCCAATCTTTATCTCCCACTATTTATTTATTTTTTTCAGGGAGAATTTATACAAAAAAAAAATGGCCCAGTATTACACACTGGTTTTCTGTGGCACACAATGAGAGACAGATGCCACACACAGCAATGGCACAGAGGCAGACTTGCCAATCTTTATCTCCCACTATTTATTTATTTTTTTACAGGGAGAATTTAAAAAAAAATGGCCCAGTATTACACACTGGTTTTCTGTGGCACACAATGAGAGACAGATGCCACACACAGCAATGGCACAGAGGCAGACTTGCCAATCTTTATCTCCCACTATTTCTTTTTTTTTTCAGGGAGAATAAAAAAAAAAAATGGCCTAGTATTACACACTAGGTTTTCTGTGGCACATAATGAGAGACAGATGCCACACACAGCACTGGCACAGAGGCAGACTTGCCAATCTTTATCTCCCTGCAGTAATCTCAGAAAAGTATGGCAGGCAGCTATAAAAAGGACTGCTGCACACAAAAGTGTTGACAAACAAACAAGATAGCTGTGCAGAAAGGAAGGAACAACAGGATTTGTGCTTTGAAAAAAGCAGTTGGTTTGCACAGCGGCATACACACACAGCAACGCAGCTATCAGGGAGCCTTCTAGGGCAGCCCAATGAGCTACAGTGCTGAGGGAAAAAAAATGTAGCTTCCACTGTCCCTGCAAACAAAAGGTGGTGTTGGACAGTGGAAATCGCTACAGCACAAGCGGTTTGGGGGTGAATGTACCCTGCCTAACACTATCCCTGCTTCTGACGAAGCGGCACCTCTCCCTACGCTCAGATCAGCAGCAGTAAGCTGGCGGTCGGCGGGAACGCCCCTTTATAGCCCCTGTGACGCCGCAGAAAGCAAGCCAATCACTGCAATGCCCTTCTCTAAGATGGTGGGGATCTATGTCATCACGCTGCCCACACTCTGCGTCCACCTTCATTGGCTGAGAAATGGCGCTTTTAGCGTCATTGAAACGCGACTTTGGTGCAAAAGCCCCACACAGGGATCGGGACGGTTTCATGAGACGCCGACTTTGCCAAAAGTCGGCGACTTATGAAAATGATCGATCCGTTTCGCTCACCCTAGTCAACAGGCCGTCTTGAAATTAATTTCTTTGGGGAATCGAAGCCACACAGCGCAGGAGCTCTGGAATGCCATCAAGCAGGAGAGCGATGTGTGGTTTGTGGCAGCGAATCTCCAGCCAGGCATGGTAGTGTGTAATAATGGCCGAAATCTGGTGGCAGCTCTGGGCCTCGGCAACCTCACTCACATCCCATGTCTGGCACATGTGCTCAACTTGGTCGTGCAGAGTTTTTTGAGGGACTATCCAGATCTTGATGCACTGCTGCACAAGGTCCGCCTAGAGTGTGCTCACTTGCGATGTTCCAGCACGGCAAAATCGCGCATTGCGGCTCTGCAGCGCCGATTCTGCCTTCCGGAACATCGCATCATATGTGACCTACCTACCAGGTGGAATTCCACGTTACATATGTTGAAGCGGTTGTGTGAGCAGCAGCAAGTAGTAATGGAGTACCAGCTGCATCAGGCGCAAAGAAGTCGCACTCCGCGCCGTTCAGACTTCACAACCACAGAGTGGGCCACTATGAAGGACGTCTGCCAGGTTTTGCGTCCCTTCGATTATTCCACGCAGATGGCGAGTGCAGATGATGCACTAGTCAGCATGACTGTCCCCCTTATCTGCCTGCTTGAAAAATCACTGCAAGCGCTAAGGGATGATGTTGTGGAAGAGGTGGAGGATGAGGATTCACCATTTCCATCATCTTCTGGACAGTCAGCGCCACGTGGTTCCTCACAAATGCGTAGGCAGGGGACACTTTGTGAGGAGGATGAGGAGGAGTCAATGGAGGAGGAAGACATCGGTCCAGAGGAGGGAGTTACACAATTGTCCAGTAGTCAATGTGTACAGCGAGGGTGGGGTGATGACGAGTGGGTAGAGATCACGCCTCAAGCAGGGGACAGCGTTTCTTGGCCAGTTGGCAGTATGCAGCACATGGTTGATTACATGTTGCAGTGCCTGAGAAACGTCCGCCGCATCGCCCACATTCTCAACATGTCTGATTATTGGGTGTTCACCCTCCTCGAACCTCGCTACCGGGACAACGTACAAAGCCTCATCACACCGTTGAACCGGTAGCGTAAAATGCAGGAGTACCAAGACACACTGGTGAATTCCATCATCTTCTCCAGTCCAACTGAGAGAAGTGCTGCTAGTGCTTTACAAAGCAGCTCAGTGCGTCCAGGCAGTGGAGGAGGCTCTGCACAAAGAGGGAGCAGAAGCAGTGCCTCTGCCCCAGGCAAGACCAGTATGGCCCAATTGTGGCACAGTTTTGTGTGCCCGCCACAAATGTCTACACCATCACAGACGGCTCAAGTCAGCAGGAGGCAACGGTTCCGTCAGATGGTGACAGACTACATGTCTTGCCCTCTTGCTGTACTCCCAGACGGCTCTTTCCCTTTCAAGTTTTGGGTCTCTAAGCTGCATACATGGCCAGAGCTAAGCCAGTATGCATTGGAGGTGCTGGCTTGCCCTGCGGCTAGTGTATTATCGGAACGCGTCTTTAGTGCTGCAGGTGGTGTACTAACAGACCGTCGCATGCAACTATCCTCCGATAACGTTGACCGGCTTACTTTCCTGAAAATGAACCAGGCCTGGATCTCGCAGGAATTTGCCACTCCTCTTCCTGATTAAATAATTGGGTGACTGTCTACAGTATCCAGGTCTCCTGTTGTGTCCATCTTTCTACCACCTGAACTGTAATTCCTGGGCTCCAACACCGCCAGTTGAGGCTCAGAAGTGCCGTCTGCACAGTCAAAACATATGACCCCAGGCGTTTGTTACTGAAATAGCCACCTTGTGCAGCAGTAATGCTGCACAAGGAAAAGGTAACTATTTTTGTTTAGCTCCTTGCACATGCAGAACTTAACACTTTTAAAGTGTGTCCACTGATACCGTAAAACCACCCCGGAGGTGGGACTTTCCTTTGTAATGTGACGCAGCACACCCGTCATTCCTACCCCCTTAGCGCCGTGCGCCGCCTCCTCCGCGTTGTTTAATTCTGTCCCGGAGCCAGCGCTGTTATGTTATCCCTTGGCCAGGCACACTTTGCGGTGCCCGTCTTCTGACATCATTTGGTGTCAGGCTGGCTGCGCCTGTGCGGCCGCGCTGGCCGAGATCCCGCCTCGCAGTGTCTTCTGATTTAATCACACTGCGGACCTGGGATCCATGGCCATGCGCAGTGCATATCTTCACCTCAGGCTGTCACTCATCTCCCTCCGCCTTCTTCAGACTGTGCGCCGTCAGCTGATCCCTAATAGCATGCCACGGCCGTGACACCGCACAGTCTGAAGAAGCCGGAGGGAGGGGAGTGAGAGTTGAAGATATGCACTGCGCATGGCCACGGATCCCAGGCCCGCGGTGGGATTACATTAGACGACACTGCGAGGCCGGATCTCGGCCAGCGCGGCCGCACAGGCGCAGCCAGCCTGACACCAAATGATGTCAGAAGACGGGCAGCGCTAAGAGCGCCTGGCCAAGGTATAACATAACAGCACTGGCTCCGGGACAGAATCAAACAACGCTGAGGAGGTGGCGCACGGCGCCAAGGGGGTAGGAATGACGGCTGTGCTGCATCACATTACAAAGGAAAGTCCCACCTCCGGGATGGTTTAACGGTGTGAGGGGACACATTTCATAAGTGTGTAGTTCAGTCTTTGAAAGGAGCATAATTAAAAGAGCCACCTTTTACTTTTGCATCATTAGTGCTGTACAAGATGGCTCTTTCAGCAACAAACGCCTGGGGTGGGGGTTAAAGGTTCCCTTTCAACTTGCTCCAGTGCAGGCTTCGGCCTACACTCTGCTCCTCCTGCTGACCCCGGGCTCTAACACCGCCAGTTTGCGCCCAGAAGTGCTGGCTGCACAGAGCCAAACACCTCGCCAATGTGTCAGTGGGGTTCAGCAACGCCAGCTGTGCCCCTGCTGTGTAGCCGGCATCGTGTCCTGCAAACGCCACGCAGACACAAGAACTGAAATTGAAGGGAACCTGTCCCCCCCCAGGCGTTGGCATGTATAACAGCCACCTTGTACTGCAGTAATGCTGCATTTGTACAAGGTGGCTCATTAAGTTACTCTCCTTGCACACGCCGAACGCAACACGTCTAAAATGTGTCCCCTGAGACCATTAAACCGTCCCTGAGGTGTGACTTTCCTTTGTAATGACCCGCTGCAACCCCCTTGGTAGCACTGCCCATCTTCTGACATCATTGTTTGGCTGGCTGCGCCTCTGCAGCCGCCCTGCCCGACACAACGCCCCTCGGTGTCTTATTTATTTTGACTGCGAGGGTGTGATTGACGGGCATGAGCAGTGCATATCTTTGCCTGTCACTCATCTCCTTCCGCCTTCTTCAGACTGTACGGCTTCATGGCCGTGGCATGCGATAAGGGATCAGCTGACGCCGCACAGTCTGTAGCAGGTGTAAGGACACGAGTGAGAGGCGAACATATTGACTGCGCAAGGCCATGAATCCCAGCCCCACAGTGTGAATTAATGAAAAGACACTGCGGGGCTGGGATTCATGGGCATCGCGAACCGCACGAGCCGACATGAAATGATGTCAGAAGACGGGCAGCACTAACAGCGCATGGCCAAGGGATAACACAACAGCGCAGACTCCTGTACAGCTAATAACAACGCTCAGGAGACTGCGCCCAGCACCAAGGTGGGATTTTTGACAGCTGTGCTGCGTCTCATTAAGAAGGAAAGTCACGCCTCAAAGACAGTTTGACTGAATAAGGGGCTAAATGTTATACGTGTTTCATTCAGCGTCTGCAAGATTCAAAACTTAAAGAGCAACCTTTGACTTGTGCAGCATTACAGCTGCACAAGGTGTGGCTCTTCTAGTTTGTAACACCTGAGGCAGAGCCTTTGGCTTAGGTGCCTCCCTCTGGGTATCCGACTTCTACCAACGTCTGGTGGTCCTTGGTAGTGCTTTCAGGCACGGGTACCTCCTGCTTAGTAACCGGGTTCCAGTAACGTCAGCTGGTCCTCGGTAGTTCCATTGGCTCTTGGACCTTCGGCTACCCATCCGGGTTCCAGTACCATCAGCTGGTTCTCGGCAGTGTCTTTTGCTCTTGTACCTTCTGCTCCCCATCCTGGTTCCAGTACCGTCAGCTGGTTCCAGGCAGAGCCTTTTGCTTAGGTGCCTCCCTCTGGGTATCCGAGTTCCACCAACGTCAGGTGGTCCTTGGTAGTGCTTTCAGGCACGGGTACCTCCTGCTTAGTAACCGGGTTCCAGTAACGTCAGCTGGCCCTCGGTAGTTCCATTGGCTCTTGGACCTTCGGGTAGCCATCCGAGTTCCAGTTCCATCAGCTGTTTCTCGGCATTTTCTCAGCCTTCTTGTACCTTCTGCTACATTTCCAATTTCAAGACCCTAAAGACGATGACCCGGAAGACCACCCCTAAGATGACGACGACACCAGAGATGACAACCACTGAGATGACGACGACCCTGGAGACGACGACGATGACATGGGAGACCGAGAAGCAGAAGAACAAGAGGCTGCAGAACAAAGAGCAGAAGAACATTAAGCATAACACTAAATATAAGTGCAAAAGATATTATCTAAATTATAAGCAGAAGAAGACTAAACAGTGTATGGGGGTGAGTCCGTTCCTCCTCGTGGTGCCCCTGGATAAAGCCTGATGCTGCAGGCCAAACTGAACGCGGACAAATGTAACTCTTTTGTGACAGGCAGAACGGAAGGTGTAATCTTCAAACTTTTATAGATAACAACTACGGGAATGCCTGTCACAAATAAGAATATGATGAAGAACTTGAATATGAAGAAGAATAATAGTTAAATAAAAAGAATATGAACAATGTAACAAAAAAAAATTATAGGTAGAAGATGAAGAAGAAGATGAATAAGGTGAAGAAGAACTTGATGTCAAAGATGCTGATGATGATGAAGAAGAAAGTGTGGGAGAAGTAAAAAAGAGGGTGAAGGGCGTAGATGTAGTGAAACAATATCTGACAAAATAAAAAAAATCTTAACATAGTCAATATCTTTGTAACTCCGAACGTCTTAAATTTTTTTTTTAAATTCCTGCTATTCTATTTGATTGGGCTAAACCTCTATGCCTTTAATGTCTCCGCCATCTCCCCCAATACATCCTACATTATTCTTAGTTGTTTTCCTTCATGTAGAATGAACCTACAAGGAAAGAAAGGGTTTATTTTAATTCCGATATTTTCGTCCCATTGACTTGCATTGGTATCGGGTATCGGTATCGGCAAGATCCGATATTTTGCCGGTATCGGCCGATACTTTCCGATACCGATACTTTCCGATATCGGAAGGTATCGCTCAACACTAATCATAGGGCCTGTGGCTGCGAGCGTCGCCAATTATCCTCCCAGGTCAGACATATCCCTTTTCCCTTGGCTAACCTTGCAGGGCTGACGTCTTGCTACTGAAGTCTGTAGCGGTTCCTCTGTGTGTGGTCGGGAGCTTCTCGCTGTGCTCCTTCCGGGGATCCCGGCATCTTCACTTGCGATGCTCCTGCATGACGTTTTCACTTGGGGCTCTCCTGCACGGCATCCTTATTTACGGCTCTCCTGCGTGGCATCTTCACTTGTGGATCTCCTGCACGGCGTCCTCACTTGGGGCTCACCTTACAATGCGGCACCCGTTTCCTCTTGCGCACTCTTTTGCCAGCTCTGCCCACTAAGGTATGCCTTCTTTTTCCCCTCGCACTCCACGTGGCACGGAATTGATGGCTTAAAGGCCGATTGTCACAGTCTCTGGAACACAGTACCTGGCGATGCCAGGGCACAAAATCCTGTTCGTGAAGCCAAGTTTGAGTCGCCCGCCAGGGCAGTGGGGATACTCGGTACCGGGTCCAGTCTCAATTAAATGTGATGTTCCGGTGGCAGCGACCCGGTCTGTGGCCCTGGGCACTCAAGTAAAAGGGAAAGGTCTTTAAAAGGGTTTAATAAAGTTTGTATTCATGACGCCACCTGTGGTTCTCGGTCAGAGGGGACCGACACTTCTTAAAGGGGTCCTCTGGGGTGATGTTACTGCAACATAGATAGTGACACTTCCCACTTGGGAAGCGGGATCCCCAGGGCTCATAGTGTAGTGGGAAAGGATGGTGGGTTGCCGGTAACTAAATGGAGGACACAGGGTTGCAGTCTTTATCTGGTTTACTGTTGTTGTAGTCAGCCTCATTCCAGGGTATCGGCAACAGGTGTAGAAGTCCAGGCAGCCTGAAGACAGGTGGAAACCCCTTTGACAGGTCAGGTTGGGAGCCTTCCACTTTGCACTGACTATTAGTCTCTTGTTGCCTGTAGTGTCCAGACAAGGTCCTCATTCTCTCCTGTCCTGGGACAGTACCTGCACAGTAGGCAACTTGAGCCATTTCTCTGGGGTCTCTTTATATGGTGACTCAGGCTCTGGAATGTTGCTGTACCTCAGGTTTTATGTGGGCAGGTTACTTTCAGCTCTCTGCCCTCCGGTTCTGATGTGGAACTTGCAGTGGTCCACAACCTTGGGCTCCTAGTGCCTGGTTTCTGCGCTCTGCTTAGAGGGGCCCAGTCGCAGCCCTCCTCTAGCTCCTGATCACTCCTCTGCTCCTTGCCTGTCTCTTGTCTGCACCAGACTGTCTAACTCCTCCTCCAGACCAGGATGTATAATGAGGGAAGCTCAACTTAAACCGGGTTTTGAGCTCCCCCTTCTGGCCTGGAGTCAGAATGTGTTGAATGTGAGATTACCTGCCAAAGGGATCCCTCCTGTCTCCAGGCATTGCATTACCCTCCCTGAGAGGAAAGCAGCACCACTGTGGTACCCGAACTCCTGGGGTGCCACACAAGTTCAACCCTAGTCAGGATATTATGCTCAGAGCATGTTTTGTTTCTGTGTGTGAGTGACACAGCTCATTTGCAGAGCATCGGTTTTGTTCCTGCGTGCGAGTGACACAGCTCAGTTGCAGAGCATCTGTTTTGTTTCTGTGTGCGAGAGGCACAACTCAGTTGCAGAGCATCTGTTTTGTTTCAGTGTGTGAGTGACACAGCTCAGTTGCAGAGCATCTGCTTCGTTTCTGTGTGCGAGTTCAGTTCACGTACTCGTCCTGTGCCGTTTAACAGGACAAAGCACTTAGTACTCATTTGCACTGTTCCTTCCTGTGGAGTAACAGAGTTTGGAGCTCAGCATCCTGTTCACACTGAGTGGCGCTAACCCAGTGTGTACAGGTAATCGCTCGTCGTGTGTTCCGTCATTGTACACTAGCAGCAGTTTTCTATCTCTGCACGGTGGACCATGGGTTGCGATTGCACTTCATTATTTATTTTATTTAGCGCAATCTGCCAACCCTAACACTGTGTTCTGACTACCCCTTTGTCTTGTCCTTTTGCTTTGATCCACTATCTCCTGGCATTTTGACCCCGGATCCTGACCTGACTTACACATTTGTCTTTTGTCAGTTTGGTTGATCGGTGGTTACTGCAGGTTGTAGGCTTGTCAGAAGAGGTGTGTCTTCAGGTTCTTTTTGAAGGTTTCGATGGTAGGTGAGAGTCTGATATGTTGTGGTAGAGAGTTCCAGAGTAGGGATGATGCGCGAGAGAAATCTTGTATGTGATTGTGGGAAGAGGAGATAAGAGGGGAGTAGAGAAGGAGATATTGTGAGGATCGGAGGTTGCGTGCAGGAAAGTGCCAGGAGACGAGGTCACAGATGTATGGAGGAGACCGGGGAATAGAGGGGGACAGGTGGATTAGTCGGGCAGCAGAGTTTAGAATAGATTGGAGGGGTGCAAGAGTGTTAGAGGGGAGGCCACAGAGCAGGAGGTTACAGTAGTCGAGGCGGGAGATGATGAGGGCATGGACTACGGTTTTTGCAGATTCTTGGTTTAGGAATGTACGGATCCGTGAAATATTTTTGAGTTTAAGGTGGCAGGAAGTGGAAAGGGCTTGGATATGCGGTTTCAAGGAAAGATCAGTGTCAAGGATTACCCAAAGGCAGCGAGCTTGTGGGACTGGGGAGAGTGGGCAGCCGTTTACTGTAATGGATAGGTTTGTTGGGGGGGGTCATGTGAGATGGGGAAAAGATGATGAATTCTGTTTTGTCCATGTTAAGTTTTAGAGATCTAGCGGAGAAGAAAGATGAAACAGTGGACAGGCATTGAGGGATTCTGGTTAGTAGGGTGGTGATATCTGGTCCAGAGATGTAGATCTGCGTGTCATCAGCATAGAGATGATACTGAAAACCGTGAGATTCTATGAGCTGTCCCAGGCCAAAGGTTTAAATGGAGAAGAGCAGGGGCCCTAGGACTGAACATAGCATTTGCATATGAATATTCATTATTCAGTTTATATGAACATTTGCATCACCCACCCCAACAGATCCTAATCCCTACAAACTGTTTATAGGTATAGCCATGCTGTGACTGCAGGTGAACCCAGCCCTGGTTATAGCGAATTAAAGAATTCCTGTAAATGTAATTCCTTGTCTCAGAAATGAAGACTTATCAAAGATCACTCTTTAATTTATGTCAGAGGCAAAGATTAATATTTTTCACTTGATACGACCCAACATGAAATTTCTCACTATTGATTGTTTTATTCTTTAACTGAGCATTTTCCTTATTGCCCAACACACAAAAGAAAATGTAAAACCTTTGACATATAAAAACAAGCTCTCTAGAGGTTAGTAGGTCAGTAGCTTTTCTCCAGACTTTAAGCAGCTTCCTTTTATCCACTGGAACATGCAGCCAGCCTTGATGTGCTAAAGCTAGCTTTCATTCGGCTACAATCCGCAAAACAGCAGTCACCCAAAAGCAGACAAAGCAACATTTAATAGTTAGTAAATCTGAACCAGGTTATTCTGATATTCTACAATTGCATACATATTCAGAACCAAAAATAGAAAAGAGCCTATACCCTATAGTAAATAAATAACTAAAAATAGTACATGTAATTAACATAGGGTAGTTAGATAACATGGTTTTCATTAAAAAAAATAATAGCAGGAACCAGATTTAAGATATTTATTTATTTAACTCACTTAGGGCTCTTTCACACGTCCTGATATTTCCGGTACTGGAAAAACCAGTACTGGAGAAATCAGTGTCTGTGTGTATGTGTGTTTCATACTTGTGACATACGTGTGGCAAGCATGTGCCGTCCATGTGCTGCATCAGTATCACACGTACTGGCGCCTTAGAAAAGCCGGCACAGTTCTCAGACACTAGGTGCTGAAGACAGCTCATGTCATTGTCCCCCGGTCTGCCTGCAATCAGGGCGAGCAGGGGAAAATGTTGAGAGTTGTATTCAAGTGTAAAATTAAAACAAAATAAAAAAACAATATCCCTCACCTGTCCAATTTTGGAAGAATCCATTGTGTCCCATGCCATAATCCATCTGTGCGACATATGTTCATCAGCATGAGCGGTGGCCAGAGGAGAGAATGACTCAGAAAGAGTGTATCTCAGAGTGGACTGCAGTGACCTCACTGAGGTCAATGCTAGCACTGTGAGAAAAAGTCTCCTGGTGCAGCGCTGAGCTCATTGAGGTCACCACAATTGAGGGATGGGTGCGCCGCCTCAGTGACCTGCAGTAACCTTGATGATGTCACTGCTAGTCACTGATGCTGCGCTCGCAGCGTCTCATTCTCCAATGGCTTTGAGCCTGGACGTTCGCATCTTGGCACCATCTAAGTTGAAAACTATTTATCGCACACATGGATTGCGGAGTGGGACAGAACGTCAGATGGGTGAGAGATATGGTTGTTTTTTATTTTTGTTTTATTACAGGAGACCAGGGCTTCAATGGAATGGGTGTTAGGTGAGTATTTTTGTTATTTATAATTTTCTGTTTTTATAGGAGACAAGGGCTTCAATGCAATGAGTGTTAGGTAAGTATGTTTGTTATTTTTGAATAAAAAAAGTAAAACTGTCTTTTTATTTCAAATAAAGGACTTTATATTGGCTGTGTGTTTATTTACAATATAACTATAGAAATACTAAAGGATGTGTCTTATAGGTGCCTCTCCATTACTAATCCGTGGGTTTGATGTCAGTGGACAATATAAAAGTCACATCAACCCCACAAATATAAACCCCACTTGCAACCACCATAGGGCAAGTGGAAAGAGCCATGCAAAGCAACAGAATTTGTGCATCTAATAGATGTGTCTTTTTTGGGGTGGCTGCGGGTTGCTATTGTAGGCTGAGGGAGGCAATATCCTTGGTCCTGTACCAGCCTTAGAATACCGGCCCCCAGTTGCTGCTTTAGCTTGGTTGCTTGACAAAATGGGGGGAGGCCAAATCTCCTCCTAAAACACTGGTCTCTAAGGGCATGTTGACACGTTGCGGATTCCATTGAAGATTTTTCCACATGTATTTCCTGCAGGTTTCTGCGGATTTTGTGCAGATTTTTGCTGCGGAAAATAAACTACTACGTTTCCGCATGGATTTTTCTGCAGCATGTGCACTGTGGATTTGGTTTTCCATAGGTTTACATAGTACTGTACACCGCATGGAAAACTACTGCGGATCCGTAGGGCCAAATCTGCTGCGGAGCCACAGCCAAATCCGCAACGTGTGCACATACCCTAATACTTCCATGTCTGAGGAATCTCTGCAAGCCACTGCCGCTTCTATTACGATGAAACTCATGCCAGCGATTGACGCCAGACTTCAGTCTTTCCAATCCTCGCTGGAAACAATCACATCCCAGTTGACTGAACACATCAGTAAAATCTCAACGGCAGGGATTTCTGATTTGGAGGATACTATACAATCCCACGCTGCTCAACTAAAGGACAGAGACCATGCAATAGAGCAGCTCCAGGAAAAATTTGATGACTTGGAGAATCAGAGTCGTTGAAACTCTGGATCATCGGCGTCCCGGAGTCAGTGAAAGACCTTCATCACTTTACTCCCTCTTGGATGCTGTGGTTTCATGGTAGTGGAACGAGCAAACAGAACTGGACCTGAGCATTCTGATTGAAAAGCCCACCAGCGCCCTATCATTTTTAAGTTGCGCAACTACGAGGGCAAAATGCAACTGCTCTGAGTGTTTTGAGCTGCATCCTTATTGAAATATGAGGGTCCCTCCCTTCTCATATTTCAGGACTTCTCCGCTTTGGTAGTGGAACGCCCGCCAGGGCCGTGGGATACTCACTACTGGGTCCAGAACTTAAAGGGATGTGTCACGGCGGTGATGACCTGGTCCGTGGCCCTGGGCGCCCAAGTAAAAGGGACAGTCTTTAAAGGGGTTTGTGAAATAATAAAAGTTTGTGATGCCACCTGTGGTACTCAGTTAGGGGTGACCGATGCTGCTTAAAGGGGTCATCTGGGGTGCTATTATGGCAGCAGGAATGGTATGGCTTCCCACAGGTGAAGCTGGGTCCCCAGGGCTCCCGATGTGTTTGACAAGGATGGTGTGGTGCCGGAAATAAAGGGAGGACACAAAGTTGCAGTCTCTTTACCTGGTTTACTGATATAGACAGTCACAGTCCAGGGTACCAGCAACAGGTGTTGGTGTGGTCCATTCAGCCTGGAGGCAATAGTTGTTCCCTCTCCCAGTTGAGGTTCGTAAGCCTTCCTTCTCACACTTTTATTCTGCCTGTGTTTCCCTTACAATGTCCTCACTCTCCTGTCCTGGGACAGTACCCGTATGGAGGGCAATGCGAGCCCTTTTACAGGGTCTCTATTATGACCCGGGCTCTGTGTACTGCTGCACCTTCGGGTGTGGGTGCGGACAGACTACATCATGTTCCAAATTATTATGCAAATTACATTTTTATCTGATTTTCCTAAAGGGTCGGTGCAAATGACAGTCAGTCTAATAAAAGTCATCACCCGTTAGAGTACACATCGAATTTTATTGAAGAAACCTCCCAATGATAACAGTATAATCTCCAAAATGAATACAAACTCAACATGCACTGTTTCAAATTATTAGGCACAGTAGAATTTCTAAACATTTGATATGTTTTAAATAACTGAAAATGCTCATTTGTTGAATTTGCAGCATTAGGAGGTCACATTCACTGAACAAAAAAATCTATTTAACTCCAAAACATCCTAACAGGCCAAGTTACATGTTAACAAAGGAACCCTTCTTTGATATCACCTTCACAATTCTTGCATCCATTGAACTTGTGAGTTTTTGGAGGGTTTCTGCTTGTATTTCTTTGCATGAAGTCAGAATAGCCTCCCAGAGCTGCTATTTTGATGTGAACTGCCTCCCACCCCCAAAAATCTTTTGCCTGATGATACTCCAAAGGTTCTCTATAGGGTTGAGGTCAGGGGAAGATGGTGGCCACACCATGAGTTTATCTCCTTTTATTCCGGTAGCAGCCATGACTCGGAGGTATTCTTTACAGCATGAGATGGTGCATCGTCATGCATGAAGATGATTTTGCTCCTGAAGGCACGTTTCTGCTTTTTTATACCATGGAAGAAAGTTGTCAGTCAGAAACTCTATATACTTTGCAGAGGTCATTTTCACACCTTCAGGAACCTTAAAGGGCCCTACCAGCTGTTTCTCCATGATTCTGGCCCAAAACATGACTCCTCCACCTCCTTGCTGACGATGCAGCCTTGTTGGGACATGATGGCCATCCACCAACCATCCACTACTCCATCCATTTGGACCATTCAGGGTTGCTCGACACTAATCAGTAAACAAGACTGTTTGAAAATTAGTCTTCATGTATGTCTGGGCCCACTGCAACCGTTTCTGCTTATGAACCCTGTTTAGGGGTGGCCGAATAGTAGGTTTATGAACCAAAGCAAGCCTTTGAAGGATCCTACACCTTGAGGTTCGAGGGACTCCAGAGGCACCAGCTGCTTCAAATATCTGTTTGCTGGTTTGTAATGGCTTTTTAGCAGCTGCTGTCTTAATCCAATGAACTTGCCTGGCAGAAACCTTCCTCATTATGCCTTTATCAGCATGAACACATCTGTGCTCAGATACAGCCACAAATCTCTTAACAGTATGATGATCACGCTTAAGTTTTCGGGAAATTTCTAATGTTTTCATCCCTTCACCAAGGCATTGCACTATTTGATGCTTTTTGGCAGCCGAGAGATCCTTTTTCTTTCCCATGTTACTTGAAAACTGTGGCCTGCTTAATAATGTGGAACATCATTTTTAAGTAGTTTTCCTTTAATTAGAATCCCCTGGAAAACTAATTATCACATGTGTTTAAGATTGATTTCAGTGATCCATTGAGCCCTGAGACACAATACCATCCACGAGTTTATTTCAAAACAAAACAATTAAATCTTTATGACACTTAAATCCAATTTGCATAATAATTTGGAACACAGTGTACATAAAGTCTCCTGCCCTCTGGTTCTGCTGTGGGACGTGAAGTATTACACAGCCTCGGGCTCCCGATGCCCGATTCTTGCCCTTCAGCTCAGAGGGTGCCCGGTCACGGTTCCCCTCCGAACTCCTTTGTTCTCCTTTGCTTCTCCCTTCTCACACTTGCTATCAATGCAACCCATCTGGTTCTCTTCTGTCCTGGAGCTGCAGCACCACACGTGGCTGCATGGCCCCTCTGCTCTCACTCCTCTTTCCTCCAACTCCTCTAAACAACTAACTTACTCCTCCAGACCAGAATATATTTATATGGGGGAAGCTCTCTTGAATCCAGGTCAGAGCTCCCCCTCTGGCCTGGATTCAGAATGTGTTGAATGTAGGTATATTACCTGTTAAAGGGAATCCTCCTTGCCTTCAGGCATGACATCACCTGTTGTGAGTTTTTGTCGGATTTCCAGGATGTATTTGATGAGCCCAAGTCCAGTTCCCTTCCTCCACATAGGGACTGTGATTGTGCTATTAACTTGATTCCTGGCTGTAAGTTCCCTAAGGGCCGACTTTTCAATCTGTCTGTGCCAGAGCATGCCGCCATTAGTTATGTTAAGGAATCTTTGGAGAAGGGGCATATTCGGCCGTCTTCCTCACCATTGGGGGCGGGATTCTTTTTTGTTGCCAAGAAGGATGGCTCCTTGAAACCCTGTATTCATTATCGCCTTCTTAATAAGATCACGGTCAAATTCCAATACCCTTTCCCTTTGCTTTCTGATTTGTTTGCTCGGATCAAGGGGGCTAGTTGGTTTACTAAGATTGACCTTCGAGGGGCATATAATCTTGTTCGTATTAAACAGGGTGACGAATGGAAAACTGCATTTAATACGCCCGAAGGCCATTTTGAATACCTTGTGATGCCTTTCGGGCTCTCTAATGCTCCTTCTGTATTTCAGTCCTTCATGCATGATATTTTCCGCAATTATCTTGATAAATTCATGATTGTGTATTTGGATGATATTTTGATTTTTTTCCGATGATTGGGAGTCTCATGTGAAGCAGGTCAGGATGGTATTCCAGATCCTTCGTGATAATGCTTTATTTGTGAAGGGGTCTAAGTGCCTATTTGGAGTTCAGAAGGTCTCTTTTTTGGGTTTTATTTTTTCTCCCTCGTCTATAGAAATGGATCCTGTTAAGGTCCAAGCCATTCATGACTGGATTCAACCCACATCTGTGAAGAGTCTTCAGAAATTTTTGGGCTTTGCTAATTTTTATCGCCGTTTCATTGCCAACTTTTCCAGTGTGGTTAAGCCCCTGACCGATTTGACGAAGAAAGGCGCTGATGTGACGAATTGGTCCTCTGCGGCTGTTGAGGCCTTTCAGGAGCTTAAACGCTGATTTACTTCTGCCCCTGTGTTGCGTCAGCCGGATGTTTCTCTTCCTTTTCAGGTTGAGGTTGACGCTTCTGAGATTGGGGCAGGGGCCGTTTTGTCTCAGAGGAGTTCTGATGGTTCTTTGATGAAACCGTGTGCCTTTTTTTCCAGAAAGTTTTCGCCTGCAGAGCGCAATTATGATGTCGGCAATGAGGAGTTGTTGGCCATGAAGTGGGCATTTGAGGAGTGGCGACATTGGCGTGAGGGAGCCAAGCATCGCGTTGTGGTCTTGACCGATCATAAGAATCTGATTTACCTCGAGTCGGCCAAGCGGCTGAACCCTAGACAGGGTCGATGGTCCCTGTTTTTCTCCCGTTTTTGATTGGTTTCGTATCTTCCGGGATCTAAGAATGTTGAGGCTGATGCCCTCTCTAGGAGCTTTTTGCCTGATTCTCCTGGAGTCCTTGAGCCGGTTGGCATTCTTAAGGAAGGGGTGATTCTTTCTGCCATCTCCCCTGATTTACGGCGGGTGCTTCAGGAATTTCAGACTGATAAACCTGACCGCTGTCCTGTGGGGAAGCTGTTTGTTCCTGATAGATGGACAAGTAAGGTAATTTCTGAGGTTCATTGTTCGGTGTTGGCTGGTCATCCTGGGATTTTTGGTACCAGAGATTTGGTTGCTAGGTCCTTTTGGTGGCCTTCCTTGTCGCGGGATGTGCGTTCTTTTGTGCAGTCCTGTGGGACTTGTGCCCGGGCCAAGCCTTGCTGTTCCCGCGCTAGTGGGTTGCTTTTGCCTTTGCCGGTCCCTGAGAGACCCTGGACGCATATTTCCATAGATTTTATTTCGGATCTTCCTGTTTCCCAGAAGATGTCTGTTATCTGGGTGGTTTGTGACCGGTTCTCTAAAATGGTCCATTTGGTACCTTTGCCTAAATTGCCTTCCTCCTCTGATTTGGTTCCATTGTTTTTTCAGCATGTGGTTCATTTGCATGGCATTCTGGAGAATATTGTGTCTGACAGAGGTTCCCAGTTTGTTTCTAGGTTTTGGCGGGCCTTTTGTGCTAGGATGGGCATTGATTTGTCTTTTTCTTCGGCGTTTCATCCTCAGACAAATGGCCAAACTGAGCAAACTAATCAGACCTTGGAAACCTATTTGAGATGCTTTGTGTCTGCTGACCAGGATGATTGGGTGGCTTTCTTGCCGTTGGCCGAGTTTGCCCTTAATAATCGGGCTAGTTCGGCTACTTTGGTTTCGCCTTTCTTTTGTAATTTTGGTTTTCATCCTCGTTTTTCTTCGGGGCAGGTTGAGCCTTCTGATTGTCCTGGTGTGGATTCTGTAATGGACAGGTTACAGCAGATTTGGACTCATGTGGTAGACAATTTGACGTTGTCTCAGGAAAAGGCTCAACGTTTTGCTAACCGCCGCCGGTGTGTTGGTCCCCGGCTTCGGGTGGGGGATTTAGTCTGGTTATCTTCTCGTCATGTTCCTATGAAGGTATCTTCCCCTAAATTCAAGCCTTGGTTTATTGGCCCTTATAAGATTTCTGAGATTATCAATCCAGTATCTTTTCGTTTGGCCCTTCCAGCCTCTTTTGCCATCCATAATGTTTTCCATAGATCTTTGTTGCGGAGATATGTGGTGCCCGTTGTTCCCTCTGTTGATCCTCCTGCCCCGGTGTTGGTTGATGGGGAGTTGGAATATGTGCTGGAGAAAATTTTGGATTCTCGTTTTTCGAGGCGGAGGCTTCAGTATCTTGTCAAGTGGAAGGGTTATGGCCAGGAGGATAATTCTTGGGTTGTTGCCTCCGATGTCCATGCCGCCGATTTGGTTCGTGCTTTTCACTTGGCTCGTCCTGATCGGCCTGGGGGCTCTGGTGAGGGTTCGGTGACCCCTCCTCAAGGGGGGGGGTACTGTTGTGAATTCCGCTCTTGGGCTCCCTCCGATGGTTGTAAGTGGCACTTTTGTGAGTTCTGCTCTTGGGCTCCCTCCGGTGGTTTTAAGTGGTACTGCTGCTCCTTGGATTTAGTAGTCAGCAGCTGCTTCCATTGATTGTCTTTCTGGCTCGGCTATTTAGCCTTGTTCTATCCTTCAGCCTGTGCCAGTTGTCAATGGTTCCTGGTTGGATTCACATCTCTGCTTGGATTTCCCTGATATTCTGACCAGTTCAGCAAAGATAAGTCCTTGCTTTGTTCTTTTGCAGTCCACTTGTTGTGGACTTAATCTTTCTGCACTTTCTAAGTTTTTTCAGCTTGTCAGTATGGATTTATTCAGTTAAGCTGGAAGCTCTGGGAAGCAGATTTAACCTCCACACCTTTAGTCAGGTGTGGAGATTTTTGTAAACTCTGTGGTGGATTTTTCTCATTTTTAATACTGACCGCACAGTATTCTGTCCTGTTCTATCTATCTAGCTAGACTGGCCTCCTTTGCTACATCCTGGTTTCATTCTGCGTATGTCATTTCCCTCTCCACTCACAGTCAATATTTGTGGGGGGCTGTCCTATCCTTTGGGGATTTTCTCTGAGGCAAGATAGCTTTCCTGTTTCTATCTTTAGGAGTAGTTAGTCCTCCGGCTGTGAAGAGGTGTCTAGGGAGTGACAGGAACATCCCACGGCTACATCTAGTGTTGTGTTAAGCTCAGGAACTGCGGTCTGTACAGGTACCACCTCCTCCAGAGCACGTCCCATGTTGCTCCTAAACCACCAGCTCATAACAATTACCCTCCCCGAAAGGAGGGCAACATCACTGCAACAACCGGTTACCTGGGGTGTTACACTCCCCCCCCTGTTAACTCCAGTACTCCCAGACAGGGAAAGGAAAACATAAACAATAAAAAGTCAAGAATAATGAAAAAATTTTTGGATATGCATATCAACTGGTTTAACAGGTATTAAACTTCTGCCTCCCTTTATGGTAGGTTCTTGGCTTTAACATTACATAACTAATTTACAAAAAGTGCAGACAAATGAAAAGTGCAAACATTTTAATATATGGTGTCCTGTGCATCAATAACAGCAATGAAGCGGGGGACATGTCATAAACCCCAAACATAGGTCTTGGTCAGGCTACAATTCATAACATCCAGACCTGGTCTTCAGCCACGCCAGGCGTTTTTTTTCGGGTCTGTAAACAAACAGGGTTCCACACACGCTGACGGCGCATGATAAAATCAATAAGGGGCACCTAAAGAGGTGCCAACTATATACAGGGGAAAGTTATCAGGTATTCACCGTTCATTACCCTACTGTCCTGTTAACTTCATATAAACATTAATAAACACAATCAACATTTTTAAACCAGGTTACTCTGTATCTCTAGTTACTTATTTCTTTTTTCAAGGTTGATCCTGGTGTCCACTGCTTCCTGACTGGGGAAGTTCTTTTGCAAATGTCACTCAACTGAAAACAGTCCAGCAACTGGGGTTTGTGTAGCCTGGGTATGCACTCTACACTCAATGGCTACACTACTATTGGCATGCTCTTCTGTGCACTTTTTATATGCAGAGCATAGCATCCCCTTTCACCATTGTGTCAGGTGAATGTTACTTTGTCGCCAGGGTGTAGGTCACAGTCAGGGTGTCCCTTGAAGAGGTGTGATTCAAAGTCTCTGCGGTTGACAAACAGTTCTGTATGCCCTCCATGCTCTCTAATAAACCCCTATCCTCTGTCCAGGTAAAGATGACCACGGTTCCTTGTGTTATTGGTCCTCTATCCGCGGGTTTAATTTTGCGGGACCAGGCTGTAGCCAGCATATTGTGTTCCTCCATAGCTTCCCATTTAGCTCTGTGCTCTTTATCCTCTGCGACAAGTTTTAAGATCTGCCTCCAGTAGTACTCCTCTTTTTCTACTATCTCTACGCAATTAACTGCTGCCTGGGCCTCCTCTGGGAATCCCATAGGCTATGTGCACACGTTGCCAAAAGTCTTGTGGATTTTTCCGGACTAAATTTGTCTATGCGGATTACCTGCGGAATTGCCGCAGATTTACCGTGGGTTTTCTGCAGTTTTTGTGCGGATTTCACCTGCGGTTTTACACCTGCAGATTCCTATTATAGAGCAGGTGTAAACCGCTTCGGAATCCGCACAAAGAATTGACATGCTGCAGAATAAACAACGCAGCTTTTCCGCGCGTTTTTTTCCATCGCATGTGCACTGTGGATTTTGTTTTCCATAAGTTTACGTGGTACTGTAACGCATGGAAAACTGGTGCGAATCTGCAGTGGCCAATCCGCTGCAGATCCGCAGCAAAATCCACAGCATGTGCTCATACCCATATGGTCTGACTTGGGCAATGTGCACACATTGCGGATTTAGTGCGGATCCACAGCGTTTTTCTTCTGTGAAGAAACGCTGCATATCCGCAAGGTGATTTACAGTACAATGTAAATCAATGGGAAAAAAATGCTGTGCTAATGGTGCGAAAAATTCCGCATGGAGAATGCAGCGAATTGAAAGAAGGAGCATGTCACTTCTTTTGTGCGGATCTGCAGTGTTTCTGCACCCTTTCATTATAGAAATCCGCAGGGGTAAAAAACGCATGAAATCCACAGCAAATACACAACAAAAACCCACAAAATCCGCAAAAAAACGCATCAAATCTGCACCTGCATTTTCTGCCAGGAGATGCAGATTTTGTGCAGAAAATTCTGCACCCAAATCCGCAACGTGTGCACATAGCCTTGGGGTGCCTCCAGTGTATGGTTTCCTCTTGCCTGCATGCTCTCAGAGGCAAGGGTTCAGGTACCAGTGGGTATGTGAGTATATCCCCCAGGTCTGTCATGCGGTCCTAGGTTACGGTTGTAACTACCTGGCCAGGCTTTAGGGTTGGCGGGGGCTCTAAGGATCCCACCAGGGTTTCCTCATATGCAGGGGCAGTTTGCATACCTGTCTCTCTGGTGCCGATGTCCTTCTCCACCTCCGCTGGGGTCAGGTGTGCTGGTTGCAGGGCCTGGGGCTTCAGTGTCATCGTCTCCTCCAGCAGTATCTCTCTTTCCAGATCCACTGGGGCTGTAAGCCCTGGTGGAAAGGTTTGTTGCTTGACGGTCTTCACTCTTTTGATAGAGACTCCTTCCATGCGGTCACCGCTGCCATCTGGGTCTGCAGGAGTTGTCGGGCCAGCTCCTCCATATCTGCGCTAAGGAGCTCCGGATTCAATGCTGTCATCTGGTTCGAGGTTTCTTCTGGCTGCCCGGGGACATTCTCTCTGGTGTCGACAGGTCCCTGCGGCTCTCCACTGCTGTCCGCCATCGCTTTCCCTGGGTAGCATGCAGTCATGCTGCGACCACGCTTTCCCATGTCTCCATCCTTTTCCTTTCGTGTGCAGTCTCTGCTCCACTCTCCTGCCAGCCATCTCTGGGGGCGGATCCATCCTCCTGAAGGACATGTCCTCTTTAAATTAAAGTCTCTGTAGTGGGCGGGTCCATCTTTCACACCCATCCATGGGCTCCACCCCTGACAGCACATCTTCTCTGTTCCTCACCCGCCTCATGGTATAACAATGGTGGTCATTAAACAATTCAATACAGTCCATGGTGCACAGGTCCATCCTGTTCGTGACACCAAGATGGAATGCCCGCCAGGGCCATGGGGTACTCGGTATCGGGTCCGGTACTTAAAGGGATGTGTCAGAGCGACGCTGACCTGGTCCTTGGCCCTGGTGTCACAGGGAGACTAGGTAGGCTAAGGCTGGTTACCCGGGCCCCTGCGATATCCTTCAGACTAGGGAAAACCCTGTCTGTCCCTCTCCCAGAATTTACACTAATGGTGTGCTTGTCTGGGCCACCAGGCCTGGCCCTGACTCCTGTTTCAGCCTTATGCTGAAACCACCACCCGCCACCCAGTGAATAGACCACACACCAACCCCCACAGAAAGCACAGACAGGGAAAACTAAAAAACGCACCACGCCGCAGACACACAGGAAAACACAATAATGTGCCCAGGGCAAAACAAATACAAATATAGGAAGGAGAAATATAACAAAGGATAATACACCACAAGATACGATATTTCTTCTCCAAGACCACCACTCCAGACCGGAATCACTAGGCACAAGCTATAATCGGCGACGCCCAAAGTCCAGCAATACTATTTAAAGGCCGTGGGCGTGACCCAGCCTTCAACCCGAGTACCAGCTAGATTAACCCTGGGCAACCTGGATAAAAATGTAGCTGGCGCCACTGAGCCTATAGTGGACGAATGTGGAATTGCCGCTGTCTGTCGGACGCCCTAGTGTGAATAGCGTCTGACATGACAGTACCCCACCTTCTACGAGGGACCCCAGGGCCCTAACGACTTATAGGACCTGGCTTGTCTGGATGGCGGCGGTGAAACATACTGACCAGCCGGTCCGAGGCTGGTACGCAAGACCTCTCCTCCGGCCCATAACCACGCCAGTGTACCAGGTACTGTAAAGTGCGGCGCACTACTCGAGAGTCAACCACCTTGGAGACTTCAAATTCCAAATTGCCATCCACCAAGACTGGAGGTGGCATCGGCGCTACGTCCACGGAACCCACCACCTTTTTTAATAAAGATCTGTGGAACACGTTGTGCATCTTATATACCGTAGGGAGCTCCAATTGGTAGGCTACCGGGTTAATGATGGAGGCAACCCTAAATGGACCAATAAACCATGGACCTAATTTCAGGGATGGTATTTTGAGTCTTATGATTTTTGTGGACAACCACACCCAGTCACCCACACTCAGGTCCGGACCTGGCACACGTCTACTGTCAGCCACATGTTTGTACCTAGCACCCACGCTCAGCAAGCACTGTTTCACTCTCCTCCAGACAGATGACAGTTGTGCTCCTAGCTGGTCCTCCTCCGGGACGCCAGCAGAGCCCCCCTGACGCAGAGTACAAAATTTAGGATGGTGCCCGTAAACACAAAAAAACGGGGAATCCCCAGACGATTCCTGGCGGTGATTATTTATGGCAAACTCTGCCAAAGGAAGGAACGTCGACCACTCCTCCTGATTGTCAGAAACAAAGCAGCTTAAATACTGCTCCAAATTCTGGTTCATACGCTCGGTCTGACCATTTGACTGAGGATGAAATGCCAAAGAATGCGACAACTTGATCCCCAGCCGTGAGCAAAAAGCTTTCCAAAATTTTGCCACAAACTGAGTACCCCTATCAGACATGATGTCAGACGGGACCCCGTGAAGTCTGACCACCTCCTGAACAAATACCTGAGCCAGAGTCTTCGCGTTAGGCAACGAAGGCAAGGACACAAAGTGCGACATCTTTGAGAACCGATCAACAACCACCAGGATGACTATGTTCCCAGTTGAGGAGGGCAAGTCTGTAATAAAATGCATGGAGATCTCCGTCCAAGGCCTACTGGGTACCCCGAGAGGATGTAGTGTGCCAGCAGGACGGGAGCGGGGCGTCTTAGCCCTAGCGCACGTGGTGCATGCTGACACGTACGAGACCACGTCCTGTCGGATTTTGGGCCACCAAGCCTGAGGCGACACCAACTCCAAGGTACCCCTAACCCCTGGGTGGCCAGCCAGGACAGCATCATGATGCTCACCCAACACCTTTAGGCGAAGCTTGAGCGGTACAAACGATTTGTTAATGGGAAGCTCTGGTGGTACCTCCTCCTGAGCATCGGCAATCTCAGCCTCAACCTCGGTCGTGAGAGCCGAGACCACTACATCCTTATGGAGGATGGGTACCGGATCTTCCCGAGGTTCTCCCCCCCAGAAAACACCTGGACAAAGCATCCGCCTTAGTGTTCTTAGACCCCGGTCGGAAAGTAACAAAAAAGTTGAATCGCGTGAAAAACAATGCCCAGCGAGCCTGCCTGGGGGACAGACGCTTGGCTGACTCTAAATAAAGCAGATTTTTATGATCGGTGATAACTGTAACCTGGTGGACCGACCTCTCCAAGAAGTATCGCCATTCCTCAAAAGCCAACTTGATAGCCAACAACTCCCTGTTGCCGATATCGTAGTTACGTTCGGCGGGCGACAGCTTCTTGGAAAAATAGGCGCATGGACGCAACTCGCCCAAGGATGAGTCTTGTGACAGCACCGCCCCCACTCCAACCTCAGACGCATCGACTTCCATGGTAAATGGTTTCAATACGTCCGGTTGCACCAGAATGGGGGCCGAAGCAAAACTGTTCTTCAGGAATTCGAATGCGTGCACAGCAGCCTCAGACTAGGCGGAGAAATTGGCACCATTTTTCGGCATGTCAGTGAGCGGTTTAGCAATGATAGTAAAATTTTTGATAAACTTTCTATAATAGTTAGAAAACCCAAGGAACCGCTGGAGTGCTTTTAGGTTATCAGGCCGTTCCCAACGCAGCATCGCTTGCACCTTAGCGGCGTCCATTTTAAACCCTGAAGCAGACACAATATAACCCAAGAAAGGCAACTCCTGAACCGAAAATACACATTTCTCAAGTTTTGCATAAAGCTTATTCTCTCTGAGTAGCTGTAACACCTGCCTGACATGATCTAAATGAGCATCACGGTCGCAAGAATATATGAGGATGTCATCTAGGTACACAATAACAAATTTCCCCATGACATGCGAGAACACATTTATGAAAGGTTGAAATACAGCAGGCGTGTTTGTCAACCCAAATGGCATCACCAAATTTTCAAAATGACCCTCAGGAGTATTAAAAGCCGTCTTCCACTCATCCCCTTGACGGACTCTTATGAGGTTGTACGCCCCCCTGAGGTCAAGCTTGGAGAACCACCTAGCACCAGCCACCTGGTTGAACAAATCAGGTATCAGCGGCATAGGGTATGGATCACGAACCGTAATCTGGTTTAACTCCCTGAAATCCAGACACGGGCGTAATCCGCCATCTTTCTTCTTAATGAAGAAGAATCCCGCTGCCACATGCGAGGACAAAGGCCTGATGTGCCCTTTGCGCAAACTCTCAGCAATGTAGTCTTTTAAGGCTTGCCTCTCAGGACTAGAAATGTTAAACATCCTTGCTTTCGGCAATTTGGCCCCTGGTTTTAACCTAATAGTACAGTCATAGGGTCGATGTGGTGGCAATTCTGAGCAACCCTTCTCAGAGAACACATCCACAAAATCCAGCAGTGACTCAGGAATGCTAGGAGTCACAGCGGACACACATGTGGCCAGGCAATTCTCCTGGCAGAATCCGCTCCACTGGATTATGTCCTGGGTTTTCCAGTCAATCACCGGGTTGTGCATAGATAACCATGGAAAACCCAGAACCATTTGTGCAAGAAGATTACTGAGCACCCTACATGTAACCTGCTCAAAATGTAGGACACCAATGTGGAGTTTCACCTCAGCCACAAACTCAGTAATCTCCCCCTGTGGGAGAGGAGCGGCATTGATGGTGACCACCCGGACAGGATGAGGCAGTTTTTCGATCCTGAACCCGGCTGTGCACGCAAACTCCTCATCAATGAGATTAGTGGCAGAACCACTATCCACAAAAACAGTGATTGGCAGCTCTCTGCCAGCGACCATAACTCTGGCAGGGAGCATACATTGAGAGACCACCATGGAAGATATGCATAAGCTCAGATTAGCCTCTTCCACACCCTCTGAGCTTAGTAGTTTTCCGCCATTGCACTTTTCTTAGATAACAGAGGACAAGCATTTACATAATGCCCATTTTTACCACAGCAAAAACAGGCTCCCTGCTTCCTGAGCAAAGTGGCTCGATGATGTGACACCCCTGCGATTTGCATAGAAACTCCGTGGGCTCACCTGCAGCAACCTCACGTGCACCTACGCCCTCCCCCATAGGCGGCGTCTCTTGTGCCCCCTGATGCAAACGGCGATCAATGCAGATAACAAGACTCATAGCAGACTCTAGAGAAGCAGGAGTCTCATACATCAGGAGGGCTTGTTTAACCCTTCTCGAAACCCCATGAATAAACTAACTCCGCAGCACGGGGTCATTCCATTGTGTGTCCACCGCTCAGCGGCGAAATTCAGAACAGTAATCCTCCGCCATTTGCTCCCCTTGGCGCAGAGCACGTATTTTAGGTTCTGCTAGAGCCATTCTGTCAGAATCATCATAAATGAGCCCAAGAGCAGAAAAAAACTCTCCATTGAGTTAAATGCAACTGAATCAGATAATAAAGAAAATGCCCATGCTTGGTGGTCCCCATTCAGTAATGACAACACCAGGCCCACACGCTGAGCCTCATTACCTGAGGAGATCGGGCGCATACGAAAATATTATTTGCAAGCTTCAAGAAAAATAACAAATTTACTGCGTTCCCCAGCAAACCTCTCAGGTAAAGGGATCTTTGGCTCTGCAACTCTACCTGCAGTTTCAGCTTGCACATTAGATACTACTAGACCCTGTTGCTGAAACGCCCCCTTCAACTCAGTGACCGGTAAGGACAGCGCCTCCAACTGGCGGGTTATGGAAGTCATGGGATCCATGGAATACAAAATTTTGGGGCCGATTATAATGTCACGGGGAGACTAGGTAGGCTAAGGCTGGTTACCCGGGCCCCTGCGATATCCCTCAGACTAGGGAAAACCCTGTCTGTCCCTCTCCCAGAATTTACACTAATGGTGTGCTTGTCTGGGCCACCAGGCCTGGCCCTGACTCCTGTTTCAGCCATAGGCTGAAACCACCACCCGCCACCCAGTGAATAGACCACACACCAACCCCCACAGAAAGCACAGACAGGGAAAACTAAAAAGCTCACCATGCCGCAGACACACAGGAAAACACAATAATGTTCCCAGGGCAAAACAAATACAAATATAGGAAGGAGAAATATAACAAAGGATAATGCACCACCAGATACTTCTTCTCCAATACCACCACTCCAGACCGGAATCACTAGGCACGAAGCACAAGCTATAATCGGCGACGCCCAAAGTCCAGCAATACTATTTAAAGGCCGTGGGCGTGACCCAACCTCCAACCCAAGTACCAGCTAGATTAACCCTGAGCAACCTGGATAAAAATCTAGCCGGCGCCACTGAGCGTATAGTGGACGAATGTGGAATTACCACTGTCTGTCGGACGCCCTAGTGTGAATAGCGTCCGACATGACACCTGGGCACCAAGTAAAGGGGACAGTCTTTAAAGGGGTTTGTGAAATAATAAAAGTTTGTGACGCCACCTGTGGTACTCCCTCTTCTGGCTTGGATTCAGAATGTGTTGCATGTAAGTGTATTACCTGATAAAGGGAATCCTCCTTGCCTCCAGGCATGACATCACCCTCCCCAAAAGGAAGGCAACATCAATGTAACAACTAGTTACCTGGGGTGTTACTGTAGTGGCCAAGTGTCATGCTTTTTCATCAGTCTGTAGACTGTTACATGATAAGTGTACACGTTTTGCCCTTCTATACCCTGAAAAAGTTGATTATAGCAGGCATACTACACGTAGAGTACCTCTAAAGGGTCAAATACCAACATAACAATGTAATAGATATATAATCTACGTGTAGGCACGGACCACAAATAGGGCCAAACTGCAGATATAAATATACAAAAAACCACAAAAAATGCAGTCAACAAGGACCCATAAAATAGAAAAGTTTATTAAATAGCCGTTAAAAACAATACAAACATCAGGTAAATGTCACAAAGTGGGAAATGAAAAGTGCCCATTGCAAAGCATGGACATACTGATGAGGACTCAAATAGCCACGCACCCTCGCATCACCATTAATACTAATACTGGTGTAATAACTGAATCATAATAACAATACAGGTAGGCATTAATAACATTTGCGGCACATGGCCGCACAAAACATACCTACGTGATACAGGAGCGGGAGGCCACGAGTCCTATCCCCGGCGCGCGTTTCGGAGTGTAAACACTCCTTCCTCAGGGGGCATACAGGGATGCGCTACTCGGCAGACATTTATACCCCTCCACGCAGCGCTACCACACACCGCACGCCGCATCCGGAACCTCCCCCATCCGCCGGTGCCCGGAACACGTGGGGCCCCACATGACCGGATGACCATCAGGAGAGGAGGGCCGGTGCGACGTCACTGGCTGAGGCGCGCAAGCGCATAACAAAAGATAAGCGGCGGCCATTATATTAATGGGCACACAGAAGGGCAAAACTGAAAATATCGATTTAAACAATAAAAAGGGCTATAACATATTTGGAGTACTTCACATGGGCGGCACATATATGGTATAATGGACATAACAAGCAAAATAAAGGATACAATGACAACATGCTATATATAAAAATAGATTCGTACAAGAGTATCTATTTTAACTTAGTTTTTTATGTTTTGTTGTAGTTTTGTTAATGTTAGGTGTTTATCGGTGGAAGTTTGAATACTACAACATCAAATGAAACGCATACAATACTGGATCTGCTCGGATACCTCTACCGTCCTGCCCTCTGGGATTTTTTGCGGCAATTTATTTAGAAACTATGTTATGGGGGTATATACTGTATGGGCTTTGAGTGGGTTAATAATGCCCTTTTGGGGCTTATGTGAGAGTACATGTTTGTGTTATGGATAATATAATGACAATTTTTTGTTATTGTTTGTATAGATTGGTGGGGTCCTTATAATATAATATATACAGCTACTGATGTTAAATATATACTGTTCTGATAGGATTCATGCCATTTAAAATAGATACTCTTGTACGAATCTATTTTTATATATAGCATGTTGTCATTGTATCCTTTATTTTGCTTGTTATATCTGTACTAGCTATTGAACCCGTTCTACGCCTGGGTGGCGAGCATTTATATTGGTATATGGTCTCCATCCTGGTATGTGCTGCTCCCATCTTGCTCTCCCATCCTGTCATGTGCTGCTCCATCCTGCGCCCCCATCCTGTCATGTGCTGCTCCAACGTGTCATGTGCTGCTCCATCCTGCATCCCCATCCTGTCATGTGCTGCTCCACCGTGTCATGTGCTGCTCCATCCTGCATCCCCATCCTGTCATGTGCTCCCATCCTGCGCCCCCATCCTATCACGTGCTGCTCCATCCTGCGCCCCCATCATTGCGGGCGGCTGTTCGGAGTGCGGGCGGCTGTGCGGAGTGCGGGCGGCTGTGCGGAGTGCAGGCGGCTGTGCTGAGTGCAGGTGGCTGTGCTGAGTGCGGGCGGCTGTGCTGGGTGCGGGCGGCTGTGCTGGGTGCGGGCGGCTGTGCTGGGTGCGGGCGGCTGTGCTGGGTGCGGCGGCTGTGCGTGGCTGTAGGCGGCTGTAGGCGGCTGTGCGTGGCTGTGCTGGGTGCGGCGGCTGTGGACGGCTGTGCTGGGTGCGGCGGCTGTGTGTGGCTGTGGGCGGCTGTGTGTGGCTGTGCTGGGTGCGGCGGCTGTGCTCGGTGCGGCGGCTGTGCTGGGTGCGGCGGCTGTGCGTGGCTGTGCTGGGTGCGGTGGCTGTGGTGGGTGCGGCGGCTGTGGGTGGCTGTGCTGGGTGCGGCGGCTGTACTGGGTGCGGCGGCTGTGGGCGGCTGTGTGTGGCTGTGGGTGGCTGTGCGTGGCTGTGCTGGGTGCGGCGGCTGTGGACGGCTGTGCTGAGTGCGGCGGCTGTGCTGGGTGCGGCGGCTGTGTGTGGCTGTGCTGGGTGCGGCGGCTGTGCGTGGCTGTGCTGGGTGCGGCGGCTGTGCTGGGTGCGGTGGCTGTGCGTGGCTGTAGGCACCTGTGCGTGGCTGTGGGCGGCTGTGCGTGGCTGTGCTGGGTGCGGCGGCTGTGCGTGGCTGTAGGCGGCTGTAGGCGGCTGTGCGTGGCTGTGCTGGGTGCGGCGGCTGTGGACGGCTGTGCTGGGTGCGGCGGCTGTGTGTGGCTGTGGGCGGCTGTGTGTGGCTGTGCTGGGTGCGGCGGCTGTGCTGGGTGCGGCGGCTGTGCTGGGTGCGGCGGCTGTGCGTGGCTGTGCTGGGTGCGGTGGCTGTGGTGGGTGCGGCGGCTGTGGGTGGCTGTGCTGGGTGCGGCGGCTGTACTGGGTGCGGCGGCTGTGGGCGGCTGTGTGTGGCTGTGGGTGGCTGTGCGTGGCTGTGCTGGGTGCGGCGGCTGTGGACGGCTGTGCTGAGTGCGGCGGCTGTGCTGGGTGCGGCGGCTGTGTGTGGCTGTGCTGGGTGCGGCGGCTGTGCGTGGCTGTGCTGGGTGCGGCGGCTGTGCTGGGTGCGGTGGCTGTGCGTGGCTGTAGGCGCCTGTGCGTGGCTGTGGGCGGCTGTGCGTGGCTGTGCTGGGTGCAGCGGCTGTGCGTGGCTGTAGGCGGCTGTGCTGGGTGCGGCGGCTGTGCGTGGCTGTGCTGGGTGCGGTGGCTGTGGTGGGTGCGGCGGCTGTGGGTGACTGTGCTGGGTGCGGCGGCTGTACTGGGTGCGGCGGCTGTGGGCGGCTGTGCGTGGCTGTGCTGGGTGCGGCGGCTGTGCTGGGTGTGGCGGCTGTGCGTGGCTGTGGTGGGTGCGGTGGCTGTGGACGTAAGTGGCGTAAGTAACAAATAGCTGTGGCATGAAGTGCCACAGCCTCATGGCACAGCAATTTGTTACTTGCGGAGGGTGAGTATACTTACCTGTCCCGTTCCACCGACGCCATTCCGGGCCATGAACATCCCCCTGCTCCCGGAATCAGCGCCTGCGCAGTCCGCGCTTTCCGGCGCCATTTTCTTGAAGACACATTGCAGTGTGTCTTCAAGAAAATGGCGCCGGAAAGCGCGGACTGCGCAGGCGCCTTTTCCGGCACCAGGAGGACAGATTTTCTGTGTCCTCCTGGTGCCGGAAACGGCGCCTGCGCAGTCCGCGCTTTCCGGCGCCATTTTCTTGAAGACACTGCAATGTTTCTTCAAGAAAATGGCGCCGGAAAGCGCGGACTGCGCAGGCGCCGATTCCGGGAGCAGGGGGATATTCATGGCCCGGAATGGCGTCGGTGGAACGGGACAGGTAAGTATACTCACCCTCCGCCTCCTGGCTCATCCCTGTTTCTCTGTTGGAGATCGCGGTGTGCGTTCAGTGCTTACGCATACCGCGATCTCCTGGGAGCGTCGCTCTGTGGGGTCCAGACTGCGCCGGCGCTTGCGCTTGCGCAGTCTATAAAGGCTTCGGACAGAGTGACGCTCCCAGCATTATATTATAGATGTCCATTATACCATATATGTGCCGCCCATGTGAAGTACTCCAAATATGTTATAGCCCTTTTTATTGTTTAAATCGATATTTTCAGTTTTGCCCTTCTGTGTGCCTATTAATATAATGGCCGCCGCTTATCTTTTGTTATGCGCTTGCGCGCCTCAGCCAGTGACTTCGCACCGGCCCTCCTCTCCTGATGGTCGTCTGGTCATGTGGGGCCCCACGTGTTCCGGGCGCCGGCGGATGGGGGAGGTTCCAGATGCAGCGTGCGGTGTGTGGTAGCGCTGCGTGGAGGGGTATAAATGTCTGCCGAGTAGCGCATCCCTGTATGCCCCCTGAGGAAGGAGTGTTTACACTCCGAAACGCGCGTCGGGTATAGGACTCGTGGCCTCCCGCTCCTGTATCACGTAGGTATGTTTTATGCGGCCATGTGCCGCAAATGTTATTAATGCCTACCTGTATTGTTATTATGATTCAGTTATTACACCAGTATTAGTATTAGTGGTGATGCGAGGGTGCGTGGCTATTTGAGTCCTCATCAGTATGTCCATGCTTTGCAATGGGCACTTTTCATTTCCCACTTTGTGACATTTACCTGATGTTTGTATTGTTTTTAATGGCTATTTAATAAACTTTTCTATTTTATGGGTCCTTGTTGACTGCATTTTTTGTTCCTTCTATACCCTGCACGCCTCCGGGTGGTGCTTCATGGAAAGCCGGTGTTCTTTGATGATCCCGATAAAGCATTGGAGGAAATAGAGCAGTCCTCACAGGCATCCTCTATGGTTACTTGACTTTGACTTTGGTTTGTGGTCATATGTTTTATTACCTTTAAATATTGGGACCTAGGTGGTGATGTAGTCTTATTGCTCAATTATTACCTAGTTGTTTTTTTTTAATTTGCACAATCTTTGTTCTTATCTTGTAAATTTCCTTTCTAAGGGATGCTATTAGTCGGGATAATTTAACCTGATGTTCAATATTTTGGTTTATATGTTGTTTTTCAGTTCATTTGGAGATTGGGGGTGGGGGGTGAGTTCCCCTTCCTTGGGCACACTCTGTACTCAACCTTTTTGGTTAATTTGGGTATTAAGGTTTGCTTTCTGGGACAGACCTTTGCCAATTTGTCCTCTTTTTACTATTTCTACTTTTTGGCTTCCATGTTAGATAGGCTAACATGGCTACCTTTGATGATATAGCTTCTGAAATTAATATAGACTCTCTCAAACTTTTATCCTGGAATGTGGCTGGTCTTAACTCACCGGTAAAGCGCAGAAAGGTTTTAGACCATATTACGCCCGCATATCATCTTTTTTACAAGAAACACTGGCTTTGCAGAGGGCACCCAGCGCTCCGTAATAGACATTATTTGGAGTGCTTGGAGGCTTCCCTTTCACAGAAGAAACGTGGGGTGGCCATTTTGTTTCATAAGGACCTTTAATACTCTATACAAGATATAGTGAGCGATAAGTCGGGATGATATTTACTAGTCAGAGTCCTTACTGAACAGCGGGAATATTGCCTCATTAATGTTTATGCACCCAACACTGCCAATACTTCCTTTTTTGCTAGACTCTTGGAAGTTGTTCATGGCTGGCATCCCACTAATATATTATTAGGTGGAGATTTAAATACCCTTCATGACATCTTTCTTGATAGATCTACACCTCTGCCTACATCTCATTCTTCAACTGGAGTGAGTTCTACCCTACTAGATAGGCTTGATCTAGCTGATGATTGGAGATGCTACCACCCTGCGGAGAGAGAATACACCTTTTATTCTACACTCCATGACAGAAGTTATGTCGCTTATCCATATTATGTAAATAAAAGCTTATAACCTGATGTTAAATTCATCCATTGGGTGTATAAATTATTCTTTTGAAAGCTGAAACCCTTCGAAATGTGGTTTAGGTTAAGAAAATAAATTGGCATCAATGCAGAAATATTGATCAGTTAATGGACACAGAATGGTCAGATTTTGGCAAGACAAAAGTTTTGTCGCCCATAGAAAGTGATGTGATATTCAAACAAATAATTAACTTAAAATACAAATACCGTATATACTCGAGTATAAGCCAACCCGAGTATAAGCTGACCCCCCTTAATTGTGCCACAAAAAACTGGGAAAACTTAATGATTCGAGTATAAGCCTAAGATGGAAAATGCAGCAGCTTCCGGTAAATTTCAAAAGTAAAAATAGATACCAATAAAAGTAAAATTAATTGAGACATCAGTAGGTTAAGTGTTTTTGAATATCCATATTGAATCTGGAGCCCCATATAATGCTCCATCAAGTTTGATGGGCCCCATAAGATGCTCCATATTAAAATATGCCTCATATAATCCTGCATAAAGGGTAATAAGGGCCCCATAAGATGCTCCATAGAGATATTTGCCCTATATAATGCTGCACAAACGTTATTATGGCCCCATAAGATGCTCCATACAGATACTTGCCCCATATAATGCTGCACAAACATTATGGCCCCATCAGATCATCCATACAGTCACTTGCCCCATTTAGTGCTGCACAAGCGTTATGGCCCCATAAGATCATACATACAGTCACTTGCCCCATATAGTGCTGCACAAGCGTTATGGCCCCATAAGATGCTCCGTACAGTCACTTGCCCCATATAATGCTGCACAAGCGTTATGGCCCCATAAGATGCTTTGTACAGTCACTTGCCCCATATAATGCTGCACAAGTGTTATGGCCCCATAAGATGCTCCGTACAGTCACTTGCCCTATATAATGCTGCACAAGCGTTATGGCCCCATAAGATGCTCCGTACAGTCACTGCCCCTTATAGTGCTGCACAATCGTTATGGCCCCATACAGATGCTCCGTACAGTCACTGCCCCTTGAAGTGCTGCACAATCGTTATGGCCCCATACAGATGATCCGTACAGTCACTGCCCCTTATAGTGCTGCACAATCGTTATGGTCCCATACAGATGCTCCGTACAGTCACTGCCCCATATGCTTTTGCTGCGATAAAAAAAAAATCACATACTCACCTCTCTTTGCTCAGGACCCCCGGCACTTTCAATATTTACCTGCTCCTCGTGCGGCTCCGTCTTCAGCACTGACGTTCAGCAGAGGGCGCGCACTGACTACGTCACCGCGCCCTCTGACCTGAGCATCACAGCCAAAGAACGCTGATGACGGAGCCGCACTGGAACAAGGAGCAGTAAATATTGCGCAGTGCTGCGCAGCGCTGTATACTCACCTACTGCTGGCGCTGTGCAGTCCCTGCTTCTTCCAGCGCTGCATCTTCTTCCTGTATTGAGCGGTCACAGTTACCGCTCATTACCAAAATGAATATGCGGCTCCACCTCTATGGGAGGGGGAGCCGCATATTCATTACTGTAATGAGCGGGACCATGTGACCGCTCAGAACAGGAAGAATATGCAGCGCTGGAAGAAGCAGGGACGCGCAGGGACCACGACAGCAGTAGGTGAGTATAATTAGATAGCCCCCGCCCCCCCTTTCCTGCCGACCCCCCGGGTATGACTCGAGTATAAGCCGAGAGGGGGACTTTCAGCCCCAAAAAATGGGCTGAAAATCTCGGCTTATACTCGAGTATATACGGTATATGTTGCATAACATAGGTGAATGAAGTTGTTGTGCTATTAGAGTCATATTTAATATTTTGTGTGACTTCCATGAGCTTGAAAGACTGCATCCATGCGGTTCAACAATGATTCATACAATTTATTAATGAAGTCATCAGGAATAGCAAAGAATGCAGTTTACATGCCTCCCAGAGTTCATCTAGATTCTTTGGTTTTGTCTTCCAAGCTTCCTCTTTCATCCTACCCAAAACATGCTCAATGATGTTCATGTCTGGTGACTGGGCTGGCCAGTCCTTGGGCACCTTGATCTTTTTTGCCTCGAGGAACTTTGTTGTAGAGATGGATGTATGAGATGGAGCACCATTCTGCTGCAGAATTTGGCCCCTTTTATGATTTGGAATATAAGAGGTAGCTAATACTTCTAGATATTTTAGGTTATTGATATTGCCTTCCACCTTGCAAATGTTTCGCACAATCCCATACTGAATGTAACCCCAGACCATGATCTTTCCACCACCAAATTTAACTTTTCTGGGTGTATTTTGGATCCGTACGGGCTCCAGTAGGTCTCCAGCAGTTTTTGTAGCAGCTGTGGTGTAATTCTACTGAAGACTCTTCAGAGAAATCCACCTTCTGCTACTATTCCAGCCGCCATCTGTTTAGCAGGCTGTGGGACTTTGCAAATGCCACACGGCTTTTAATTTGCCTTTTGTTTAGTGCTGGATTCTGGGCATTGATTCAACCATGGAGGCCATTTCGAGACAAAATCCTACAAACTGTTCTAGTTGACACAGGGACTTGAGGTGACCAGGCCTGTTGAAGCTCTGCTGCAGTGGAAGAGGGGCTTGCTTTGGATTTTCTAACCAACAAACGATCCTCCTGAGCAGTTGTCTTGCGGGGTTTGCCGAAACTGGGCTTGTCAAACATCTCCAGTCTCTTCAAATCTTTTTTTAATTCTTTGTACTTGACGCTGAGACACATTAAATGTGCCAACCACCTGTGCAGTGTATCTAGTCTTCAGCCTCTTGATAATCCAGGCTTTGGTCGGAGGGTGGATTTTTGGCATGTTGTCAGAGCTCAAGTTGCAGTTCAAGTGAAGGTCTGGGGTGCTGGGTTTCTTTTTATACACACACTAATTAACCGATTATTTACTGTGAGGATGTAAACTAAGATTTGGTGCATTATATGACCAAGCGACAACTTTTGTCTTGGCAAAATCTCACCAGTCTGTGTCCATTAACTGATCACTATTTCTGCATTGATGCCAATTTATTTTCTTAACCTAAACCACATTTCGGAGGGTTTCAGCTTTCAAAATAATAATTTATACAACCAATGGATGAATTTAACATCAGGTTATAAGCTTTTATTTACATAGCATGGATAAGCGACATAACTTCTGTCAGGGAGTGTAGAGTACATGACGTTTATACTCGTAATGATTATTGGTTAATCTCTGCCCCTCTTCTTTCCCTCTCTAAAACAGTTGATATTCTCCCATTGGTTATTTTGGACCACTTTCAGATTTTGCTTACTTGGAACTCCCCACTAGTAAAACTGTAACTTTTCGTTGGCGTTTTCCCTCATATGTTTTCACTTCAGATGACTTAAAATGCTATGTGACTGCTTGGTGGGAGACTTTCATGGAGGATAACCTGGAACACCTAGACGATATCAACTTATTCTGGGCCACTGCTAAGACGGTGCTTAGGGGACATATTATCTCCTTTGTGTCCCAGAAAAAAAAATTTGTCGTCCTCAATGTAGCCTCTCTTAGACCGGCATACTCAATCATAGCACTCCCTCTTTCAGAGAGGTTTACCTTACGGCTAAATATAAACACCCTATTGCATGAACAGGCACACAATCAGTTAGCTCAACAACGCATTCGATCTTTTTGGTGGGGTAATAAACTGGGCTGTCTTTTGGCATCCCTTATGAAGCCATTCAATGTGGTTACTAGAGTCTCTAATATTGCATTACCCGATGGCTCTATTACCCATGACCCGACTCAAATCTGTGCGGTTTTTAGAGATTTTTACGCAGACCTTCATGGCCCATCCTTAGACTCACGGGAGGATGGATTCAAATTTTTATATAAGGTTGATCCACCAAAACTTTCCACTTCCCAAAGGGAAATTTTTAATCAGCCGATCTCTCTTGGGGAGGTGGGGTCAGTCATCAAGTCTTCAAAGATACTTAAAGCACCTGGCCCGGTTGGATTTTCGGTTGAATTTTATAAAATGTTACAACCTTTACTCACTCCCCATCTTACTTCTCTTTTTAATCATGTTATTGATTTGGGTTCTATGCCTGACTAATTCAATGAAGCTTGTTTATCTTTGTTGCTAAAGCCAGGCAGGGACCTGCTTCTCCCTGCCTCGTACCATCCAATCTCCCTCCTAAATGTTGATTTTAAATTGCTTACCAAAAGCATTTCTAATAGACTTCAGTCTATACTTCCTGATATTCTCACCTCATCTCAAACGAGTTTTGTCCATGGTCGGTCTATGACTTATAATATTAGGATGGCATTGGCTGCCATTACACATAGTTACCTGCTGTGAATTCTGCTTTTGGGCTCCCTCCGGTGGTTGTAGGTGGTAATGCAGTTGCCCCTGAGTTGCAGTCCTGGTCAGGTGTATCTGCTGATTGCAGTTCTGACTGGGGTATTTAGGCGTGCAGGATTCATTAGTCCTTGCCAGTTGACAATTGTTGTTGGGAGGTGTTGGACCTCTGCTTGGTTCCTCCTGCCTTTCTGCCAAATCAGCAAAGATAAGTGTCTGTTTTTTTTTTTCCTGTGGCACACATGCTATGTGCTTCACAATTCAGTGCTATTCTTTGTGTTTTCTTGTCCAGCTTAGATTGTGTCAGTATTTTTTCAGTCTTGTTGGATTCTCTGGAGTGGCAGATATACATTCCATGTCTTTAGTTAGATTGTGGAACTTTTTGTATTATCTGCTGTGGATATTTTTGGAAGGGTTTTAATACTGACCGCCTAGTATTCTGTCCTATCCTTTCCTATTTAGCTAGAGTGGCCTCTTTTGCTAAATCCTGTTTTCTACCTGCGTGTGTCTATTCTTCTCCTACTCACAGTCATTATTCGTGGGGGGCTGCCTATCCTTTGGGGGTCTGCTCTGAGGCAAGGTAGCATTCCTATTTCCATCTATAGGGGTATTTAGTCCTCCGGCTGTGTCGAGGTGTCTAGGGTATGTTAGGCACACCCCACGGCTACTTCTAGTTGCGGTGTTAGTTTAGGATTTGCGGTCAGTACAGGTTCCACTGACTCCAGAGAAAGTTTCATGCGGCTCCAAGGTCACCAGATCATAACAGTACAACTGGCCAATAATGAGTTAAATGCATCTCAGAAGAAGGGAAGAAAGGTGTTGAGCCATTTTTTTTCTGCAGTCTGTTTTGTCTTCTCTTCCCTCTTTATTTATGGGTGGCTGAGGAGTCTTGTGCCAGCATGGATGTTCAGGAATTAACTTCTCGTGTAGACCAGCTTGCTGCTAGGGTACAGGGTATTTCTGATTATATTGTTCAGACTTCTGCTTTAGAGCCGAAGACTCCTACTCCTGATTTGTTTTTTGGTGATAGGTCCAAATTTTGGGGTTTTAAAAACAATTGTAAACTGTTTTGTGCTCTGAGACCGCGATCCTCCGGTGATTCCATTCAGCAGGTTAAAATTGTCATCTCCCTGCTGCATGGCAATCCACAGGATTGGGCATTTTCCCTGGAATCTGGGAATCCGGCCTTGCTTAATGTAGATTCCTTTTTTCAGGCTTTAGGATTATTATATGATGAACCGAATTCTGTGGATCAAGCAGAGAAAACCTTGTTGGCCCTGTCTCAGGGTCAAGAGGCGGCAGAATTGTATTGTCAGAAATTTAGAAAATGGTCTGTGTTGACTAAATGGAATGATGATGCTTTGGCGGCAATTTTCAGAAAGGGTCTTTCTGAATCCGTTAAAGATGTTATGGTGGGGTTTCCCACGCCTTCCGGTCTGAGTGATTCTATGTCTCTGGCCATTCCGATTGATCGGCATTTGCAAATCGGAGCGTCAAACTGTGCGCGCTGTGGCGTCGTCCTTAGAGCAAAGTCCTGAGCCAATGCAGTGTGATAGGATTTTGTCTAGAACGGAACGACAAGGATTCAGACGTCAGAATAGGTTGTGTTATTATTGTGGCGACGCTTCTCATGTCATTTCAGTCTGCCCTAAGCGGACAAAAAGGATCGCTAGTTCATTTACTATCAGTACTGTACAACCTAAATTTCTGTTATCGGTGTCCTTGATCTGCTCATTGTCATCATTTTCTGTCATGGCGTTTGTGGATTCAGGCGCCGCCTTGAACTTAATGGATTTTGAGTTTGCCAGGCATTGTGGTTTTCCCTTGCAGCCTTTGCAGAACCCTATTCCTTTAAGGGGGATTGATGCTACACCTTTGGCTAAAAATAAGCCCCAGTTTTGGACACAGGTGACCGTGCACATGGCGCCAGCCCATCAGGAAGATTGTCGATTTCTAGAGTGTTGCATAATTTGCATGATGTTATCATGCTGGGTTTCCCGTGGTTGCAGGTACATAATCCTGTGTTGGATTGGAAATCTATGTCTGACTAGTTGGGGTTGTCAGGGGGTTCATAATGATGTTCCTTTGATGTCAATCTCCTCTTCTTCCTCTTCTGAAATTCCAGAGTTTTTGTCTGATTTTCAGGATGTATTTGATGAGCCCAAGTCCAGTTCCCTTCCACCGCATAGGGACTGTGATTGTGCTATTGACTTGATTCCAGGCAGTAAGTTTCCTAAGGGCCGACTTTTCAACCTGTCTGTGCCTGAACATACCGCCATGCGGAGTTATGTTAAGGAGTCTTTGGAGAAAGGGCATATTCGGCCATCTTCTTCACCGTTGGGAGCAGGTTTTTTTTTTGTTGCTAAGAAGGATGGCTCCTTGAGACCTTGTATTGATTATCGCCTCTTGAATAAGATCACAGTCAAGTTTCAATACCCTTTACCTTTGCTTTCCGATATGTTTGCTAGGATTAAGGGGGCTAGTTGGTTTACGAAGATTGACCTTCGGGGGGCATATAATCTTGTTCGTATTAAGCAGGATGATGAATGGAAAACTGCGTTTAATACGCCCGAAGGCCATTTTGAATACCTTGTGATGCCGTTCGGGCTCACTAACGCTCCATCTGTTTTGCAATCCTTCATGCATGATATCTTCCGGACTTATATTGATAAATTCTTGATTGTATAATTGGACGATATCTTGATTTTTTCCGACGATTGGGAGTCTCATGTGAAACAGGTCAGGATGGTATTTCAGATCCTTCGTGACAATGCCTTGTTTGTGAAGGGGTCTAAGTGTCTCTTTGGGGTGCAGAAGGTTTCTTTTTTGGGCTTTATTTTTTCTCCCTCATCTATGGAGATGGATCCGGTTAAGGTTCAGGCCATTCATGATTGGATTCAACTCACATCCGTGAAGAACCTTCAGAAATTTTTGGGTTTTGCTAATTTTTATCGTCGTTTCATTGCTAACTTCTCCAGCGTGGTAAAACCCTTGACTGATTTGACGAAAAAAGGCGCTGATGTGGCGAATTGGTCCTCTGCGGCTGTCTCTGCCTTTCAGGAGCTTAAACGCCGATTTACTTCTGCTCCGGTGTTGCGCCAACCAGATGTTTCTCTTCCGTTTCAGGTTGAGATTGATGCTTCTGAGATTGGGGCAGGGGCCGTTTTGTCTCAGAGGGATTCTGTTGGTTCTTTGATGAAACCGTGTGCCTTCTTCTCCCGCAAGTTTTCACCTGCTGAACGCAATTATGATGTCGGCAATCGGGAGTTGTTGGCTATGAAGTGGGCGTTTGAGGAGTGGCGACATTGGCTTGAGGGAGCTAAGCACCGTATTGTGGTCTTGACCGATCATAAGAATTTGATTTACCTCGAGTCTGCCAAACGGCGGAGTCCTAGACAGGCTCGATGGTCCTTTGATTTTGTGGTTTCGTATCTTCCGGGCTCTAAGAATATTAAGGCTGATGCCCTTGCTAGGAGTTTTTTGCCTGATTCTCCTGAGGTCCTTGAACCGGTCGGCATTCTGAAAGAAGGGGTGGTCCTTTCTGCCATTTCCCCTGATTTACGGCGGGTTCTTCAGGAATTTCAGGCTAATAGACCTGACCGCTGTCTTGTGGGGAAATTGTTTGTTCCTGACAGATGGACTAGTAGATTGATTTCTGAGGTTCACTGTTCTGTGTTGGCTGGTCATCCTGGTATTTTTGGTACCAGAGATTTGGTTGGTAGGTCCTTCTGGTGGCCTTCGTTGTCACGTGATGTGCGTTCTTTTGTGCAGTCCTGTGGGACTTGTGCGCGGGCCAAGCCTTGTTGTTCCCGTACTAGTGGGTTACTTTTGCCATTGCCGGTCCCTGAGAGGCCCTGGATGCATATTTCTATGGATTTTATTTCTGATCTTCCGGTTTGCCAGAGGATGTCGATTATCTGGGTTGTTTGTGACCGGTTTTCTAAGATGGTTCATTTGGTGCCTTTGCCTAAATTGCCTTCCTCTTCAGAGTTGATTCCGTTGTTTTTTCAGCATGTGGTTCGTTTGCATGGTATTCCGGAGAATATTGTGTCCGACAGAGGTTCCCAGTTTGTTTCTAGGTTTTGGCGGGCCTTTTGTGCTAGGCTGGGCATTGATTTGTCTTTTTCTTCTGCATTTCATCCTCAGACAAATGGCCAGACCGAGCGAACTAATCAGACTTTGGAGACTTATTTGAGATGCTTTGTGTCTGCCGATGAGGATGATTGGGTGGCCTTTTTGCCATTGGCCGAGTTTGCCCTTTATAATCGGGCTAGTTCGGCTACTTTGTTTTCGCCTTTTTTTTGTAATTTTGGTTTTCATCCTCGTTTTTCTTCTGGGCAGGTTGAGCCTTCTGACTGTCCTGGTGTGGATTCTGTGGTTGACAAGTTGCAGCAGATTTGGGCTCATGTGGTGGACAATTTGGTGTTGTCTCAGGAGGAGGCTCAACGTTTTGCTAACCGTCGTTGGTGTGTTGGTTCCCGGCTTCGGGTTGGGGATTTGGTTTGGTTGTCTTCCCGTCATGTTCCTATGAAGGTCTCTTCCCCTAAGTTTAAGCCTCGGTTTATTGGTCCTTATAGGATTTCTGAGATTATTAATCCGGTGTCTTTTCGATTGGCGCTTCCGGCCTCTTTTGCTATCCATAATGTCTTCCATAGATCTTTATTGTGGAAATATATGGTGCCCATTGTTCCCTCTGTTGATCCTCCGGCCCCTGTTTTGGTTGATGGGGAGTTGGAGTATGTGGTTGAGAAGATTTTGGATTCTCGTTTTTCGAGGCGGAGGCTTCAGTACCTTGTCAAATGGAAGGGTTATGGCCAGGAGGATAATTCTTGGGTTTTTGCTTCTGATGTCCATGCTGCTGATTTGGTTCATGCTTTTCATCTGGCTCGTCCTGATTGGCCTGGGGGCTCTGGTGAGGGTTCGGTGACCCCTCCTCAAGGGGGGGGGTTCTGTTGTGAATTCTGATTTTGGGCTCTGTTGTGAACTCTGTTTTCAGGCTCCCTCTTGTGGTCACAGGTGGTAATGTGTGACTTTTGTTTTGGGCTCCCCCTGGTGGCTTTGTTTGTTATCCTGCGGGTCTGTGACTGATCAGCTGCCTCGTTATTCACTTGGGAGTTTCCTATTTAGCTCTGTTTCACTTCCACTTGTTGCCGGCTGTCAATGTATTCAGTGCTATTCTGATTTCTTCTGACTACCTTGCTACCAGTCTCTTCAAGAGAAGCTAAGTTTCCGTTTTGTTCATTTTTTGATCATCTGTGTTCAATATGTTTCTTGTCCAGCTTGCTAATATGTGATTTCTCAGCTTGCTGGTAGCTCTAGGGGGCTGAGTTTCTCCCCCCCACACCGTTAGTTGGTGTGGGGGTCTTGAATTCTCAGCGTGGATATTTTGGTAGGGTTTTTTGCTGACCGCACAGTTCTCTGTTTTCTGCTATCTAGTATTAGCGGGCCTCATTTGCTGAATCTGTTTTCATTCCTACGTGTGTCTTTTCTCCTTACCTCACCGTTATTATTTGTTGGGGGCTTCCTATATCCTTGGGGTTATTTCTCTTGAGGCAAGTGAGGTCTTGCTTTCTCTTTAGGGGTAGTCAGTTTCTCAGGCTGCGTCGAGACGTCCAGGATTTTAGGCACGTTCACCGGCTACCTTTAGTGTGTTTGGATAGGATCAGATTTGCGGTCAGTCCAGTTACCACCTCCCTAGAGCTTGTTCTTTGCTTAGTAACTTAGCTGGTATTTCCTGTGATCCCCAGCCACTGGGATCATAACAGTACAGCCGGCCAATAAGGTGTTAATTGCATGGCAGAAGCAGGAGAAAAGAAGCCTTGAGAATTTTTTTTTTTTTTTTGCCGTGTGTCTAGCTGCTGTGTGTCTAGCTTCTCTCCTCCTCTTAATCTTGGTGTGGCTCTGAACTCAGCTGCTGATATGGATATTCAGAGTTTGGCCTCCAGTGTAGATCATCTTGCTGCAAGGGTACAAAGTATTCAGGATTTTGTTGTTCACAGTCCTATGTCAGAGCCTAGAATACCTATTCCGGAGTTGTTTTCTGGAGATAGATCTAGGTTCCTGAATTTTAAGAACAATTGTAAATTGTTTCTTTCTTTGAAACCTCGTTCCTCTGGTGATTCCGTTCAGCAAGTTAAAATTATAATTTCTTTCTTGCGTGGTGACCCTCAAGATTGGGCCTTCGCATTGGCGCCAGGGGATCCGGCATTGCTCAGTGTTGATGCCTTTTTTCTGGCCCTTGGATTGCTCTATGAGGAACCTAATCTTGAGAACCAGGCTGAAAAAGCGTTGTTGGCCCTCTCTCAGGGGCAAGATGAAGCAGAGGTGTACTGCCAGAAATTTCAGAAATGGTCGGTGCTTACTCAGTGGAATGAGTATGCCCTGGCTGCAAATTTCAGAAAAGGTCTTTCTGAGGCCATTAAGAATGTCATGGTGGGGTTCCCTACGCCTGCAGGTCTGAATGAGTCAATGACTCTGGCCATTCAGATTGATCGGCGTTTGCGGGAGCGCAAACCTGCGCACTATTTGGCGGTGTCTTCTGAACAGACACCTGAGTCTATGCAATGTGATAGAATTCTGACCAGAAGTGAACGGCAAAATTATAGACGGCAAAATGGGTTGTGCTTTTACTGTGGTGACTCAGCTCATGTTATCTCAGCATGCTCTAAGCGCAAAAAAAAAGGTTGATAAATCTGTCACCATTGGTACTTTACAGCCTAAGTTCATTTTGTCTGTTACCCTGATTTGTTCCTTGTCATCTTACCCGGTTATGGCTTTTGTAGATTCAGGTGCTGCCCTGAGTCTGATGGACTTGTCATTTGCCAGGCGCTGTGGTTTTGTTTTGTAGCCTTTAAAATTCCCTATTCCACTAAGGGGAATTGATGCTACGCCATTGGCTACGAATAAACCTCAGTACTGGACACAAGTGACCATGTGCATGACTCTTGTTCATCAGGAGGTGATTTGCTTTCTTGTGCTGCATAATTTGCATGATGTTGTCGTGTTGGGTCTGCCATGGTTGCAGACTCATAATTCAGTCCTGGATTGGAAAGCAATGTCTGTGTCAAGTTGGGGTTGTCAGGGAATTCATGGCGACGCTCCTGTGGTGTCAATTGCTTCATCCACTCCTTCTGAAGTCCCTGCGTTTTTGTCAGACTACCAGGATGTATTTGATGAGCCCAAACTCAGTTCTCTACCTCCTCATAGGGATTGTGATTGTGCTATAAATTTGATTCCTGGTAGTAAGTTTCCTAAGGGACAACTTTTCAATTTGTCAGTGCCGGAGCATGCTGCCATGCGGAGTTATATAAAGGAGTCCTTGGAGAAAGGACTTATTCGCCCCTCCTCCTCCCCTCTTGGTGCGGGGTTCTTTTTTGTGGCTAAGAAGGATGGTTCTCTGAGACCTTGTATTGATTATCGCCTTCTAAATAAAATCACGGTCAAATTTCAGTATCCTTTACCATTGTTATCTGATCTGTTTGCTCGCATTAAGGGGTCTAGTTGGTTCACCAAGATAGATCTTCGTGGTGCGTATAACCTTGTGCGTATTAAGCAGGGTGATGAATGGAAAACTGCATTTAATACGCCCGAAGGCCATTTTGAGTACTTGGTGATGCCTTTTGGACTTTCTAACGCTCCTTCTGTCTTTCAGTCTTTTATGCACGACATCTTCCGCGAATATCTGGATAAATTTATGATTGTGTATCTGGATGATATTCTGTTTTTTTATGATGATTGGGAGTCCCATGTTAAGCAGGTCAGGATGGTGTTTCCGGTCCTGCGTGCCAATGCTTTATTTGTGAAGGGCTCAAAATGTCTTTTTGGAGTCCAGAAGGTTTCTTTTTTGGGTTTCATTTTTTCTCCTTCTACTATTGAGATGGACCCAGTCAAGGTTCAGGCTATTCATGACTGGGCACAGCCTACATCTGTTAAGAGTCTTCAGAAGTTCTTGGGTTTTGCTAATTTTTATCGTCGCTTCATCGCTAATTTTTCTGGTGTTGTTAAGCCTTTGACGGATTTGACCAAGAAAGGTTCTGATGTTACTAACTGGTCTCCTGCGGCTGTGGAGGCCTTTCGGGAGCTGAAGCGCCGGTTTTCTTCGGCTCTGGTCTTATGTCAGCCAGATGTCTCTCTTCCTTTCCAGGTCGAGGTTGATGCTTCCGAGATTGGAGCGGGGGCTGTTTTGTCGCAGAGAAGCGCCGATGGCTCTGTGATGAAGCCATGTGCTTTCTTTTCAAGAAAGTTTTCGCCTGCCGAGCGGAATTATGATGTCGGTAATCGGGAGTTGTTGGCTATGAAGTGGGCATTTGAGGAGTGGCGACATTGGCTCGAGGGAGCTAAGCATCGTGTGGTGGTCTTGACTGATCACAAGAATCTGATTTATCTCGAGTCGGCCAAGCGGCTGAATCCTAGACAGGCTCGTTGGTCGTTGTTTTTCTCTCGTTTTGATTTCGTGGTCTCGTACCTGCCTGGTACGAAGAATGTAAAGGCTCTTTCTAGGAGTTTTGTGCCTGACTCTCCTGGAGATTCAGAGCCGGCTGGTATTCTCAGAGAAGGGGTGATTTTGTCTGCCATCTCCCCAGATTTGCGACGAGTGCTGCAGGAGTTTCAGGCGGATAGACCTGACCATTGTCCACCGGAGAAACTGTTTGTCCCGGATAGATGGACCAGCAGAGTTATTTCCGAGGTTCATTCTTCGGTGTTGGCGGGCCATCCTGGAATATTTGGTACCAGAGATTTGGTGGCCAGGTCCTTTTGGTGGCCTTCCTTGTCGCGGGATGTGCGTTCCTTTGTGCAGTCTTGTGGAATTTGTGCTCGGGCTAAGCCTTGCTGTTCTCGTGCCAGTGGTTTGCTGTTACCTTTGTCTGTCCCGAAGAGGCCTTGGACGCACATTTCCATGGATTTCATTTCAGATCTCCCTGTCTCTCAGAGAATGTCTGTCATCTGGGTGGTGTGTGATCGTTTTTCTAAGATGGTCCATTTGGTGCCCTTGCCTAAGTTGCCTTCCTTCTCCGAGTTGGTTCCGCAGTTTTTTCAAAATGTGGTTCGCTTGCATGGGATCCCTGAAAATATTGTTTCCGACAGAGGATCCCAGTTTGTGTCTAGATTTTGGCGGACCTTTTGCGCTAAGATGGGCATTGATTTGTCTTTTTCGTCGGCCTTCCATCCTCAGACGAATGGCCAAACCGAACAAACTAATCAGACCTTGGAAACCTATTTGAGATGTTTTGTTTCTGCTGATCAGGACGACTGGGTGACTTTTTTGCCATTGGCCGAGTTTGCCCTTAATAATCGGGCTAGTTCTGCTACTTTGGTTTCTCCTTTTTTTTGTAATTCGGGGTTTCATCCTCGTTTTTCCTCGGGTCAGGTGGAGCCTTCTGACTGTCCTGGAGTGGATGTTGTGGTGGATAGGTTGCATCAGATTTGGAATCATGTTGTGGACAATTTGAAGCTGTCACAAGAGAAGGCTCAGCGCTTTGCCAACCGCCGTCACTGTGTGGGTCCCCGACTTCACGTTGGGGACTTAGTGTGGTTGTCTTCTCGCTTTGTTCCTATGAAGATCTCCTCTCCTAAGTTCAAGCCTCGGTTTATCGGTCCTTATAAGATTTTGGAAGTCCTTAACCCTGTGTCATTTCGTTTGGACCTCCCAGCATCGTTTGCTATTCATAATGTGTTTCATCGGTCGTTGTTGCGGAGGTATGTGGTGCCTGTGGGTCCTCCGGTTGAGCCTCCTGCCCCTGTGCTGGTTGAGGGAGAATTGGAATACGTGGTGGAGAAGATCTTGGATTCTCGTATTTCTAGACGGAGGCTTCAGTATTTGGTTAAATGGAAGGACTATGGTCAGGAGGATAATTCCTGGGTTGTCGCCTCTGATGTTCATGCGGCCAATTTGGTTTGTGCCTTCCATGTGGCTCACCCTGATCGCCCTGGGGGTTTTGATGAGGGTTCGGTGACCCCTCCTCAAGGGGGGGGTACTGTTGTGAACTCTGTTTTCAGGCTCCCTCTTGTGGTCACAGGTGGTATTGTGTGACTTTTGTTTTGGGCTCCTCCTGGTGGCTTTGTTTGTTATCCTGCAGGTCTGTGGCTGATCAGCTGCCTCGTTATTCACTTGGGAGTTTCCTATTTAGCTCTGTTTCACTTCCACTTGTTGCCGGCTGTCAATGTATTCAGTGCTATTCTGATTTCTTCTGACTACCTTGCTACCAGTCTCTTCAAGAGAAGCTAAGTTTCCGTTTTGTTCATTTTTTGATCATCTGTGTTCAATATGTTTCTTGTCCAGCTTGCTAATATGTGATTTCTCAGCTTGCTGGTAGCTCTAGGGGGCTGAGTTTCTCCCCCCACACCGTTAGTTGGTGTGGGGGTCTTGAATTCTCAGTGTGGATATTTTGGTAGGGTTTTTTGCTGACCGCACAGTTATCTGTTTTCTGCTATCTAGTATTAGCGGGCCTCATTTGCTGAATCTGTTTTCATTCCTACGTGTGTCTTTTCTCCTTACCTCACCGTTATTATTTGTTGGGGGCGTCCTATATCCTTGGGGTTATTTCTCTTGAGGCAAGTGAGGTCTTGCTTTCTCTTTAGGGGTAGTCAGTTTCTCAGGCTGCGTCGAGACGTCCAGGATTTTAGGCACGTTCACCGGCTACCTTTAGTGTGTTTGGATAGGATCAGATTTGCGGTCAGTCCAGTTACCACCTCCCTAGAGCTTGTTCTTTGCTTAGTAACTTAGCTGGTATTTCCTGTGATCCCCAGCCACTGGGATCATAACAGGGCTCCCTCCGGTGGTTGTAGGTGGTAATGCAGTTGCCCCTGAGTTGCAGTCCTGGTGAGGTGTATCAGCTGATTGCAGTTCTGACTGGGGTATTTAGGCATGCAGGATTCATTAGTCCTTGCCAGTTGGCAATTGTTGTTGGGAGGTGTTGGACCTCTGCTTGGTTCCTCCTGCCTTTCTGCCAAATCAGCAAAGATAAGTGTCTGTTTTTTTTTCCTGTGGCACACATGCTATGTGCTTCACAATTCAGTGTTATTCTTTGTGTTTTCTTGTCCAGCTTAGATTGTGTCAGTATGTTCTCAGTCTTGTTGGATTCTCTGGAGTGGCAGATATACATTCCATGTCTTTAGTTAGATTGTGGAACTTTTTGTATTATCTGCTGTGGATATTTTTGGAAGGGTTTTAATACTGACCGCCTAGTAATCTGTCCTATCCTTTCCTATTTAGCTAGAGTGGCCTCTTTTGCTAAATCCTGTTTTCTACCTGCGTGTGTCTATTCTTCTCCTACTCACAGTCATTATTCGTGGGGGGCTGCCTATCCTTTGGGGGTCTGCTCTGAGGCAAGGTAGCATTCCTATTTCCATCTATAGGGGTATTTAGTCCTCCGGCTGTGTCGAGGTGTCTAGGGTATGTTAGGCACACCCCACGGCTACTTCTAGTTGCGGTGTTAGTTCAGGATTTGCGGTCAGTACAGGTTCCACCGACTCCAGAGAAAGTTTCATGCGGCTCCAAGGTCACCAGATCATAACAGTTACCAGGCTTAAGCCAAGCAGCATACTGGTCAACCTTGATTCTGATAAAGCCTTCGATCGAATGTCTTGTTCTCATCTCATTCGAACCCTTAAGTATAGATTGTTTGGCTTTACCTTTTTCAACTTTGTAAGGACAATTTACACCACTCCTCTCTGCTTCACACCTGAATGCACTTAGTTGTACATATATTTTATAGCACAAGTCTGCAATGACTTTAGTCTGCTGTGCGATTCCTATAACTGTGTCCTAGAAGAGTGAAGATTAATTTTAGAATTAAAACCAGAATTGAACCAGAAGGGAACTGAAGGTAACTGGCAAGTCACTGTAAACAAGGTTTCTGTTTGTTTTCACTTTCACCCCTATAATTCTTCACTTTCTGCAAACTCCCCTAACCCCTACTACTAGTAAAGAACTGTTCATCTCCTCTTCAATCCTCCCCATCCATCTCACCTCCTCCTCAGAACTGTTCCTTAACATACAATCCTCTGTCTCCAAGCACAGACAGCCACCTCATGCCCTCTCCTGCTCCCACCTGCTAACACTTTCTCTGCTCCTTCTCACTGCTGGTGATATCTCTCCAAATCCTGGTCCTCCTCACCACATCCCCACAGTCAGCTCTACCTTCCACCCATGCTCCATCATAAATTCCCGTAACCTCTCTAACCTTATTCCCATTCGCCCAGCCCCCACTTCCCCAGTCCCACTAACAGGAGCTCTATGGAACGCTCGCTCTGTCTGCAACAAGCTTTCCTACATCCACAATCTTTTTGTTACTACCAAACTTTCCTTCCTCGCCATCACTGAAACCTGGCTCACCCCTTCTGACACAGCCTCTCCTGCTGCACTTTCCTATGGTGGCTTCCACCTTTCTCACACACCCCGCCCCAGCAGCAAGCATGGCAGAGGAGTTGGTTTTCTTCTGTCAGATAACTGCTCCTTCACCCCAATCCCACTGCCACCCTCTGTTACACTCCCTTCCTTTGAGGTGCACTCTGTGCGCATCTATGCCCCCACCAACCTCCAACTGGCTGTCATTTACCGCCCTCCAGGGCCAGCCACCACCTTCTTTGACCACTTCACCACCTGGCTACTTAATTTCCTTTCTGCGGACATCCCGACTATCATCATGGGCGACTTCAACATACCCAGTGACACTTCCCGCTCAGCTGCCACTAAACTTCTATCTCTCACTTGCTCCTTCGGCCTCACTCAATGGTCTTCTGCAGCCACTCACAAAGATGGTCACACATTGGACCTCATCTTCACCCGCCTCTGCTCCCTATCTAACCTCTCTAACTCACCTCTTCCTCTTTCTGACTACAATCTACTCACATTCTCTTTCCTCTCCACTCCTTGTCTACAATCCCCATCCCACAAAATTGCACAGCCTCGCAGAAATCTTAAACACCTTGATCTACATTCACTCTCTGAATCCCTCCTCCCTCTCACAGACATAAGTTCCCTACACAATGCGGATAACGCTCTCGCTCTATATAACACCACTATAGCTGCAGCTTTGGAATCTCTTGCCCCTCTCACACATACCAAAGCTGGCAAAATTAACAGACAGCCCTGGCACACCAGCCTGACCAAAGAACTGAGGCGAGCTTCCAGGGCTGCAGAGCGGAGATGGAAAAGATCCCACTCCAACGTGCACTTTATCGCATTCAAACAGTCCCTCACTACTTTCAAGACCACACTCGCCACAGCTAAACAAATCTACTTCTCGTCTCTCATATCCTCCCTGTCTCACAACCCTAAACAGTTATCCAATACCTTCAACTCTCTCCTCCGTCCCCCAGCACCTCCTCCCTCCCCACTCATCTCAGCTGAAGACTTTGCCTCATTTTTCAAGCAGAAGATTGAGAACATCAGAGACAGTTTTAGTCGACAACCCCCAGAGCCCTTCCTCCCAACTACCCAGCCCTCCACCTCGAAAACCAACTTCTCCACCATTACAGAAGATCGACTCTTCACTCTACTCTCAAGATCGCACCTCACCATCTGTGCACTTGACCCGATCCCTTCCCACTTCATCCCAAACCTCGCCACAGTCTTCATCCCAACTCTAACCCATCTCTTCAACCTATCACTAACAACTGGTGTTTTCCCCTCAAGCTTTAAACATGCCTCAATCACACCTATCCTCAAAAAGCCCTCTTTTGACCCATCCTCTGTATCTAGCTATCGCCCTATATCACTTCTCCCCTATGCCTCAAAACTAATGGAACAACACATCCATCTTGAACTGTCCTCCCATCCCAGCGGTCCTTTTTGACCGCTTACAATCAGGTTTCCGGTCACACCACTCTACTGAAACTGCCCTAACTAAGGTCACCAATGACCTATTAACCGCCAAGAGAAAGCCACACTTCTCTATCCTCCTCCTCCTGGACCTGTCCTCTGCCTTTGACACAGTGGACCATTCCCTATTACTACGGACCCTCTCATCCCTTGGCATCACAGACTTGGCCCTATACTGGATCTTGTCATACCTAACTGACCGAACATTCAGCGTCTCCCATTCAAACACCACCTCCTCACCTCTCCCCCTATCTGTCGGAGTCCCGCAAGGGTCAGTTCTAGGGCCCCTGCTCTTCTCCATTTACACTTTTGGCCTGGGACAGCTCATAGAAACTCACAGTTTTCAGTATCATCTCTATGCTGATGACACACAGATCTACATTTCTGGACCAGATATCACCACCCTACTAACCAGAATCCCTCAATGTCTATCCGCTATTTCATCCTTCTTCTCCGCTAGATTTCTAAAACTTAACATGGACAAAACAGAATTCATTGTCTTTCCCCCATCTCACGCGACCCCCCAACGAACCTATCCATTACAGTAAACGGCTGCCCACTCTCCCCAGTCCCACAAGCTCGCTGTCTCGGGGTAATCCTTGACACTGATCTCTCCTTCAAACCGCATATCCAAGCCCTTTCCACTTCCTGCCGCCGTCAACAAAATATTTCACAGATCCGTACATTCCTAAACCAAGAATCTGCAAAAACCCTAGTCCATGCCCTCATCATCTCCCGCCTCGACTACTGTAACCTCCTGCTCTGTGGCCTCCCCTCTAACACTCTCGCACCCCTCCAATATATTCTAAACTCTGCTGTCCGACTAATCCACCTGTACCCCGCTATTCCCCCACCTCTCCCCTCTGTCAATCCCTTCACTGGCTCCCCATTACCCAGAGACTCCAGTACAAAAGCCTAACCATGACATACAAAGCCATCCACAACCTGTCTCCTCCATACATCTGTGACCTCATTTCCCGGTACTTTCCTGCACGCAACCTCCGATCCTCACAATATCTCCTTCTCTACTCCCCTCTTATCTCCTCTTCCCACAATCACATACAAGATTTCTCTCGCGCATCACCCCTACACTGGAACTCTCTACCACAACATATCAGACTCTCACCTACCATCGAAACCTTCAAAAAGAACCTGAAGACCTACCTCTTCTGGCAAGCCTACAACCTGCAGTAACCACCGATCGACCAAACCACTGCACGACCAGCTCTATCCTCAATTACTGTGTTCTCACCCATCCCTTGTAGATTGTGAGCCCTCGCGGGCAGGGTCCTCTCTCCTCCTGTACCAGTTGTGACTTGTATTGTTCAAGATTATTGTACCTGTTTTTATTATGTATACCCCTCCTCACATGTAAAGCGCCATGGAATAAATGGCGCTATAATAAATAATAATAATAATAATAATAATAACCCTCAATCTCCGATTTGGCTTAATGGTATTCAGTCAACCTCTTTTTCCATCTTCAGGGGTACGAGGTAGGAATGTCCCCTGTCACCTCTGTTATTTAATATTGCCCTGGACCCTCTGCTGAGATACTTGGAGACGATCCCTTTCTTTGAGAGTATTGGGATTGGTCACCACACAATTAAAACATTGGCATTCGCTGATGATATTTTTCTCATGAGATACAATTCTAAGGAATCCATTCCTTCTATAATGGATGCTTTTAAAGAGTTTGGAGCAGTTACGGGATTTCGCATAAATAACGACAAATCTCATGCTCTAGCTGTCTTCAAAGCTGTTCAGAAACAGTGGCCGTTCCCTTTCCCCTTTCAGTGGAGGAGAGATTTTGGGGTCTACCTTCCCCCAAACCCCCATGACTTCTATAAACTGAATGTTCAACCCCTCATTTCTGCGGTTAAACAGGAAATACAATCCTGGAAATCCCTTATACTGACCTTTGCAGGCAAGGCCCATCAGATTAAAATTATCTCTTTCCCTAAAATTTTCTTTCCCTTACCGATGCTGCTGGTTCTATTATCTAAAGCTGATGACTGGCTTTTAACAAAAGTCTCTAGAATTAGTATTTTTAATCTGCAACAAACTAAATCCTTGGGTGGCCTTAATTTCCCTAATATACGTCTATATAGTATAGTGGCTGTCTTCCAACACTCCCTGTACTGGATCTATGCCTTCACCTGCTTCACCAATACTCCAATAGATCTGGCGACGTGTAAACATTTTGAGTCGCCCACTAGGGCCAGGGATACTCAGTACCAGGTTCGGTCGTTGTTAAAGGGGAGGACGCGGTGGCGGCGACCCAGTCCGTGGCCCTGGGTGCACAAGTAAAAGGGGAACAGTCTTTAAAGGGGATATGAAAATAATAAAAGTTAGTAATGCCACCTGTGGTTCTCGGTCCAGAGTGACCGACGCTGCTTAAAGGGGTCCTCTGGGGGTAATGGTGCTGCAGCAAAGATGGTTTCCCTTCCCACAGGTGAAGTGGGCTCCCCAGGGCTCCCGGTGTGTTTGGCCAGAGTGGTGTGGTGCCAGAATAAACGAAGGACATGAGGTTGCAATGTCTTTACCTGGTTTACTGTTGGCAGTCACTTTCAGTCCAGGGTACCGGCAACAGGCAATGGAGGAGTCCAGGCAGGCTGGAAATGGATTGAACCCCCTTAGTAAGGTCAGATTGGGAGACACTATGCACTGAATATTATTCCCTTGCTGCCTGCGGCTTTCTGGCATGGTACTCTTTCTCTTCTGTCCTGGAACAGTACCTGCACGGAAAGCAACTCGAGCCATTTCCTTGGGGTTTCTATTCATGGTGACTCCAGGCTCTGGTTGTTGCTGTACCTCAGGTGTAATGTGGACCAGTCACTTTCAGTTTCCTGCCCTCCGGTTCTGCATTGGGACTTGTAGTTCCACACAGCCTCAGGCTCCCGGTGCCAGGTTACTGTGCTCTAGTTTAGAGGGAGCCCTCATGCAGCTCTCCTCTAGCTCCTGACTTCTCCTGTGCTCCTTCTCTGTTCCCTGTCTGCACCAGACTACTTAACTCCTCCTCCAGATCAGAATGTATATAATCTAGGGAAGCTCCCCTGAAAACTGGGTTCAGAGCTCCCCATTCTGGTAAGGAGTCAGAATGTGTTGAATGTACAGCTTACCTGCCAAAGGGATTCTCCTCCGTTCCAGGCATGGCATCACCCTCCCCGAGAGAAAGGCAATACCACTGTGGCACCTGAACTCCTGGGGTGCCACAATTTTAGTCCCCCTGCTCTGCTTCACCTACGACAAGCCGGGGTCCCAGTGGAGGTTAGGGATAACTCCCTACTGTGGTCAGTAATCTTGGGCTGGCACCATGCTAGACGAATCAGTGGACTTGACCTCCATATCTCGGTGTTTCTTCCCTTCCGAGGCAATCCCTCTTTTCTACAGGGTAGGCCACCTCCCATCTATCGTGTGCTTGGGAATAATGGATGTGGACTGGTTTGTAACATGTTTGCGGACAATCAATGTCCTCCGTAAGGTAAGTCTCTCTGAAGGAGGGTTAAATTGCTTATTTGGACTCCTAGAGTTCAGTCGTAGGTTGTATCAGCTGTTCTGAGTTAGTTACTCCCAGGAGGTATAAGAACCGTCTTCCTTGCTTCTGACCTTGCCAGTGGCAGTTACCAGTGATGAGTAGTGATGAGCGAGCACTAAAATGCTTGGGTGCTCGTTGTTCGGGTCGAGCAGATTGGTATACTCGGGTACTCGACCCGAGCAACGAGCCCAATGTAAGTCTATGGGAGACCCGTGTATTTTTACTTGTTTGAAGCATTTTTCAACTTTAACATTGCTTTCAACCACTATAAATGCATTCACTGGGAAATGTCATTGCAACATGTAAAAACCCTAGCTGGCCATGTGGTGTGTAACACATAAGCAGACTCATCTTGTTTCATTTATTAAGGAGGGACTCAAAGTCACAGTGCCTATTTTTACTGGTGCATCAGGCGGCATTAATCTTCTTAAAGGGCTATTATGAAACAGTGGGTCTCCTAAGCTGTTGTAACCTATGCTGTGAGTGGAATGGCTGCCAAGAACTGCGACGGACCAAATGCCTCTGTCATAAGATGTTCAGAGGGGACTCCTGAAAAAGTCTTGCATTGAATGCAAGGCCTGCCCTGCTACCAATTCATATGCACCCCAATAAGCCTTTGAACCCACATACTGGATGGGCCCATGAAAGTTCACTTCACAATATGCATTTTGTACTCCGGTACTCCTTTGTTTTTTGCTCCGGTACTCCTTTTTGTTGCTATGTACTGGCTATTGGGCAGGAGGTAGCGAGGGCGATATAACCACTCAGACAGTAACAATAATTATCAATGCTGCCGTCGCTACAACGACTCCCAAATGCACAAAACAAGTATGCTGCCACCAGCTCCGATTAAAAGGGTCCAAAGCCAATCCAAATCAGTAGCGCAATTCACTTCAGAAGACTTAGGGTACGTTTTAGAGCAGGAGAACAAAGCTAGTATTTTATATATTTTACTCCATTAAATATTAGGCAGTGTTTATAAAAGGCATATAAAGATGTTACAATGTGAGACAAAGTATGTACAAAGCAATTATAAAATAACATGGATTAAAGAAGAAAGATAAAACTCACATGTGCTCAAATCATTTCCGGCAAACCATGCTGGTAGGTGGAGCTCCAAATGTCCCAATTCATGAGATAGCCTTTCTGTGGTGAGATCCCAGGGAAGAAGAAAGGTTGGGCTCACTGGCAGTAACTTATACCTGCAGGCTTGTGACCTCACTAAAGGAGCTGGTTTGCCTGCCCCCTCCCCTTAGCTGTCAGGGTGCACATTTTGGTATGAAACTTATAAAACTCCTAGATGTGCTTGCGAACCTAGCAGGGTCACAGAACACACATCCCTCATCTTATATCGAAATTAGCTTCCCATTGAATCCAAACATGATCAAATTATCCCACATGGTTCAGGAGATATTCGTTTCTCTGGTTCTCTTGGGGACAGACTCCCGCAAGAGACCCAGTTTTGAAACTCTATTACATCACATTCCGAATATGTATCCATCATTTTTCTATCATTGATTGGGCCCGAGATATGCCCTTTTTACTATCTCCCATATATACAAAGGAAAGCACGTGCTTCTTTTGGACAAAGGAATTCCTTCCTAATTAACATTCCTGGCTTGCAGGAGGGGGGAACGAAGGAGTGAAGAGTTATAGAGGGTCTATAGCAGCGAGTGTAGTGCTGTGGAGGAAGGGGTGGAATCTGCAGTGTGGGTGTTTAGGACCATGGCTAAGGGTGCAAAAATCATACACCATTTTATACATTAACGTGACTCCTCCCCCTGTTGGTGTGCGCTACGGAGGCAAGACCTCTCGGTACTCCGCCGTGTGCAACTCAGCTGGTTCACCCTGCAAGACAACCCATCTGCACTGCCATGCTCCCTGCCCATTTTGTGTTAAATGGTAAAGTCGTACTGCTGGAGGTCAAGGCTCCAGCGTACCAACCTTCTGTTGGTTCCACACATGGCTTGTAGCCAGCGCAGAGGGTGGTGGTCTGTCACTACAGTGAAGGTGCTACCGTACAAGTAGAGCTGCAACCATTGCCAGGCCCAGACTATGGCCAGGCACTCCTTCTCGATGGTGGAATAGGCCACTTCCTCGGCAAAAGCTTCCGGCTCATATACAACACAGTGGGTGCTTATGGTTCCCCGAGTCGACCTAGCTGAGCACAGGCCAAACTCGCTGGTGTCGGTCTGCACCAAGAACGGTCTACTGCTGTTGACTGCTTTCAACACAGGAGTGTTGCACAGGGCTGTTTTCAACACCTGGAAGGCCCCTCCACAGCCGTCGGTCCAGTCGACTATTTGGGGTAGCTTCTTCCTGGTGAGGTCAGTCAAGTGTTTTGCCAGGCTACTGTACTGCTGTACGAAGTGCCTATGTTACCCTGCAGTGCCTAGGAAGGACATTTCCTGTTTCTTGGTCCTGGGGATGGGACAGGGCGCGATCGTGTCCACTTTCCCAGGCTTTGGCTTTATGGAGCCCCCGCCTATCTGGTGCCCCAGGTAGTGAACCTCACTCATGCCCATCTGGCACTTTCCCGGCTGGATGGTCAGACCATCTCGGTGTATTCGCCTGAGCACGTCCTGAAGATGCTGCAGGTGTTCACCCCAGGAGGAACTGAAGATGGCAATGTCATCTCATGACACCACCGCATAAGTGGCAGGGATATTCTTAATACCGAAGGGCATGACCGTGGACTTGTACAGTCTGAAGGGTATGATAAAGGTAGACTTCTCCTGCGCCTCGGGGCTCAGGGGAATCTGCCAGTATCCTCGACTCAGATCCATTATGGTCAGATATTTGGCTAACCTCTCAAGCAGCTCCTCGATGTGCGGCATTGGGAGCGCTTTGGAGGCTGTGATGGCGTTGAGCCCCCTGTAGTCCATGCAGAACCGGGTGATCTGATCCTTCTTTGGCACGAGAACTACAGGTGAGGCCCATGCACTTTTGGACCATTGAATCACCCCCAGCTGTAACATCTCATCGATCTCTTAACGCATAACCTGCTGCACATCTTTGGAGATCAGATAGGGTGTTCGCCGTAGTGGGGCATGATTCCCAGGGTCCACCTCGTGGACTGCTAACACAGTTCTTTCTGGTCAGTTGGAAAACATGACCCGGAAGGGTTCCAGCGTGGTCCGCAAGTGCGACCACTGAGGTTCGGTTATCAAGGCGCTTACCTCCACGTCCTCGATAGACCCACCGGCCTTGGCTTGGGCCAGCATGTCCAGGAGGGGGTCCTCCTCCCCGTCATCAAGGCAGGCTGCAGACCGGTAGGACACAGGCTTCACATTCGTGATGAGCCTTCATCATATAGACGTGAAAGGCCTTTTGCCTTCCCCAAGCATGGTCAAGCGTGACCACGTAGGTGACCAAGTTGAGCTATTGGTGGACGACGTACGGGCTTTCCCAGGCTGCCTGAAGCTTACCCTTTGGTACGGGGACCAGCACCCACACCTTTTGACCCATGTGGCAGGTCTGCCCCGGGCGTTCTGGTATAACCAGTGCTTCTGATCAGCCTGAGCCTGCGTCAGGTTTTCATGCACCAACTGCGTCAAGGTCTGCATTTTGTCATGGAAGCGCATGACATACTTCACTATGGACACTTCAGAATGGTTTGGCTCCTCTTCTCAGGATTCCCTTACCAACCCAAGGGGTCCCCAGACTCGTCTGCTGTACAGGAGCTTGAAGTGGGAGAACCCCGTTGAGGCCTGTGGAACCTCTCGGTAAGCGAATAGCAGGTGTGGGAGATACCACTCCCAGTCACGTCCTTGGGTCTCAACCAGCATGCAAAGCATCTGCTTCAGGGTACCATTGAAGCACTCACACAAGCCATTTGTCTGTGGGTGATGCGCACTCGATACCAGATGCTTCACCGGCATTTTCTTACTGAGAGCCTCCATTAGGTGAGACATAAATTGGGGCTCTTGATCAATAAGCATCTCCCTTGGAAATCCTACCCATGAAAAGATGGCCAACTGTGCATCCGCCACCTTATCTGCCCTAGCGGAGGACAGAGCCACTGGGTACCAGGTAGCATTGTCTACCACACTGAGGATGTATTGCTTTCCAGAGCTGCTCTGGACAGCCAGCAGGCCCACAATGACCACCACAATCCTCTGGAAAGGCTCCTCTATCACTGGCAAATGGATCAGGGGAGCCTTAAGAGCAGGCCTTGCCTTCCCCACTCTTTGGCAGTTGATACAGGAGCAGCAGTAGTTTGACACATCTGTCCCCATATTGGGCCAACAGAAGTGTTGAGACAACCGGGCGTTAGTTTTGCTGATCCCCAAGTGTCCAGCGAGCGGCATCTCATGGTCAATTGCAACAACTCACCCCTGAATTGGTACGGGACGACCAGCTGTCTTTCCCTCAACCACTCCTTTTGCGATTTTCCTGGTACTGTCTCCCGGTACAATCTCCCTCGCTCCCAGAACACCCTCTCCTTATCAGTCACGGAGGCGGGCGTCTCGGCGAGGTGTCTCAAATTCTCCAGGCTCACATCTGAGTGCAGAGCGGCCTGGAACTCCTGGCTAGGGGCAGCCAGAAGGGACATCAGGGTCCCTTCCCCTTGGGAACCCTCTGGGACCTGCTCTGGGTCCATCTCTGGTTCAGTCACACCTATGACTGAGGAGGGTCCAGAAGGCAGAGCATTATCTGTGTTCCGGGCACTCTGACTGTGAGTGACAGCAGCTACATAGGCTGTCTCACCGGGGCTTTCCACAGACCCATCAGCCGGCGCTGCTATGGGTACTACTTCCCCATCCACCCCAGCATTACAGGAGCAGTGCTACTTATGGGGCAGTTACCTTCCTCTGTGGCACTGCTCAGTTGCACGGCATCACCTTCCTCACGGTTCCCATGCATCTCCCCACTTCCCTGAGCACATTGCTTGCTCTAGCAGGGGTTCCTCAGTCATCCCAACCTGCAGAGCGATGTGGCTGAGCACTCCTGTACCTGTGAACACATCATTCCTAGGAAACAAATGGTTATCAGGTAAAGCATGCATATTTTCATCATCCGCATCATCAGTATTACATTCGACATTTTCTGAAAAATCATTATCAAGTACATCATTAATTGGTAAAGCATTGTCAGATAAAACATGCAATTTCCCATTGCTATCATCAGCATTCGATTGGGGAGAGGAGTCAGGGACATAGTGTGCAACCATCCTTCCCCAATCAGTCCCCTTTAAAACATCACGAACTGTCGCACCTCAGCTGGGCAAAGATGTAAGAACTGGTCTTTGATCATCATGTTCCGCAGCTGTTCAAAGGTGGTCACTGACAGTCCTTGGGTCCACTGGTCTAAGTGGGTCCCGAGTCCATGAGCCACATCGCTGTAACTGTCGTGTGGGCCACGTGGGAGGTTCCGTAACTTTCTACGGTAAACCTCAGGTGTAAGCTGGTACTTGGTTATCAGGGCCTGCTTGATGGCCTCATAGTCACCATCTTGCTCTTGAGGGAGAGCAGCAAACGGCTCCAGAGCTTGCCTCTTAGCCCTAGTGTCAGGTATCGGGGCCCATTGGTCCCCAGGCAGCCGGTACTGTCTGCAGGCTTTCTAAAATGCATGCAGAAAAGTGTCCAAGTCCCCATCCTTTTCCATCACAGGAAAGTGCTTTGGCTGGGGTTTGGGTAACTGAGCGTTGCTTGACTCACTGCTCCTCGTTGTAGATGGTACGGCTCTAAGTTGGGCCAGCCGCAGTTCATGGTCTCTCCGGGCATGAGCCTCCCGCTCGGCTCGCTTTTTGACTTTCTCGTGGTATTGCTGGATCAGCTGCAGCCATCCATCACGGTCGTTGGCGAGGAGTTGTTCCAAGGCCACCTGCAGGTGGGGGTCCAATCTGCCCTGGTTGCTAGTAGGGCCAGGATTCATTGGTTGGACCTCTGATGGAGCACCGTTTTCGCTTGCGCCGGCTTCTGCATCTGCTGGGCTCTAAGCAATTTCCCATTGCACCAGAGCTACGACTAGTTGGCTTTTGTTTTTGTTATTGCAATGGGCAATAAGAGCGTTATTGTCATGCTGCTAATACCAGCCTTCTCCTTTTGCGGCCAACATTGCCAAATAAAAGATAGGATAGAAAAACAAAGAGAAAACGAGGGGGTAATTGCAAGTACACACACTTGTCTCAGGACTAGTAAACACTGAGCTTGTTCCCCAAAATATTTTTGTGCCAAGTCCTCGCAACGAACTGTGCAAGTTTTTAGTGAGAGGAATGATTGCTCAAACCAAATCACTAATGCTCTCTTATCCCACCACTGCCACCAAAACGTCATGGTTCACACCATGCTGCCATTAATATGTCACGGATCCCATCAATATGTCAGGGATCCCGGGGAGGATACCTGTATGTTCCCCACTACTCACACCAATTTGTCACGAAACAGGGTTGTTTGGTTGCCCCTGGTTCCTTCTGAAGGGATTTATCTATATCCCACTTCCCACATCCGGTTTGGAAATTGCAGCTCTCTGTTGCCCCCCTTACCCTCAGGTAAGATTAGGTACTGCACCTAGGGTAATTAGTCGCCAGAAAGGCTGCCTGCTATGTACTGGCTATTGGAATGTAGAATGTAAGTCCGCAAGGACAGGGTCCTCTCCCCTCTGTACCAGTCTGTCAGTGTAAATTTGTTTACTGTAAACGGTATCTATAACTCTGTACGTAACCCCTTTTCTCATGTACAGCACCATGGAATTAATGGTGCTATATAAATAAATAATAATAATAATAATAATTTGGCATGCCGCAGCGAGGGCGATATAACTACTCCAACACAGGCGGGAACAATAATTATCAATGCCGCTGTCGCTACAAAGATTCCCAATCGCACAGAACAAAGTAGGCTGCCACCAGCTTCGATTCCACAATGGTTAACGGGTCCAGAGCCAACCCAAATCAGTAATCCTGAAAGCGGAGGAGGAAGAGCTCAGCGACCGACTCCTGCGGATGCAGCTGAGTACTGTGGCCGGGTGGAAGAAGACCATCATCGGGAGCCTCACCAGACGTCCGTCGGCAGCCTCATCTGGTCCGGAGCAAGAAAGAAGTTCCGGCGCTCTGAAGCCAGAAAGCAAGGCCCTGCCGGAAAGTGAGATGCTGCAAACAGAGATCACAAGGCCCTGCAACCAGCGTTCCAGACCCCAGCGGAGACGGAGCAACAGCGGAGACGGACAAGAGGGACCGCATCTGAAGCAGGTATGGAAAATGACCCTGCTCCAGCAACTGCTCCTGTCACAGCTACTGACCCCACTCCAGTGACTGATCGTACCGCGGCCCCTGACTGTGCAACGCTGCAGGCCGACGAGTCACTGGTCAATCCGCTCCAAGCGTAAGAGAAAGTAAAAGAAAGAATTTGACTGTAAATAGTTAACTGTTTGCTGCAAGTTCCTGAATTGACTGTTGCTGTTTTCAAGTTTATTAAACCCGACTAGGGTTATGCCTTAAAGGGGTCCTCAGTTACAGGAGGATTCCAAGTTCTACACCCGTCCAGGGTTATTTCTAAAAGGGGTCCCATGTTAAAGGGATCCTGTGTTTTGCACAAGTTACTCATTGCTAGTTGCCTTAAAGAACTGCAGGAAATAGAAAAAAATCCAGTTCAACGAGGTGGTGAAAAAGCAAAGTCTTGGTAATTTATTCACTTCATATAAAAAAATAGAGGATAAAACAACAGCACAATATAATTAAAAACACTATGCGTTTCTGGTGACATAGCACCATGATTAAGGGTGCTATGTCACCAGAAACGCGTAGATAGTGTTTTAATTATATTGTGCTGTTGTTTTATCCTCTATTTTTTGATATGAAGTGAATAAAGTACCAAGACTTTGCTTTTTCACCACCTCGTTGAGCTGGATTTTTTTCTATTTCCTGCATTCCTCACGCCTTGACACAGTGTTTCCGTGCTCCGAGCCTCCAGGGACTACAACTATGGTGAGCTGGATTTTTTCTTTTGCCTTAAAGAACTGCAGAATCATGGACTGTGCATGATTGGAACGTACTTGTAAATAGTTTGCACCTTCTTAAAGGTGCTTCCTACTGGTTTTACAACAGAGGCTTTTACAGAGACTGCCTACAACAGAGACTGTTACTAATCTTGTTGTGAGAACTGCTTTGTTTTTCAGCGACCTGAAGAAAAACTCATTGGTGTGGCAGAATTCCGGGTCAGGATACACGCCTTGTAGCTCGCCCAAGCCAACGTTGGGGGTTGATAACGGGTTCCTCGCTTCGTTCCTGCTGTTATAATGTTGTTAATTGACTTGAATATTGATTATTTTGCACTACCTCATTGAGTTATCTGAACCCATAAGGGGTTCAATGTTGAATTGTTGCACTTTGCCAGAATGAACCTTGAATATAGATAGAATTGTGTTTACATAGTCGATAGTATGTAGTTGAGAATATAGAGCACTTTGAATAAAACTGACATTGAGTTAGATGTTAGAAAATGTTTAGTGATGCACTTTTGAATAAAATGGAAGAAAAAGATGCAGTGAGCCTGTGGGGGTTGATAGACTGCACCTGAATGGAGAGAATGATTGTTTTGCACTTAGAAAAGAATAGGAGTAATAAAATGTTGATTTGCACTTAAGAGATAGCATACCTGTAAGGGTAATTGTATTTCCTAGTTAGTAACTGTTTTCTACTTTTATTAAAATGGGCCCATAATGTAAATATGCTTTGTTTCGCAACGTTCAAGTGTCCTCACCTCCGATAAAGGGAAGCATCAGCTTACATTAACTTGTTTTATAGCATTTACATTTTTTTATGTCTTTTGCTAATATATTGTCGTTTTCGTTTTCTTTTCCCAGTCCGGGAGTACTGGATTTAACGGGGGGGGGGGGGAGTGCAGCACCCCAGGGTCCTGGTGGTGGCAATAATGTCATTTTCCTCTAGGGGGAAGTGATATTGCGTTTGGAGGCAAAGTAAGACTGAGTCCAGGTATCACAAACATGCAACACATTTTTCGCACTCCAGGCCACCAGGGGGAGCTCTGCTCCTATTTATTAGGGCACTCCTCACACTTAGGAAAAACTGGTTGCCTGGAGAGGAAGTTAGTGAGTTGCTGGCTGAGCTTCGCTCAGGTAGTTGGTCCCTGACAGGGGTGGGATCCTGTCAGAGGCCGAGACAGAAGGACACGGAGCTGTGCCTGCCCTAAGTGTGGCAGCTTCTGGAAAGAGACCCTGAAGGAGAACTGTATTGTAGAGAGGGTGAAGAAGGTGTAGCAAAGGAGTGGATATCAGAGGAGTTCTGCTCTACACAGGCTGCCTCCTTCTGAGGCGCAGGATTCCGGTAGCCAGAACATCGAGGGAGCAACGATTCTTTATGCCTTGCTCCAGAGACCGGCAGGACAGCTAATTTCACGTTACCTGTCCGCCCCTACACCCAGGAGGCAAGGTGGCACCCCTTAGAGGCTGGGGCATGATAGAGTCCCTGTAAAACGCCTCAAGCCACCAGTCATACGGGTTTGTCCTATCCATCTGGAGGACAGAGAGAGACATAACATCTGTAACATCTTCAACAGTTGTGAGGACTTTATGAGAGGCTTAGCAGTAAGGTACTACAACACCACGGCTAGAGGAAGGCTACTGATTTCTACCTGAATAAGGGGACACTGGAATTGCCTCCAAACTGGCCGGACTCTGCCTGCCCTGTAGTCTGTGATCTGGACTGTGGATGCTGAAACCTTCAGTAAAAGGTAAGAGACTGAAACCTTGTGTCCTCGTTCTTCACTGCGCCTCTCACCATCCACCATCTACACACTGGAAAGCCCTGGGGATATACTTCACCTGTGGGAAGGTATACCATCTAGCTTCTATAACATCACCCCCAGTGGACCCCCTTAAAGCAGCGTCAGTCACCCTGACCGAATACCACAGTTGGCGTCACGAATAGGGTTGAGCGAAACGGATCGTTCATTTTCATAAGTCGCTGACTTTTGGCAAAGTCGGCGTCTCATGAAACCGAGCCGATCCCTGTGTGGGGTCGGCCATGCGGTACGCGACTTTCGCGCCAAAGTCGCATTTCAATGACGCTAAAAGCGCCATTTCTCAGCCAATGAAGGTGGACGCAGAGTGTGGGCAGCGTGATGACATAGATCTCAGTCCCCACCATCTTAGAGAAGGGCATTGCAGTGATTGGCTTGCTTTCTGCGGCGTCACTGGGGCTATAAAGGGGCGTTCCCGCCGACCGCCATCTTACTGCTGCTGATGTGAGCGTAGGGAGAGGTTGCTGCCGCTTCTTCAGAAGCAGGGATAGTGATAGGCAGGGTACATAAAGCTGCAAACCGCTTGTGCTGTAGCGATTTCCACTGTCCAACACCACCTTTTGTTTGCAGGGACAGTGGAAGCTACATTTTTTTTCCTCAGCGCTGTCGCTCATTGGGCTGCCCTAGAAGGCTCCCTGACCCTGATAGCTGCGTTGCTGTGCCTGTGTGTGTACGACGCTGTGCAAACCAACTGCTTTTTTCAAAGCACAAATCCTGTATTTCCTTCCTTTCTGCACAGCTATCTTGTGTGTTTGTCCACACTTTTGTGTGCAGCAGTCCTTTTTCTAGCTGCCTGCCATACTTTTCTGAGATAACTGCAGGGAGATAAATCTTGGCAAGTCTGCCACCGTGCCATTGCTGCGGGTGGCATCTCACTCTCATTGTGTGGCACCGAAAAAACCACTGTGTGATACTTGGCCATTTTTTTTTGGGGGGGGGGGGTAAATTCTCCCTTTTCAAAAAAAAAAAGTTAGTGGGAGATAAATCTTGGCAAGTCTGCCTCCGTGCCATTGCTGTGGGTGGCATCTCACTCTCATTGTGTGGCACCGAAAAAACCACTGTGTGATACTTGGCCATTTTTTTTTGGGGGGGGGGTAAATTCTCCCTTTTCAAAAAAAAAAAATAGTGGGAGATAAATATTGGCAAGTCTGCCTCCGTGCCAGTCCTGTGTGTGGCATCTGTTTCTCATTGTGTCCCACCGAAAAGCAGTGTGTGTGTAATACTGGGCCTTTTTGTTTTTTTTGGGTAAATTCTCCCTTTTCAAAAAAAAATAGTTAGTGGGAGATAAATCTTGGCAAGTCTGCCTCCGTGCCAGTCCTGTGTGTGGCTTCGGTCTCTCATTGTGTCCCACCGAAAAGCAGTGTGTGTGTAATACTGGTCCTTTTTGTTTTTTTGGGGTAAATTCTCCCTTTTCAAAAAAAAAAAATAGTTAGTGGGAGATAAATATTGGCAAGTCTGCCTCCGCGCCATTGCTGTGGGTGGCATCTCACTCTCATTGTGTGGCACCGAAAAAACCACTGTGTGATACTTGGCCATTTTTTTTTTGGGGGGGGTAAATTCTCCCCTTTCAAAAAAAAAATAGTTAGTGGGAGATAAATATTGGCAAGTCTGCCTCCGTGCCAGTCCTGTGTGTGGCATCTGTTTCTCATTGTGTCCCACCGAAAAGCAGTGTGTGTGTAATACTGGGCCTTTTTGTTTTTTTGGGGTAAATTCTCCCTTTTCAAAAAAAAAATAGTTAGTGGGAGATAAATCTTGGCAAGTCTGCCTCCGTGCCAGTCCTGTGTGTGGCTTCTGTCTCTCATTGTGTCCCACCGAAAAGCAGTGTGTGTGTAATACTGGTCCTTTTTGTTTTTTGGGGGTAAATTCTCCCTTTTCAAAAAAAAAAATAGTTAGTGGGAGATAAATATTGGCAAGTCTGTCTCCGTGCCAGTCCTGTGTGTGGCATCTGTCTCTCATTGTGTCCCACCGAAAAGCAGTGTGTAATACTGGTCCTTTTTGTTTTTTTGGGGTAAATTCTCCCTTTTCAAAAAAAAAATAGTTAGTGGGAGATAAATCTTGGCAAGTCTGCCTCCGTGCCAGTCCTGTGTGTGGCTTCTGTCTCTCATTGTGTCCCACCGAAAAGCAGTGTGTGTGTAATACTGGGCCTTTTTGGTTTTTTTTGGTAAATTCTCCCTTTTCAAAAAAAAAAAAAAAAATAGTGGGAGATAAATATTGGCAAGTCTGCTTGAGTGCTGCTCCTGTGTGTGCCATCTGTCTCAAATTATTGGGGCACAGAAAACCGAGTGCGTAACATTGGGGCTGATTTTCCTTTCAGTGTCAGGCACCTATAAAGGTATATATAAATTCTACAGAAGTTTGAGTTCACCTTATCAGTTGTTTTACAGTAACAAATAGCGTTACTTTGGTTACCTTTTGCAAACAATGAGGAAGTCTAGTGGAAGAGGTCGTGGCCGTGGGCGGTCATTATCAGCTGTTAATGATGGTAGTGGTGGTGGAGCATCAGGTGGTCGTGGTAAAAGCAGTACAGCACCTAAGTCTCGAGTTGTTGAGCCAAAAACGTCATCTGCCTACACAAGGCCTCGAACGCTCTCTTTTCTGGGAGTAGGAAAACCACTTTTGAAGCCGGAGCAGGAGGAACAAGTATTGGCTTTCATTTCTCACTCTGCCTCTAGCTCTTTCGCCTCCTCCTCGGAAAGTGCCAAATGTCAGAGCAGTGCATCATCAGTGGATGCTCCCGGTCAGGAACAAGTCGCTTCCTTGTGTCCTTCACCCAGAACAAGAGAGAAGGATGCATCAGTCGACACAACAGGTTACTCCATGGAGCTCTTTACACATACCGTTCCTGGGTTAGACAGTGAAACAGTTAACAGGCCATGCCCATTAGAAGTTGAATCGGACATGGAGTGCACAGATGCACAGCCACAGCCAGATTACTATGCTGTTCCTTTGACTCAGACAAGAACATTGCCCTCGCAGTGTACTAAGGCAGAATCAAACCCAGCGGAGACTATGGTGCCCCGTCACGAACGCTATACCACCGGCTTACACGGTGACACAGACGAAGTTGCACACGACATAGAAGAGGAGGTCATAGATGACCCAGTTGTTGACCCCGATTGGCAGCCATTGGGGGAACAGGGTGCAGGCGGCAGTAGTTCAGAAGCGGAGGAGGAGGAGCCGCAGCAGGCATCAACATCACAACAGGTTCCATCTACCGGGCCCGTATCTGGCCAAAAACGCGTGGCAAAACCAAAACCTGTTGGAGGACAGCGTGGCCATCCGGTTAAAGAAGCTCAGTCTGCAAAGCCAGAAAAGTTATCCGATAGTAGAAAGAGTGCAGTCTGGCATTTTTTTTAAACAACATCCAAATGATCAGCGCAAAGTCATCTGTCAAAAATGTTCAACTACCTTAAGCAGAGGTCAGAATCTTAAAAGTCTAAATACAAGTTGCATGCATAGACATTTATCCACCATGCATTTGCAAGCCTGGAATAACTACCAAATGTCCCTAAAGGTTGCAGCACCCTCGGCCAATGAAGCTAGTCAGCAACGCTACATCCCTTCCCTCACTGTAAACCCACCATTTCCCGCACCACCGGCAGTATCTGTGCAGCTTTCGTCGCCAGGCCAAAGCAGTCAGGGAATCACCAGGTTTGCAGTAGGAAATACTGCATGTAGGGCACCGGCAAGAATACCATCTCCATCCCTCTCTCAGTCTGCCATGTCCACCGGCACCACCGCTAGTTCCACGATCTCCAGCTCTCCAGTCCAGCTCACCCTACATGAGACTCTTGTTAGGAAAAGGAAGTACTCATCCTCGCATCCGCGTACACAGGGTTTGAACGCCCACATTGCTAGACTAATCTCATTAGAGATGATGCCCTACCGGTTAGTTGAAAGCGAAGCTTTCAAAGCGCTGATGGACTACGCTGTACCATGCTACGAGCTACCCAGTCGACACTTTTTTTCTAGAAAAGCCATCCCAGCCCTCCAACAGCATGTTAAAGACCGCATCGTCCATGCACTCAGGCAGTCTGTGACTACAAATGTGCACCTGACAACAGATGCATGGACCAGTAGGCATGGCCAGGGACGTTACGTGTCCATCACGGCACACTGGGTGAATGTGGTGGATGCAGGGTCCACAGGGGACAGCAATATTGGGACAGTTTTGCCTAGTCCACGGTCAAGGAAAGAGTTGGCTGTAGGCGTTAGCCCCCCTCCTCCTCTTCCTCCTCCTCATGCAGAAGCGAGAGCTCGTCCACACACCGCAGTCGCACATCCACTCCATCCGCAGCTGCCACTGTTGCACACCAGGTGTGCCATTATGGGACAGCTAGTGGCAAGCGTCAGCAGGCTGTATTGGCAATGAAGTGTTTGGGCGACAACAGACACACCGCGGACGTTCTGTCCGAGTTCTTTCTGAATGAAACTCAGTCATGGCTGGGCACTGTACATCTTGAGGCAGGCAAGGTTGTGAGTGATAACGGAAGGAATTTCATGGCTGCCATAGCCCTTTCCCAACTGAAACACATTCCTTGCCTGGCTCACACCTTAAACCTGGTGGTGCAGTGCTTCCTGAAAAGTTACCCGGGGTTACCAGACCTGCTCCTCAAAGTGCGCAGACTTTGCTCGCATATCCGCCGTTCGCCCGTACACTCCAGCCGTATGCAGAACTATCAGCGGTCTTTGAACCTTCCTCAGCATCGCCTAATCATCGACATTTCAACAAGGTGGAACTCCACACTGCACATGCTTCAGAGACTGTGCGAACAGAGGCGTGCTGTTATGTTTTTGTGGGAGGATACACATACACGGGCAGGCAGTTGGATGGCAGACATGGAGTTGTCAGGTGTGCAGTGGTCGAAGCTACAAGACCTGTGTCAAGTCCTTCAGTGTTTTGAGGAATGCACACGGCTGGTTAGTGCAGACAACGCCATAATAAGCATGAGCATCCCCCTAATGCGTCTGCTGATGCAAAGTTTGACGCACATAAAGGAGCAGGCATCTGCAGCCGAGGAAGAGGAAAGCCTTGATGACAGTCAGCCATTGTCTGGTCAGGTCCGTGTAGAGGACGCGGTAGCGGGCGAAGAGGAGGAGGAGGAGGACGAGGAGGATGATGGGGATGAGTACTTTTTGAATGAGGAAGCTTCTCCTGGGCCAACAGAAATTAGTGGCGTTGCAAGGCCGGGTTCTGTTTTTTTAAGGGAGACAAGTGACGTAGATTTGCCTGTAACAGCCCCTCCAACCAGCACAACCGCAGATTTGACAACTGGAACTTTGGCACACATGGCGGATTATGCCTTACGTACCCTCAAAAGGGACACACGCATTATTAAAATGATGAGCGATGACGATTACTGGTTGGCCTACATCCTTGACCCTCGCTATAAAGGCAAATTGCAAAATATTATGCCACATGAGAACCTCGAACAAATATTAGCAACCAAACAAGCTACTCTTGTAGACCGTTTGATTCAGGCATTCCCAGCACACAGCGCCGGTGAAGGTTCTCACACGAGCTGCAGGGGGCTACAGGGCAGAGGTGTTAGAGGTGCACAGATCAGAAGTGGCATTGGACAGAGGGATTTTCTGACCAGGTTGTGGAGTGATTTCGCAATGACCGCAGACAGGACAGGTACTGCAGCATCTATTCAAAGTGACAGGAGACAACATTTGTCCAGTATGGTTACTAACTATTTTTCTTCCCTTATCGATGTTCTCCCTCAACCGTCATTCCCATTTGATTACTGGGCATCAAAATTAGACACCTGGCCTGAATTGGCAGAATATGCGTTGCAGGAGCTTGCCCAGCTAGTGCTATCAGAAAGAGTATTCAGTGCTGCTGGTTCAATATTAACCGAAAAAAGGACTCGTCTGGCTACTAGTGTTGAGCGATACCGTCCGATACTTGAAAGTATCGGTATCGGAAAGTATCGGCCGATACCGGCAAAGTATCGGATCCAATCCGATACCGATACCCGATACCAATACAAGTCAATGGGACTCAAGTATCGGACGGTATCCCTGATGGTTCCCAGGGTCTGAAGGAGAGGAAACTCTCCTTCAGGCCCTGGGATCCATACTAATGTGTAAAAGAAAGAATTAAAATAAAAAATATTGCTATACTCACCTCTCCGACGCAGCCTGGACCTCACCGAGGGAACCGGCAGCGTTGTTTGCTTAAAATTCGCGGGTTTACTTCCTTACGTGAAGTCCCGGCTTGTGATTGGTCGCGTGCCGCCCATGTGACCGCGACGCGACCAATCACAAAGCCGGAACGTAATTTTAAAATCCTGAAGGACCTAAAATTACCTCACGGCTTGCTGTGATTGGTCGCGTCGCGGCCACATGGGCGACGCGACCAATCACAAGCCGTGACGTCACGGGAGGCAGGACAAGCGCGCATTTTAAAATGCGCGCGTGTCCAGCCTCCCGTGACGTCACGGCTTGTGATTGGTCACGTTGCCCATGTGACCGCGACGCGACCAATCACAAAGCCGGAACGTAATTTTAAAATCCTGAAGGACCTGAAATTACATCACGGCTTGCTGTGATTGGTCGCGTCGCGGCCACATGGGCGGCACGCGACCAATCACAAGCCGGGACTTCACGTAAGGAAGTACACCCGCGAATTTTAAGCAAACAACGCTGCCGGTTCCCTCGGTGAGGTCCAGGCTGCGTCGGAGAGGTGAGTATAGCAATATTTTTTATTTTAATTCTTTATTTTACACATTAATGTTGTTTCGATACCGATATCCGATACCACAAAAATATCGGATCTCGGTATCGGAATTCCGATACAGCAAATATCGGCCGATACCCGATACTTGCGGTATCGGAATGCTCAACACTACTGGCTACCCAAAATGTGGATGATCTCACCTTCATTAAAATGAACCACTCCTGGATTTCAAATTATTTTGCCCCACCTTTCCCGGCTGACACCTAGCTTTCCTATAAAAAGGTCTTGCTTGTGGACTGGTCTTACGGAGTGTTCCAATCTGTTAATTTGCAGCAGCTGTTTGTCCAGCATACGACATGTTTACACCTCCCCCAATGGGAAAAATCCCCCCACGGGGCCGTTGTCTCGCCACATGGCGCAAGCACCCGTTACAGTGCTGATTGTCTGAAGAGGTGGGTGTGCCCGCTTTTGGTCGACGGCACTGCCACTGGGTCTCTCATAGTACAATGTAGTGTCTCTGGCGGTGGTGGTGCGCACCCAACGTCAGACACACCGTTGTAACATGAGGGGCCCTGGGGCGGTACCGCCGGCCTCAAGAGAGTCCCCCCCCCCCAGCTCAAACTGTGCTCTACCACGTGCAAAATTATCTCGCACAGCTCCACCAATGTTTAGTCTATGCACTGACATCATTCAATGCCTGGCACTGACAAACAATACCAATTTGTTTGCATCTATGATGCTAGTTAAAGTAGTCTGGGTCAGTGTCCTATATTGACACCAGTAAATACTAATTTACTGCCAAATTATTTTGTCATAAACTCTGCAGATGAGCCCACCCCTGTACCTAAGCATGCCACCCTTTTTTTAATTATAGTTGTTTTGCGAGACATTCACATCTATTTATTTTTTTGGAGTACTAACTGTGTCAGACACTCCTTGCAATACTCCTCCACTGACCACAATGCTGCCTGCCTGTGTATCCATGTAACCGATGTAAAACTGCCATGACTGCCTACTGTTTGTTATTTTAGGCCTTTGTGAGCCTGTCTGCGGCCCCTACTTGCAATGCTCCTCCACTGACCACAATGCTGCCTGCCTGTGTATCCATGTAACCGATGTAAAACTGCCATGACTGCCTACTGTTTGTTATTTTAGGCCTTTGTGAGCCTGTCTGCGGCCCCTACTTGCAATGCTCCTCCACTGACCACAATGCTGCCTGCCTGTGTATCCATGTAACCGATGTAAAACTGCCATGACTGCCTACTGTTTGTTATTTTAGGCCTTTGTGAGCCTGTCTGCGGCCCCTACTTGCAATACTCCTCCACTGACCACAATGCTGCCTGGAGTGCCTGCCTGTGTATCCATGTAACCGATGTAAAACTGCCATGACTGCCTACTGTTTGTTATTTTAGGCCTTTGTGAGCCTGTCTGCGGCCCCTACTTGCAATACTCCTCCACTGACCACAATGCTGCCTGGAGTGCCTGCCTGTTTATCCATGTAACCGATGTAAAACTGCCATGACTGCCTACTGTTTGTTATTTTAGGCCTTTGTGAGCCTGTCTGCGGCCCCTACTTGCAATACTCCTCCACTGACCACATCAATGCTGCCCGTGTACCCCTGGAACCTATTTAAAAGTTCATAGAGCCTAGTTATATATTTTATTCACTATTAATAAGGCCATGATGGACTACGCTGTACCACGCTACAAGCTAACCAGTCGACACTTCTTTTGCGAGAAAAGCCATCCCAACCCTCCACCAGCATGTAGAAGACCGCATTGTCCATGCACTCTGGCAATCTGTGAGTACAAAGGTGCACCTGACAACAGACGCATGGACCTGTAGGCATGGCCACGGAAGATTACGTGTCCATTACGGCGCAATGGGTTAATGTGTTAGATGCATGGTCCACAGGGGACAGCCTACTAAGTCTGTCTGCAGTCCCTAATTCTAATTGTCCTCCACTGTCTAAATCTGAGCTTCCACCTTCTGGCTTTCGGCCTATAGTATCAGAAATTAAACTGCATTTGGCCTTCAACTTTGGTTACGGCCTTCTAACGGTGTCTGCCCCTCCCTGGTGTTGCCCTCAACTGAATACAGCTGAGCTTCAACCTTCTGGCTCTCATTAAGTGCTGTTTTTAAATAAAAAAATGGTGTTTAGGGCCTACTAACGGTGTCTGCCCCTGCCTGGTGTTTGTCCTCAACTGAATACAGCTGTGCTTCAACCTTCTGGCTCTCATTAAGTGCTGTTTTTAAATAAAAAAAATGGTGTTTAGGGCCTACTAACGGTGTCTGCCCCTCCCTGGTGTTTTTCCTCAACTGAATACAGCTGAGCCTCAACCTTCTGGCTCTCATTAAGTGCTGTTTTTAAATAAAAAAATGGTGTTTAGGGCCTACTAACGGTGTCTGCCCCTGCCTGGTGTTTGTCCTCAACTGATTACAGCTGAGCTTCTACCTTCTGGCTTTCGGCCTATAGTATCAGAAATTAAACTGCATTTGGCCTTCAACTTTGGTTACGGCCTACTAACGGTGTCTGCCCCTGCCTGGTGTTTGTCCTCAACTGAATACAGCTGAGCTTCAACCTTCTGGCTCTCATTAAGTACTGTTTTTAAATAAAAAAGTGGTGTTTAGGGCCTACTAACGGTGTCTGCCCCTGCCTGGTGTTTGTCCTCAACTGAATACAGCTGTGCTTCAACCTTCTGGCTCTCATTAAGTGCTGTGTTTTTAAAAATTGGTGGTTAGGGCCTACTAACGGTGTCTGCCCCTCCCTGGTGTTGCCCTCAACTGAATACAGCTGAGCTTCTACCTTCTGGCTTTCGGCCTATAGTATCAGATATTAAACTGCATTTGGCCTACTAGTGTGGTTGGGCCCTTAAAACAGTGTCTGCTGCTCTTGGGTTTGCTACTCCACTGAACAAAGCAGTGCCGCCTGTTTAGTCCTGTTACCAATTTTGAACTGCATTTAGCCTACTTTATTCTTTGGCCCTATATCTGTTTCCTCCTCATCCTGCCCATTGCCCAGCCACTGCTAGATGAGTCTGCTGGTACATTGACCCAGAACACTACATTCCCCTTGCACTCTACACAGCCAGAATCTGACCCTGCTGGAAGTAAGGTCCCCCTTACCGCATGTTATACCACCTTACACAGGGACAAAGAGGAAGGTGCAGATGAAAGTGCAGGTTCCTTCATCAGGTGGGGGGGGGCATACTCGTTGGCGACGTCACTGGCACAGGGCTCCTCAGAGTACGCAAAAGTGTCGCTGCTGGTGGGAGGCGTCCCCGCCGTGCAAACACACCGCTGTACTTTGAGGGGCCCTGTGCCAGGGCCAATGCGAACAAGTGGGCCCCCCCTGCTTGCTCAGGATCACAGCACTTGCAACGTTGAAATACTTACCTCTCCCTGCTCCACTGCCGTGACGTAGTCCACATTTCCTGGGCCCACTAAAGCCTTGAACCAGCCCTACCCCCCAGAACTTTTGCCAAATGACCCCCAATTTCCTATGCCCAACTATTATTATAAAGTTAATTTAGATTGACAAGCTTCAGAAACAAGAATGGATGTTTTTGGCATTAAAATGGGCACTGTAGGTGTTTTCCTGGCCTCCACTCACTGCCGACTATGGTTCCCCATTGACTTGGGTTTCGTGTTTCGGTCGATCCCCGACTTTTAGCGATAGTCGGCCGACTGCACTCGACTCGACTCTGGACAAAGTCGGGTTTCACAAAACCCGACTCGACCTTAAAAAAATGAAAGTCGCTCAACCCTAGTCACGAACATTCCCCTGAAAGACCTTTCCCTTTAACTCTGACGTCCCACGGGCCACGGACCGGGTCAGCCACCGTGACTTCCCCCTGTGAACCGCAGGACCCGGTACTGAGTACCCAACGGCCCTGGGGGGTGCTCCATATCTAACCACAATGACATCAACGGTCACTGAAGCTGCGCTTGCAGCAGTTCAGTCACCAGTGGTTCTCAGCCTGGATGGTCATATCTTGGCACCATCCAGGTTGAAAACTATTAATCCCCCAGACATGGATTACGGCGTGGGACAGGACAACCGACAGGCGGGGGATATTGTTGTTGTTTTTTATTTTAGTTTTATTGCAGGAGGAATTATTTGTTAGGTGAGTATAACTGCGTTTGTTATTTTTAAATGAAATGGAAAACTTTGTTTCGTCTTATTTCTAATAAACAACTTTATACTTGCTGTGTCTTTATTTACAATACAACTATAGGATTAGTAATGGATAGGTGACTGTTAGATTCCTCTCCATTACTAAGCCGTGGGCTTGATGTCACCTGACAATACAAAGGTGACATCAATTTAACAAATATGAACCCCACTTTCCACTGCTACAGGGCAAGTGTGAAAAGCCTGGGAAACCGCCAGAATTGGAGCATCTAATATTTGTGCCTTTTCTGGGCAGCTGAGGGCTGCTATTTTTAGGCTGGGGAGTAGTGTTGAGCGATACCGTCCGATACTTGAAAGTATCGGTATCGGATAGTATCGGCCAATACCCGAAAAGTATCGGATATCGCCGATACCGATACCCGATACCAATACAAGTCAATGGGACACCAAGTATCGGAAGGTATCCTGATGGTTCCCAGGGTCTGAAGGAGAGGAAACTCTCCTTCAGGGCCTGGGATCCATATTAATGTGTAAAATAAAGAATTAAAATAAAAAATATTGATATACTCACCTCTCCGGAGGCCTTCCATGACATCACGGCTTCTGATTGGTCGCGTGCCGCTCATGTGACCGCCACGTGACCAATCACAAGCCGTGACGTCATTCTCAGGTCCTAAATTCCTAGAATTAGGAATTTAGGACCTGAGAATGACGTCACGGCTTGTGATTGGTCGCATGGTGGTCACATGAGCGGCACGCGACCAATCAGAAGCCGTGACGTCATGGAAGGTGCTGAACGCGCTCATTTTAAGCAAAGCAGGCTGCCGGTTACTACCTACCAGGGCGCGTCAGAGGGTGAGTCTATCCCTATTTTTTATTTTAATTCTTTATTTTTTACATGGATATGGATCCCAGGGCCTGAAGGAGAGTTTCCTCTCCTTCAGACCCTGGGAACCATACACTGGGAACTTCCGATTCCGATTCCCGATACCACAAAATTATCGGATCTCGGTATCGGAATTCCGATACCACAAGTATCGGCCGATACCCGATACTTGCAGTATCAGAATGCTCAACAATACTGGGGAGTCAATATCCATGGCCCCTTACCAGCCTAAGAATATGAGACCCCAGCTGTCAGCTTTGGCAAGACTAGTTGTAAAAAATTTTGTTTTTTTTAATTATTTATTTAAATAATTAAAAAAATACTGCATGGGGACCACACTATTCTTGATAACCAACCTTGCTTAAGCTGACAGCTGAGGGTTGCAGCCCCCCGCTGTGAGTTTTGCCTGGCTGGTTTTGCCAAAAATACAGGAGAACCCACACCATTTTTTTATTTATTTATAGCGCAGGCAGCAACTGAGGAATACTGCTTGCAGCAGTTCAGTCACCAGTGGTTCTCAGCCTGGATGGTCATATCTTGGCACCATCCAGGTTGAAAACTATTAATCCCCCAGACATGGATTACGGCGTGGGACAGGACAACCGACAGGCGGGGGATATTGTTGTTTTTTATTTTAGTTTTATTGCAGGAGGAATTATTTGTTTGTTTGTGAGTATAACTGCGTTTGTTATTTTTAAATGAAATGGAAAACTTTGTTTCGTCTTATTTCTAATAAACAACTTTATACTTGCTGTGTCTTTATTTACAATACAACTATAGGATTAGTAATGGATAGGTGACTGTTAGATTCCTCTCCATTACTAAGCCGTGGGCTTGATGTCACCTGACAATACAAAGGTGACATCAATTTAACAAATATGAACCCCACTTTCCACTGCTACAGGGTTGCAGCCCCCCGCTGTGAGTTTTGCCTGGCTGGTTATCAAAAATACAGGAGAACCCACACCATTTTTTTATTTATTTATAGCGCAGGCAGCAACTGAGGAATACTCCCATCCACAGTTCCTGCTATCACTGTTATTAGTGGCAGTAGGTGTCGGATGATAGGATTAAGGCATGCATCACAATACCATAGAATAAGGATGAGTGCTATGCAAGAAAACACTGCATAGCATTCAGACCAGTGTTAATCAATGGGGTAGTTCACATCACCGATTATTTTCTTGGGCGTATTCAGCGTGCGTATTCAGCTTGCTGCGATAGTCACCGAGACTCGCCAATGCAAGCCTATGAGTGCGCAAAAAAAATCACACAGCACTTGGACCATGCGAGTGCTGTCAGACTTTTATGCACCAGTGTCCTTGGAAAAGCTGGCAATTCACGTGCCGCATATAGTAAAATCACACTGACAGGTTAGAATTATTGATGAGCAAACGTGCTCGCCACTACTCGTTACTCGCCCGAGTATCAGTGTACTTGGCGTACTCGCCGAGCACCGAGCATTTCCAGGATTATTCAGCAGTAACTGGTGTCTCCACCCAGCATTTTTGGTGAACTTTAGAGACCCAATCACAGTGCAGGGCCATGAAACGCCGCAGCCATCTTTGTTGTGATTGTGCAGTGATTGGCTTGGCCACACGGCATTATCCCGACTATAAGAGACCTGGCACTGCCCTGCTCGCCGCATTCAGCTCCGGATTCAGGGAGAGTAGGGAGAAGCTGCTGCTGAGATACGGTCAGAATAGTGGTTTTTATAGATAGTGTAGGTCTGCAACTGTTAAATCCACAACTTCTGAAAAACCGTGGGTCCCGATATTGCAGCGCTAGGTAGGCAGGGCACAGCATATCCACATAAGTGCAAGGCCTTCAGGCACTGAATGTGCGTATATTGATCCCACTGCATCCCTCCAAAAGCTCCATAACTGTCTGCTGCTGCTGCTGCAGCTTCTTTACTATATACCTAGTTTCATTTTTTTTTTTTCCCAAAAGGTCACCCCGCAAATAAATTATACAGTCTGTTCTGTCAGACTGAGGCCTGTTTAAAAATCATAGTTTATCAGGTATACGTAGCATAGTTGTGTGTGCTAGCCTTGTGCCACTGTTTTTTTTTTGGTGTGTTTTAAATTCAACAAAAAAGGTCTCATATATCTGCGTGTTCCAAGTTTGGGCATTTTAGGCCATTTTGCCACTGTTTTGCTGTCTGTTACTCTACTTATATACAGCACTATTTTGCATTTTACAAAAAAAAGGCCACACATTTGGCAGTTTGGTATTTCGGTGACAGGCCTCATATATCTGCGTGCTCCTAGTTTGGGCATTCGAGGCCATTTTGCCACTGTTTTGGCTGTCTGTTACTCTAATTATATACAGCACTATTTTGCATTTTTTTAAAAAACAGGCCACATATTTGGCAGTGTGGTATTTCCGAGACAGGCCTCATATATCTGCGTGCTTCAAGTTTGGGCATTGTAGCCCAGTTTCCCACTTTTTTCCTGTCTGATACTCTAAGGGCTCATACCCATTTGCGAGAAAAAAAAAGGTCCGTAATCTGGTCTGAAAAAATTGGATGCAAACTATGCGATTGTCATACGATTGTAATGCGAGTTCAATGCGATTTTTAATTGCACCATCCATTTTACATCCATATGATATCCATATGCAATGCATTTTTTTTTCTCTGCAACTATTTTTATACAATCATTTACAGGACCATTTACAGTGTTCTATGCCACAGAATGGTAAGGTATCTGTAAAAAATGGAGGGAATACGGATGGTCAGGATTCCGTGCATATTTCTCGCACCCATTGACTTGCTATGGCGAGTCTCATCTGAGACTCGCAGCAAATCGCAGCATGCTGCGATTTTTTTCACAGTCCAATTTCGGCTGAGAAAAAAATTGCAAATGAGATGTCACCTATATTGAATAACATTGGCCGAGTGCAATCCGATTTTTTATCGGATTGCACTCGTCCATTTATGTCGCAAATGAGTATGAGCCCTAATTATATACAGCACTATTTTGCATTTTAAAAAACATGCCACATATTTGGCAGTGTGGTATTTCCGTGACAGGCCTCATATATCTGCGTGCTCCAAATTTGGGCATTGTAGGCCGGTTTTCCACTTTTTTTCCTGTCTGTTACTCAACTGATATATGGCAATATTTTGCATTAAACTAGAAATACAGGCCACATATTTGGCAGTGTGATATTTCCGTGACAGGCCTCATATCTGAGTGCTCCAAGTTTGGGCATTGTAGGCCAGTTTCCTACTTTTTTTCCTGTCTATTACTCAACTGATATACAGCATATACAGTTAGGTCCATATATATTTGGACAGAGACAACATTTTTCTAATTTTGGTTATAGACATTACCACAATGAATTTTAAACAAAACAATTCAGATGCAGTTGAAGTTCAGACTTTCAGCTTTCATTTGAGGGTATCCACAATAAAATTGGATGAAGGGTTTAGGAGTTTCAGCTCCTTAACATGTGCGACCCTGTTTTTAAAGGGACCAAAAGTAATTGGACAATTGACTCCAAGGCTATTTCATGAACAGGTGTGAGCAATCCCTTCGTTATGTCATTCTCAATTAAGCAGATAAAAGGCCTGGAGTTGATTTGAGATGTGGTGCTTGCATTTGGAAGGTTTTGCTGTGAAGTAAACATGCGGTCAAAGGAGCTCTCCATGCAAGTGAAACAAGCCATCCTTAAGCTGCGAAAACAGAAAAAAACAAGCCGAGAAATTGCTACAATATTAGGAGTGGCAAAATCTACAGTTTGGTACATCCTGAGAAAGAAAGAAAGCACTGGTGAACTCATCAATGCAAAAAGACCTGGGCGTCCACGGAAGACAACAGTGGTGGAGGATAGAAGAATAATCTCCATGGTGAAGAGAAACCCCTTCACAACAGCCAACCAAGTGAACAACACTCTCCAGGAGGTAGGCGCATCAATATCCAAATCTACCATAAAGAGAAGACTGCATGAAAGTAAATACAGAGGGTTCACTGCACGGTGCAAGCCACCCATAAGAATCAAGAATAAAAAGGCTAGACTGGACTTTGCTATAAAACATCTAAAAAAGCCAGCACAGTTCTGGAAGAACATTCTTTGGACAGATGAAACCATGATCAACCTCTACCAGAATGATGGAAAGAGAAATGTATGGCGAAGGCGTGGTACAGCTCATGATCCAAAGCATACCACATCATCTGTAAAACACGGCGGAGGCAGTGTGATGGCTTGGGCATGCATGGCTGCCAGTGGCACTGGGTCACTAGTGTTTATTGATGATGTGACACAGGACAGAAGCAGCCGAATGAATTCTGAGGTATTCAGAGCCACACTGTGTGCTCAGATCCAGCCAAATGCAGCCAAACTGATTGGTCATCGTTTCATCCTACAGATAGACAATGACCCAAAACATGAAGCCAAAGCAACCCAGGAGTTAATTAAATCAAAGAAGTGGAATATTCTTGAATGGCCAAGTCGGTCACCTGATCTCAACCAAATTGAGCATGCATTTCACTTGTTAAAGACTAAACTTCAGACAGAAAGGCCCACAAACAAACAGCAACTGAAAACCACCGCAGTGAAGGCCTGACAGAGCATCAAAAAGGAGGAAACACAGCGTCTGGTGATGTCCATGCCAGCCAAGGGTTTTCAACCAAGTACTAAAAATGAACATTTTATTTAAAATTATTGAATCTGTCCAATTACTTTTGGTCCTTTTAAAAACAGGGTGGTACATGTTAAGGAGCTGAAACTCTTAAACCCTTCATCCGATTTTAATGTGGATACCCTCAAATGAAAGCTGAAAGTCTGAACTTCAACTGCATCTGAATTGTTTTGTTTAAAATTCATTGTGGTATTGTCTATAACCAAAACTAGAAAAATGTTGTCTCTGTCCAAATATATATGGACCTAACTGTACAGCCAAAACTGAGGTACCTGTACATGTACAGTGTGCTCATACCTGCATAATTGGGGATGCCCACACAGTGTAGGTAATTTCCCAGGGGTTATCTGTCTTGGTGTTGCTTCTCTGATATTCCAGACGGATGATGTTTAAAAGCCTCTTGTGAATTATGTAAGTATACTGTATGTAGTTAATATTTATATATACGTAATCACTATATGTATTTAATCCTTATACGTACTTATTAACCTTTGCATGTTAACATATACAAAAGTGTTCGCGCTCACACTATTCAATCATACTATTCCTTGAATTTTGTAGTTTGCAATAAAATTGCATTGTATAGCAAGTATCAGCCTTAGTTAAAGCCGTATCTGAACCTTAGTGTTAAAAACATGGCAAATAAAAATGCCAAATTCTCCTGTAAATAATTCTGCAAAGAGGGAACCATCATACTATTAAAAAATACATGTGGATTTTCATGGGCCCATCCAGTATGTGGGTTACAAGGCAAATGGGTTGCATATGACTATGCAGCAGGGCTGGCCTTGCTGCCAATGTATAAAGCAAAGGAGTACGGGAGTATAAAATGCATATTGTGAAGTGGATTTTCCTGGGCCCATCCAGTATGTAGGTTCAAAGGCGTAATGGGGTGCATATGACTGACTATGCAGCAGGGCTGGCCTTCCTGCCAATGAGTAAAACAAAGGAGTACGGGAGTACAAAATGCATATTGTGAAGTGGATTTTCATGGGCTCATCCAGTAAGTGGGTTCCAAGGCATAATGGGGTGCATATGACTGACTATGCAACAGGGATGGCCTTGCTGCCAATGTATAAAACAAAGGAGTACGGGGATATAAAATGCATATTGTGAAGTGGATTTTCCTGGGCCCATCCAGTATGTGGATTCCAAGGCGTAATGGGGTGCATATGACTGACTAAGTAGCAGGGCTGGCCTTCCTGCTAATGTGTAAAACAAAGGAATACGGGTGTACGAAATGCATAAAAATGAATACTGTGAAGTGGATTTGCATGGGTTCATCCAGTATGTGGGTTCAAAGGCTTATTGGTGTGCATATGAATTGGTAGCAGGGCAGGCTTTGCATTCAATGCAACATTTTTTCAGGAGGCCCTCCTGTACATCTTATGAAAGGGGTATTGTGGTGCGTCGTAATTCTTTGCAGTCCATTCCCTCATGGCATAGGCTACAACAGTTTAGGAGACCCACTGTTTAGTAATGGCCCTTTAAGAAGATCAATGCCGCCTGATGCACCAGTAAAAATAGGCTCTGTGACTTTAAGAGTCCCTCCTTCATAAATAAAGCAAGATGGGTCTGCTCGTGTGTCACACACCACATGGCCAGCTAGGGTTGTTAAATGAAACATTTACATTTCCCAGTGAATGCATTTGTAGTGGTTGAAAGCAATGTTAAAGTTGAAAAATTCTTCAAAAACGCTGCGTCTGAACTAAGCCCAAGTGGTAGAGGAAATTTTCGGTCTTGGGTTAATTATTTGGCCTTACAGGCAAGTCATTAACCTGCAAAGGATGTACCTTGACATATTTCCCAGCTAAATCCTTTCGGTTTCGTTTTAGCGTTTTTGCGGCACCAGGAAAAATGGCATGAATCTCGGAAAAAATTGTTTAAAGCTGTGAACTAGGAGTCAGTAATGCTTCCAGTGGCGATCCCCATGATGTTCCTGTGTCATTTGAGCAGTGTTTCCATGATTTTCAGATGTTTTTAGACCTTAAAAGGACCTACGGGGGGATTGCGGTAAAAATATTCGGGTCTCCCATAGACTTACATTGGGCTCGTTGTTCTGGCCGAGTACCCGAGTATACCAATCTGCTCGACCCGAGCAACAAGCACCCGAGCATTTTAGTGCTCGCTCATCATCACTATTTAGAATAAAATAGATAGAATAGATATATACTCATAGAATATGCAGACATATAGATGTCAGTGACACACATATACAGTATATATTTATATATACAGCATATATACTGTATATATATATATATATATATATATATATATACAGTATATATATATATATATATATATAAATATATATATATATATATATATATATATATATATATATATATATATATATATATATGTATATAGTACAGACCAGAAGTTTGGACACACCTTCTCATTTAAAGATTTTTCTGTATTTTCATGACTATGAAAATTGTACATTCACACTAAAGGCATCAAAACTATGAATTAATTAACACATGTGGAATTATAAACTTAACAAAAAAGTGTGAAACAACTGAAAATATGTCTTATATTCTAGGTTCTTCAAAGCCACCTTTTGCTTTGATGCAGGGGTGGATTTAGGGTATGTGCACACGTTCAGGATTTCTTGCAGAAATTTCCTGAAGAAAACCGGAAATTTTCTGCAAGAAATCCGCATTTTTTTTTTTGCGTTTTTTTTCCGTTTTTTTTCGCGTTTTTTTAGCATTCTGCAAGCGTAATTAGCTTGCAGAATGCTAAAGTTTTCCAAGCGATCTGTAGCATCGCTTGGAAAACTGACTGACAAGTTGGTCACACTTGTCAAACATACTGTTTGACAAGTGTGACCAACTTTTTACTATAGATGCAGCTTATGCAGCATCTATAGTAAAAGATAGAATGTTTAAAAATAATAAAAAAAATAAAAAAATGCTTATACTCACCCAGACATCTCATCAGCGGCATCCGTTCGTCTTCCTATAGCTGGTGTGTGCGCGCAGGACCTTCCGTGACGTCACGGTCACGTGAGCGGTCACATGACCGCTCACGACCAATCACAGGACAGTGACGTCATCGGCGAGGTCCTTCGCCGCACATCAGCTACAGGAACCGAACGGCAGCGTGCAGTGGAGGCGGGAACACTGCGCGGGACATCGAGGGTGAGTATAGGCCTATTTTTTATTTTATTTCTTTTTTTTTTACCAATTATATGGTGCCCAGTGCGTGGAGGAGAGTCTCCTCTCCTCCACCCTGGGTACCAACCGCACATAATCTGCTTACTTCCCGCATGGTGTGCACAGCCCCGTGCGGGAAGTAAGCAGATCAATGGCCCCGTAGGTGTGCGGAATCCCTGCAATTCCGCATTTTTAATGAACATGTTGTTTTTTTTTCCGCTATGCGATTTTTTCGCGGAAAAAATCGCAACATTTGCACAAAAAATGCGGAATACCTTGTAAATAATAGGAGGCATAGGTTAGCGTTTTTTTCGCGTTTTTATCACGTTTTTATAGCGAAAAAACGCGAAAAAAACGCTAAAAATCCTGAACGTGTGCACATGGCCTAAGGGTAGACAGGGCCCCGGGCTGTTCAGACACTGTGGGCCCCCCCGGTCATGTGACGGGGGTCATGTGACGGGGGTCATGTGACGGGGGTCATGTGATACCTGAACCAGATTATTCCAGAAAAATGGCTGGGCAATACTCTACTGTAACCTATTAAATATTTGTTAAAATATCCAATACAATTTACGTATATTTGGATTTATTTTTCAATTTTTAAAATGACCAATATCACATACAAGGAACAAATACCACCGCACCATGACCAGACCACAAATTACAACCACAGTGATCGAATAATATCACATATAAGGAACAAATACCACCGCAGCATGTCAAGACCACATATTACCACCACTTGGTGACCAAATAGCACATACAAGGGACAAATACCGCAACACCATTTCCAGACCACATATTACCACCACATAGTGAATGAATACTACAATACTGATCAGTAATAAAAAAAACAACACAATACTATCACCATAAGCGCCAGTATTCACAGGATATCTGTACTTAGTATGCAGTGTCTGTGTAGAGGTAATACAGAGATCACTGGTGGTATTATACACAGGAGCTCTGTATATAATGTATAGGTAATACAGTGATCACTGGTGACATTGCAGCACCCCAGAGTCCTGGTCGTTGCAGTACTGTGGCTCCGCCACTAAGGGGAGCTATGGTACGTCTGATGGCACTGAAGGAGTTCACCTGACCAGGTATCACAGACACCAATACATTTCACAGCCGGGCCTCCAGGGGGAGCTAAGGGTTCTATTCATTAGGCCACTCCTCACATACTGGTAAAACTGGGGGTCAGGCAGGAAGTTAGAGAGAAAGCTGACTGGGTTGGAACCAGGCAACACCTTGTGGCAGAGGGTGTTGTGGGGGAAGATTCGGTAGGGCCCCTGTCGGGGGTGGGATCCTGACAGAGGCCTGGCAACTTGAGAGAACGTCACGGGACTGTGCCTGCTCAGCATAGCGGCAGTGCCCAAGGAAGGATTAGAAGCGAGATAGATTGTGCTGAGTGAGAAACGAGATCAAAGCAACAAGGAGAATACCAGTAGGAGTCGTACTGTGAGACCGAGGCAACATTTTACTGAGGCGCACAACCGGCGGCTGAAACGCCGAGGAAGTATTCATACATCTAGCTTCAAGCAATACTTCAAACCAACGGCAGGACAGTCAGTCATAGGAGGGCTGTCTCACCTAAATCACCTACGAAGACATAGGGGGCAACTTGTGGAGAGGGGCGACTCTAGGGTCCCGGAAGAGCTCCGAGCCTACCCGTCATACGGGTGCCGTCCTAACCGTAACATCAGGGAGGGACGGAAGATTAGCAGAACATCATCTAATCGAGTTGTGAGGGAACTTAATAAACAGACACAACAGTTGTGGGGACTTTCCGTAAGCACAGCAGGGAAGGACCACAACACATAGCGCTAGCAGGAAGGCACAGATTTCCACCTGCAAAGAGAACTCTGGAGGTGCCATTGGACCGGCCGGACTTGCGCAGCCTGGTTAACCGTATTCCGGATTGAGGACTCAGAGATCTTCAGTAAAGAGGTAAAGAGACTGCAACCTGGTGTCCTCATTATTTACTGCACAGCACCACCACCACTATCCACATCTATTACTGTACGCCCCTCAGCAGGGTCACGGACCGGGTCTAGCCACCGTGACAACCCCAGAGCAGAGACTCAGAGGCCCGGTACCGGGTACCCCTCGGCCCTGCGGCAGTGGGGGCACTACAACATTGTACACAGGACCTCTGTATATAGTATACAGTGTATAGTGTCAGTGTATATAGGTAACACTGACTCACCAGTGACGTCTCTAGGTGAAGTCCTTCATCTTTCATCCAGCACAGACCACCATCATTTCTTCCAGCCAGGACTCGTTTCTGCAGGAAATAACACAGTTATCTCGAGCTCCGCTTGCAGAACACATTACTTAATTTTTCCCAATTTCTACATTACACCACATGAAGAAAAAAAGGCGACATAGTGTCACTCTGCACAGTAACAGGACTGCCCCCCATTTAAAACAGTATACTCAAAAAATAAAATAAATACATCACTGCAGTAATAATATCCCTTAATTAGCCCCTATGTCCAGCATTGCCCCCAGTCAGTGTGTTCAACAATCTGCCCCAGTATGTCCAGCATATTGCCCCAGTGTGTCCAGCAATCTGCCCCAGTGTGTCCAGCATATTACCCCCAGTGTGTCCAGCATATTATCCCCAGTGTGTCCAGAAATCTGCCCCAGTGTCTCCAGCATTGCCCCAGTGTATCCAGCATTGCCCCAGTGTCCAGCAATCATCTGCCCCAGTGTGTCCTCCAGCATTGCCCCTAGTGTGTCCAGCAATCTGCCCCAGTGTCTCCAGCCTTGCCCCAGTGTCTCCAGCAATCATATGTCCCAGTGTGTCCAGCAATCTGCCCCACTGTCTCCAGCATTGCCCCCAGTGTCTCCAGCAATCATCTGCCCCAGTATGTCCTCCGGGATTTCCCCCAGTGTGTCCAGCATTGCCCCCAGTGTCTCCAGCAATCATCTGACCCAGTGTGTCCTCCAGCATTGCCCCCAGTGTCTCCAGCATTGCCCCCAGTGTGTCCAGCAATCTGCCCCAGTGTCTCCAGCATTGCCCCCAGTGTCTCCAGCATTGCCCCCAGTATGTCCAGCAATCACCTGCCCCAGTGTGTCCTCCACCAGCATTGCCCCCAAGTGTCTCCAGCATATTACTCCTCACCTGACCAGCGCTCCAGGCGGCGAGCTCCCTCCAGCAGCGTGGACTCGCCGACGACTGACAATGACGTCAGATGCCAGCGAGATGTGCGCTGCACCTGCGGCCGACTTCAGCTGCCAGCCTCCAATTGGCTGGCGGCTGTTGTTAACTATTGACATGCGGGCGTATGCCCGCACGTCAATAGGAGACCGCCGCAGCGCCGGTAGGGGCCCGGTGAGCAGATGAGACGGGGCCCGATGCGGGCCCCCTCTCTCTGCGCACCGGGTCCGGGCCCATAAATGATACGCCAGTCTGACAGGGGCACATGCAGTAATGCCCTGATGGCGGCGGCCGGCGGGCAATCTGTGCGGTAGCCCAGGGCCCCCCCACACCACTGGGCCCTGGGCTACCGCCCAGATTGACCCTCTTATAATCCGCCCCTGCTTTGATGACTGCTTTGCACACTCTTGGCATTTCTTGATGAGCTTCAAGAGGTAGTCACCAGAAATGGTCTTCCAACAATCTTGAAGGAGTTTCCAGAGATGCTTAGCACTTGTTGGCCCTTTTGCCTTCACTCTGCGGTCCAGCCCACCCCAAACCATCTCGATTGGGTTCAGGTCTGGTCACTGTGCAGGCCAGATTATCTGGCGTAGCACCCCATCACTCTCCTTCTTGGTCAAATAGCCCTTACACAGCCTGGAGGTGTGTTTGGGGTCATTGTCCTTTTGAAAAATAAATGATGGTCCAACTAAATGCAAACCGGATGGAATAGCATGGCGCTGCAGGATGCTGTGGTAGCCATGCTGGTTCAGTATGCCTTCAATTTTGAATAAATCCCCAATAGTGTCGCCAGCAAAGCACCCCCACACCATCACACCTCCTCCTCGATGCTTCACGGTGGGAACAAGGCATGTAGAGTCCATCCGTTCACTTTTTCTGCATGGCACAAAGACACAGTGGTTGGAACCAAAGATCTCAAATTTGACCAAAAGCACATATTTCCACTGGTCTAATGTCCATTCCTTGTGTTCTTTAGCCCAAACAAGTCTCTTCTGCTTGTTGCCTGTCCTTAGCAGTGGTTTCCTAGCAGCTATTTTACCATGAAGGCCTGCATCACAAAGTCTCCTCTTAACAGTTGTTGTAGAGATGTGTGTGCTGCTAGAACTCTGCTACAACTGTGTGGCATTGACCTGGTCTCTAATCTGAGCTGCTGTTAACCTGCAATTTCTGAAGCTATTGACTCGGATAAAATTATCCTCAGAAGCAGAGATGATTCTTGGTCTTCCTATCCTGGGGCGGTCCTTATGTGAGCCAGTTTCTTTGTAGCGCTTGATGGTTTTTGCAACTGCACTTGGGGACACTTTCAAAGTTTTCTAAATTTTTCGGACTGAATGACCTTCATTTCTTAAAGTATTGATGGCCACTCGTTTTTCTTTACTTAGCTGCTTTTTTCTTGCCATAATACAAATTCTAACAGTCTATTCAGTAGGACTATCAGCTGTGTATTCACCAGACTTCTGCTCAACCCAAATGAGGGTCCCAACCACATTTATAAGGCAAGAAATCCCACTTATTAAACCTGACAGGGCACACCTGTGAAGTGAAAATCATTTCCGGTGACTACCTCTTGAAGCTCATCAAGAGAACGCCAAGAGTGTGCAAAGCAATCATCAAAGCAAAAGGAGGCTACTTTGAAGAGCCTAGAATATAAGAGATAATTTCAGTTATTTCACACTTTTTTTTGTTAAGTATGTAATTCCACTTGTGTTAACTGTCATGTCGGACGCTGTTCAGACCAGGTCGTTCCGCTTCTGACCACTATTTGCTCATTAAGTAAAGAAAATTGGCATGCACTCAGGATAATATGGGAGCGAGGTGCTGGTGTAGTGGGCCGTGATAGCCCCACGTAAATAGAGAAGATAGTACACCGCACACTCTGTATAGATATTGCAAAATGGTGAAGAATTTATTGACAAAATTGACTATGTGACATGAAAAGCGACCAGAGGTAATTATTATGACGTTTCGGCTCATCCAGAGCCTTAATCATATAATCGCTATGGAAAAACAAAAAACAAAAATACGTAAATATACAATAAACAATATTCAAAGTAAAAGGATAGGGTGGAGATACAAATAAAGTTCCCAACCTGGATGGAGAAAACAAAGGAACGGGTAAAAAATAGTAACTGCGTCGCAACATAATATGCTTGTTACATGTAACACCACGTATATCAGTAAAAAGAAAATATATACAAGCATGATAACAGGGGTGGACTAAGGCTTGGTAAGCCAGACCCCACGACATTGCACTTGGCATATATAATATAATACAAACAATTTACCTTATATGTGCACAGAGGAGAGGATAATAGTCCTAGGAGATGGAGTTTAACACTGTAGATAGGATGGTAGAAATACGTAAGATACAGAAGGTACATAGAAAATAAAGTGTAGCTGGTGGAGTTGTATCAGGTGTAGTGTACCTTAAGTGCCAGGTGGTAATGCGTGAGATCACGCTGAGGCTGCCCTTTTGTGGGGTCTGCAGGGAAGTAAGACATGGGGAGGTAAGAAGTATGTAACATATACGGCCATAAATGCGCTGGAATGGCGATGGCAGAATACATGAGGAGAGGTGGTGGAGGAGTAAATACCTTATAATCAAGGTAGATAAGCGGCGCTCCCGCGCCCTGCTGCCGGTATGTAGCGTGGCCGGCGTTGTAGTGCCTTAAATGCGCGGACCGGAAGTAGGACCTGCGGTACCGGAAGTGACGCGGGTGGCTCAGGAGTGTTACTGCGCATGCGCTGCCGGCGATCCTATGCGTGCCTGGTTGCCAGGGAACCTAGTCGCTGGCAAGATGTCAGCGGCTGGATAAAGATGTAGCGCCCGTGCGGGTAGTGCGCAATTGCTGCGGTATATAAGAGGAATAATGTATGGCCTAATAAACTGATGTATGGATGTTGGTAGTGGTGGCCTAAATGGGTATGTGCGCGGTGTTAAGGGTGGAACCCCAGAGTAATGCACTAGGTGTGAAAATAGAATATATATATACACCTAACAATGTGTATAATATAATAAGGCGCAGATATGGACAAAGGTACTTGTGGTATTATAGAGGGGAAATGCCCCAAATTAATACACTAATGTGAAGACTGGCTGTAGAAAAATGGTAAATATATATATATATATATATGTATATATATATAAAAAATAATAAGGGGCAGATATGGGCAAAGGTACATATGGTGTTATGGAGGGGAACGTCCCATAGTTATACACTACTACGGAGACAGGCTGGAAGTCATGTATATTTTTTAGAGAGCAAATTTGGGCAAAGGTATCATCATACAACTGGAGACACTCACCCAGATATTCAACGGATCTGTAAGGGAAGAGGAAAGTGTTAGTAGGCTACAATGATGTTTAAAGCAGCCAGTCAATTTCTCTATTGAGGCCCCTTGGTGCGAGAGTATCAAGTGTGTATATCCAATATGTTTCCCTGGACCTCAATAGTTTAATGTGATTACCTCCCCGTCTGGGGCGAGGTACCCGCTCCAAGACCTGGAATTTAAGTTGGGCCACTGTGTGTCTCGCCTTCGTAAAATGATCAGGAAGGGGGAGCCAGACTTTATTACACCTGATGGTGGACTTATGGCTTGCGATCCTATCCCGTATGTGCTGCGTGGTCTCTCCCATGTAGAGCAGGCCGCAAGGGCACTTAATGATGTAAACTACGAAATTCGAATCGCACGTGTAGAATCCGCGGATAGGGTAAGATTTCCCAGTCCTAGGGTGGGTCACATTGTCGGATTTAATCACGTTCGAACAGGCGGCACAGTTCAAGCAAGGGAAGGTCCCATTGCGGCGTGAGCTTAAGAACTGTTGGGTTGGTACTCGAAGTGTGCTACCCATGTCGGCCCTGACCAATTGATCACGGATGTTGGGGGGTCTCCTCGTGCTCATGAGCGCAGGCACCCTGAACGACGGGATTTCCGGATGGGTTCTACCCAGGAGGGGCCAGTGTTTCTTAATGACGGAATATACCTTGGTCATGAACGGATGATGGGTGTGTAAGAACGGTATCCTCTCCTGGGGTTGGCGTGGTGTAGGACTTGTCGGTGGATCGGAGGACCTACTGAGCTCCTGTGCCAGAAGGGTAAGGGATAATTCCTGTTGCTGAACTTCTCAGCCATGGATGTAAGTCTGATTTGTCGTACTTCAGGGTCCATGACTATGCGGGAAACTCTTTTAAATTGAGACCGGGGTAGGCTATTTTTAGTGGTGGTTGGATGGCAGCTTGAATAGAGTAGCAAACTGTTGCAGTCAGTGGGTTTTGTATACAGATCCGTTTTGAGGAATCCGTTGGCATCTTTCAACACAAGGGTATCCAGAAAAGCTATTTGCGTCTCATGGGTGTGGATGGTAAATTTAAGCTCTTGAAAAGTTGAATTAAGGGTGGAAAAAAATGAATTTAGGGTACCAGATGACCCTGTCCAGACTAGGAAGATATCATCTATGTACCTACAGTAATTTAGGACATGTTGGGAAAAAAACTCATTGTTATAAACATGATGTACCTCGAAATGATTCATGTATGCATTGGCGTAAGCCGGTGCCACATTCGAGCCCATTGCGGTCCCGCACGCTTGGACGTAGTATGTGTCCTCGTAAAGAAAGTAATTTTCGAATAGGACTGTACTCAAAAGATCGAGACAGAAGGATATGGCATTATGACACATATCTGTTTGTTCAAGGAGCTCTCTGGTGGCACGTATGCCCTTCTCGTGGGTTATGGAAGTGTATAAGCTGTTGACGTCCATAGTTACGAGAAGACTATGGGGTGGTACCTGATGGATCTGTTTGATTTTTTCAAGGAATTGGCTTGTGTCTAGTATAAAGGACCTGGTGTTTTTGGTTAAAGGTGTCAGAATTTTTTCAAGAAATATCGACAGTGGTGAGAGGACCGAATCCGTGGAGGCCACGATTGGTCTGCCAGGGGGGTTATGGAGGGATTTGTGAATCTTGGGGAGGACATAAAAAATGGGGATGATGGGGTGAGGATTCTGTAGGAATGTAGCTGTCTTACGATCGATGGTTCCGTTTTCCAGGTATATTTCAATGAGGTCCTTAATTTTCGTGGTGATTGCTGCAGTTGGGTCCCTAGGTATGGCCCTATAGGTACTGGTATCCGAGAGCTGTCTGAGTATCTCATCCCGGTAATGGGACCGACCCATGACAACTGTAGCGCCCCCTTTGTCAGCAGGTTTTATTGTAATAGAATTGTCGGGGTCGTAATACGACAATTAATCCTCCCTTCACCAGTCATTCCAAATTAATATGTGTGCAGGGCATCTGGTACCGGATAAGAATAAATCAGACAGGTAGCTGGTTCAAACTTAGTTAATGCCCCGTGCATCCACACATGTCTGCAGCGGTCACACCAACTGGCTTTATTCTAAAATACACAATACTATATTGAGTGTTAGGGGAAGGCGTGCATTAGGCGGGGTTTAAGCTAGCATCCAGTCTTTCTGATTTGTTCTGACACCTTCTGGTGGATCCTCCTTTTCTTCACATTCCTTTAGTTTCGATTCTGAAGAAATGAAAGTTATGCCTCCAGACAAGGTAAAATCTTGAACTGCATGGCTAGTTTAACAAGGGTGCATTGACCTATCCAGGCATTAGGCAACCTAGGACGGAGCTTACCATCCCCACATAACCAATAAATATCGTACATATAATGTGTATGTTTGATTAGCAAGTCAGTATCTAAAGAACTGTTCTCCCTGCAGAAACCTGTCTCGAAGATCCCTACTGGTGTACCTGTAGTGTTATAGGAATTGTAGCAGGTGTAATTGTCAGCTAATACGGTTACTCCTCCTGGGACCTTTAGTTTGGGTTTCTCATGAATTAGTAGGACATAATCTGGACAATCAGTGGACTTCAGACCTTTCAAACTATTCTGGACTCTTACATTGTATCTCACCCATTCTAACCATAGGTTTTTCCTTGGGGCTGTTTGTGTTTCTATGGAGAAAACCTCTCGCCAACTGAGAGCTGGAATGGGGATCACTTCATTAACTACATTTTGCAAACGCTCCCATGGTATCCACTACTAAATACATAATTATAATATCTTCCCAGTACAAACGTCTGCAGATCAGCAGATTGGGGGCTTTCAAGATTCAGGAGGAGGGGGTGACAGATTTTACCCCATTTACAGCCCCTAAGTGGTTGCAGAAGGGCTGTTAGATGCATTCTCTCACGGAGACCCCTACCCGTTCTATCCTTAGGGAACGTGGCTTCACTAGATTTATATCCCCAATCTTTCCCTGTACTCCAGGCAGCATCTGTCCAATAATGACAATTATCATTGTATTGTCTGGTAACACACATATAAAACTGGATGATCCCCTTTACCACCCGTTCAGTCTCAAGGCACTTGACTACATCACAGAAATCAAATCGCCAGATATTTGCCGGGGCTGTCCGGTTTCCCCAGAGAATAGTGGGACTAGAATTCTTATATTTACAATAGGGGCCGAAGAGGTAGGGGCGAGGACAGCCCTCAGTTCCAGGATCAAAAACAACAGCAACATTTCCCTTCAGTCACTTCTGTGACTAAACACTGGTTCGGTCTCTTTTACAGTGTGAAGCGTGAATCCAGGTGCTCTTTCCTTCAAGTTTTACTGCAGTGGGGGTGACCAGGATCACCGTGTGAAGTCCATCAAATCTTGGCTGGAGACAATCTCTGCGCACAAACTTTTTCACATACACCAGGTCTCCTGGCACAAAAGGATGGTGTCCAGGAACCTTGTCTGGGTCTGGAAGAGAACTGAAGACAGTTAAATGCACTTTGGCAAGGTGTCCATGTAAGGCCTGCACATAGCTAGTCAAGTCCTGGTACTTGGGCTACAACTGTTGTGGAAAGAAACATTCAAGATTGGGGCTCCTGCCAAACAGAATCCCATACGGTGACAGTCCTGTCTTCCTGTTTGGGGTATATCCTACTGAAAACAAAGCCAGAGGAAAGCATTCTGTCCATGGTTTACCAGTCTCTGTCATTGCCTTCTGGACTTTAGGCTTAAGAGTTCCATTTAGTCTCTCCACTCTTCCACTACTCTGCGGATGGAGTATGCAATGCTTGACTTACCCCCAGTGCTGCCATTACCTCTGTCATGATCTCTCCAGTAAAATGGGAACTCCGATCGCTCTCAATGACTTCAGGAACTCCATACCTGCATATGATCTCAGCCATCAGTTTCTCCGCCGTTGTCTTAGCCGTAACTTTGGCAACTGGGTAGGCTTCTGGCCAACCTGAAAATAAATCAATGCAGACCAACACATACTCATACGTCCCTACCCTGGGTAACTGAATATAATCAATCTGCAGTCTCTGGAATTGGTTAAAGGGCCGGGGAGTGTGTTTGGATGGGGTTTTCACTGTCCTACCCTGATTATGTGTGGCACATATCATGCAGCTCTGTACCTGCCTTTCTGCACAGGTGGAAAACCCGGGGGCAATCCATTGTTTCTGTAGGGTGTCACACATGGCCGTCTTCGAGTGGTGCACATTCCCGTGCAGAACCTGTGCCATCATTGGGTACAGTACCTGTGGTAGGCAGACCTTTTCACCCCTCCCCCATAGTCCAGTGACGGTATCAGAGCAAGCCCCTATCTTTTGCCACCTATTTTTCTCCTCCTTACTTGCCTGTTTTTGTAACCGGGCTAAGATGTCTTTCAACACAAGTGGGGATGGTGGGGTGTCTAGGTGATGTACTCTAGAAGCCACAGGAGTGCTTGCTGCTTTCTTGGCAGCCTGGTCTGCCAGTGCGTTACCCTTTTTGTCCGTCCATCAGTGCCTTTGGTATGTGCCTTTACCTTTATAATGCCTGCTTGGGTGGGAAACTGTAGTGCATTCATAAGTTGCTGGACTGCCTCAGCACGTTTAAAGGGGTGGCCATTTGCTGTCAGAAAAGCCCTGGCTCTCCAGATAGGCCCATAACCGTGTATAATGCCAAAAGCATACCTGGAATCAGTGTAGATATTTACAGTCTTACCTTCTGCTAGTTTGCTCTGCTTCTTGTGCAGACATATGAGCTGAGATTGACTCTGCCTTGATTACCTCATGTTCTGAGACCACAGCATATCTGGTACAGTAGCGTCCTTGGTCATCTTGGTGACGGGATCCATCTACAAAAAGCTCAAAATCAGCATTAGAATAGGCACACTAGAGACCAGCCGTTTCCTGAGACATCAATTCTAGACAATCATGTGGTTTGGAAACCTAATCTTGTTCCTCTGGATCCATTTTAGAAAGAAAAAGAGAAAAAGAGAGTGTCCTTGCTCATGTCACCTACTCCTCCCCCCTTTGGATCCAGGGGAACTAGGAGAAAAGTAGCGGGGTTCAGGACAGTGCACCTTTTCAAAGTCACATTAGTAGGCATGAGAATAGCACACTGAAGTCGCAGCTGTCCAGCCATGGACATGTGGCTAGGTTGTACTTGGTTAAAGATACTATATACATCGTGTGGGGTGTGGACCATCAGTGGGTAATCCAAAACAATCTCTGAAGACTTGTGTAGCAACAGCTGGACAGACAACACGGGCCGAACACAGAAGGGGCTTTGTCTTGCCACCGTATCCAGGCGGCCGCTGTAATAAGCAACAGGTCTCTGTTTGTCTCCATGAAGCTGAATCAGCACACCTGTAGCATGCCCTGCATAGGTGAGCTCTGTCTGCAAGGCAGTCTGCAATACTGTACGGCAGTGCTCGGGTGTCTTGCAATCATATACGGGGCCTGCAATGTGTAACACTATATCACAGGGCAAATTCCCTCTTTGGGTGGACATAGCGTCTCCTGGATGCAAGGGGCCATGAGCGGCAAGGTAGGCCTGACACTCTTGGGCTATGGATGGGCCCCCCTTTTTAGCTATCTGTTGAGCCAAACCACCTCTATATGACAGGGTAGAGTTAGCTGGGTTCACTATGGCTCCTGCCTGGTGGGTAATTATGTCCCCATACCCTACTGAGAAAAGAACCTGGGAGCCCTGAGGTGTGATGTAGTAACGTGAATGACAGGGAAACAAACTTCAGATTCCTGGAAAATCTAGCTGAAAATTGACATGACGAAACTGAGAGGGAGTTAGATTCCTATACAGGGTTAAAGGCGTATTGCAGTGTGAAGCTGGACTCACGTGTACGAAGGGAGGAGGCAGAAACTAGAGTCTGTTACGTAGACAGTAAGAAGCGCTGCTGATTTAACCCCTTTCCTTTCCTACTGGACTAAATTCTTTTGAAAACCTTTTACTATTTGCAATGCATCATCCGGAGTGGAAATCTCAATATCGGGTCTACTACAAAAAGGTATGAATGGGCTTTTTATTACAGTGAGAATCCCAGATCTTCAAACACTACCATAAGACGCCCATAGAACTTCTCGGCAGTCCAGGATATATTGGTTGCCTTTTACCAATCTTTCAATTACTTACAAGTTTTCATCTAAGACTAGGCAGGTCTATTTCACTTTCAATTTCATACAGTACTTAAATCTCTCAGTGTGTACTAAACCAAGGACAGAGAAAACTTTGGAATGCAACACATTGCCCCCCTTTCTGTAGCCCACAGCACCGAGGGGAAAAATTGCAAGCAGGGCGCGCAGGGGTTCACTCAGCCCCTCCCATCTAGTAACGCGGAGATAAGAACTTTCACTGCATTCTTCAGCGCAAGAGGGAGAATACAAAAGCCCAGATGTATGCCCCCCTTACTCCAGCACGTAGCGCAGATAAGGAGAAAGAAGAAGAAGAACTGACAAAGAAATCTAGTAGCGGTCTGCTTCGCCCCTCCCCTACATTACATAGCACTGATACAAAGCTCCGTATCTTCTACAAAGTCACAAATTACAGCAGTTTTCAGACCTAATTTCTACAAAACTTTCCTATAATCCTCCGTGGTCTGGGCGGAGCCCCAAGGACGGTCCGTACACACACACAAGGCAGGTCTCCACCCAGGTTGGATTCTGCACAACACAAACAGGACACACCTACACTTCTGGAGATCTCTTTCCGCCGCCATTACAGGGCGGTGGCTGGGACTACATTTTCATCATCAGTGGCACGGCGGCCATTTTACAATCTGTAAGATCACAGTTCAAAGGCATTTTATAACCAAATACGGGTGCTATATTGTCTGATCCTTCCTCTCCATCAACCTATTCTCATCCTTTGTTCTTTAAGCTTCGCGCAACTCGCAGATAAGCTTCTTGACTGTCTCTTGCCCTCCCGTGACCATTGTCTTGACTTCCACGGCATCCTCATCTAACTTGTGGGGCACAGACTTCTACTTTAAGATACGCAGCTTGGCTCCCAGGATACTATGGCCTCCTGCAGTAGGCCACTGGCAGCGATCTTCAACACTGGGTTCCACAATACGGAATCTCGCTCAACGTATTAGAAAAAGACGAGCCTCGCGCTCAATATTTTCTGTCCCTAACCTGAACACCAGTGATTAACAGACTATCCTGCCACGATATCCTAAACAGTCGGGAGGCGGTCTCCTAGTAAGAGCCCTCCACAAAAATTCTGGTGGTCCCGTATGGAGCGTCTTAATTACCTGTTTCTGGTGGTCCCGTTCCGGGACGTCTTAATTACCTATTTCTGGTGGCTCCATACGGGTCGTCTTAATTACCTATTTGTACTCAAAATTCTGGTGGTCCCTGACTTGGGACGTCTTAATTACCGGTTAGTACAATATCACAGAGGCTGCATCTCCTATCCCTTTCTCTAAGCTGCCCCACAATCTACAACTAGCTCAATCTTTCACTCCACTTCACTACTAGACAATAGTCACGGGTAGGGTGGTTGAACGGAGTACAATGACCGGTAAAGGAGGTGTGGTGTACAGAGGTCGCACAGGATGCGACGTCTCTCAGTTGCTGGTTCAGAGCGTGGCACAGGATCGCATTCGATCTCACCACTCGATCGGTCACCTCCCGGACCCAAGGAGGCCACAGACAAACCAATAACGGCTGAGACACTAGCAAGTGTGACATATACAGTGTATATGATCGCCACTTACCGTGTAAGGAGGGTGATCAGTCCTCGAGGTCAGCCACTACGGGTATCATCCACAGACATCCAGGCATGGGTCCAGAGGGTCTCGGATTGCTGGCCACGCCCCCCGTTGGGATGCCAAAATTGTCGGGGTCGTAATACGACAATTAATCCTCCCTTCACCAGTCATTCCAAATTAATATGTGTGCAGGGCATCTGGTACCGGATAAGAATAAATCAGACAGGTAGCTGGTTCAAACTTAGTTAATGCCCCGTGCATCCACACATGACTGCAGCGGTCACACCAACTGGCTTTATTCTAAAATACACAATACTATATTGAGTGTTAGGGGAAGGCGTGCATTAGGCGGGGTTTAAGCTAGCATCCAGTCTTTCTGATTTGTTCTGACACCTTCTGGTGGATCCTCCTTTTCTTCACATTCCTTTAGTTTCGATTCTGAAGAAATGAAAGTTATGCCTCCAGACACTAAAGGGAAACGAAACTGAACACTGGTAGCCATCTTTAAATACAATTACATTTGCATTAGCTAGCAGATAGGAAAAACTTATTGTTTTACAGTATAAGAGTATAAAGATATATAAAAGTATAAAAGGTATATAAGAAAATACATTTTCACCTTGACAGAATTATTGGACCGTATGGAAGAGAGTGCCTGTTTCTCTTCCAGTGTCATGTACGTATGTGTTGGAAAAAACCCTAATCTCTGTTCGTGTGACAGAGATTTGATGTCGCGGTCTACAAGAGAGATGAAAGTTTCAATGGCATGATCTGAGTGTGGCGGTGAAAAGGTGCTGACATTTCGAAGCCCCAAAGAAGAAATAGATAGTGCCGAAGTAGTGTCAGTAGATTCGGAGGACCTTACGACTGGGTCCAATGCGGGCATATTGCCAAAATGAGTCTTAAGTCTAATGGACCTGTAGAAACGATGTAAGTCCTTTTCCAGTTGGAATGGATCCCAGTGGGGTGTTGGACAAAAGGATAATCCTTTCTGTAGGACTGTCAGTTCTGCTGGTGACAGGGAATAGCTGGAGATGTTAACCACTTGATTGGTTGGCTTACCTGGCTTCGGGTCACCATCCTTTCGCCGCGCTCGTCGGGTTGGTCTGTTTGGTGTCGTCCTCCCCTGCGGCTTGTGGCTAAAAAATGTTGCCTGGTGGAACCGGTGGAGGAGTCGCTGCCGGAACTGTATGACCCTGGTCGCCTGTAATTGTTGCGCCGCCGCCAGTTTGTGGTGTTGGAGGAGTCGCTCCATCTATAAACCTTGTCCGTGGCGTAGTCCTCGCTGTCTCTCTGGAACTTGAGTCTCTTGCATTCCTGTAGGACCCTTTCAAATTCGGTGATGGCTTTATCGGTCTTCGTTTTAAGTGCAGTCCAATCGGTAGACGTGAGAGTGGTCGTCAGCTGGGTCTCGATGGCCTGAATGTTTTTTTTAACGTCAATAATTTCCTTCTGGAGGTGTTCAATAGTAAGGACAATGATGTCCAGTGAGCATTTATTAAGGATCTGTTTGTATCTTTCACAAAATTCGGGATTGTCCGCAAATAATGTGGGTCGCATCTCAATCCTCTAGGGATTTTACTCTGGCGATAGTATTTGGCAAGAGTAGTACAATGCAAGTCGTATGAGACTAGCTTACGCTTAGTCTTTTCATAATCCCTGGTTCTCAGGTCTGTTACGGGTGTTCTGAGAAACTCAGTAGAACCAGTTACTGTTGAAATAATATTGGCGCTAGTAGCTGTATCGTAAGCGAAAGTAGTAGTGGACATTAGGGCAATCCGGTGCAGCAGCCAAGACTATGGCAGGATAAGTAAAGAAAATTGGCGTGCACTCAGGATAATATGGGAGCGAGGTGCTGGTGTAGTGGGCCGTGATAGCCCCACGTAAATAGAGAAGATAGTACACCGCACACTCTGTATAGATATTGCAAAATGGTGAAGAATTTATTGACAAAATTGACTATGTGACATGAAAAGCGACCAGAGGTAATTATTATGACGTTTCGGCTCATCCAGAGCCTTAATCATATAATCGCTATGGAAAAACAAAAAACAAAAATACGTAAATATACAATAAACAATATTCAAAGTAAAAGGATAGGGTGGAGATACAAATAAAGTTCCCAACCTGGATGGAGAAAACAAAGGAACGGGTAAAAAATAGTAACTGCGTCGCAACATAATATGCTTGTTACATGTAACACCACGTATATCAGTAAAAAGAAAATATATACAAGCATGATAACAGGGGTGGACTAAGGCTTGGTAAGCCAGACCCCACGACATTGCACTTGGCATATATAATATAATACAAACAATTTACCTTATATGTGCACAGAGGAGAGGATAATAGTCCTAGGAGATGGAGTTTAACACTGTAGATAGGCTGGTAGAAATACGTAAGATACAGAAGGTACATAGAAAATAAAGTGTAGCTGGTGGAGTTGTATCAGGTGTAGTGTACCTTAAGTGCCAGGTGGTAATGCGTGAGATCACGCTGAGGCTGCCCTTTTGTGGGGTCTGCAGGGAAGTAAGACATGGGGAGGTAAGAAGTATGTAACATATACGGCCATAAATGCGCTGGAATGGCGATGGCAGAATACATGAGGAGAGGTGGTGGAGGAGTAAATACCTTATAATCAAGGTAGATAAGCGGCGCTCCCGCGCCCTGCTGCCAGTATGTAGCGTGGCCGGCGTTGTAGTGCCTTAAATGCGCGGACCGGAAGTAGGACCTGCGGTACCGGAAGTGACGCGGGTGGCTCAGGAGTGTTACTGCGCATGCGCTGCCGGCGATCCTATGCGTGCCTGGTTGCCAGGGAACCTAGTCGCTGGCAAGATGTCAGCGGCTGGATAAAGATGTAGCGCCCGTGCGGGTAGTGCGCAATTGCTGCGGTATATAAGAGGAATAATGTATGGCCTAATAAACTGATGTATGGATGTTGGTAGTGGTGGCCTAAATGGGTATGTGCGCGGTGTTAAGGGTGGAACCCCAGAGTAATGCACTAGGTGTGAAAATAGAATATATATATACACCTAACAATGTGTATAATATAATAAGGCGCAGATATGGACAAAGGTACTTGTGGTATTATAGAGGGGAAATGCCCCAAATTAATACACTAATGTGAAGACTGGCTGTAGAAAAATGGTAAATATATATATATATATATGTATATATATATAAAAAATAATAAGGGGCAGATATGGGCAAAGGTACATATGGTGTTATGGAGGGGAACGTCCCATAGTTATACACTACTACGGAGACAGGCTGGAAGTCATGTATATTTTTTAGAGAGCAAATTTGGGCAAAGGTATCATCATTAGTGTTGAGCGATACTTTCCGATATCGGAAAGTATCGGTATCGGAAAGTATCGGCCGATACCGTCAAAATATCGGATCCAATCCGATACCGATACCCGATCCCAATGCAAGTCAATGGGACGAAAATATCGGAATTAAAATAAACCCTTTATAAACTTGTAGGTTCATTCTACATGAAGGAAAACAACTAAGAATAATGTAGGATGTATTGGGGGACGTGGCGGAGATATTAAAGGGACAGAGGTTTAGCCCAATGTAATAGAATAGCAGGATTTTTAATTTTTTTTTATGAAGTTCGGCGTTAGAAAGAATTTGACTATGTTATTTTTTTTTTTTTTTATGTCAGATATTGATGTTTCACTACTTCCACGCCCTTCACCTTCTTTTTTACTTCTCCCACGCTTTCTTCTTAATTATCCTCATCATCAGCTTCTTTGACATCAACTTCTTCACCTTATTCATCTTCTTCTTCATCTTCTACCTATTATTTTTTGGGTTACATTGTTCATATTCTTTTTATTTTACTATTATCTTCATCATATTCAACTTCTTCATCATATTCTTATTTGTGACAGGCATTCCCGTAGTTGTTATCTATAAAAGTTTGAAGATTACACCTTCCGTTCTGCCTGTCACAAACCAGTTACATTTGTCCGCGTTCAGTTTGGCCTGCAGCATCAGGCTTTATCCAGGGGCACCACGAGGAGGAACGGACTCACCCCCATACACTGCTTAGTCTTCTTCTGCTTATAATTTACATAATATTTTTTTGCTCTGATATTTTGTGTTATGCTTAATGTCCTTCTGCTCTTTGTTCTGCAGCCTCTTGTTCTTCTGCTTCTCGGTCTTCCAGGTCGTCGTCGTCTCCAGGGTCGTCGTCTCCGGGGTCGTCGTCATCGGGGTGGTCTCCGGGGTCGTCGTCATCGGGGTGGTCTTCAGGGTCATCGTCTCCAGGGTCGTCGTCATCACGGTGGTTGTCGTCTCTGGTGTCGTCGTCATCTTAGGGGTGTTCTTCCGGGTCATCGTGTTTAGTCTCTTGAACTTGGAAATGTAGCAGAAGGTACAAGAAGGCTGAGAAAATGCCGAGAACCAGCTGATGGAACTGGAACTCGGATGGCTACCCGAAGGTCCAAGAGCCAATGGAACTACCGAGGACCAGCTGACGTTACTGGAACCCGGTTACTAAGCAGGAGGTACCCGTGCCTGAAAGCACTACCAAGGACCACCTGACGTTGGTGGAACTCGGATACCCAGAGGGAGGCACCTAAGCCAAAGGCTCTGCCCGGAACCAGCTGACGGTACTGGAACCAGGATGGGGAGCAGAAGGTACAAGAGCAAAAGACACTGCCGAGAACCAGCTGACGGTGCTGGAACCCGGATGGGTAGCCGAAGGTCCAAGAGCCAATGGAACTACCGAGGACCAGCTGACGTTACTGGAACCCGGTTACTAAGCAGGAGGTACCCGTGCCTGAAAGCACTACCAAGGACCACCTGACGTTGGTGGAACTCAGATACCCAGAGGGAGGCACCTAAGCCAAAGGCTCTGCCCGGAACCAGCTGACGGTACTGGAACCAGGATGGGGAGCAGAAGGTACAAGAGCAAGTGTCTGCGTGGCTTTTGCAGGACACGATGCCGGCTGCACAGCAGGGGAACAGCTGGCGGTGCTGGACCCCACTGACACATTGGCTGGTGTTTTTCTCTGTGCAGCTAGCACATCTGGGCCCCAACTGGCGGTGTGTTAGAGCCCAGGGACAGCAGGAGGAGGAGCAGGAGGAGGAGGAGCAGGGGGAGGGGAGTGTAGGCCGAAGCCTGCACTGGCGGCAGCTTTGGGTGTGTTGTGTCTGCGTGGCTTTTGCAGGACACGTTGCCGGCTACACAGCAGGGGAACAGCTGGCGGTGCTGGACCCCACTGACACATTGGCGAGGTGTTTGGCTCTGTGCAGCCAGCACTTCCGGACAGCAACTAGCGTTGTTGGAGCCCGGGCTCTGCAGGTGGAGCAGAGTGTAGGCCGAAGCCTACTTGAACCGATTTCAAAGGTCACCTTTAACCCCCCCTCAGGGGTTAGAAAGTAGAAGAGCCACAGCTTATGCAGCAGTAGTGCTGCACAAGTCAAAGGTTGCTCTTTTAATTTTTCTCCTTGCACACGCTGAATGAAACACGTATAACATTTAGCCCTTTATACAGTCAAACTGTGTAATGGAGGCGAGAGTTCCCTTTGTAATGAGACGCAGCACAGGTGTCAAGAATCCCACCTTGGTGCTGGGTGCAGCCTCCCGAGCGTTGTTATTTGCTGTACAGGAGTCTGCGCTGTCGTGTTATCCCCTGGCCTAGCGCCGTTAGCGCTGCCCATCTTCTGGCATCATGTAATGTCGGCCGGTGCGGTTCGCGATGACCATGAATCCCAGCCCCGCAGTGTCTTAACATTGTTAAAACACTGCGGGGCTGGGATTCAGGGCCTGGCGCAGCACATATGTTGGCCTCTCACACTCGGGTCCTTACACCCGCTTCAGACTGTGCGGCGTCATCTGATCCCTTATCGCATGCCACGGCCATGAAGCCGCACAGTCCGAAGAAGGCGGAAGGAGAGGAGGGACAGGCGAACTGATGCACTGATCCTGCCCATCAATCACACCCTCGCAGTCCCAATAAATAAGACAACGAGGGGCGTTGTGCGGGTCAGGGCGGCCGCAGAGGCGCAGGCAGCCAAACAATGATGCCAGAAGACGGGCAGCGCTACCAAGGGGGTTGCAGCGTGTCATTACAAAGGAAAGTCACACCACCGGGACGGTTAAATGGTCACACAGAGGACACATTGCGGACGTGTTTTCAGTTCCACATGTGCGAGGAGAATACGTTTCTGAGCCACCTTGCACACATGCAGCATTACCGCTGTACAAGGTGGCTGGATAACGTAAAAACGCCTGGGGGAGGGGGGACAGGTTCCCTTCAATTTCAGTTCTTGTGTCTGCGTGGCTTTTGCAGGACACGTTGCCGGCTGCACAGCAGGGGAACAGCTGGCGGTGCTGGACCCCACTGACACATTGGCTGGTGTTTTTCTCTGTGCAGCTAGCACATCTGGGCCCCAACTGGCGGTGTGTTAGAGCCCAGGGACAGCAGGAGGAGGAGCAGGAGGAGGAGGAGCAGGGGGAGGGGAGTGTAGGCCGAAGCCTGCACTGGCGGCAGCTTTGGGTGTGTTGTGTCTGCGTGGCTTTTGCAGGACACGTTGCCGGCTACACAGCAGGGGAACAGCTGGCGGTGCTGGACCCCACTGACACATTGGCGAGGTGTTTGGCTCTGTGCAGCCAGCACTTCCGGACAGCAACTAGCGTTGTTGGAGCCCGGGCTCTGCAGGTGGAGCAGAGTGTAGGCCGAAGCCTACTTGAACCGATTTCAAAGGTCACCTTTAACCCCCCCTCAGGGGTTAGAAAGTAGAAGAGCCACAGCTTATGCAGCAGTAGTGCTGCACAAGTCAAAGGTTGCTCTTTTAATTTTTCTCCTTGCACACGCTGAATGAAACACGTATAACATTTAGCCCTTTATACAGTCAAACTGTGTAATGGAGGCGAGAGTTCCCTTTGTAATGAGACGCAGCACAGGTGTCAAGAATCCCACCTTGGTGCTGGGTGCAGCCTCCCGAGCGTTGTTATTTGCTGTACAGGAGTCTGCGCTGTCGTGTTATCCCCTGGCCTAGCGCCGTTAGCGCTGCCCATCTTCTGGCATCATGTAATGTCGGCCGGTGCGGTTCGCGATGACCATGAATCCCAGCCCCGCAGTGTCTTAACATTGTTAAAACACTGCGGGGCTGGGATTCAGGGCCTGGCGCAGCACATATGTTGGCCTCTCACACTCGGGTCCTTACACCCGCTTCAGACTGTGCGGCGTCATCTGATCCCTTATCGCATGCCACGGCCATGAAGCCGCACAGTCCGAAGAAGGCGGAAGGAGAGGAGGGACAGGCGAACTGATGCACTGATCCTGCCCATCAATCACACCCTCGCAGTCCCAATAAATAAGACAACGAGGGGCGTTGTGTGGGTCAGGGCGGCCGCAGAGGCGCAGGCAGCCAAACAATGATGCCAGAAGACGGGCAGCGCTACCAAGGGGGTTGCAGCGTGTCATTACAAAGGAAAGTCACACCACCGGGACGGTTAAATGGTCACACAGAGGACACATTGCGGACGTGTTTTCAGTTCCACATGTGCGAGGAGAATACGTTTCTGAGCCACCTTGCACACATGCAGCATTACCGCTGTACAAGGTGGCTGGATAACGTAAAAACGCCTGGGGGAGGGGGGACAGGTTCCCTTCAATTTCAGTTCTTGTGTCTGCGTGGCTTTTGCAGGACACGTTGCCGGCTGCACAGCAGGGGAACAGCTGGCGGTGCTGGACCCCACTGACACATTGGCTGGTGTTTTTCTCTGTGCAGCTAGCACATCTGGGCCCCAACTGGCGGTGTGTTAGAGCCCAGGGACAGCAGGAGGAGGAGCAGGAGGAGGAGGAGCAGGGGGAGGGGAGTGTAGGCCGAAGCCTGCACTGGCGGCAGCTTTGGGTGTGTTGTGTCTGCGTGGCTTTTGCAGGACACGTTGCCGGCTACACAGCAGGGGAACAGCTGGCGGTGCTGGACCCCACTGACACATTGGCGAGGTGTTTGGCTCTGTGCAGCCAGCACTTCCGGACAGCAACTAGCGTTGTTGGAGCCCGGGCTCTGCAGGTGGAGCAGAGTGTAGGCCGAAGCCTACTTGAACCGATTTCAAAGGTCACCTTTAACCCCCCCTCAGGGGTTAGAAAGTAGAAGAGCCACAGCTTATGCAGCAGTAGTGCTGCACAAGTCAAAGGTTGCTCTTTTAATTTTTCTCCTTGCACACGCTGAATGAAACACGTATAACATTTAGCCCTTTATACAGTCAAACTGTGTAATGGAGGCGAGAGTTCCCTTTGTAATGAGACGCAGCACAGGTGTCAAGAATCCCACCTTGGTGCTGGGTGCAGCCTCCCGAGCGTTGTTATTTGCTGTACAGGAGTCTGCGCTGTCGTGTTATCCCCTGGCCTAGCGCCGTTAGCGCTGCCCATCTTCTGGCATCATGTAATGTCGGCCGGTGCGGTTCGCGATGACCATGAATCCCAGCCCCGCAGTGTCTTAACATTGTTAAAACACTGCGGGGCTGGGATTCAGGGCCTGGCGCAGCACATATGTTGGCCTCTCACACTCGGGTCCTTACACCCGCTTCAGACTGTGCGGCGTCATCTGATCCCTTATCGCATGCCACGGCCATGAAGCCGCACAGTCCGAAGAAGGCGGAAGGAGAGGAGGGACAGGCGAACTGATGCACTGATCCTGCCCATCAATCACACCCTCGCAGTCCCAATAAATAAGACAACGAGGGGCGTTGTGCGGGTCAGGGCGGCCGCAGAGGCGCAGGCAGCCAAACAATGATGCCAGAAGACGGGCAGCGCTACCAAGGGGGTTGCAGCGTGTCATTACAAAGGAAAGTCACACCACCGGGACGGTTAAATGGTCACACAGAGGACACATTGCGGACGTGTTTTCAGTTCCACATGTGCGAGGAGAATACGTTTCTGAGCCACCTTGCACACATGCAGCATTACCGCTGTACAAGGTGGCTGGATAACGTAAAAACGCCTGGGGGAGGGGGGACAGGTTCCCTTCAATTTCAGTTCTTGTGTCTGCGTGGCTTTTGCAGGACACGTTGCCGGCTGCACAGCAGGGGAACAGCTGGCGGTGCTGGACCCCACTGACACATTGGCTGGTGTTTTTCTCTGTGCAGCTAGCACATCTGGGCCCCAACTGGCGGTGTGTTAGAGCCCAGGGACAGCAGGAGGAGGAGCAGGAGGAGGAGGAGCAGGGGGAGGGGAGTGTAGGCCGAAGCCTGCACTGGCGGCAGCTTTGGGTGTGTTGTGTCTGCGTGGCTTTTGCAGGACACGTTGCCGGCTACACAGCAGGGGAACAGCTGGCGGTGCTGGACCCCACTGACACATTGGCGAGGTGTTTGGCTCTGTGCAGCCAGCACTTCCGGACAGCAACTAGCGTTGTTGGAGCCCGGGCTCTGCAGGTGGAGCAGAGTGTAGGCCGAAGCCTACTTGAACCGATTTCAAAGGTCACCTTTAACCCCCCCTCAGGGGTTAGAAAGTAGAAGAGCCACAGCTTATGCAGCAGTAGTGCTGCACAAGTCAAAGGTTGCTCTTTTAATTTTTCTCCTTGCACACGCTGAATGAAACACGTATAACATTTAGCCCTTTATACAGTCAAACTGTGTAATGGAGGCGAGAGTTCCCTTTGTAATGAGACGCAGCACAGGTGTCAAGAATCCCACCTTGGTGCTGGGTGCAGCCTCCCGAGCGTTGTTATTTGCTGTACAGGAGTCTGCGCTGTCGTGTTATCCCCTGGCCTAGCGCCGTTAGCGCTGCCCATCTTCTGGCATCATGTAATGTCGGCCGGTGCGGTTCGCGATGACCATGAATCCCAGCCCCGCAGTGTCTTAACATTGTTAAAACACTGCGGGGCTGGGATTCAGGGCCTGGCGCAGCACATATGTTGGCCTCTCACACTCGGGTCCTTACACCCGCTTCAGACTGTGCGGCGTCATCTGATCCCTTATCGCATGCCACGGCCATGAAGCCGCACAGTCCGAAGAAGGCGGAAGGAGAGGAGGGACAGGCGAACTGATGCACTGATCCTGCCCATCAATCACACCCTCGCAGTCCCAATAAATAAGACAACGAGGGGCGTTGTGCGGGTCAGGGCGGCCGCAGAGGCGCAGGCAGCCAAACAATGATGCCAGAAGACGGGCAGCGCTACCAAGGGGGTTGCAGCGTGTCATTACAAAGGAAAGTCACACCACCGGGACGGTTAAATGGTCACACAGAGGACACATTGCGGACGTGTTTTCAGTTCCACATGTGCGAGGAGAATACGTTTCTGAGCCACCTTGCACACATGCAGCATTACCGCTGTACAAGGTGGCTGGATAACGTAAAAACGCCTGGGGGAGGGGGGACAGGTTCCCTTCAATTTCAGTTCTTGTGTCTGCGTGGCGGTCGCAGGACACGTTGCCGGCTACACAGCAGGGGAACAGCTGGCGGTGCTGGACCCCACTGACACATTGGCTGGTGTTTTTCTCTGTGCAGCTAGCACATCTGGGCAAAAACTGGCGGTGTTAGAGCCCAGGGTCAGCAGGAGGAGCAGGGGGAGCGGAGTGTAGGCCGAAGCCTGCACTCGAGCAAGTTGAAAGGAAACCTTTAACCCCCCCCCCCCCCCCCCCAGGCGTTTGTAGCTGAAAGAGCCATTGTGTACAGCACTAATGCTGGAAAAGGTAAACTTAGCTCTTTTAATTATGGTCCTTGTACATGCGGAACCTAACATTTATGAAATGTGTCCCCACACAGCGTTAAACCGTCCGGTAGGTGGAACTTTCCTTTGTCGTGTGACGCAGCACAGCCATCATTTTTACCCCCTTGTCGCCGTTCGCCCCCTCCTCAGCGTTGTTTGAATCTGTCCCGGAGCCTGCGCTGTTAGGTTAGCCCATGGCTATGCACACATGTTGCGCTGCCCGTCTTCTGACCTCATTTGGTGTCAGGCTGGCTGCGCCTGTGCGGGTGCGTTGGCCGAGATCCCGCCTCGCAGTGTCGTCTCATGTAATCCCACCGCGGGCCTGTGATCCGTGCCCGTGCGCAGTGCATATCCTCTCCTCTCACTCCCCTCCCTACGGCTTTTTCAGACTGTGCGGTGTCACGGCCGTGGCATGCTATTAGGGACCAGCTGACATCGCACAGTCTGAAGAAGCCGTAGGGAGGGGAGTGAGAGGAGAGGATATGCACTGCGCACGGGCACGGATCACAGGCCCGCGGTGGGATTACATTAGACGACACTGCGAGGCGGGATCTCGGCCAGCGCACCCGCACAGGCGCAGCCAGCCTGACACCAAATGAGGTCAGAAGACGGGCAGCGCAACATGTGTGCATGGCCAAGGGCTAACCTAACAGCGCAGGCTCCGGGACAGATTCAAACAACGCTGAGGAGGGGGTGCACGGCGCCAAGGGGGTAAAAATGATGGCTGTGCTGCGTCACACGACAAAGGAAAGTTCCACCTACCGGACGGTGTAACGCTGTGTGGGGACACATTTCATAAGTGTTTGGTTCAGCATGTGCAAGGAGCATCACGAAAAGAGGCACTTTTTCCCTTTGCATCATCATTACTGCTGCACAAGGTGGCTCCTTCAGTAACAAACGCCTGGGGGGGGGGGGGGGGTCAGGTTCCCTTACATTTAACTTGTTGTGTCTGCGTGGCGGTCGCAGTACACGTTGCCGTATACACAGCAGGGGAACAGCTGGCGGTGCTGAACCCCACTAACACATTGGCGAGGTGTTTGGCTCTGTGCGTACAGCACTTCTGGACGGCAACTAGCGGTGTTGGAGCCCAGGGACACGTGGAGGAGGAGGAGGTTGGAGGAGGTAGGAGGAGGTAGGAGGGATTGCCACACACACAGCAGGGGAACAGCTGACGTTACTGAACCCCAATAACAGAGGAGGGACTGTTGACTGTGCGTACAGCACTTCTGGACGGCAACTGGCGGTGTTGGAGCCCAGGGACAGGTGGAGGAGGAGGAGGTTGGAGGAGGTAGGAGGAGGTAGGAGGGATTGCCACACACACAGCAGGGGAACAGCTGACGTTACTGAACCCCAATAACAGAGGAGGGACTGTTGACTGTGCGTACAGCACTTCTGGACGGCAACTGGCGGTGTTGGAGCCCAGGGACAGGTGGAGGAGGAGGAGGTTGGAGGAGGTAGGAGGAGGTAGGAGGGATTGCCACACACACAGCAGGGGAACAGCTGACGTTACTGAACCCCAATAACAGAGGAGGGACTGTTGACTGTGCGTACAGCACTTCTGGACGGCAACTGGCGGTGTTGGAGCCCAGGGACAGGTGGAGGAGGAGGAGGTTGGAGGAGGTAGGAGGAGGTAGGAGGGATTGCCACACACACAGCAGGGGAACAGCTGACGTTACTGAACCCCAATAACAGAGGAGGGACTGTTGACTGTGCGTACAGCACTTCTGGACGGCAACTGGCGGTGTTGGAGCCCAGGGACAGGTGGAGGAGGAGGAGGTTGGAGGAGGTAGGAGGGATTGCCACACACACAGCAGGGGAACAGCTGACGTTACTGAACCCCAATAACAGAGGAGGGACTGTTGACTGTGCGTACAGCACTTCTGGACGGCAACTGGCGGTGTTGGAGCCCAGGGACAGGTGGAGGAGGAGGAGGTTGGAGGAGGTAGGAGGGATTGCCACACACACAGCAGGGGAACAGCTGACGTTACTGAACCCCAATAACAGAGGAGGGACTGTTGACTGTGCGTACAGCACTTCTGGACGGCAACTGGCGGTGTTGGAGCCCAGGGACAGGTGGAGGAGGAGGAGGTTGGAGGAGGTAGGAGGGATTGCCACACACACAGCAGGGGAACAGCTGACGTTACTGAACCCCAATAACAGAGGAGCGACTGTTGACTGTGCGTACAGCACTTCTGGACGGCAACTGGCGGTGTTGGAGCCCAGGGACAGGTGGAGGAGGAGGAGGTTGGAGGAGGTAGGAGGGATTGCCACACACACAGCAGGGGAACAGCTGACGTTACTGAACCCCAATAACAGAGGAGGGACTGTTGACTGTGCGTACAGCACTTCTGGACGGCAACTGGCGGTGTTGGAGCCCAGGGACAGGTGGAGGAGGAGGAGGTTGGAGGAGGTAGGAGGGATTGCCACACACACAGCAGGGGAACAGCTGACGTTACTGAACCCCAATAACAGAGGAGCGACTGTTGACTGTGCGTACAGCACTTCTGGACGGCAACTGGCGGTGTTGGAGCCCAGGGACAGGTGGAGGAGGAGGAGGTTGGAGGAGGTAGGAGGAGGTAGGAGGGATTGCCACACACACAGCAGGGGAACAGCTGACGTTACTGAACCCCAATAACAGAGGAGGGACTGTTGACTGTGCGTACAGCACTTCTGGACGGCAACTGGCGGTGTTGGAGCCCAGGGACAGGTGGAGGAGGAGGAGGTTGGAGGAGGTTGGAGGAGGTAGGAGGGATTGCCACACACACAGCAGGGGAACAGCTGACGTTACTGAACCCCAATAACAGAGGAGGGACTGTTGACTGTGCGTACAGCACTTCTGGACGGCAACTGGCGGTGTTGGAGCCCAGGGACAGGTGGAGGAGGAGGAGGTTGGAGGAGGTAGGAGGGATTGCCACACACACAGCAGGGGAACAGCTGACGTTACTGAACCCCAATAACAGAGGAGGGACTGTTGACTGTGCGTACAGCACTTCTGGACGGCAACTGGCGGTGTTGGAGCCCAGGGACAGGTGGAGGAGGAGGAGGTTGGAGGAGGTAGGAGGGATTGCCACACACACAGCAGGGGAACAGCTGACGTTACTGAACCCCAATAACAGAGGAGGGACTGTTGACTGTGCGTACAGCACTTCTGGACGGCAACTGGCGGTGTTGGAGCCCAGGGACAGGTGGAGGAGGAGGAGGTTGGAGGAGGTAGGAGGGATTGCCACACACACAGCAGGGGAACAGCTGACGTTACTGAACCCCAATAACAGAGGAGCGACTGTTGACTGTGCGTACAGCACTTCTGGACGGCAACTGGCGGTGTTGGAGCCCAGGGACAGGTGGAGGAGGAGGAGGTTGGAGGAGGTAGGAGGGATTGCCACACACACAGCAGGGGAACAGCTGACGTTACTGAACCCCAATAACAGAGGAGCGACTGTTGACTGTGCGTACAGCACTTCTGGACGGCAACTGGCGGTGTTGGAGCCCAGGGACAGGTGGAGGAGGAGGAGGTTGGAGGAGGTAGGAGGGATTGCCACACACACAGCAGGGGAACAGCTGACGTTACTGAACCCCAATAACAGAGGAGGGACTGTTGACTGTGCGTACAGCACTTCTGGACGGCAACTGGCGGTGTTGGAGCCCAGGGACAGGTGGAGGAGGAGGAGGTTGGAGGAGGTAGGAGGAGGTAGGAGGGATTGCCACACACACAGCAGGGGAACAGCTGACGTTACTGAACCCCAATAACAGAGGAGGGACTGTTGACTGTGCGTACAGCACTTCTGGACGGCAACTGGCGGTGTTGGAGCCCAGGGACAGGTGGAGGAGGAGGAGGTTGGAGGAGGTAGGAGGGATTGCCACACACACAGCAGGGGAACAGCTGACGTTACTGAACCCCAATAACAGAGGAGCGACTGTTGGGACTGTGCGTACAGCACTACCAGGCAACAACTAGCGGTGTTGGAGCCCAGGGACAGGTGGAAAAGCAGAGGAACACAATGTAGGCCGAAGCCTGAGAAAGTCGAAAGGGAACCTTTAACCCCCCCCCAAGGCGTTTGTAGCTGAAAGAGCCAGCTTGTGCAGCACAAAAGATGCAAAAGGAAAAGGTGGCTCTTTTCATCATGCTCCTTGCAAACACAGAACTAAACACTTATAAAATGTGTCCCCTGCAACCGTAAAACCGTCCCGGAGGTGGGACTTTCCTTCGTAATGTGACGCAGCCCAGCCGTCATTCCTACCCCCCCGGCGCCGCGCACCGGCTCCTCAGCGTTGTTTTATTCCGTCCAGGAGCCTGCGCTGTTATGTTATCCCGTGGCCAGGCACACTTAGCGCTGCCCGTCTTCTGGCATCATTTGGTGTCTGGATGGCTGCGCCTGTGCGGCCGCGCTGGCAGAGAGCCCGCCTCGCAGTGTCTTCTGATTTAATCCCACTGGGGGCCTGGGATCCATGGACATGCGCAGTGCATATCTGAACCTCCACCTCTCACTCATCTCCCTATGGCTTCTTCAGACTGTGCGGTGTCACGGCCGTGGCATGCTGTTAGGGACCAGCTGACACCGAACAGTCTGAAGAAGCCATAGGGAAATGAGTGAGAGGTGGAGGTTCAGATATGCACTGCGCATGTCCATGGATCCCAGGCCCCCAGTGGGATTAAATCAGAAGACACTGCGAGGCGGGCTCTCTGCCAGCGCGGCCGCACAGGCACAGCCATCCAGACACCAAATGATGCCAGAAGACGGGCAGCGCTAAGTGTGCCTGGCCACGGGATAACATAACAGCGCAGGCTCCTGGACGGAATAAAACAACGCTGAGGAGCCGGTGCGCGGCGCCGGGGGGGTAGGAATGACGGCTGGGCTGCGTCACATTACGAAGGAAAGTCCCACCTCCGGGACGGTTTTACGGTATCAGTGGACACATTTTATAAGTGTTAAGTTCTGCGTGTGCAAGGAGCTAAACAAAAATAGCTACCTTTTCCTTGGGCAGCATTACTGCTGCACAAGGTGGCTCTTTCAGTAACAAACGCCTTGGGGGGGGGGGGACAGATTCCCTTACATTTCAGTTGTTGTGTCAGCGTGGCGGTCGCATGACACATTGCCGGCTACACAGCTGGGGATCAGCTGACGTTACTGAAACCCAATAACACTGGGTCGTATGTTTTGACTGTGCAGACGGCACGTCTGAGCCTCAACTGGCGGTGTTGGAGCCCAGGAATTTAAGTTCAGGTGGTAGAAAGATGAACACAACAGGAGACCTGGATAACGTATACAGTGACCTAATTATTCAATCAGGAGGAGGAGTGGCAAATTCCGGCGAGATCCAGGCCTTGTTCATTTTCAGGAAAGTAAGCCGGTCAACGTTATCGGAGGATAGTCGCATGCGACGGTCAGTTAGTACACCACCTGCAGCACTAAAGACACGTTCCGATAATACACTGGCCGCAGGGCAAGACAGCACCTCCAATGCATACTGGCTTAGCTCTGGCCATGTATCCAGCTTTGAGACCCAAAACTTGAAAGGGGAAGAGCCGTCTGGGAGTACAGCAAGAGGGCAAGACATGTAGTCTGTCACCATCTGACGGAACCGTTGCCTCCTGCTGACTGGAGCCGTCTGTGATGGTGTAGACTTTTGTGGCGGGCACAGAAAACTGTGCCACAGTTCGGCCATACTGGTCTTGCCTTGGGCAGAGGCACTGCTTCTGCTCCCTCTTTGTGCAGAGCCTCCACCACGGCCTGGACGCACTGAGCTGCTTTGGAATGCACTAGCAGCACTTCTCTCAGTTGGAATGGAGAAGATGATGGAATTGACCAGTGTGTCTTGGTACTCCCGCATTTTTCGCTCCCGGTTCAACGGTGTGATGAGGCTTTCTACGTTGTCCCGGTAGCGAGGATCGAGGAGGGTGAACACCCAATAATCAGACATGTTGAGAATGTGGGCGATGCGGCGGTCGTTTCTCAGGCACTGCAGCATGTAATCCACCATGTGCTGCAGACTGCCAACTGCCCAAGAAACGCTGTCCCCTGCTGGAGGCGTGATCTCTGCCCGCTCGTCATCACCCCACCCTCGCTGTACACACTGACTACTGGACAATTGTGTAACTCCCTCCTCTGGACGGATGTCTTCCTCCTCCATTGACTCCTCCTCATCCTCCTCACAAACGGTCCCCTGCCTACGCGTTTGTGAGGAACCACGTGGCGCTGACTGTCCAGAAGATGATGGAAATGGTGAATCCTCATCCTCCACCTCTTCCACAACATCATCCCTTAGCGCTTGCAGTGATTTTTCAAGCAGGCAGATAAGGGGGACAGTCATGCTGACTAGTGCATCATCTGCACTCGCCATCCGCGTGGAATAATCAAAGGGACGCAAAACCTGGCAGACGTCATTCATAGTGGCCCACTCTGTGGTTGTGAAGTCTGTACGGCGCTGACTGCGACTTTTTTGCGCCTGAAGCAGCTGGTACTCCATTACAGCTTGCTGCTGCTCACACAACCGCTCCAACATATGTAACGTGGAATTCCACCTGGTAGGTAGGTCACATATGATGCGATGTTCCGGCAGGCGGTGTCGGCGCTGCAGAGCCGCAATGCGCGCTTTTGCCGTGCTGGAACGCCGCAAGTGAGCACACTCTAGGCGGACCTTGTGCAGCAGTGCATCAAGATCCGGATAGTCCCTCAAAAAGCTCTGCACGACCAAATTGAGCACATGTGCCAGACATGGGATGTGAGTGAGGTTGCCGAGGCCCAGAGCTGCCACCAGATTTCGGCCATTATCACACACTACCATGCCTGGCTGGAGATTCGCTGGCACAAACCACACATCGCTCTCCTGCTTGATGGCATTCCAGAGCTCCTGCGCTGTGTGGCTACGATTCCCCAAGAAAATTAATTTCAAGACGGCCTGTTGACGTTTGGCCACGGCTGTGCTCATGTCGGTCGTAACAGGTACACGTTCATCACGGGTCCATGTGGAGGTGGACTGTGACGGCTCCTGCAGCGATGATTCTGAGGAACTGGTGTAAGAGGAGGAGTCAATGCGTACAGAATGGATTCCTGCAATCCTTGGAGTGGGCAGGACACGTCCTGCGCCACTCGCACGGTCTGTACCCGGCTCAACGACATTAACCCAATGGGCAGTGAGGGAAAGGTATCGCCCCTGTCCATGTTGACTGGTCCACGCATCGGTGGTGAGGTGGACCTTGCTACTGACGGCGTTCAGTAGCGCGTGTTTTATGTGTCCCTCCACATGCTTCTGCAGGGCAGGGACGGCTTGCCTGCTGAAGTAAAAGCGGCTGGGCACATTGTACTGTGGGACTGCCAATGACATCAAGTCACGGAAGCTGTCAGTCTCCACCAGCCTGAATGACAGCATTTCCAGTGACAGAAGTTTGGCAATGCCTGCAGTCAGAGCCTGTGCTCGTGGGTGGTTTGACGAGAAAGGCCGCCTTTTCTCCCATGCCTGTACTACCGATGGCTGTAGACTGGGCTGGGAGTGTGTGGATGACTGGGAAAGTGGCGCTGCGGGTGGAATTACAGCGGGTCTCTGGACAACAGGGGCAGAGGTTCTTCCACGGCGATCCTGGGAGGACGCCGAACCAGCTGCGTGTGAGGTAGAGGAAGAGGCAACACGAGCTGAAGAGGTGGTAGCTGCCGCTGTTGGTTGGCCTACCTCTTCAGTGTGTTTTTCTAACTCCGCCGGGTGCCTGTTGCGCACATGTTTCCACATGTTGGAGGTATTGAGGTTGCTGACATTTTTCCCTCTTTTGACTTTTTGATGACACACGTTGCATCTGACATAGCAAATGTCATCTGCAACTGTGTCAAAAAAGGACCAGGCACTGCAAGTCTTGGGAGCGCCCTTTTTGGCTTTTGGAAGAGACATGCTCCTAACGGGTGCCAAAGCGGAGGCTGCAGGATCCGCAGTCTTCCCCCTCCCTCTCCCTCTTTGGGCCGTACGGGGAATCTCTTCCTCAGAGCTGCTCCCACCACCTTCCTGTCCCTCACGCCAAGATGGGTCGAGGACCTCATCATCTACACTACCCTCTGCCCCCAACTGCTCCTCCTGGGTAGTCTCAGCAGCAGAGCACGCACCAGTAAGTGGCACCTGAGTGTCATCATCAGCTGATGCGGCCTGCGATGTGGTGACCGGAGCCACTGGCCCACCCGCCTCTTCAGAGGAAGACAGAAAAAGCTGTTGGGCATCACTGCACCCTGCCTCTTCTTCCATTTCTCCAATGCTGCTTGGCTGGCCCCCTGTTTCCAAGCCAAGAGATTCAGAGAACAGAAGTAGAGACGGCTCCTGTCCTGGGCTCTCTGTCTGCCTGGGCAATTTGGCAGGTGGTGAAGAGACAGATGGCTGCTCTCCAGTGCTCTGTGTCTGAGAGGATGTGGCACTAATGGAAGTTGATGCATTAGCTGCCATCCATCCGACAACAGCTTCAATTTGTTCTTCACGCAGCAGCGGTGTACGGCGCTCGGACACAAAGCTTCGCATGAACGACTGTTGCCTGGTGAAAGTGGGTGCTGATGAGTCACCGGTGCCCGCAGCAGGCACAGAATCCCCACGTCCCCTCCCTGCTCCGCGCCCACGCCCACGCCCACGTGCCTTACTCACTGCCTTCTTCATCTTGGTTGACTGATAAAGATAAGCAGAAAAGTACTAACGGATTTGTGTGCTTATTCCTGAGCAACTCCTCCTAACAGGTATAAGAAGCACTAATTATCTAAAGTGTGGACTAGACTTTAATATGAGCTAATGTGGCCTACAGAAATGTAAAGTGGTGTAACTGGTGTGTTTGGTGAACTTTATTATTTATTTATTTTTTGGGGGCTGAACTGACAACAGATAGAGCTGCAGTCACACGGAGACCGTGCAGACAGACGTAAACGGCGCTACAAGGCCCAAAAACCCTCCTCTACTTTATCCTATGTAGTGTTTTTCCACAAATTAGCTGGAGACGGGTGGAAAGACACTAATAGGATTTTTTTGAATAAATTAGCAGCAGACTACACTATTTGGAAAAAAAAGAAAATTGATTTGGCGGTATGACGCAGTGAAAAACCCTGAGCTGGAGACAACCAGGCTATAGCTGCTCACAGATTACAGGGCGAGCTGCAGTCACACGGAGACCGTGCAGACAGCCGTAAACGGCGCTGCAAGGCCCAAAAACCCTCCTCTACTTTATCCTATGTAGTGTTTTTCCACAAATTAGCTGGAGACGGGTGGAAAGACACTAATAGGATTTTTTTAAATTAATTAGCAGCAGACTACACTACTTTGAAAAAAAAGAAAATTGATTTGGCGGTATGACGCAGTGAAAAACCCTGAGCTGGAGACAACCAGGCTACAGCTGCTCACAGATTACAGGGCGAGCTGCAGTCACACGGAGACCGTGCAGACGGCCGTAAACGGCGCTGCAAGGCCCAAAAACCCTCCTCTACTTTATCCTATGTAGTGTTTTTCCACAAATTAGCTGGAGACGGGTGGAAAGACACTAATAGGATTTTTTTAAATTAATTAGCAGCAGACTACACTACTTTGAAAAAAAAGAAAATTGATTTGGCGGTATGACGCAGTGAAAAACCCTGAGCTGGAGACAACCAGGCTATAGCTGCTCACAGATTACAGGGCGAGCTGCAGTCACACGGAGACCGTGCAGACAGCCATAAACGGCGCTGCAAGGCCCAAAAACCCTCCTCTACTTTATCCTATATAGTGTTTTTCCACAAATTAGCTGGAGACGGGTGGAAAGACACTAATAGGATTTTTTTAAATTAATTAGCAGCAGACTACACTACTTTGAAAAAAAAGAAAATTGATTTGGCGGTATGACGCAGTGAAAAACCCTGAGCTGGAGACAACCAGGCTACAGCTGCTCACAGATTACAGGGCGAGCTGCAGTCACACGGAGACCGTGCAGACAGCCGTAAACGGCGCTGCAAGGCCCAAAAACCCTCCTCTACTTTATCCTATGTAGTGTTTTTCCACAAATTAGCTGGAGACGGGTGGAAAGACACTAATAGGATTTTTTAAAATTAATTAGCAGCAGACTACACTACTTTGAAAAAAAAGAAAATTGATTTGGCGGTATGACGCAGTGAAAAACCCTGAGCTGGAGACAACCAGGCTACAGCTGCTCACAGATTACAGGGCGAGCTGCAGTCACACGGAGACCGTGCAGACGGCCGTAAACGGCGCTGCAAGGCCCAAAAACCCTCCTCTACTTTATCCTATGTAGTGTTTTTCCACAAATTAGCTGGAGACGGGTGGAAAGACACTAATAGGATTTTTTTGAATAAATTAGCAGCAGACTACACTACTTGGGAAAAAAAAAAAAAAAGGAACAGTATGAGGCAATGAACCACCCTCCCTGAACTGAATACAACCAACTATGGATGGCCTATGTGGCTGCACTCAGACTGGAGACTGGGCTGCACTCACACACACACACACACACAGACCCTGCAGATCGCTGTGAAAACAGCGCTACAAGGCAAAAGCAAGGTGAATAGTAGGTGAACACAGCGGTTGCTAAATTAGCCTTTGGAAAGCACAAAGAAGCAAATCGCTATCTCTAAACTGTCCCTCAGTCAGCAAACAGCGTCCTGTCACTAACTGAATTCACAGCAGAGTGATCGCAAAATGGCGCCAGCGACTTTTAAACTGCATCATGACATCATTACACCAGCCAATCACAGCCTTGCCAGTAGTTTCATGCCCTCCATGCTAAACAGGATGTGCCCACACTTGGAATCAATCTCATTGGCTGAATTTCTGCTTTTTGAATCTTAGAACTTCCGATTCCGGTATCCGATACGCGGCAAGTATCGGAATCCCGGTATCGGAATTCCGATACCGCAAGTATCGGCCGATACCCGATACTTGCGGTATCGGAATGCTCAACACTAATCATCATACAACTGGAGACACTCACCCAGATATTCAACGGATCTGTAAGGGAAGAGGAAAGTGTTAGTAGGCTACAATGATGTTTAAAGCAGCCAGTCAATTTCTCTATTGAGGCCCCTTGGTGCGAGAGTATCAAGTGTGTATATCCAATATGTTTCCCTGGACCTCAATAGTTTAATGTGATTACCTCCCCGTCTGGGGCGAGGTACCCGCTCCAAGACCTGGAATTTAAGTTGGGCCACTGTGTGTCTCGCCTTCGTAAAATGATCAGGAAGGGGGAGCCAGACTTTATTACACCTGATGGTGGACTTATGGCTTGCGATCCTATCCCGTATGTGCTGCGTGGTCTCTCCCACGTAGAGCAGGCCGCAAGGGCACTTAATGATGTAAACTACGAAATTCGAATCGCACATGTGTAGAATCCGCGGATAGGGTAAGATTTCCCAGTCCTAGGGTGGGTCACATTGTCGGATTTAATCACGTTCGAACAGGCGGCACAGTTCAAGCAAGGGAAGGTCCCATTGCGGCGTGAGCTTAAGAACTGTTGGGTTGGTACTCGAAGTGTGCTACCCATGTCGGCCCTGACCAATTGATCACGGATGTTGGGGGGTCTCCTCGTGCTCATGAGCGCAGGCACCCTGAACGACGGGATTTCCGGATGGGTTCTACCCAGGAGGGGCCAGTGTTTCTTAATGACGGAATATACCTTGGTCATGAACGGATGATGGGTGTGTACGAACGGTATCCTCTCCTGGGGTTGGCGTGGTGTAGGACTTGTCGGTGGATCGGAGGACCTACTGAGCTCCTGTGCCAGAAGGGTAAGGGATAATTCCTGTCGCTGAACTTCTCAGCCATGGATGTAAGTCTGATTTGTCGTACTTCAGGGTCCATGACTAAGCGGGAAACTCTTTTAAATTGAGACCGGGGTAGGCTATTTTTAGTGGTGGTTGGATGGCAGCTTGAATAGAGTAGCAAACTGTTGCAGTCAGTGGGTTTTGTATACAGATCCGTTTTGAGGAATCCGTTGGCATCTTTCAATACAAGGGTATCCAGAAAAGCTATTTGCGTCTCAGGCGTGTGGATGGTAAATTTAAGCTCTTGAAAAGTTGAATTAAGGGTGGAAAAAAATGAATTTAGGGTACCAGATGACCCTGTCCAGACTAGGAAGATATCATCTATGTACCTACAGTAATTTAGGACATGTTGGGAAAAAAACTCATTGTTATAAACATGATGTACCTCGAAATGATTCATGTATGCATTGGCGTAAGCTGGTGCCACATTCGAGCCCATTGCGGTCCCGCACGCTTGGACGTAGTATGTGTCCTCGTAAAGAAAGTAATTTTCGAATAGGACTGTACTCAAAAGATCGAGACAGAAGGATATGGCATTATGACACATATCTGTTTGTTCAAGGAGCTCTCTGGTGGCACGTATGCCCTTCTCGTGGGTTATGGAAGTGTATAAGCTGTTGACGTCCATAGTTACGAGAAGACTATGGGGTGGTACCTGATGGATCTGTTTGATTTTTTCAAGGAATTGGCTTGTGTCTAGTATAAAGGACCTGGTGTTTTTGGTTAAAGGTGTCAGAATTTTTTCAAGAAATATCGACAGTGGTGAGAGGACCGAATCCGTGGAGGCCACGATTGGTCTGCCAGGGGGGTTATGGAGGGATTTGTGAATCTTGGGGAGGACATAAAAAACGGGGATGATGGGGTGAGGATTCTGTAGGAAAGTAGCTGTCTTATGATCGATGGTTCCGTTTTCCAGGTATATTTCAATGAGGTCCTTAATTTTCGTGGTGATTGCTGCAGTTGGGTCCCTAGGTATGGCCCTATAGGTACTGGTATCCGAGAGCTGTCTGAGTATCTCATCCCGGTAATGGGACCGATCCATGACAACTGTAGCGCCCCCTTTGTCAGCAGGTTTTATTGTAATAGAATTATTGGACCGTATGGAAGAGAGTGCCTGTTTCTCTTCCAGTGTCATGTTCGTATGTGTTGGAAAAAACCCTAATCTCTGTTCGTGTGACAGAGATTTGATGTCGCGGTCTACAAGAGAGATGAAAGTTTCAATGGCATGATCTGAGTGTGGCGGTGAAAAGGTGCTGACATTTCGAAGCCCCAAAGAAGAAATAGATAGTGCCGAAGTAGTGTCAGTAGATTCGGAGGACCTTACGACTGGGTCCAATGCGGGCATATTGCCAAAATGAGTCTTAAGTCTAATGGACCTGTAGAAACGATGTAAGTCCTTTTCCAGTTGGAATGGATCCCAGTGGGGTGTTGGACAAAAGGATAATCCTTTCTGTAGGACTGTCAGTTCTGCTGGTGACAGGGAATAGCTGGAGATGTTAACCACTTGATTGGTTGGCTTACCTGGCTTCGGGTCACCATCCTTTCGCCGCGCTCGTCGGGTTGGTCTGTTTGGTGTCGTCCTCCCCTGCGGCTTGTGGCTGAAAAATGTTGCCTGGTGGAACCGGTGGAGGAGTCGCTGCCGGAACTGTATGACCCTGGTCGCCTGTAATTGTTGCGCCGCCGCCAGTTTGTGGTGTTGGAGGAGTCGCTCCATCTATAAACCTTGTCCGTGGCGTAGTCCTCGCTGTCTCTCTGGAACTTGAGTCTCTTGCGTTCCTGTAGGACCCTTTCAAATTCGGTGATGGCTTTATCGGTCTTCGTTTTAAGTGCAGTCCAATCGGTAGACGTGAGAGTGGTCGTCAGCTGGGTCTCGATGGCCTGAATGTTTTTTTTAACGTCAATAATTTTTGTCCAACACCCCACTGGGATCCATTCCAACTGGAAAAGGACTTACATCGTTTCTACAGGTCCATTAGACTTAAGACTCATTTTGGCAATATGCCCGCATTGGACCCAGTCGTAAGGTCCTCCGAATCTACTGACACTACTTCGGCACTATCTATTTCTTCTTTGGGGCTTCGAAATGTCAGCACCTTTTCACCGCCACACTCAGATCATGCCATTGAAACTTTCATCTCTCTTGTAGACCGCGACATCAAATCTTTGTCACACGAACAGAGATTAGGGTTTTTTCCAACACATACGAACATGACACTGGAAGAGAAACAGGCACTCTCTTCCATACGGTCCAATAATTCTATTACAATAAAACCTGCTGACAAAGGGGGCGCTACAGTTGTCATGGATCGGTCCCATTACCGGGATGAGATACTCAGACAGCTCTCGGATACCAGTACCTATAGGGCCATACCTAGGGACCCAACTGCAGCAATCACCACGAAAATTAAGGACCTCATTGAAATATACCTGGAAAATGGAACCATCGATCGTAAGACAGCTACTTTCCTACAGAATCCTCACCCCATCATCCCCGTTTTTTATGTCCTCCCCAAGATTCACAAATCCCTCCATAACCCCCCTGGCAGACCAATCGTGGCCTCCACGGATTCGGTCCTCTCACCACTGTCGATATTTCTTGAAAAAATTCTGACACCTTTAACCAAAAACACCAGGTCCTTTATACTAAACACAAGCCAATTCCTTGAAAAAATCAAACAGATCCATCAGGTACCACCCCATAGTCTTCTCGTAACTATGGACGTCAACAGCTTATACACTTCCATAACCCACGAGAAGGGCATACGTGCCACCAGAGAGCTCCTTGAACAAACAGATATGTGTCATAATGCCATATCCTTCTGTCTCGATCTTTTGAGTACAGTCCTATTCGAAAATTACTTTCTTTACGAGGACACATACTACGTCCAAGCGTGCGGGACCGCAATGGGCTCGAATGTGGCACCGGCTTACGCCAATGCATACATGAATCATTTCGAGGTACATCATGTTTATAACAATGAGTTTTTTTCCCAACATGTCCTAAATTACTGTAGGTACATAGATGATATCTTCCTAGTCTGGACAGGGTCATCTGGTACCCTAAATTCATTTTTTTCCACCCTTAATTCAACTTTTCAAGAGCTTAAATTTACCATCCACACGCCTGAGACGCAAATAGCTTTTCTGGATACCCTTGTATTGAAAGATGCCAACGGATTCCTCAAAACGGATCTGTATACAAAACCCACTGACTGCAACAGTTTGCTACTCTATTCAAGCTGCCTTCCAACCACCACTAAAAATAGCCTACCCCGGTCTCAATTTAAAAGAGTTTCCCGCATAGTCATGGACCCTGAAGTACGACAAATCAGACTTACATCCATGGCTGAGAAGTTCAGCGACAGGAATTATCCCTCTACCCTTCTGGAACAGGAGCTCAGTAGGTCCTCCGATCCACCGACAAGTCCTACACCACGCCAACCCCAGGAGAGGATACCGTTCGTACACACCCATCATCCGTTCATGACCAAGGTATATTCCGTCATTAAGAAACACTGGCCCCTCCTGGGTAGAACCCATCCGGAAATCCCATCGTTCAGGGTGCCTGCGCTCATGAGGACGAGGAGACACCCCAACATCCGTGATCAATTGGTCAGGGCCGACATGGGTAGCACACTTCGAGTACCAACCCAACAGTTCTTAAGCTCACGCCGCAATGGGACCTTCCCTTGCTTGAACTGTGCCGCCTGTTCGAACGTGATTAAATCCGACAATGTGACCCACCCTAGGACTGGGAAATCTTACCCTATCCGCGGATTCTACACGTGCGATTCGAATTTCGTAGTTTACATCATTAAGTGCCCTTGCGGCCTGCTCTACGTGGGAGAGACCACGCAGCACATACGGGATAGGATCGCAAGCCATAAGTCCACCATCAGGTGTAATAAAGTCTGGCTCCCCCTTCCTGATCATTTTACGAAGGCGAGACACACAGTGGCCCAACTTAAATTCCAGGTCTTGGAGCGGGTACCTCGCCCCAGACGGGGAGGTAATCACATTAAACTATTGAGGTCCAGGGAAACATATTGGATATAGACACTTGATACTCTCGCACCAAGGGGCCTCAATAGAGAAATTGACTGGCTGCTTTAAACATCATTGTAGCTTACTAACACTTTCCTCTTCCCTTACAGATCCGTTGAATATCTGGGTGAGTGTCTCCAGTTGTATGATGATACCTTTGCCCAAATTTGCTCTCTAAAAAATATACATGACTTCCAGCCTGTCTCCGTAGTAGTGTATAACTATGGGACGTTCCCCTCCATAACACCATATGTACCTTTGCCCATATCTGCCCCTTATTATTTTTTATATATATATACATATATATATATTTACCATTTTTCTACAGCCAGTCTTCACATTAGTGTATTAATTTGGGGCATTTCCCCTCTATAATACCACAAGTACCTTTGTCCATATCTGCGCCTTATTATATTATACACATTGTTAGGTGTATATATATATTCTATTTTCACACCTAGTGCATTACTCTGGGGTTCCACCCTTAACACCGCGCACATACCCATTTAGGCCACCACTACCAACATCCATACATCAGTTTATTAGGCCATACATTATTCCTCTTATATACCGCAGCAATTGCGCACTACCCGCACGGGCGCTACATCTTTATCCAGCCGCTGACATCTTGCCAGCGACTAGGTTCCCTGGCAACCAGGCACGCATAGGATCGCCGGCAGCGCATGCGCAGTAACACTCCTGAGCCACCCGCGTCACTTCCGGTACCGCAGGTCCTACGTCCGGTCCGCGCATTTAAGGCACTACAACGCCGGCCACGCTACATACCGGCAGCAGGGCGCGGGAGCGCCGCTTATCTACCTTGATTATAAGGTATTTACTCCTCCACCACCTCTCCTCATGTATTCTGCCATCGCCATTCCAGCGCATTTATGGCCGTATGTGTTACATACTTCTTACCTCCCCATGTCTTACTTCCCTGCAGACCCCACAAAAGGGCAGCCTCAGCGTGATCTCACGCATTACCACCTGGCACTTAAGGTACACTACACCTGATACAACTCCACCAGCTACACTTTATTTTCTATGTACCTTCTGTATCTTACGTATTTCTACCATCCTATCTACAGTGTTAAACTCCATCTCCTAGGACTATTATCCTCTCCTCTGTGCACATATAAGGTAAATTGTTTGTATTATATTATATATGCCAAGTGCAATGTCGTGGGGTCTGGCTTACCAAGCCTTAGTCCACCCCTGTTATCATGCTTGTATATATTTTCTTTTTACTGATATACGTGGTGTTACATGTAACAAGCATAATATGTTGCGACGCAGTTACTATTTTTTACCCGTTCCTTTGTTTTCTCCATCCAGGTTGGGAACTTTATTTGTATCTCCATCCTATCCTTTTACTTTGAATATTGTTTATTGTATATTTACGTATTTTTGTTTTTTGTTTTTCCATAGCGATTATATGATTAAGGCTCTGGATGAGCCGAAACGTCATAATAATTACCTCTGGTCGCTTTTCATGTCACATAGTCAATTTTGTCAATAAATTCTTCACCATTTTGCAATATCTATACAGAGTGTGCGGTGTACTCTCTTCTCTACCACTATTTGCTCATTGGCGTCGGCTAGGTTTTGTCCAGCTGTTCCAGGGTTAATTTACCTGATCCTCGGATTGGAAGCTGGGCCATGCCCATGGCCTTTAAATAGTTCTCCGGATCATTGGGCGTAGCCGATTATAGCTTCTGTCTTGCGTTGTTATCTCGGTCTGGAGTGGAGAGCTGGTTGTTGGAGAATCGTTGCTGGTGGTGTATTTTCCTTTGTCTTATTTACTCCTTACTATATTTGTGTTTATTTTGCCCTGCACATTTATAGTGTATTCCTGAGTGACAGCGGCGTGGTGTATATTTTCCTTTATCCTTGTCTGTGCTTACTGTGGGTATTGGTGTATTACATTCACTGGGTGGAGGGCGCAGGTTTTCAGCTTAGGGTTGTAACAGGAGGCAGGGTGAGGTTCGAGGCCTAGACAGTTTCTTAGGGGTTTCTTTTTTTTGTGTGTGTTTTGTCATGGATCCCATGACTTCCATAACCCCCCAGTTGGAGGCACTGTCCCTACAGGTCACGGAGTTGAGGGGGGCAGTACAGCAACAGGGACTAGCAGTATCTAATGTGCAAGCTAGAGCGACAGAAAGAGTTGCTGAGCCTAAATTTCCTTTGCCTGAAAAATTTGCTGGGGAACGCAGTAAATTTGTTTCTTTTCGTGAAGCTTGCAAACTATATTTCCGTATGCGCCCGATCTCCTCGGGTAATGAGGCTCAGTGTGTGGGCCTGGTGTTGTCATTGTTAAGAGGGGATCCCCAAGCATGGGTGTTTTCTTTGCCATCTGATTCTGCGGCATTTGACTCTGTGGAGAGTTTTTTTTCTTCTCTTGGGAAAATCTATGATGAGCCTGACAGAATGGCTCTGGCAGAATCTAAGATATGTTCCATTCGCCAGGGGGAGCGAGTAGCAGAGGATTACTGTTCTGAATTCCACCGCTGGGCGATCGATACCCAATGGAATGATCCAGCATTGCGGAGTCAGTTTATTCATGGTGTTTCTGGAAGGGTTAAAAAGCCCTTCTGATGTACGAGACTCCTGCTTCTCTAGATTCCGCTATGAGTCTGGTTGTCCACATTGATCGCCGTCTGCATCAGGGGGAGCATGAGACACCGCCTGTGGGTGAAGGTTTAGGTTCATGTGAGGTTGCTGCAGGTGAGCCCACGGAGCCTATGCAAATCGCAGGGGTGTCACATGTAAAGCGTCGAGCCCCAGAGATCAGGAAGCAGGGAGCCTGTTTTTACTGTGGTAAAATTGGTCATTTTATTAACATCTGTCCTCTGCTGTCTAAGAAAAACGCAACGGCGGAAAACTTCTAAGCTCAGATGGTGTGGAGGAGACCAATCTGAGCTTATGTATATCCTCCATGGTGGTTTCTCAATGCATGATCCCTGCTAAGGTTTTTATCGCTGGCAGTGAGCTGCCAATTACTGTTTTTGTGGATAGTGGTTCAGCCACAAATCTCATTGATGAGGAGTTTGCCCGCACAGCAGGTTTTAGGATTGAAAAACTGTCTCATCCTATCCGTGTGGTCACCATCAATGCTGCTCCTCTCTCTCAGGGGGAGATTACTGAATTTGTGGCTGAGGTGAAACTCCACATTGGGGTTCTACATTCCGAGCGGGTTACATGTAAGGTGCTCAGGAATCTTCCTGCTCAGGTGGTTTTGGGTTTTCCTTGGTTGTCCATGCACAACCCGGTAATTGACTGGAAAACTCAGGACATAATTCAGTGGAGCGAGTTCTGCCAGGAGAATTGCCTGGCTACATGTGTGGCTGCGGTGACTTCAAGCGTTCCGTAGTCACTTCTGGATTTTGTGGATGTGTTTTCTGAAAAGGGTTGCTCAGAGTTGCCGCCACATCATCCCTATGACTGTTCTATCAGGTTTAAACCAGGGGCCAAGTTGCCTAAAGCAAGGATGTTTAACATCTCCGGTCCGGAGAGACAAGCGTTAAAAGATTATATTGCTGAAAGCTTGAGCAAAGGGCACATCAGGCCGTCATCCTCGCCGGTGGCAGCAGGGTTCTTCTTCGTGAAGAAAAAAGATGGCGGATTACGCCCGTGTTTGGATTTCAGGGAGTTGAACCAGATTACGGTTCGTGATCCATACCCGATGCCACTGATACCAGATTTGTTCAACCAGGTGGGGGGTGCTAAGTGGTTTACCAAGCTTGACCTCAGGGGGGCGTACAACCTCATAAGAGTCCGTCAAGGTGATGAGTGGAAGACGGCTTTTAATACCCCTGAGGGTCATTTTGAAAATTTGGTGATGCCTTTTGGGTTGACTAACGCACCTGCAGTGTTCCAACATTTCATCAATGATGTGTTCTCGCATGTTTTGGGGAAATTCGTTATCGTGTACCTAGATGACATCCTCATATATTCTTGCGACCGTGATGTTCATTTAGATCATGTCAGGCAGGTGTTACAGCTTCTCAGAGAGAATAAGCTGTATGCTAAACTTGAGAAATGTGTATTTTCTGTTCAAGAGTTGCCTTTCTTGGGTTATATTGTGTCTGCTTCTGGTTTTAAAATGGACGCCGCTAAGGTGCAAGCGGTGCTGCATTGGAAACGTCCTGATAACCTGAAAGCACTTCAGCGGTTCCTTGGGTTTTCTAACTGCTATAGGAAATTTATCAAGGATTTTTCCATCATTGCTAAGCCGCTAACTGACATGACTAAAAAGGTTACCAATTTCTCCATTTGGCCTGAGGCTGCTGTGCGCACATTTGAATTTCTTAAGAACAGTTTTGTTTCAGCCCCCATTCTTGTGCAGCCAGACGTATCAAAACCCTTTGTTGTGGAAGTCGATGCATCTGAGGTTGGTGTGGGGGCGGTACTATTTCAAGGCTCATCCTTGAGTGGTTTGCGTCCTTGCGCCTATTTCTCCAAGAAACTGTCGTCCGCCGAACGTAACTACGATATCGGCAACAGGGAGTTGTTGGCAATCAAGTTGGCCTTTGAGGAATGGCGACACTTCTTGGAGGGGTCGGTACATCAGGTTACTGTTATTACCGACCATAAGAATCTGCTGTATTTGGAGTCAGCCAAGCGTCTGTCCCCAGGCAGGCTCGCTGGGCATTGTTTTTCACGCGGTTCAATTTTGTTGTCACTTACAGACTGGGGTCTAAAAACACTAAGGCGGATGCTCTGTCCAGGTGTTTTCCGGGGGGTGAACCTCGGGAGGATCCAGTACCCATCCTCCAAAAGGGTGTTGTGGTTTCGGCTCTCACTACCGAGGTTGAGGCTGAGATTGCCAAGGCTCAGGAGGAGGTACCATCTGAGCTTCCCATCAACAAATCTTTTGTACCGCTTCATCTCTGCCTAAAGGTTTTGGCGGAGCATCATGATGCTGTCCTGGCTGGCCACCCAGGGGTTAGAGGTACCTTGGAAATGGTGTCACGTCGGTTTTGGTGGCCCAAGATCCGACAGGATGTGGTCTCATACGTGTCAGCTTGTACCACGTGCGCTAGGGCTAAGACGCCCCGCTCCCGTCCTGTTGGCACACTACTTCCTCTTGAAGTACCTAGTAAGCCATGGACGGAAATCTCCATGGATTTCATCACTGATTTGCCCTCATCAGCTGGGAACATGGTCATCTTGGTGATTGTTGATCGGTTTTCAAAAATGTCGCACTTTGTGCCTTTGCCTTCGTTGCCTAACGCTAAGACTCTGGCTCAGGTATTTGTGCAGGAGGTGGTCAGACTTCATGGGGTTCCGTCTGACATCGTGTCTGATAGGGGGTCTCAGTTTGTGGCAAAATTTTGAAGAGCATTTTGCTCACGGCTGGGGATCAAGTTGTCTCATTCTTCAGCGTTTCATCCTCAGTCGAATGGTCAGACCGAACGTATGAACACAAAATTTGGAGTAGAACTTACGCTGCTTTGTTTCTGATAATCAGGAGGAGTGGTCGACGTTCCTTCCTTTGGCTGAGTTTGCCATCAATAATCACCGCCAGGAGTCTTCTGGGGAGTCTCCGTTTTTTTGTGTTTATGGGCTACATCCTCAGTTTTGTACCTTGAGTCAGAGGGGCTCTTCCGGCGTTCCGGAGGAGGATCAGTTAGGAGCACAATTATCATCAGTCTGGAGGAGAGTTAAACAGCGCCTGTTGAGTGTGGGTGCTAGGTACAAACGTGTGGCTGACAGTAGGCGTGTGCCAGGTCCGGTCCTGAGTGGGGATGACTGGGTGTGGTTATCCACAAAAAACATAAGACTCAAAATACCATCCCTTAAGGTTTATTGGTCCATTTAGGGTCACCGCCGTCATTAACCCAGTAGCGTACCGATTGGAGCTCCCTACGGTGTATAAGATACAGAACGTGTTCCACAGGTCTCTTCTAAAGAAGGTGGTGGGTTCTGTGGATGCGGCGCCTATGCCACCTCCAGTCATGGTGGATGGTAATTTGGAGTTTGAAGTCTCCAAGGTGGTTGACTCTCGTGTAGTGCGTCGTACTTTACAGTACTTGGTACACTGGCGTGGTTATGGGCCTGAGGAGAGGTCCTGGGTACCAGCCTCGGATATTCATGCGTATCGGCTGGTCAGGTTTTTTCATTGTCGCCATCCAGACAAGCCGGGTCCTATAAGCCGTGAGGGCCCTGGGGTCCCTCGTAGAAGGCGGGGTACTGTCATGTCGGACGCTGTTCAGACCAGGTCGTTCGACAGACAGCGGTAATTCCGCTTTTGACCACTATTTGCTCATTGGCGTCGGCTAGGTTTTTTTCCAGCTGTTCCAGGGTTAATTTACCTGATCCTCGGATTGGAAGCTGGGCCATGCCCATGGCCTTTAAATAGTCCTCTGGATCATTGGGCGTCGCCGATTATAGCTTCTGTCTTGCGTTGTTATCTCGGTCTGGAGTGGAGAGCTGGTTGTTGGAGAATCGTTGCTGGTGGTGTATTTTCCTTTGTCTTATTTACTCCTTCCTATATTTGTGTTTATTTTGCCCTGCACATTTATAGTGTATTCCTGAGTGACTGCGGCGTGGTGTATATTTTCCTTTATCCTTGTCTGTGCTTACTGTGGGTATTCGTGTATTACATTCACTGGGTGGAGGGCGGAGGTTTTCAGCTTAGGGTTGTAACAGGAGGCAGGGTGAGGTTCGAGGCCTGGACATGCACACCATCAGTGTAAACTTCAGGTAGAGGGTCAGTCAGCATTTCCCTAGTCTGAGGGAAATTGCAGGGGCCCGGGTTATTAGCTCTCACCCACCTAGTCTCCCCGTGACATTAATTCATAGTTTTGATGCTTTCAGTGTGAATGTACAATTTTCATAGTCATGAAAATACAGAAAAATCTTTAAATGAGAGGGTGTGTCCAAACGTTTGGCCTGTACTGTATATATGTAACTCAATCACATTGTGTAGTAGGTGGTATTTGCAACCTCTGCAGACGGACAAGTGTGGTGCTATTACTACATACGGATTGTTTCTAGGTTCTGGTTGGACACTTGTAGCGCGGTATTCTACGTTATTCAATTATATATATATATATATATATATATATATATATATATATATATATATATATTAAAATATACACACAACTATCACTAATTGTGGAAACTTCACACTAGACTTCAAGCAGCATGGACTGTGACCTCCTCACTCTTCCTTCAGACTCTGGGACCTTGATTTCTGAGGTCTAGTGTGAAGTATCCACAATCAGTGATGGTTTGGGGAGCCATGTCATCTGCTGGTGTAGGTCCACTGTGTTTTATCAAGTCAGCACAGCCATCTACCAGGAAATTTTAGAGCACTTCATGCCTCCCTCTGCCATCAAGCTTTTTGGAGATGGAAATTTCATTCTTCAGCAAGACTTGGCACCTGTCCACACTGCCAAAAGTACCAATACCTGGTGTTAGGGTTGACAGATTGCACTAAATAGATTTAATGAAGTGCAATCGCAACCCGGGGTCCACTGAGCAGAGATGTAAAACTTGTTGGTACTAGCACACCGGCGAGCACCTCTGTAAGCCTTTTATACGTGCAGCTCAAGTTCAGTCGGACAGGACCTTGCCCGTGGACCAATCCAGAGCTGCCACATCACCAGGGCAGCTGACGACTGGCCACCAATGAGACGTCGCCACATCATGAACATGCTCAGTAGGGTGATTTCTGGACTTAGTCTCCAGAGTGTTCGCTCTTCACTGTCTACCGCTGGTTACCATACGCTTGTCTGAAGAGCCAGCAGTAACCAGACGAATAGCACGAGACTGAGCAAGATGCTGGAACCGACGTCTATGCTCAGCAGCACCCGCAGCAATCAAAGCAGAATGGGAGACTGCAGATGCAAACAAGGCTTGGGATCTACCCCATGCAGAGGGAGAATCCTGGCGCCTAACACCTGGTTTACAAACAACAGTATCACTGTGCTTTATCGGCCTGCCAACACTCCTGACCTTAACCTCATAGAGAATCTATGTGGTATTGTCAAGAGGAAGATGAGATACACCAGACCCAACAATGTAGATGATCTGAAGGCTGCTATCAAAGCAACCTGGGCTTCCATAACACCTCAGCAGTGCCACAGATTGATCGCCTCACTGTCACACCACATTGATGCAAAAGGAGCCCCGACCAAGTAATGAGTTCATTTACTGAACATACATTTCAGTAGGCCAATATTTCAGATTTTAAAATTTTTTTTCAAGCCGGTGTTATAAAGTTTTCTATTTTACTAAGATAATGACTTTTGGGGGTTTTTATGGCTGTAAGCCATAATCATCAATATTATCAGAAATAAACATGATAAATAGATCACTCTGTTTGTAATGACTATATAAAATATGATTTTCGCTTTTTGTAATGAAGAACTGAAATAAATTAACTTTTTGATGATATTCTAATTTTGTGAGATGCACTTGTACTGTGCTGGAGAAAGTAAAACTCTGGATTTTATATCACTGTTGCCATTAGGCTTAGAGAACCATATCTCCCCTCTATTACGCTACCAGTGACTGTCACATATTCCCCCCTCTGCGTGAAGTCGGGGATTTTGGCATCTTCACTGGTTAAGCAAGGGACTCTGAACAGGGCATCTGTGTTCCCAAGCAACCTTCCTGGCCTGTGCTCCACATGGAAAGTGAAGTCCTGGAGCACCAGAAACCACCTAGTTACCTTGGCATTCTTCCCCTTCTTTTACCTCATCCATCTCAGGGGTGCATGATCTGATACTAGCCTCAACTTACGGCCTAGCAGGTAGTACCTCATGGTGTCAATCACCCATTTGATGGCCAAGAACTCTTTCTCCACGATGGCATAGTTCTTCTCACAGGAGGAGAGTTTCCTACTTACGTACAGGACTGGGTGTTCGTCCCCATCTATTTCCAGGGACAGCACAGCTCCTAAATCGACTTCGGAGGCATCCCTCTGGAGCACAAACTCCTTTGTCAAGCCTGGTACGACCAAGGCTGGCTGTCAGCACAGGACGAGCTTCAACTCCTGGAATGCCATTTCTGCTTCACAGGACCATTTGACCATCGTCGACTTTGTGCCCTTGAGAAAATCAGTCAGGGGGCAGCGATCATGGTGAAATTCAGGCTATATATCCCACAATTCCCATAAACACCCAAACCTGCTTGTAGAAGAACAGCTTTTGCCACTTTTAGATTCTTCACTTTGTCTACTTGCGGCTTTATTTCACCCCTTCTGTGTTTGTAGCCCAAGCTTTTTGCCTCTTCTTTCCCAAGAGTGCACTTCTTTGGGTTTATAGTAAACCCTGCCTTTCTCAGTGCATCCAGTACCACCTGTTATGATCTGGTGGCCTAGGAGCAGCATGAGACGTACTCTGGAGAAGGTGGTACCTGTACTGACCGCAGACCCTGAACTTAACACCGCAACTAGAAGTAGCCGTGGAATGTACCTAACACTCCCTAGACATCTCGACACAGCAGGAGGACTAAATACCCCTAGAGATAGAAAAGGTAGAAAAGGGAAAACTATCTGGCCTCAGAGAAAATCCCCAAAGGATAGACAGCCCCCCACAAACACTGACTGTGAGAGGAGAGGGAAATAACATACGCAGACTGAAATCAGGATTTAGCAAAGGAGGCCACTCTAGCTAAATAGAAAGGATAGGACAGAGTACTATGCGGTCAGTATTAAAACACTAGAAAATATCCACCACAGAAAATACAAAATCTCCACATCTAACTAAAGATATGGAGGGTATATCTGCATCTCCAGAGATACCAGCTTGGCTAAACAAATCCTTATACAGACCAAGCTGGACAAGACAAAACATGGAAAAGAACTGAACAATAAGGCCCACAGCATGTGGACTGCAAAAATCAAAGCCAGAACTTATCTTTGTTGAAAAGAACAGCAAAGCAGGAGAGACCAGGCACGGATGTGAATCCTCCAGGAACAATGGACAACTGGCACTGACTAAAGGGTCAAGCAAGACTAAATAGCCCCGTCAAAATTGCAATAAGTGGACACACCTGATGAATGCAGCGATCCAAAGACAGCAGCGCTACCACTTATAACCACCGGAGGGAGCCCAAGAGCAGAATTCACAACAACCACCTGGACCTTCTGCAGGTGACTTCTCCAATCAGGGCTGAAGATCATGATGTCGTCCAAAAAAGCGGTGTCACACTTCTTGTGAGGGGCTAGGATCCAGTCCATAGCCCTTTGGAAGGTACAGTAGCTGGGGCTCCTTTTAGCCTGAAAGGCATTCTGGTATACTGGAAGCATCTACCAGGTGTAGAGAAGGACATTTTCTCCTTGGCACTTGGGGACAGGAGAATCTACCAGTACCCTTTTGTTTGTTCCAGGGAGGTGATGTATCTGTCTGACCCTAACCCCTTAATGAGCTCATCAACCCGGGGCATTGGATACATGTCAAACTTTGAAACCTCATTTAGCTTCCTGTAATCATTACGGAAGTGCCACTCTCCATCGGGCTTTGGCACCAGGACAATAGGGCCAACCGCTCTTTGACACCTTGATAACACCTAGGTTCAACATTCTTTTCACCTCCTGGGAGACCACCTCGCGGCGGGCTTCAGGAATCTGATACAGCCTCTGATTCACACTCACATGAGGTTCAGTCAAGATCTCGTGCTTCACAACCTGCATACAACCTGGTAGCTTTGGAAACAGGTCCCGGCTCCGCTGAAGCAGCTCACGACACTGTTGTTTCTGGGCCGGCGACATTGTCTCTGCTACTGTGACATCCTCGACCCTGGCTTGAGCAGGTTGATGTGGTACACTTGGTACAGCTTTCGTCTCTCTGGTTGGTGAACCTTGTAGTTGTTGTCACTTAACTTCTCGACCACCTCGAGAACAACAGGTACAGCAGTAGGCAATCCCAGTCTCAGTCATCTCTCTCCATGACCCTCTTAAGCATGGACTTCAACATCTTGTTAAGTCTCTCGACCAGGCCATCTGTCTGCTGATGGTACACTGACGTGTGGAGTTGTGTAACCTGGAGAGCCTAACACAACTTCCTCATCACTTTGGACATAAACAGGGTGCCTTGGTCTGTCAGTATCTCTTTCGACAGGCCAGTCCGAGAAAAAATATGGACTAACTCTCAGGCTATGCTCCTGGCAGAGGAGTTTCTAAGGGGTGCCACCTCCAGGTACAGTGTTGCATAGTCCATCACTACAAGAATGTATTGGTGCCCTCTGTCGGACTTAACCAGGGGCCCCACAAGATCCATGGCAATCCTGTCAAATGGGACCTCTGTAATGGGCAATGGCACTAGGGGCCTTCAGAAATGGGACACGGGAGCTGTAAGCGGTAGGGCAAGACCGGCAGTATTTAGCAATATCCCTGTGACACCCAGGCCAGTAGAACCTCCTAATGACCCATTCTTGTGTTTTGCCTACTCCCAGATGTCCACCCAAGATATGGGAATGGGCCAGGTCTAAAACCCTACACCTATAGGGACTTGGTACTAACAGCTGCTCTACCACTTCTTCTCTTAGCTTAGTGACCCCATACAGCAGCTCTCCATTTATTACAGAATGTGGAAACCTGGTGTCAGCCCCCAGCTCTTGGGCATCCTCATTTATCATGGACACAATTTCCAACACCCCTTTTATGTTAAGATCCCGAATTTGAGCAGTCTCAAAATTTCCACCATAAACCCCCAGTTCAGGAATCTCGGCCTCACTGGTCATCGCCTAGTCCTCGTCACCAGCCAGGACACACAAGGGGAACTCATCCACTTCCAACTACGATGGGATTTCCGCAGAGTTGAGCTGGCTTCCGTCTGTGACATTCGGTATCCCCGATTTCCCCCACAAGTCCCAGAACAGGCTAATGTACCGCCATCTTATCACAGGGTGTAGCAAGTCTTTAACCACCCCAACCTCATGCGACTCAACTAGTGTTGAGCGATACCTTCCGATATCGGAAAGTATCGGTATCGGATTGGATCAGCCGATATTCAAAATATATCGGATATCACCGATACAGATACCCGATACCAATGCAAGTCAATGGGACCAAAATATCGGAATTAAAATAAACCCTTCCTTTCCTTGTAGGTTCATTCTACATGAAGGAAAACAACTACAAATAATGTAGGATGTATTGGGGGAGGTGGAGGAGACATTAAAGGCATAGAGGTTTAGCCCAATCAAATAGAATAGCAGGAATTTTAATTTATTTTTTTTTCAACGTTCGGAGTTACAAAGATATTGACTATGGTAAGATTTTTTTTATTTTGTCAGATATTGATGTTTCACTACTTCCATGCCCTTCACCTTCTTTTTCTACTTCTCCGACACTTTCTTCTTCATCATCCTCAGCAGCAGCATCTTTGACATCAACTTCTTCTTCACCTTATTCATCTTCTTCTTCATCTTCAACCTATTATTTTTTTTGTTACATTCTTCATATTCTTTTTATTAAACTATTCTTCTTCTTCATATTCTACTTCTTCATCATATTCTTATTTGTGACAGGCATTCCTGTAGTTGTTATCTATAACAGTTTGAAGATTACACCTTCCGTTCTGCCTGTCACAAAAGAGTTACAACAGGATTTGTCTGCAATCAGTTAGGCCTGCAGCAGCAGGCTTTTTCCAGGGGCACCACGAGGAGGAACGAACTCACCCCCATACACTGCTTAGTCTTCTTCTGCTTATAATTTAGATAATATCTTTTGCTCTGATGTTTAGTCTTATGCATAATGTTCTTCTGCTCTTTGTTCTGCAGCCTCTTGTTCTTCTGCTTCTCGGTCTTCCGTGTCGTCGTCTTTAGGGTCTTGAACTTGGAAATGTAGCAGAAGGTACAAGAAGGCTGAGCAAATGCCGAGAACCAGCTGATGGAACTGGAACTTGGATGGTTACCCGAAGGTCCAAGAGCCAATGGAACTACCGAGGACCAGCTGACGTTACTGGAACCCAGTTACTAAGCAGGAGGTACCCGTGCCAGAAAGCACTACCAAGGACAACCTGACGTTGGTGGAACTCGGATACCCAGAAGGAGGCACCTTAGCCAAACACTCTGCCCGGAACCAGCTGACGGTACTGGAACCAGGATAAGGAGCAGAAGGTACAAGAGCAAAAGACACTGCCGAGAAGCAGCTGATGGTTCTGGAACCCGGATGGGTAGCCGAAGGTACAAGAGCCAATGGAACTACCGAGGACCAGCTGATGTTACTGGAACCCGGTTACTAAGCAGGAGGTACCCGTGCCAGAAAGCACTACCAAGGACCACCTGACGTTGTTGGAACTCTGATACCCAGAAGGAGGCACCTAAGCCAAAGGCTCTGCCCGGAACCAGCTGACGGTACTGGAACCAGGATGGGGAGCAGAAGGTACAAGAGCAAAAGACACTGCCGAGAACCAGCTGACTGTACTGGAACCCAGATGGGTAGCCGAAGGTACAAGAGCCAATGGAACTACAGAGGACCAGCTGACATTACTGGAACCCGGTTAGTAAGCAGGAGGTACCTGTGCCAGAAAGCACTACCAAGGACCAAATGACATTGGTGGAACTTGGATACCCAGAAGGAGGCACCTAAGCCAAAGGCTCTGCCCGGAACCAGCTGACGGTCCTGGAACCAGGGGGACGTATTCAAGATTGTCTTCCTAGAGCCCCAACTAGTGGTGTTGGAGCCAAGGGTCAGCAGGAGGAGCAGAGTGTAGGCCTGAAGCCTGCACTGGAGGCAGCTTAGTGTCTGTTGTGTCTGCGTGGCGTTTGCAGGAAAAGTTGCCGGCGACACAGCAGGGGAACAGCTGGCTTTACTGAACCCCACTGACACAGTGGCGAGTGTTTTTCTCTGTGCAGCCAGCACTTCCGAGCACCAACTGGCTGTGTTAGAGCCCAGGGAATTAAGGAGGAGCAGAGGAGCAGAGTGTAGGCCGAAGCCTGCACTGGAGGCAGCTTAGTGTCTGTTGTGTCTGCGTGGCGTTTACAGGACACGTTGCCGGCTACACAACAGGGGTTCAGCTGGCGTTGCTGAACCTCACTGACACAGTAGCGAGGCGAGTGTTTTTCTCTGTGCAGCCAGCTCTTCCGAGCAGCAACTAGCGGTGTTGGAGCCCAGGGTCAGCAGGAGGAACAGAGTGTAGGCCGAAGCCTGCACTGGAGTCAGCTTAGTATCTGTTGTGTCTGCATGGCGTTTGCAGGACACGTTGCTGGCTACACAGCAGGGGAACAGCTGGTGTTACTGAACCCGACTGACACAGTGGCGAGTGTTTTTCTCTTTGCAGCTAGCACTTCCGAGCAACAACTGGCGGTGTTAGAGCCCAGGGAATCAAGGAGGAGCAGAGTGTAGGCCGAAGCCTGCACTGGAGGCAGCTTAATATCTGTTGTGTCTGCGTGGTGTTTGCAGGGCACGTTGCAGGCTACACAGCAGGGGAACAGCTGACATTACTGAACCCCACTGACACAGTGGCGAGTGTTTTTCTCTGTGCAGCCAGCACTTCCGAGCACCATCTGGCGGTGTTAGAGCCCAGGGAATCAAGGAGGAACAGAGTGTAGGCCGAAGCCTGACTGGAGGAAGTTGAAAGGGAACCTTTAACCCCCCCCCAAGGCGTTTGTAGCTGAAAGAGCAAGCTTGTGCAGCACTAAGGATGCAAAAGGAAAAGGTGGCTCTTTTAATTGTGCTCCTTGCAAACGCAGAACTAAACACTTATAAAATGTGTCCCCTGATACCGTGAAACCGTCCCGGAGGTGGGACTTTCCTTCAAAATGGGACGCAGCACAGCCATCATTCCTACCCCCTTGGTGCCGTGCGCCACCTCCTCAGCGTTGAATGAATCTGTCCCCTAGCCTGGTCTGTTATGTTCAACCTTGGCCATGCGCAGTTAGCGCAGCCCGTCTTCTGACATCATTTGGTGTCAGGCTGGCTGCGCCTGTGCAGACGCGCTGCCCGAGATCCCGCCTGGCAGTGTCGTCTAATGTAATTACACTGCGGGCCTGGGATCCATGGGCATGCACAGTGCATATCTTCGCCTCTCACTCCCCTCCTTCCGGCTTCTTCAGACTGTGCGGCGTCACGGCTGTGGCATGCTATTAGGAATCAGTTGATGGCGCACAGTCTGAAGAAGGCGGAGGGAGATGAGTGAGAGCCTGAGGTGAAGATATGCACTGAACATGCCCATGCATCCCAGGCCCGCAGTGTGATTATATCAGAAGAGACTGCGAGGCGGGATCTCAGGCTGCACGGCCGCACAGGCGCAGGCAGCCTGACAACAAATGATGTCAGAAGACGGGCAGCACTGAATGCGCATGGCCAAGGTTGAACATAACAGCGCAGGCTACGGGACAGAATCAAACAACGCTGAGGAGGCTGCGCACGGCACCAAGGGGGTAGGAATGACGCCTGTGCTGCTTCCCATTACGAAGGAAAGTACCACCTCCGGGACGGTTTCGCAGTGTGAGGGGACACAATTCATAAGTGTTAGGTTCAGCATATGCAAGGAGCACAACAAAAAGAGGCACCTTTTCCTTGTGCAGCATTACTGCTGCACAAGTTGGCTCTTTCAGTAACAAACGCCTGGGGGGGGACAGGTTCCCTTAAATTTCAGTTGTGGTGTCAGCGTGGCGTTCGCAGGACACATTGCCGCAACACAGCAGGGGAGCAGCTGGCGTTACTGAACCCCAATAACAGAGGAGCAACTGTTGACTGTGCAGACAGCACTTCCGGACAGCAACTGGCGGTATTGGAGCCCAGGGAATGCAGGAGGAGCAGGCTAGAGTTATTGCTGCAACACAGCAGGGGAGCAGCTGGCGTTACTGAACCCCAATAACAGAGGAGCAAATGTTGACTGTGCAGACAGCTCTTCCGGACAGCAACTGGCGGTGTTGGAGCCCAGGGAATGCAGGAGGAGCAGAGTGTAGGCCTGAGACTTAATTGGAGCAAGATGAAAGGGAACCTTTAACCCCCCCAGGCGTTTGTAGCTGAAAGAGCCACCTTGTGCAGCACTAATGCTGCAAAAGGAAAAGGTGACTCTTTTAATTATGCTACTTGCAAACGCAGAACTAAAGACTTAGAAAATGTGTCCCCTGATACCGTGAAACCGTCCCGGAGGTGCAGTGCATATCTTTGCCTCTCACTCCCCTCCTTCTGGCTTCTTCAGACTGTGCGGCGTCACGGCCGTGGCATGCTATTAGGGATCAGCTGATGGCGCACAGTCTGAAGAAGGCGGAGGGAGAGGAGTGAGAGTCTGAGGTGAAGATATGCACTGCGCATGCCCATGGATCCCAGGCCCCCAGTGTGATTAAATCAGAAGAGACTGCGAGGCGGGATCTCGGGCAGTGCGGCCGCACAGGCGCAGCCAGCCTGACAACAAATGATATCAGAAGATGGGCAGCGCTAAGTGCGCATGGCCAAGGGATAACATAACAGCGCAGGCTACGGGACAGATTCAAACAACGTTGAGAAGGCGGCGCACGGCACCAAGGGGGTTGGAATGACAGCTGTGCTGCGTCCCATTACGAAGTAAAGTCCCACCTCCGGAACGGTCTCATGGTATCAGGGGACACATTTTATAAGTGTTAAGTTCTGCGTGTACAAGGAGCTAAACTAAAAGAGCTACCTTTTCCTTGTGCAGCATTACGGCTGCACAAGGTGGCTCTTTCAGTAACAAACGCCTGGGGGGGGGACAGGTTCCCTTAAATTTCAGTTGTGGTGTCAGCGTGGCGGTTGCAGGACACATTGCCGGCTACACAGCTGGGGATCAGCTGACGTTGCTGACTGTGCAGACGGCACTTCTGAGCATCAACTGGCGGTGTTGGAGCCCAGGGATTACAGTTTGGGAGGTAGAAACATGAACGCAACAGGAGACCTGGATACTGTAGCCAACCAATTATTTAATCTGGAAGAGGAGTGGCAAATTCCTGCGAGATCCAGTCCTTGTTCATTTTTAGAAAAGTAAGCCGGTCAACGTTATCGGAGGATAGTCGCATGCGACGGTCTGTTAGTACACCACCTGCGGCACTAAAGACGCGTTCCGATAATACACTAGCAGCAGGGCAAGCCAGCGCCTCCAATGCATACTGGCTTAGCTCTGGCCATGTATCCAGCTTAGAGACCCAAAATTTGAAGGGGAAAGAGCCGTCTGGGAGTACAGTAAGAGGGCAAGTGTCACGGGAAGCCTAGGTAGGCAAGAGCTAATAACCCAGGCCCCTGCGATCTCCCTCAACTCTAGGAAACCCTGACTGACCCTCTCCCAGAGTTTACACTGATGGTGTGCATGTCTGGGCCTCCATCCTCACCCTGTCTCCTGTTTCAACCCTAGGCTGAAACCACCACCCACCACCCAGTGAAGAGACCACACACCAATACCCACAGTTAGCACAGACAAGAATAACGGAAAATATGCACCACGCCGCAGTCACACAGGAATACAATATAAGTGCACAGGGCAAAACAAATACAAATAAAGGAAGGAGAAAATATGACAAAGGGAAAATCACCACCAGATATGAAACTCCTTCTCCTAGACCACCACTCCAGACCGAGATAACCAAGCACAAGACAGAAGCTATAATCGGCGACGCCCAATGTTCAGAAGAACTATTTAGAGGCAGTGGGCGTGACCCAACTTTCAATCCAAGCACCAGCTAAATGAACCCCGGACCAGCTAGATAAAATCTAGCCGACGCCACTGAGCGCATAGTGGACAAAAGCGGAAATACCGCTGTCTGACGAACGCCCTAGTATGAACAGCGTCCGACATGACAGCAAGACATGTAGTCTGTCACCATCTGACCGAAACATTGCCTCCTGCTGACTGGAGCCCTCTGTGATGGTGTAGACATGTGTGGTGGGCACACAAAACTGTGCCACAGTTGGGCCATACTGGTCTTGCCTTGTGCTGAGGCACTGCTTCTGCTCCCTCTTTGTGCAGAGCTTCCGTCACTGCCTCGACGCACCAAGCTGCTTTGTAAAGCACTAGCAGCACTGCTCTCATTTGGACTGGAGAAGATGATGGAATTCACCAGTGTGTCTTGGTACTCCCGCATTTTACGCTCCCGGTTCAACGGTGTTATGAGGCTTTGTAAGTTGTCCCAGTAGCGAGGATCTAGGACGGTGTACACCCAATAATCAGCCGTGTTGAGAATGTGGGCGCTGCGGTGGTCGTTTCTCAGGCACTGCAGCATGTAATGAGCCATGTGCTGCAGACTGCCAACTGGCCAAGAAACGCTGTCCCCTGCTTGAGGCGTGATCTCTGCCTGCTCTGCATCACCCCACCCTCGCTCTACACACTGACTACTGGAGAATTGTGTAACTCCCTCCTCTGGACCGATGTCTTCCTCCTCCATTGACTCCTCCTCATCCTCCTCACAATGTGTCCCCTGCCTAGGCTTTTGTGAGGAACAACGTAGCGCTGACTGTCCAGAAGCTGATGGAATTGGTGACTAGGTTTGAGCGAAACGGATCGTTCATTTTCATAAGTCGCCGACTTTTGGCAAAGTCGGCGTCTCATGAAACCGACCCGATCCCTGTGTCTGCCATGCGGTACGCGACTTTGGCGCCAAAGTCGCGTTTCAATGACGCTAAAAGCGCCATTTCTCAGCCAATGAAGGTGGACGCAGAGTGTGGGCAGCGTGATGACATAGATCTCAGTCCCCACCATCTTAGAGAAGGGCATTGCAGTGATTGGCCTGCTTTCTGCCGCGTCACAGGGGCTATAAAGGGGCGTTCCCGCCGACCGCCATCTTACTGCTGCTGATCTGAGCGTAGGGAGAGGTTGCTGCCGCTTCTTCAGAAGCAGGGATAGTGATAGGCAGGGTACATAAAGCCACAAACCGCTTGTGCTGTAGTGATTTCCACTGTCCAACACCACCTTTTGTTTGCAGGGACAGTGAAAGCTACTTTTTTTTTTCCTCAGCGCTGTAGCTCATTGGGCTGCCCTAGAAGGCTCCCTGATAGCTGTGTTGCTGTGTGTGTACGCCGCTGTGCAAACCAACTGCTTTTTTCAAAGCACAAATCCTGTATTTCCTTCCTTTCTGCACAGCTATCTCGTGTGTTTGTCCCCACTTTTGTGTGCAGCAGTCCTTTTTATAGCTGGCTGCCATACTTTCCTGAGATTACTGCAGGGAGATAAAGATTGGCAAGTCTGCCTCTGTGCCAGTCCTGTGTGTGGCATCTGTCTCTCATTGTGTGCCACCGAAACCACTGTGTAATACTGGCCTTTTTTTTTTTTTTTCTAAATTCTCCCTTTTAAAAAAAAAATAATTAGTGGGAGATAAAGATTGGCAAGTCTGCCGCTGTGCCAGTCCTGTGTGTGGCATCTGTCTCTCATTGTGTGCCACCGAAAACCACTGTGTAATACTTGGCCATATATTTTTTTGGGTAAATTCTCCCTTTTAAAAAAAAAAATAATTAGTGGGAGATAAAGATTGGCAAGTCTGCCGCTGTGCCAGTCCTGTGTGTGGCATCTGTCTCTCATTGTGTGCCACCAAAAACCTAGTGTGTAATATTGTTTTTTTTTTTGTTTTTTTTACATTCTCCCATAAAAAAAAAATAGTGGGAGATTAAGATTGGCATTTCTGCTTGAGTTCTGTCTCAAATTATTGGGGCACAGAAAACCTAGTGTGTAACATTGGGCCTGATTTTCCTTTCAGTGTCAGGCACCTATAAAGGTATATATAAATCCAACAGAAGTTTGAGTTCACCTTATAAGTTGTTTTACAGTAACAAATACCGTTACTTTGGTTACATTTTGCAAACAATGAGGAAGTCTAGTGGAAGAGGTCGTGGCCGTGGGCGGTCATTGTCAGCTGGTAATGATGGTAGTGGTGGTGGAGCATCAGGTGGTCGTGGTAAAAGCAGTACAGCACCTAAGTCTCGAGTTGTTGAGCCAGGTTCGTTGTCTGGCTACACAAGGCCTCGAACGCTCTCTTTTCTGGGAGTCAGAAAACCACTTTTGAAGCCGGAGCAGGAGGAACAAGTATTGGCTTTCATTGCCGACTCTGCCTCTAACTCTTTCGCCTCCTCCTCAGAAAGTGCAAAATGTCAGAGCAGTGCATCGTCAGTGGATGCTCCCGGTCAGGAACAAGTCGCTTCCTTGTGTCCTTCACCCAGAACAACAGTGAAGGATGCGTCAGTCGACAGAACAGGTTACTCCATGGAGCTCTTTACACATACCGTTCCTGGGTTAGACAGTGAAACATTTAACAGGCCATGCCCATTCGAAGTTGAATCGGACATGGAGTGCACAGATGCACAGCCACAGCCAGATTACTATGCTGTTCCTTTGACTCAGACCAGAACATTGCCCTCGCAGTGTACTGAGGCAGAATCAAACCCAGCGGAGACTATGGTGCCCCGTCACGAACGCAATACCACCGGCTTACACGGTGACACAGACGAAGTTGCACACGACATAGAAGAGGAGGTCATAGATGACCCAGTTGTTGACCCCGATTGGCAGCCATTGGGGGAACAGGGTGCAGGCGGCAGTAGTTCTGAAGCGGAGGAGGAGGAGCCGCAGCAGGCATCAACATCACAACAGGTTCCATCTGCCGGGCCCGTATCTGGAAAAAAACGCGTGGCAAAACCAAAAGCAGTTAGAGGACAGCGTGGCCATCCGGTTAAAGAAGCTCAGTCTGCAGTGCCTGAAAAGGTATCCGATAGTAGAAAGAGTGCAGTCTGGCATTTTTTTAAACAACATCCAAATGATCAGCGCAAAGTCATCTGTCAAAAATGTTCAACTACCTTAAGCAGAGGTCAGAATCTTAAAAGTCTAAATACAAGTTGCATGCATAGACACTTATCCACCATGCATTTGCAAGCCTGGACTAACTACCAAACGTCCCTAAAGGTTGCAGCACCCTCGGCCAATGAAGCTAGTCAGCAATGCTACATCCCTTCCCTCACTGTCAACCCACCATTTCCTGCACCACCTGCAGTATCTGTGCAGCTTTCGTCGCCAGGCCAAAGCAGTCAGGGAATCACCAGGTTTGCAGTAGGAAACACTGCATGTAGGGCACCGGCAAGAATACCATCTCCAACCCTCTCTCAGTCACCCATGTCCACCGGCACCACCGCTAGTTCCACGATCTCCAGCTCTCCAGTCCAGCTCACCCTACATGAGACTCTTGTTAGGAAAAGGAAGTACTCATCCTCGCATCTGCGTACACAGGGTTTGAACGCCCACATTGCTAGACTAATCTCATTAGAGATGATGCCCTACCGGTTAGTTGAAAGCAAAGCTTTCAAAGCGCTGATGGACTACGCTGTACCACGCTACGAGCTACCCAGTCGGCACTTCTTTTCTAGAAAAGCCATCCCAGCCCTCCAACAGCATGTTAAAGACCGCATCGTCCATGCACTCAGGCAGTCTGTGACTACAAAGGTGCACCTGACAACAGATGCATGGACCAGTAGGCATGGCCAGGGATGTTACGTGTCCATCATGGCACACTGGGTGAATGTGGTGGATGCAGGGTCCACAGGGGACAGCAATATTGGGACAGTTCTGCCTAGCCCACGGTCAAGGAAAGAGTTGGCTGTAGGCGTTCGCCCCCCCTCCTCCTCTTCCTCGTCCTCCTGCAGAAGTGAGAGCTTGTCCACGGACCGCAGTCGCACATCCACTCCATCCGCAGCTGCCACTGTTGCACACCAGGTGTGCCATTATGGGACAACTAGTGGCAAGCGGCAGCAGGCTGTATTGGCAATGAAGTGTTTGGGCGACAGCAGACACACCGCGGAAGTTCTGTCCGAGTTCTTGCAGAAAGAAACTCAGTCATGGCTGGGCACTGTACATCTTGAGGCAGGCAAGGTAGTGAGTTATAACGGAAGGAATTTCATGGCTGCCATAGCCCTTTCCCAACTGAAACACATTCCTTGCCTGGCTCACACCTTAAGCCTGGTGGTGCAGTGCTTCCTGAAAAGTTATCCGGGGTTACCCAACCTGCTCCTCAAAGTGCGCAGACTTTGCTCGCATATCCGCCGTTCGCCCGTACACTCCAGCCGTATGCAGAACTATCAGCGTTCTTTGAACCTTCCTCAGCATCGCCTAATCATCGACGTTGCAACAAGGTGGAACTCCACACTGCACATGCTTCAGAGAGTGTGTGAACAGAGGCGTGCTATTATGTATTTGTGGGAGGATACACGGCCAGGCAGTTGGATGGCAGACATGGAGTTGTCAGGTGTGCAGTGGTCGAAGCTACAAGACCTGTGTCAAGTCCTTCAGTGTTTTGAGGAATGCACACGGCTGGTTAGTGCAGACAACGCCATAATAAGCATGAGCATCCCCCTAATGCGTCTGCTGATGCAAAGTTGACGCACATAAAGGAACAGGCGTCTGCAGCCGAGGAAGAGGAAAGCCTTGATGACAGTCAGCCATTGTCTGGTCAGGGCCGTGTAGAGGACGCGGTAGCGGGCGAAGAGGAGGAGGAGGACGAGGAGGATGATGGGGATGAGTACTTTTTTAATGAGGAAGCTTCTCCTGGGCCAACAGAAATTAGTGGCGTTGCAAGGCCGGGTTCTGTTTTTTTAAGGGAGACAAGAGACGTAGATTTGCCTGTAACTGCCCCTCAAACCAGCACAACCGCAGATTTGCCAACTGGAACTTTGGCCCACATGGCAGATTATGCCTTATGTATCCTCAAAAAGGACCCACGCATTATTAAAATGATGAGCGATGACGATTACTGGTTGGCCTGCATCCTTGACCCTCGCTATAAAGGCAAATTGCAAAATATTATGCCACATGAGAACCTCGAACAAATATTAGCAACCAAACAAGCTACTCTTGTAGACCGTTTGATTCAGGCATTCCCAGCACACAGCGCCGGTGATGGTTCTCACACAAGCAACAGGGGGCTACAGGGCAGAGGTGTTAGAGGTGCACAGATCAGAAGTGGCGTTGGACAGAGGGGTTTTCTGACCAGGTTGTGGAGTGATTTTGCAATGACCGCAGAGAGGACAGGTACTGCAGCATCTATTCAAAGTGACACGAGACAACATTTGTCCAGTATGGTTACTAACTATTTTTCATCCCTTATAGATGTTCTCCCTCAACCGTCATTCCCATTTGCTTACTGGGCATCCAAATTAGACACCTGGCCTGAATTGGCAGAATATGCATTGCAGGAGCTTGCTTGCCCAGCAGCTAGTGTGCTATCAGAAAGAGTATTCAGTGCTGCTGGTTCAATATTAACCGAAAAAAGGACTCGTCTGGCTACCCAAAATGTGGATGATCTCACCTTCATTAAAATGAACCACTCCTGGATTTCAAATTATTTTGCCCCACCTTTCCCGGCTGACACCTAGCTTTCCTATAAAAAGGTCTTGCTTGTGGACTGGTCTTACTGAGTGTTCCAATCTCTTAATTTGCAGCAGCTGTTTGTCCAGCATACGACATGTTTACACCTCCCACAATGGGAAAATTCCCCCCACGGGGCCGTGGTCTCACCACTTGGCGCAAGCACCCGTTACAGTGCTGTTAGTCTGAAGAGGTGGGTGTGCCCGCTTTTGGTCGACGGCACTGCCACTGGGTCCCTCATACTACAATGAAGTGTCTCTGGCGGTGGTGGTGCGCACCCAACGTCAGACACACCGTTGTAACATGAGGGGCCCTGGGACGGTACCGCCGGCCACAAGAGAGTTCCCCCCCCCCAAGCTCAAACTGTGCTCTACCACGTGCAAAATTATCTCACTCAGCTCCATCAATGTTTAGTCTGTGCGCTGACATCATTCAATGCCTGGCACTGACAATACCAATTTGTTGACATCTATGATGCTAGTTAAAGTAGTCTGGGTCAGTGTCCTATATTGACACCAATAAATACTTACTGCCAAATTACTTTGTCAGAAACTCAGCAGATGAGCCCACCCCTGTACCTAAGTATGCCACACTTTTTTTTGTTGTTGTTTTGCGAGACATTAACATCTATTTATTTTTTGTGAGTAATAACTGTGTCAGACACTCCTTGCAATCCTCCTCCGCTGACCACAATGCTGCCTGTGTATCCATGTAACTGATTTAAAACTGCCATGAGACTAATTTTTGTTATTTTAGGCCTTCTTTAGCCTGTCTGCGGTCCCTCCTTGCAATACTCCTCCACTGACCACAATGCTGCCTGTGTATCCATGTAACCGATTTAAAACTGCCATGAGACAAATTTTTGTCATTTTAGGCCTTCATTAGCCTGTCTGCTGTCCCTCCTTGCAATACTCCTCCACTGACCACAATGCTGCCTGTGTATCCATGTAACCGATTTAAAACTGCCATGAGACTAATTTTTGTTATTTGAGGCCTTCGTTAGCCTGTCTGCGGTCCCTCCTTGCAATATTCCTCCACTGACCACAATGCTGCCTGTGTATCCATGTAACCGATTTAAAACTGCCATGAGACTAATTTTTGTTATTTTAGGCCTTCATTAGCCTGTCTGCTGTCCCTCCTTGCAATACTCCTCCACTGACCACAATGCTGCCTGTGTATCCATGTAACCGATTTAAAACTGCCTTGATACTAATTTTTGTTATTTGAGGCCTTCGTTAGCCTGTCTGCGGTCCCTCCTTGCAATACTCGTCCACTGACCACAATGCTGCCTGTGTATCCATGTAACCGATTTAAAACTGCCATGAGACTAATTTTTGTTATTTTAGGCCTTCATTAGCCTGTCTGCTGTCCCTCCTTGCAATACTCCTCCACTGACCACAATGCTGCCTGTGTATCCATGTAACCGATTTAAAACTGCCATGAGACTAATTTTTGTTATTTTAGGCCTTCATTAGCCTGTCTGCTGTCCCTCCTTGCCATACTCCTCCACTGACCACAATGCTGCCTGTGTATCCATGTAACCGATTTAAAACTGCCATGAGACTAATTTTTGTTATTTTAGGCCTTCATTAGCCTGTCTGCTGTCCCTCCTTGCAATACTCCTCCACTGACCACAATGCTGCCTGTGTATCCATGTAACCGATTTAAAACTGCCATGAGACTAATTTTTGTTATTTGAGGCCTTCGTTAGCCTGTTTGCGGTCCCTCCTTGCAATACTCCTCCACTGACCACACCAATGCTTCCCGTGTACCCCTGGAACCTATTTAAAAGTTCATAGAGCCTATTTATATATTTTATTTAATATTAATAAAGCCATGATGGACTACGCTGTACCACGCTACAAGCTAACCAGTAGACACTTCTTTTGCGAGAAAAGCCATCCCAACCCTCCACCAGCATGTAAAAGACCGCATTGTCCATGCACTCTGGCAATCTGTGAGTACAAAGGTGCACCTGACAACAGACGCATGGACCTGTAGGCATGGCCACGGAAGGTTACGTGTCCATTACGGCGCAATGGGTTAATGTGGTGGATGCATGGTCCACAGGGGACAGCCTACTAAGTCTGTCTGCAGTCCCTAATTCAAATTGTCCTCCACTGTCTAAATCTGAGCTTCAACCTTCTGGCTCTCATTAAGTGCTGTTTTTTAAAAAATTTGGTGGTTAGAGCCTACTAATGGTGTCTGCCCCTCCCTGGTGTTTGTCCTCAACTGTATAAACCTGAGCTTCAACCTTCTGGCTTTCGGCCTATAGTATCAGATATTAAACTGCATTTGGCCTTCAACTTTGGTTATGGCCTACTAACGGTGTCTGCCGCTCCCTGGTGTTTTCCTCAACTGAATAAATCTGAGCTTCCACCTTCTGGCTCTCATTAAGTGATGTTTTTTAAAAAATTTGGTGGTTAGGGCCTACTAAGGTGTCTGCCGCTCCCTGGTGTTTTCCTCAACTGAATAAATCTGAGCTTCAACCTTCTGGCTCTCATTAAGTGATGTTTTTTTAAAAATTTGTTGGTTAGGGCCTACTAACGGTGTCTGCCCCTCCCTGGTGTTTGTCCTCAACTGTATAAAGCTGAGCTTCAACCTTCTGGCTTTCGGCCTATAGTATCAGATATTAAACTGCATTTGGCCTTCAACTTTGGTTACGGCCTACTAACGGTGTCTGCCGCTCCCTGGTGTTGTCCTCCACTGTATAAAGCTGAGCTTCAGTCTTTAGGCTTTTGGCCTATAGTAGCAGATATTAAACTGCATTTGGCCTACTAGTGTGGTTGGGCCCTTAAAACAGTGTCTGCTGCTCTTGGGTTTGCTCCTCCACTGAACAAAGCAATGCTGCCTGTTTAGTCCTGTTACCAATTTTGAACTGCATTTAGCCTACTTTATTCTTTGACCCTACAGGTCCTTCTCAAAAAATTAGCATATAGTGTTAAATTTCATTATTTACCATAATGTAATGATTACAATTAAACTTTCATATATTATAGATTCATTATCCACCAACTGAAATTTGTCAGGTCTTTTATTGTTTTAATACTGATGATTTTGGCCTACAACTCCTGATAACCCAAAAAACCTGTCTCAATAAATTAGCATATCAAGAAAAGGTTCTCTAAATGACCTATTACCCTAATCTTCTGAATCAACTAATTAACTCTAAACACATGCAAAAGATACCTGAGGCTTTTAAAAACTCCCTGCCTGGTTCATTACTCAAAACCCCCATCATGGGTAAGGGTACCGTCACACATTGAAATTTTCATCGCTGCGACGGCACGACTCGTGACGTCGCAGCGTCGTATAATCATCGCTCCACCATCGTAGACTGCGGTCACGCGTTGCAATCACGGCGCTGGAGCGATGCCGAAGTCCCCGGGTAACCAGGGTAAACATCGGGTAACTAAGCGCAGGGCCGCGCTTAGTAACCCGATGTTTACCCTGGTTACCAGCGTAAACGTAAAAAAACAAACAGTACATACTCACCCGTCGGTGTCCTTCAGGTCCCTTGCCGTCTGCTTCCTGCTCTGAGTGCAGCCGTACAGTGAGAGCAGAGCGCAGCACCGCTGCGCTCTGCTCTCACTTTCCGGCCGGCACTCAGAGCAGGAAGCAGACGGCAAGGGACCTGAAGGACACCGACGGGTGAGTATGTACGGTTTGTTTTTTTACGTTTACGGTTGTAACCAGGGTAAACATCGGGTTACTAAGCGCGGCCCTGCGCTTAGTTACCCGATGTTTACCCTGGTTACAAGCGAACACATCGCTGGATCGCTGTCACACACAACGATCCAGCGATGTCAGCGGGTGATCAAGCGACGAAAGAAAGTTCCAAACGATCTGCTACGACGTACGATTCTCAGCAGGGTGTCTGATCGCAGTAGCGTGTCAGACACAGCGATATCGTAACGATATCGCTAGAACGTCACGAATCGTAACGTCGTAGCGATGGAAATTTCAATGTGTGACGGTACCCTTAGACTAGCGACCTGACAGATGTCAAGAAGGCCATCATTGACACCCTCAAGCAAGAGGGTAAGACCCAGAAAGAAATTTCTCAACAAATAGGCTGTTCCCAGAGTGCTGTATCAAGGCACCTCAATGGTAAGTCTGTTGGAAGGAAACAATGTGGCAGAAAACGCTGTACAACGAGAAGAGGTGACCGGACCCTGAGGAAGATTGTGGAGAAGGACCGATTCCAGACCTTGGGGAACCTGAGGAAGCAGTGGACTGAGTCTGGTGTGGAAAGGCGTGTGCAGGAAATGGGCTACAGGTGCCGCATTCCCCAGGTAAAGCCACTTTTGAACCATAAACAGCGGCAGAAGCGCCTGACCTGGGCTACAGAGAAGCAGCACTGGACTGTTGCTAAGTGGTCCCAAGTACTTTTTTCTGATGAAAGCAAATTTTGCATGTCATTCGGAAATCAAGGTGCCAGAGTCTGGAGGAAGACTGGGGAGAAGGAAATGCCAAAATGCCTGAAGTCCAGTGTCAAGTACCCACAGTCAGTGATGGTGTGGGGTGCCATGTCAGCTGCTGGTGTTGGTCCACTGTGTTTCATCAAGGGCAGGGTCAATGCAGCTAGCTATCGGCTGAAATGCTTTATGGAGATGAAGATTTCATTTTTCAGCACGACCTGGCACCTGCTCACAGTGCCAAAACCACTGGTAAATGGTTTACTGACCATGGTATTACTGTGCTCAATTGGCCAGCCAACTCTCCTGACCTGAACCCCATAGAGAATCTGTGGGATATTGTGAAGAGAAAGTTGAGAGACGCAAGACCCAACACTCTGGATGAGCTTAAGGCCGCTATTGAAGCATCCTGGGCCTCCATAACATCTCAGCAGTGTCACAGGCTGATTGCCTCCATGCCACGCCGCATTGAAGCAGTCATTTCTGCCAAAGGATTCCCGACAAAGTATTGAGTGCATAACTGAACATTATTATTTGCTGGTTTTTTTGTTTGTTATTAAAAAACACTTTTATTTGATTGGACGGGTGAAATATGCTAATTTATTGAGACAGGTTTTTTGGGTTATCAGGAGTTGTAGGCCAAAATCATCAGTATTAAAACAATAAAAGACCTGACAAATTTCAGTTGGTGGATAATGAATCTATAATATATGAAAGTTTAATTGTAATCATTACATTATGGTAAATAATGAAATTTAACACTATATGCTAATTTTTTGAGAAGGACCTGTATATCTGTGTTTCCTCCTCATCCTGCCCATTGCCCAGCCACTGCTAGATGAGTCTGCTGGTACATTGACCTAGACCACTACATTCCAATTGCACTCTACACAGCCAGAATCTGACCCTGCTGAATGTAAGGTTCCCCTTCCCGCATGTTATACCACCTTACACAGGGACAAAGAGGAAGGTGCAGATGAAAGTGCAGGTTCCTTCATCAGGTGGGGGGCATACTCGTTGGCGACGTCACTGGCACAGGGCTCCTCAGAGTACGCAAAAGTGTCACTGCTGGTGGGAGACGCCCCCGCCGTGCAAACACACCCCTGTACTTTGAGGGGCCCTGTGCCAGTGCCAATGCCAACGAGTGGGCCCCCCCTGCTTGCTTAGGATCACAGCACTTGCAAACTTGACATACTTACCTCTCACTGCTCCACCGCCGTGACGTAGTTCACGTTTCCTGGGCCCACTAAAACCTTGAACCAGCCCTACCCCCCACAACTTTTGCCAAAAGACCCCCAATTTCCAATGCCCAACTATTATTATAAAGTTAATTAAGATTGACAAGCTTCAGAAAACAAGAATGGATGTTTTTGGCATTAAAATGGGCACTGTAGGTGTTTTCCTGGCCTCCACTCACTGCCGACTATGCTTCCCCATTGACATGCATTGGGTTTCGCGTTTCGGTCGATCCCCGACTTTTAGCGATAATCGGCCGACTGCACTCGACTCGAATCTGGACAAAGTCGGGTTTCACAAAACCCGACTCGATCTTAAAAAAATGAAAGTCGCTCAACCCTATTGGTGACTCCTCATCCTCCACTTCTTCCACAACATCATCCCTTAGCGCTTGCAGTGTTTGTTGAAGCAGGCAGATAAGGGGGACAGTCATGCTGACTAGTGCATCATCTGCACTCGCCATCAGCGTGGAATCATCGAAGGAACACAAAACCTGGCAGACGTCCTTCATAGTGGCCCACTCAGTGGTTGTGAAAACTGAACGGCGCAGAGTGCGATTTCTTTGCACCTGATGCAGCTGGTACTCCATTACTGCTGGCTGCTGCTCACACATCCGCTCCAACATATGTAACGTGGAATTCCACCTGGTGGGTAGGTCACATATGATGCGATGTTCCGGAAGGCGGAATCGGCGCTGCAGAGCTGCAATGCGCGATCTTGCCATGCTGGAACGCCGCAAGTGAGCACACTCTAGGCGGACCTTGTGCAGCAGTGCATCAAGATCCGGATAGTCCCTCAAAGAACTCTGCACGACCAAGTTGAGCACATGTGCCAGACATGGGATGTGAGTGAGGTTGCCTAGGGCAAGAGCTGCCACCAGATTTCGGCCATTGTCACACACTACCATGCCAGGCTGGAGATTCGCTGGCTCAAACCACACGTCGCTCTCCTGCTTGATGGCATTCCAGAGCTCCTGCGCTGTGTGGCTTCGATTCCCCAAAGAAATTAATTTCAAGACGGCCTGTTGACGTTTGGCCACAGTTGTGCTCATGTCAGTCGTAACAGGTAAACATTCACGGGTCCATGTGGAGGTGGACTGTGACGGCTCCTGCAGCGATGATTCTGAGGAACTTGTGTATGAGGAGGAGTCAATGCGTACAGACTGGATTCCTGTAATCCTTGGAGTTGGCAGAACACGTCCTGCGCCACTCGCACGATCTGTACCCAGCTCAACAACATTAACCCAATGGGCAGTGAGGGAAAGGTATCGCCCCTGTCCATGGTGACTGGTCCACGCATTGGTGGTGAGGTGGACCTTGCTACTGACGGCGTTCAGTAGCGCGTGTTTTATGTGTCCCTCCACATGCTTGTGCAGGGCAGGGACGGCTTGCCTGCTGAAATAAAAGCGGCTGAGCACATTGTATTGTGGGACTGCCAATGCCATCAAGTTACGGAAGCTGTCAATCTCCACCAGTCTGAATGACAGCATTTCAAGGGACAGTAGTTTTGCAATGCCAGCATTCAGAGCCTGTGCTCAGGGTTGGTTTGCCGAGAAAGGCCGCCTTTTCTCCCATGCCTGTGCTACCGATGGCTGTAGACTGGGCTGGGAGTGTGAGGATGATTGGGAACGTGATGCTGTGGGTGGAATTACAGTGGGTCTCTGGACAACAATGCCAGAGGTTCTTCCATGGCGATCCTGTGAGGAAGCCGAACCAGCTGTGTGTGAGCTGGAGGAAGAGGCAACAACATGAGCTGAAGAGGTGGTAGGTGCCGCTGTTGGTTGACCTAGGTCTTCAGTGTGTTTTTGTAACTCCACTGCGTGCTTGGTCCGCACATGTTTCCACATATTTGAGGTATTGAGGTTGCTGACATTTTTCCCTCTTTTGACTTTCTGATGACACACCTTGCATTTGACAAAGCAAATGTCATCTGCAACTGTGTCAAAAAAGGACCAGGCACTGCAAGTCTTGGGAGCACCCGTTTTGGCTTTTGGAAGAGGCATGCTCCTAAGGGGTGCCGAAGTGGAGGCTACAGGAACCACAGTCTTCCCCCTCCCTCTCCCTCTTTGGCCCCTTCGGGGAATCTCTTCCTCAGAGCTGCTCCCACCACCTTCCTGTACCTCACGCCACGATGGGTCAAGGACCTCATCATCTACACTTCCCTCTGCCACCAACTGCTTCTCCTGGGTAGTCTCGGCAGCACAGTACGCACCAGAAAGTGGCACCTGAGTCTCATCATCAGATGCGTACTGTGGTGTGGTGACTGGAGGCACTGGCCCACCCATCTCTTCAGAGTCAGAGAGACAAAGCTGTTGGGCATCACTGCATACTGCCTCTTCTTCCATTTCTCCAATGCTGCTTGGCTGGCCCCCTGTTTCCAAGCCAAGAGATTCAGAGAACAGAAGTAGAGATGGCTCCTCTGACTGCCTGGGTAATTTGGCAGGTGGTGAAGAGACAGATGGGTGCTCTCCAGTGCTCTGTGCCTGAGAGGATGTGGCACTAATTGAAGTCGATGCGTTAGCTGCCTTCCATCCGACAATGGCTTCAATTTGTTCTTCACGCAGCAGCGGTGTATGGCTATCTCCTACAAAGCTGCGCATGAAGGACTGTTCCCTGCTGAAACTGGGTGATGATGAGTCACCGTTGCCCGCAGCAGGCACAGAATCCCCACGTCCTCTCCCTGCTACGCGCCCACGCCCACGTGCCTTACTCCCTGCCTTCTTCATCTTGGTTGACTGATAAAGATAAGCAGAAAAGTACTAAGGGCTTAGTGTGCTTATTCCTGAACAGCTCCTAACAGGTATAAGAAACACTAATTTTCTAAAGTGTGGACTAGACTTTCATATGAGCTAATGTGGCCTACACTGTCATGATCTCAATGGCAAGAGAACATAGCATAAGCATATATAGGAACTAGCTCTTGGAAGATGGGAACTGAGCTGACCATGAACTAAACCTAACGCACAACTAGCAGTGGCCGGGTAGCATGCCTACGTTGATTCTAGATGCCCAGCCCAGCCGGAGGACTAAATAAAGCTAGCAGAGGAAAATATTAGTCCTAGCTCACCTCTAGAGAAATACCCCGAAAGGAGACAGAGGCCCCCCACATGTATTGGCGGTGAGTTGAGATGAAATAACAAACGTAGTATGAAAATAGGTTTAGCAAATTTGAGGTCCACTTACTACATAGCAGAAGACAGAAAGGACACTTTCATGGTCAGCTGAAAACCCTATCAAAAACACCATCCAGAAATTACTTTAAAACTCTGGCATTAACTCATAACACCAGAGTGGCAATTCCCGTTCACAAGAGCTTTCCAGACACAGTAACGAAACTACAGCTGTGAACTGGAACAAAATGCAAAAACAAACATGGACAAGAGTCCAACTTATCTAGTAGTTGTCTAGGAGCAGGAACAAGCACAGAGAGGCTTCTGATAACATTGTTGACCGGCAAGCAACTAACAGAGCAGCAAGGTTATATAGCGACTCCCACATCTTGATGGGAACAGGTGAACAGAGAAGATGAAGACACCCGTTCAATTCCACCAGTAGCCACCGGGGGAGCCCAGAATCCAAATTCACAACAGTACCCCCCCCTCAAGGAGGGGGCACCGAACCCTCACCAGAACCACCAGGGCGATCAGGATGGGCCCTATGAAAGGCACGAACCAGATCGGAGGCATGAACATCAGATGCATTCACCCAAGAATTATCCTCCTGGCCGTATCCCTTCCACTTGACCAGATACTGGAGTCTCCGTCTGGAAACACGAGAGTCCAAGATTTTCTCCACAACGTACTCCAACTCACCCTCAACCAACACCGGAGCAGGAGGCTCAACGGAAGGCACAACCGGTACCTCATACCTGCGCAATAATGACCGATGAAAAACGTTATGAATAGAAAAGGATGCAGGGAGGTCCAAACGGAAGGAAACAGGGTTAAGAATCTCCAATATCTTATACGGGCCGATAAACCGAGGCTTAAACTTAGGAGAAGAGACCCTCATAGGGACAAAACGAGAAGACAACCACACCAAATCCCCAACAGAAAGCCGAGGACCAACACGACGGTGGCGGTTGGCAAAAAGCTGAGTCTTCTCCTGGGACAACCTCAAATTGTCCACCACCTGCCCCCAGATCTGATGCAATCTCTCCACCACAGCATCCACTCCAGGACAATCCGAAGATTCCACCTGACCAGAGGAAAATCGAGGATGAAACCCCGAATTACAGAAAAACGGGGACACCAAAGTGGCAGAGCTGGCCCGATTATTGAGAGCGAACTCCGCCAATGGCAAAAAAGCAACCCAATCATCCTGGTCAGCAGACACAAAACACCTCAGATATGTCTCCAGGGTCTGATTAATCCGCTCGGTCTGGCCATTCGTCTGAGGATGGAAAGCGGACGAAAAAGATAAATCTATGCCCATCCTAGCACAGAATGCCCGCCAAAATCTAGACACGAATTGGGTCCCTCTGTCAGAAACGATATTCTCAGGAATACCATGCAAACGAACAACATTTTGAAAAAACAGAGGAACCAACTCGGAAGAAGAAGGTAACTTGGGCAGAGGAACCAAATGGACCATCTTAGAAAAACGGTCACACACCACCCAGATGACAGACATCTTCTGAGAAACAGGCAGATCTGAAATAAAATCCATCGAGATGTGCGTCCAAGGCCTCTTAGGAATAGGCAAGGGCAACAATAATCCACTAGCCCGAGAACAACAAGGCTTGGCCCGAGCACAAACGTCACAAGACTGCACAAAGCCTCGCACATCTCGTGACAGGGAAGGCCACCAGAAGGACCTTGCCACCAAATCCCTGGTACCAAAAATGCCAGGATGACCTGCCAACGCAGAAGAATGAACCTCAGAGATGACTCTACTGGTCCAATCATCAGGAACAAACAGTTTATCAGGTGGGCAACGATCAGGTCTCTCCGCCTGAAACTCCTGCAAGGCCCGCCGCAGGTCTGGAGAAACGGCTGACAATACCACTCCATCCTTAAGGATACCTGTGGGCTCAGAGTTACCAGGCGAGTCAGGCTCAAAACTCCTAGAAAGGGCATCCGCCTTAACATTCTTAGAACCCGGTAGGTATGACACCACAAAATTAAACCGAGAGAAAAATAATGACCAGCGCGCCTGTCTAGGATTCAGGCGCCTGGCGGTCTCAAGATAAATCAAATTTTTGTGGTCAGTCAATACCACCACCTGATGTCTGGCCCCCTCAAGCCAATGGCGCCACTCCTCAAAAGCCCACTTCATGGCCAAAAGCTCCCGATTCCCAACATCATAATTCCGCTCAGCGGGCGAAAATTTACGGGAAAAGAAGGCACAAGGCCTCATCACGGAGCAGTCAGAACTTTTCTGCGACAACACTGCCCCAGCTCCGATCTCAGAAGCGTCGACCTCAACCTGAAAAGGTAGAGCAACATCAGGCTGACGCAACACAGGGGCAGAGGAAAAACGGCGCTTAAGCTCCCGAAAGGCCTCCACAGCATCAGGGGACCAATCAGCAACATCAGCACCCTTCTTAGTCAAATCGGTCAATGGCTTAGCAATATCCGAAAAACCAGCAATAAATCGACGATAAAAGTTAGCAAAGCCCAAAAATTTCTGAAGACTCTTAAGAGAAGAGGGCTGCGTCCAATCACAAATAGCTTGAACCTTGACAGGATCCATTTCAATGGAAGAGGGGGAAAAAATATATCCCAAAAAGGAAATCCTCTGTACCCCAAAAACACACTTAGAACCCTTCACACACAAAGAATTAGACCGCAAAACCTGAAAAACCCTCCTGACTTGCTGGACATGAGAGTCCCAGTCATCCGAAAAAATCAGAATATCATCCAGATACACAATCATAAATTTATCCAAATAATCGCGAAAAATATCATGCATAAAGGACTGGAAAACTGACGGAGCATTAGAAAGACCAAAAGGCATCACTAAATACTCAAAGTGGCCCTCGGGCGTATTAAATGCGGTTTTCCACTCATCCCCCTGCCTGATTCGCACCAAATTATACGCCCCACGAAGGTCAATCTTAGAGAACCACTTGGCCCCCTTTATGCGAGCAAACAAATCAGTCAGCAACGGCAATGGGTATTGATATTTAACAGTGATTTTATTCAAAAGCCGATAATCAATACATGGTCTCAAAGAGCCGTCTTTTTTTGACACAAAGAAAAAACCGGCTCCTAAGGGAGATGACGATGGACGAATATGTCCCTTTTCCAAGGACTCCTTTATATATTCACGCATAGCAGCATGTTCAGGCACAGACAGATTAAATAAACGACCCTTTGGGTATTTACTACCCGGGATTAAATCTATGGCACAATCGCACTCTCGGTGCGGAGGTAACGAACCAAGCTTGGATTCTTCAAAGACGTCACGATAGTCAGACAGGAACTCAGGAATTTCAGAGGGAATGGATGATGAAATGGAAACCACAGGTACATCCCCATGAGCCCCCTTACATCCCCAGCTCAACACAGACATAGCTCTCCAGTCGAGGACTGGGTTGTGAGATTGCAGCCAAGGCAATCCTAGCACCAAATCATCATGTAGATTATACAGCACCAGAAAGCGAATAATCTCCTGGTGATCCGGATTAATACGCATAGTTACTTGTGTCCAGTATTGTGGTTTATTATTAGCCAATGGGGTGGAGTCAATCCCCTTCAGAGGAATAGGAGTCTCCAAAGGCTCTAAATCATACCCACAGCGTTTGGCAAAGGACCAATCCATAAGACTCAAAGCGGCGCCAGAGTCGACATAGGCGTCCGTGGTAATAGATGACAAAGAGCAAATCAGGGTCACAGATAGAATAAATTTAGACGGTAAGGTGCAAATGGAAACAGATTTACCAAGCTTTTTAGTGCGCTTAGAGCATGCTGATATAACATGAGTAGAATCACCACAATAGAAACACAACCCATTTTTCCGTCTAAAATTCTGCCGCTCGCTTCGGGACAGAATTCTATCACACTGCATACTCTCTGGCGACTTCTCAGTGGACACCGCCAGATGGTGCACTGGTTTGCGCTCCCGCAAACGCCTATCGATCTGAATAGCCATTGTCATGGACTCATTCAGACCCGCAGGCACAGGGAACCCCACCATAACATCCTTAATGGCATCAGAGAGACCCTCTCTGAAAGTCGCCGCCAGGGCGCACTCATTCCACTGAGTAAGCACAGACCATTTACGGAATCTTTGGCAGTAAATTTCCGCTTCATCTTGCCCCTGAGATAGGGACATCAAAGTTTTTTCTGCCTGAAGCTCCAAATGAGGTTCGTCATAAAGCAACCCCAAGGCCAGAAAAAACGCATCCACATTGAGCAACGCAGGATCCCCTGGTGTCAATGAAAAAGCCCAGTCTTGAGGGTCGCCCCGGAGCAAGGAAATCACAATCCTGACCTGCTGTGCAGGGTCTCCGGCAAAGCGAGATTTCAGAGACAAAAATAATTTGCAATTATTTCGAAAATTCTGAAACCCGGATCTATTCCCCGAGAAAAATTCCGGCAAAGGAATTCTCGGCTCAGATACAGGTGCATGACAAACAAAATCTTGCAAATTTTGTACCTTCGTGGCGAGATTATTCAAACCTGCAGTTACACTCTGAAGATCCATTACAAACAGGTGGACACAGAGCCATTCAAGGGTTAAGAGGAGGTAAGAAGCAGCTAGACAGCAATTAAGGGCTAGGCAGCAAAACTCTGAGGGGAAAAAAAAAAAAATTTCCCTTCAACACTTCTTTTTCTCCTGCTTCAGCCCAAACAATTAACACTTTGCGGGCCGGTCAAACTGTCATGATCTCAATGGCAAGAGAACATAGCATAAGCATATATAGGAACTAGCTCTTGGAAGATGGGAACTGAGCTGACCATGAACTAAACCTAACGCACAACTAGCAGTGGCCGGGTAGCATGCCTACGTTGATTCTAGATGCCCAGCCCAGCCGGAGGACTAAATAAAGCTAGCAGAGGAAAATATTAGTCCTAGCTCACCTCTAGAGAAATACCCCGAAAGGAGACAGAGGCCCCCCACATGTATTGGCGGTGAGTTGAGATGAAATAACAAACGTAGTATGAAAATAGGTTTAGCAAATTTGAGGTCCACTTACTACATAGCAGAAGACAGAAAGGACACTTTCATGGTCAGCTGAAAACCCTATCAAAAACACCATCCAGAAATTACTTTAAAACTCTGGCATTAACTCATAACACCAGAGTGGCAATTCCCGTTCACAAGAGCTTTCCAGACACAGTAACGAAACTACAGCTGTGAACTGGAACAAAATGCAAAAACAAACATGGACAAGAGTCCAACTTATCTAGTAGTTGTCTAGGAGCAGGAACAAGCACAGAGAGGCTTCTGATAACATTGTTGACCGGCAAGCAACTAACAGAGCAGCAAGGTTATATAGCGACTCCCACATCTTGATGGGAACAGGTGAACAGAGAAGATGAAGACACCCGTTCAATTCCACCAGTAGCCACCGGGGGAGCCCAGAATCCAAATTCACAACACTACACACTGTAAAGTGGTGTGTTTGGTGAACTTTATTAATTTGTTTTTTTTTTTGCAGAACTGGCTACAGAGTGAGCTGCACTCACATACAGACCGTGCAGACAGCCGTGAACGGCGCTGCAAGGCCAAAAACAAGCTCCTCTATGTAATCCTATTTAGTGTTTTTCCACAATCTAGCAGGATACGGAGGGAAAGCCACTAATCGGATAAATTTGAAAAAATGTGCAGTAGGCTGCACTAATTGAGAAACAGACAATGGAACGGTATGGGGCAGTCACGCACCCTGAGCTGACTACAACCGGCTGTGGCTGCGGACAGACTACAGAGCGATGTGCACTCACACAGAGACCGTGCAGACAGCCGTAAACGGCGCTGCAAGGCCAAAAAAAGCTGCTCTATGTAATCCTATGTAGTGTTTTTCCACAATTTAGCTGGATACGGATGGAAAGCCACTAATAGGAAATATTTGAAAAAATGTGCAGCAGGCTGCACTAATTGCAAAAAAGGACAATGGATTGAACAGTATGAGGCAGTCACGCACCCTGAGCTGACTGCTACCGGCTGTGGCTGCCGACAGACTACAAAGCAATGTGCACTCACACAGAGACCGTGCAGACAGCCGTAAACGGCGCTGCAAGGCCAAAAAAAGCTGCTCTATGTAATCCTATAATAACCAAAATTCTGAAATCATCTCAGAAAATCTAGGTAAAGATATCAGTATATCTAATGAATACCCAGATAATTATTTATCCGCTCCATAAACTACATACAGAAAGGAGGAGAACCAGGAGCATATGGTAAAGATGTATACAAAAATCTTTATTGATGCAAAACATTAAAAACGGACATCAGTAATAGTAAATGTTCCAAGACATCACAAGATAAAGGGGGACAAAGAACCCCAACCCTCTCCAACCCTATACCAAGAGCATGATAGCATAGAGAGCTAAAGAACAAAAGCTCTGTGTAACCAATGTTGTTAGCAAGCTGAAGAAATAATTGCTGTGCATGGTGGCTCCAATGAACCTCCAGCAAGTGCATCTTGTAAAGCCAATAATAAATCCATGCCACAGCAACGACCAAAAAGTAAGCTTACCAATGTAGGAGGGAGGAGGAGGAAGGGAATCCCGCCGGTGAGATAACCCCGTGGGAACTTTTACCAGGATCCAGTTCATGAGGACATCCAGCACAGGGCGCCTCACTGCAACTCAAGGTAACTACAGGTCATTCCCCTGCAATCCATTCATTCCTGGGGGTTTTAAAGCCACGAGCACTGCTTTAGCACAGCTCCTGGCTGTAAAATGATTTAACCCCTTCAAATGGATTTACTTCGTGGGACTTGACCTGAGCATCGGAAGGTATGAGATATTGTTGAGTTTTTATTTTTCCTTTGTTACAGAACGAGGGTCATCAGGTGGATTACCAGTATAATAAAATATTACAACACCCTGTGTCTTTATTTCATTAAAATACTTGTAAATAATGTGTGTGTGTTTTATTAACCATTTTGTACTATTGGATTAATAATGGATAGGTGTCATAATTGACGCCTCTCCATTATTAATCTGGCTTAATGTCACCTTACAATAGCAAGGTGACATTTACCCTTCATTACCCCATATCCCACCGCTACACGGGAATGGGAAGAGAGTGGCCAAGTGCCAGAATAGGCGCATAATGCGCTCCACCTATTACTCCGCCCATCCACGGCACCAGCGCACTTCTGTTACGTCCACATACAGGGACGATTGTTTGCGTTCCAGGGTGCGCTTCACTCCACGTCACATACTGAATGTGACATGCGCACTTCCACCTTTCAGACTTAACGTCCGCTTACGTCACTTCCGCCACCAGGGACGCGCTATTCCCAGGCTGTGCCGGATACATCCCCACTCATAGCCAGTATTTAAGGCGCCTTATACAGGCTGTAGGACAGCGCCATTACTAAACAGGAGCTTATCCTTCACAACGTGCTGCACACAGCTGATTCGTCTTCCTTCACAGTAATCCGGTAAGCATTATAGAAGCACAGTCCATTTTCATGGTTTTATCTTTTTTGCAGATCTGGTGCTTTTTGCATAGCAGCCTATTTTGTGACTGATATTGTTTCAGTCTTTAGTCTGTTTTTTTTCTCTAACTTTTTCTTTTATCCGATTTTTTCTGATTTTCATAATTATTTTTTCATTATTTTTCATGTCATTATTTTTCCTTTCATTTTTTGTAATAATTTTACACCATTTTTTATTTCATCTCCATTAACCCATGAGACATACCAAGGGTCCTATTATGTCTTATAATGACTTAGTCCATATTGTTCTCTCAGTATTTCTTTGTTATAATCTATATGGCAAATATGTCTGTTATAATGTACCAGTATCTATATTCTAATTTTTTCAATTGTTCCTTCTCAATTGTTTTGCCTTTGATACTGATGTCACTTATGTTAGTGACATACCGTTTTTTGGCTGATATTAATTTTTGCTTGTATTCTGAACAAATTATGTAAATTTCTCTGATATATCAAAATGTACACAACCTTTTTGATGTTACATGTTATGTCAATGCCAGGACGTGATGTTATTATCTAATCTTAAGGCTTTGTTCATATATAATGTTAATTTTGACCGTTTAATTTATTTTGTGTTTTCAATCCTAGTCTGAGGAAGGTCTAAGTAATTGACCGAAACGTCATGAATTGTGGATTGCATTGGAATAAATCTTAATTGCAGATGATTTGAGTGCCGGATTTTTTTGATTTATATAAAAGACCTGGCACCGCCCTGCTCGCCGCATTCTGCTCCAGACTTAGCGAGTGTAGGGAGAGCTGCTGCTGAGATTTGGTCAGAATCGTCCTGTTAATAGTTAGTGTAGGTCTGCAACAACTGTTCAATCCACAACTCCTGAGAAGCCAACAGTTCTTTTTAGGGCAAATTCGGGGGTCCCGAGATTGCAGCGCTAGGTAGGCAGGGGAGTCTATATGCGCATATCCACATCAGTGCAAGGCCTGCAGGCACTGTATGTGAGCACATAGCTCTCACTGCATACCTCCAAAGCTCCATTACTGTCTGCTGCTGCTGCTTATTTAATATATATCTAGCTGCAGTTTTCTGTGGCTTTTTTTGTTTTCTTCACCTTATACCTGCTCCTTTTATTCTAAAGCAATCCATAGCCCCTTTATTTTAATATTTATTTGCTTGTTTACGCTGCCTACTACAGCCAGGTTATTGAAATCTAAGAAAGTGCATATCTAACTTTTTTTTTGTCCCAGACCAGATGTGAGTGGGCCAAAAAATCATTCTTTTTTTTGTGTGTCATAGTCAACTTGTTGACACAATTTAGTTGTGCCCAAAAAATCAAGGCAACATTTAGATCAGTCTGTTATTTGAGACTGACGGCTGGTGTATCTGTGGTGGAAAAATCGTAGTTTCGCAGACATACGTATCATAGGTTTGTGTGTTAACCTTGTTCTCCTTTTTTTTTCAAAAACTCACCCCCCGAAAAATATATTTTTTACAGCCTGGTATGTCAGGCTGTGTCCTTGTGTATCTGTGGTGAAAAAAATCACAGCTTCGCAGGCATAGGTTGCATAGTTCTGTCTGTTAGCCTTGTTACAATTTTTTTCTTTTTTTAAATTCTCCAACCCCCCAAAAAAAAATTATACAGTCTGTTATTTCAGGCTGAGGCCTTGTGTATCTGGGGTGGAATAATCATAGCTTCGCAGGCATAAGTTTCATAGTTCTGTCTGCTAGCGTTGTTGTACTCATTTTTAATTTTTTGACAAATATCACATTCAAGGGAAAAATTAGTCTGTTATCTGTGGTTGCGGCCTTGTGTATCCGTGGTGGAAAAATCATAGCTTTGCAGGCATAAGTTTCAAAGTTGTGTCTGCTAGCCTTGTTACACTCTTTTTTTTTAATTTGAAAAATTCTCCACCCCCCCAAAAAAAAAAAAATATACAGTCTGTTATGTCAGGCTGAGGCCTTGTGTATCTGTGGTGGAGAAATCGTAGCTTTGCAGGCATAAGTTTCATAGTTCTGTCTGCTAGCATTGCTGTACTCATTTTTAATTTTTTGACAAATTTCACATACAACAGAAAAAAATTAGACAGTCTGTTATGTCATGCTGAGGCCTGGTGTATCTGTGTTTGAAAGATTGTAGCTTCACAGGCATAAGTTCCATAGTTCTGTCTGCTAGCCTTTTTCCACTCTTTTTTTTTTTTTTAAATGCTCTAAAAAATAAAAAAAATGTATACAGTCTGTTATGTCAGGCTGAGGACTGTTGTATCTGTGGTGGAAAAATTGTAGCTTTGAAGGCTTACTGATCAGTAGTGTTGAGCGATACCTTCCGATACTCAAAGGTATCGGTATTGGATGGTATCGGCCGATATCCGAAAAATATCGGATATCGCCGATACCGATACCCGATACCAATGCAAGTCAATGGGACACAAGTATCGGAAGGTATCCTGGATGGTTTTTTACATGAATATGGATCCCAGGTCCTGAAGGAGGCCCCTGGACCTTACCGATGTAACCGGCAGCCTCCGTTCCTAAGAATGAGGAGTTTAGGACCTTCGATGACGTCGCGGCTTGTGATTAGTTGCGTGACCGCTCATGTGACCGCTCACGCGACCAATCACAAGCCGCGACGTCATCGCAGGTCCTAAACTCCTCATTCTTAGGAACGGAGGCTGCCGGTTACATCGGTAAGGTCCAGGGGCCGCCGGACGGGTGAGTATATCCATATTTTTTATTTTAATTCTTTATTTTTTACATGAATATGGATCCCAGGGCCTGAAGGAGAGTCTCCTCTCCTCCAGACCATGGGAACCATACACTGGGAACTTCCGATTCCGATTTCCGATATCACAAAAATATCGGAACTCGGTATCGGAATTCCGATACAGCAAGTATCGGAATGCTCAACACTACTGATCAGATATAATTTTGCTCCAAATAAATACATTTGTGTTGAGCTTTTGAAATAGTTCAGTATTCCATTTAAAATTGGCAAGGCAAGGGGAAAGGGATGAGAAAGTGGACGTGATGCTGATGGTGCGTGCAGAGGACAAGGCCATGGCCAAGCTGAAAGTGGGCCACAACAAAGACCCACCTTCCTGTCCAAGTTTCTAGGGGATCGCAGCACACCACTATTGAAGCCAGAGCAGTGTGAAACGGTTGTTGGTTGGATAGCGGATAATGCTGCGAGTCAGTTAGCCACCACCACCACTATGTCTTCTACACGGTCAAGTCTGAGTAGCCGTGGGTGTGGACCAGATATTCCTCACCCTGATCTTCCTTCCTCCCACCATGCCAATTGACCTGACACAACTGATCCCACACTTGGACACTTCGAAGAGCTGTTCAGTTTTCCCTTTCAAGATTCCATACTCTCGGCCGGTCAACTTGAAATGGGGCCAGATGAGATTGCATGTAGCAATGCCCAAAGCTTTAACCAGCCACAGTCACATGAAGGCTATGGTGGGAAAGTGTCACAAGAGGTGAATGATGATGAGACACAATTGACAGAAAGTCAGGAGGAGGAGCAGAGTGCGGATGACTGACCCAACCTGGCAGGAGGACATGCAGAGCGAGGACAGCAGCACACATGGGGAAGGAGGCATATCGCCCCAACAGGCAGGAAGAAGCAGTGTGGTGGCTACAGACAGAAGGCGTGCATGTGTTCCCCATAACACCAACATGAGGGAAGTTGCCATTCCAACTGTTAGATCTTCCCGAGTCTGGTTATTTTTTTAAGACTCTGCCGATAACCCCAAACAGGCCATTTGCAGCCCCTGCCATGCCCGCCTAGCAGTGGTAGAAAAATCAGCCTGACCATCACCAGCATGATCAGGCACATGGCAGCAAAGCACCCGACTTTGTTGGCCGAACCCCAGACTCCAGGAACATTGTCTGCAGGTGACACCACTGCTTCTTCCACTGTGTTGCGTAGATGCCAATCCCCAGTCCACCGTGCATGTGAAGATGTCTCTAGCCCTGCATCTGTTGTTGCCCACAGTAAAGCAGCACCATCATCAAGCCTGTCCATTTCCTTGTCCCAGCACAGCCTTCAGTTGTCTATACCCCAGTCATTGGAAAGCAAGCGAAAATACCCAGCTAACGACCCACAGGCCACAGTACTAAATTCTAACATTTCTCTTCTGCTAGTGCTCGAAATGTTGCCTTTTAGGCTCATTGAGAAGGAAGATTTCCGCAAACTGATGGCGGTGGCTGTCGCAAGATACTCGGTCCCCAGTCACCACTATTTCTCCTGGTGTGCCGTACCGGCATTACACCAACATGTGTCCCAAAACATTACCCGTGCCTTCAACAATGCTGTTACTGGGAAAGTCCACCTAACCACGGACACGTGGACAAGTGATTGTGGGCAAGGATGGTACATCTCACTGACGGCACACTGGGTTAACATAGTGGAAGCCGGGACCCAGTCGGACCTTGGGATGGAACATATCCTCCCCATGCCGAGGATTGCTGGCCCTAGATCAATCAGGGTTGCCTCCACAGTCTACAGCTCCTGCACCTCCTCCTCCTCCTCTTCAGCCTCCATCTCTGAAATCAACTCATTAGTCAGAAGCTGGAAGCACTGCAGCACTGCCTCATCCAAGCGGCAACAGGCTGTGCTGAAGCTAATCTGCATAGGTGACAAACCTCACAATGCAGAAGAGTTGTGGACAGCGCTGAAAGAGCAGTAAGTTATTTCTATGACACCGCTGAACCTACAGCCAGTCATGGTCATGTGTGACAATGGCCAGAACCTGGTGGCGGCTCTGAGGAAAGGTGCGCTCACACACGTACCTTGCATGGCCCATGTGCTTAACCTCCTGGTTCAATGTTTTCTGAAAAGCTACCCAGAGCTGCCACATCTGCTCCATCTGTCTGCCCATTTTAGAAGTCAGATACAGCTTCAGCCGCCCTTGCTTCAGCAGTGTTTGCAGCTTCAAGCTCACCGACTGGTGTGTGAGGTCCCCACGCATTGGAACTCTACGCTGCATATGTTGAAAAGGATTTGTGAGCAGAAGAGGGTAGTTGTTGACTACCAACATCAACAAGGCCGTCGATATTCAGTTCAGACTCCACACATAAGATCTGAGGAGTGGACACGGATTTCAGACATATGTACCATCCTACAAAACTTTGAGGACTGCACCAAATGGTGAGTGGCAATGAGGATGCATTACAGGCAGAGCATGAGGGCATGGGCCAAGGAACCATACAGGGGGATTACACTCAGCACAGCCTCATGCCTTCCCAAATGTGGATTGGTAGGCAATGAGGAGGAGGAAGAACAGGAGCTACTTTCATGCGCTATAGACGGTACTACAAACACAGCTGTCATAATGTCTGTTCAGTGGGGATGGCCTAAGGACAGGGAAGAGGAGGATGGGGAGAACAGACAGGTCAGTCTTCCTGTTGGTGAGGATACGGAAGTCTTGCCTGTTAGCAGTCTGGCACGCATGGCTGACTTTTTGTTGCGCTGCGTTTCACGTGACCCTCACATTGTAAAAATTTTGGGTGACACTCCATACTGGTTGGTGGTGCTTCTAGACCCATGCTACAAGGAGAACTTTCAATCTCTTCTGCCAGAGGAAGAGAGGTATACTAAAATGTTGCAGAACCAGAGGGCCCTTGTATCAGAATTACTTAGAAAATTCCCATGTGAAAACGCTGGCAGCAGACATCAGAATTTGTTGTACAACCAAGGAGTCCAAGCAAGAGAGAAAGAAGCACAATCCAGCTCAGGCAAGGGAACAATGGCAAAGTTCTTGGACAGTTTTCTCAGACCCTCCCATCGTGCTGGCACAGAAGCAAGGGGTGCTGTCACAAGAAGTGCAATGTTTGGGAAGATGCTGAGAGAGTAAATGTATCCCCCATGGGGAAATGTTTGTCAGCCCATACACTTAGTGTATGAGCATTACAAGTCTAGCAGACTCGCTCCTTTAAATTGAGACATCTGTCACATGTGCTCAGTGTGAACCTGCTCTTATCCGTGAAGAGCACAGGGCGCCAATGTCAAATCTGCCAAACTTGGTGTTCTCTGGCAAATGGCAGTGCCCTGCATGGTGTGGGGCTGTAAGCACAATACCCATTTGTGGATGTCAGGCCCTCATACCACCCTCATGGAGTCTGTTTCTGACAGTTTGAGCAGACACATGGATATTAGTGACGTGCTGGAGATCATTTTGCAGGGCTCTAGCACTGCTCCTCCTGTTCCTCCTTGGACAAAGGAAGAGGTAATGGTCCTATTGCTGGGTTGTTGCCTTCCTACGGCCCCTTCCACGTCTCCTGGTGTTCTGGCCTGTCTCCTGTTATCTGCTCAATGCTCTGTTAACTGTTCACCACAACATTCATTTAGACCAGGGATGCACAAACTTTTGCATGCCACTGTATGTGTAAAAATTGCAATTGGCATCCATATGTATCTACAGCATAATGCTGGTACATAAAAAGAGGGACAGAAATCTATAAAAGTACCTGAAACAGATATGTCACTGCTTACCCCTAGAACGCGTACCTGGGGCCTCGCAGGCCTGCTAGGTTACTTGTTTTCTATTATCTGTAAAACTACATTAGTTAGAATTTTGAAACTCAAGGTAATCCTCAGGTATATAGTTGTTAGTAATATCCAGTTGTTCATATATTTTTATGTTATTGGCATCTCGTATAGCAACGCTTTTTTTGTGACTACCCCAGATTCACGTACCTGGGGCCTTTGAGGCCTGCTTTGGTTTACATGTACTCCTCAGTCTTTTTGTCTGTACTGTTGTTGGGGAAGAACTTATGACTCAGTCTTTATGACTATTGGTCGATGGCTGTTGCTGGGAAGAGTGTGGATTCTGCCTGACATGGTAATGTGATCCTGGAAGGGAGTTTCCCCTCACAAAGTAACGTGATTATGATGTCAGTACAGGTCCTTTAGTCCTAAATCCTAGTTGCTGGAGAGACTTTGGAGGAAGAAGTCAGCTTTCTTTGGTCTGTAACAAAGAACCTTTCTGAGCTCCAAAACCAGAGGCTTCTACTGCACTTACAAGAAAGTGATCTGTCGAAGGTAAGAGTAGGGGGGCTGTACTTTACCCTAAGCACACAAACACTAACAAAGTCTTAGCACACACAGTGTATAGTGCACAAGCCTGATTGTAATCTTTATTTTTTACTTTTCATTTTAGTTTACTCACATCTAAGATTACAATGGCACAGTCTACATCAAGGGGATTGACTGTCCAAGAAATTGAGGTGATTATTTTCAATAGTGATGAAGACAGTGACATTTCTTTGTCGGATGAAGAGTATATTCCACCAGCTAATGTATCCATCATAAAAAAGTGTACTGAGTGAATATATTGGGCATGCCCGTTTAGTTAAATTTTTGTTGTTTTATGTACATAATTTTTTTTTGGAATTATACACATCTTAGGCTATGTTCCAAGTAGCGCTGGGGTTCACCAGAATGGGATCCATAATGGATCTGACCTCCTGGTAACTCCAGCTAAGGCTGATGGAATGCCGGGATTCCACCAGCCTTAGCTGAGGTCACCAGGAGGTCAGATCCATTACGGATCCCCTCCTGGTGGACCCCAGCGCTAGTGGGAATGCATCCTTACTTTGCAAATTTAAAATAAACTTTGAAAAGTATTTTTATTTGAGTTATTCCATGTTATTTGCACACAGGCCTAAAAGGCCCCAGGTACGTGAATATGGGGTAGTCACAAAAAAAGCGTTGCTATACGAAATGCCTATAACATAAAAATATATGAACAACTGGAAATTACTAACAACTACCGTATTTTCCGGCGTATAAGACGACTGGGCGTATAAGACGACCCCCCAACTTTACCAGTTAAAAAATAAAATCTTCTTAAAAGTTGGGGGTCTTCTTATACACCGTATGTCGTCTTATAGGGCCGGTGAATATGTGCCTTTTGGGGGGGGGGGGGGAGTGATCCTGATGAGGACGAGGGGGCGTCTCACAGGAAAGTGAGTATCCCCCATTACCTTATCATAGCGCTGCAGCGTGGGGTCTCTGTGCTGGGAGCGGCGGCTGCTGTGCTGTGGCGGCTCCTCTTCTGCAGTGTGGGGCCTCTGGTGCTGTGGGGCAGTGGCGGCGGCGTATCTTCATGCAGTCGGGGCTCCTCCGGCATCTCAGCCTGGAAGCCCCGCCGGCAACTCCATCGGTACAATGCGGTCAGGTGGCCTCCGGGAAAATGGCCGCTGCTCAGATTCAGATCTCGTCCCGAGATCTCGGGAGACGAGATCTGAATCTGAGCAGCGGCCATTTTCCCGGAGGCAGCTCAATAGGTGCGATGCGGTGGCCCGGCCGCTGGGGGCTGTGCATGCTCAGATTCAGATCTCGTCCCGAAATCTCGGGACACGAGATCTGAATCTAAGCAGCGGCCATTTTCCCGGAGGCCAGCGCATTACACCGATGGAGTTGCCGGCGGGGCTTCTAGGCTTTGAGATGCCGGAGGAGCCCCGACTGCATGAAGATACGCCACCGCTGCCACCGCCCCACAGCACCAGAGGCCCCACACTGCAGAAGAGGAGCCGCCACAGCACAGCACAGCAGCCGCCGCTCCCAGCACAGAGACCCCACGCTGCAGCGCTATGATAAGGTAATGGGGGATACTCACTTTCCTGTGAGACGCCCCCTCGTCGTCATCAGGATCACTCCCCCCCCCACCCACCATATACACCCGGTGTACAAGGCGATTCCCGGCGTACAAGACGACCCCCGACTTTTAAGAAGATTTTCAGGGGTTAAAAAGTCGTCTTGTACGCCGGAAAATACGGTATATAGCTGAGGAATACCTAGAGTTTCAAAATTGTAACTAAAGTAGTTTTACAGAAAATAATAAAAAAGTAACCTGACAGGCCTGCGAGGCCCCAGGTACGCGTTCTACCAGCCTTAGCCGGGGTCACCAGGAGGTCAGATCCATTACGAAATCCCGTCCAGGCGGACCCCAGAGCTAGTGGGAATGCATGCTTACTTTCAAATAACTTTGAAAAAAAATTTTTTTTGAGTTATTCCATGTTATTTGAAAACAGGCCTCAAAGGCCCCAGGTACATAATAGTGTAGATTTCTATGGTCACGCATTCTAGGGTTACCCATAATATATGGGGACCACCGCAAACTCCCCAACTGTACACTGACTGCTATTAGTTACCAGCACCAAGTAGTGCCACAGGCTGTCCAGGGACTCACCGATGCCCTTATCCATGCCTGGCAGGTAGTCTCTTCAGGAGCATGCCCAGACAGGAGTGTATCCAGGCATATAGGAGCCATACACACAACAGAGTCATTATGAGATATTATAAAATTTACTTAGATCAGATCTGCCTGCGAGTTCAACTATTTACTTTGATTTTCTGGGTGATTTGGAAACCAGACACCAATTGATTAATGACTTTGGCTTCTTTTGATCATCAATATGTAATTTTCTCTTCTGAGCATACACCCATAATCCGTGCCTTCTGGAAAGTATGGGGGGATTTTTACATTTCCTGGGGTAGGTCCTTGTTAGTTTTATACTGTAAACATCTACCACAGTTTGTTTTTCACTGTGTCACTTTGTACATGTGTGTCCTGCATGAAGGACATATCGGGATGTTGTTCTCTTATGGGTTCCCTCCTGAGCAGTCTAGGGTGGAGAGTGTGACCATTAGGTTCCACTCCCCCTGCAATACCACAAGCTCCCCTTCTTTTGGGAGAGGAGCCAGTCTAGATTGGCTCCTGGATTTACTTGGAAAAAACCCCGTGTTTGTGCCAGGATTTGGAATATGGCTGAGCTTCGGCAAAGAGGAGACACTAGTCCCAGTCCCTCACTGTGGTCTTCAGGAATGGAGAGATAGGAAATGGTTTGTTGGACTGCGATGGACCGCATACTTGTGCTGTCTTTTACCGCATGCTTGTGCACTGTCATTTTATGCTGCACCGTCACATTTTTTAGAGTATTCCGGTGAAGAGAGCACAATCTCGGGCTTTCAAGAAAGAGAAAAAAATCGATTGAATGGATTATTTCACTAACAAAGCCATTTATAGGAAAAAAAAACTATACTACCAGTTATATAATGAGTAAACTAGCTACACATATAACACTTGATATAATGTATATTACTATTGGAAATGTGCTTCTTTAAAGTGAATCTGTCACAAGGTTTTTGCTACCTCATCTGAGAGTGGCCTGATTCCAACGATGTATTACTAAGGCTAGTTTCACACTAGCATTTTGCTGAGCTGCGGAGGGATGTGGACTTCCTCTGTGAAGCCCCGCCCACAGCCGCACCTCTGCCGCTCAGCTCCGCCCACGTCTGCATGCGGCCTGCATACCTATCTTTAACATTAGGTATGTATGCAGATGCCTCTGCATGATTAGTTTTGAGGGTGCGGCGACCTGCGTCGAACGCAGCTGATTGGAATTTATTTTTTTATCTGCATCGTCAAAACGACGCATGCGGAGGCATCCGCATACATCCGCATGACTTGCATACCTAATGTTAAAGATAGGTACGCAGACCGCATACGGACGTGGGTGGAGCTGAGCGGCAGAGGTGCGGCCGTGGGCGGGGCTTCACGGAGGAAGTCCTCAGCCCTTCGCAGCTCAGCAAAATGCTAGTGTGAAACTAGCCTTAGATTACTGGGTGTAGCAGAGCTGAGGAATCTGCCCCCACCCACACCAGGCTCTGTATATGCAATGTCCATAGACAGTGAGCTGCCTATCACAGAAGGGAATATGTCAGAGAGACATCCCTGAAATCTGTGTTTTAACCCCTACAGCATGCTATCTTCAGATTACATTATTATTATTATTATTATTTATTATTATAGCGCCATTTATTCCATGGCGCTTTACATGTGAGGAGGGGTATACATAAAAACAAGTACAATAATCTTGAACAATACAAGTTACAACTGGTACAGGAGGAGAGAGGACCCTGCCCACGAGGGCTCACAATCTGCAAGGGATGGGTGAGGATACAGTAGATGAGGATAGAGCTGGTCGTGCAGTGGTTTGGTCGATTGGTGGTTACTGCAGGTTGTAGGCTACATTACATAGCAAAAATGTACTGACAGATTCCCTTTAACTTATCCTAATAGAATACAGTATATGAAATGTATAAGTCTACAATATGTAGAATCTAACGTTATTCTAATAACACCTATAATTTGCGTTATTCTGCCTGGCTCCGTTCCATGACAGATGATTTAGGAGACATCTGGAGACTAAAGGCCCCGTCTCACATAGCGAGATCGCTAGCGAGATCGCTGCTGAGTCACAAGTTTTGTGACGCAACAGCGACCTCCATAGCGATCTCGCTATGTGTGACACGTACCAGCGATCAGGCCCCTGCTGCGAGATCGCTGGTCGTGTCGGAATGGCCTGGACCTTTTTTTGGTCGTTGAGGCCCCGCTGACATTGCTGAATCGGTGTGTGTGACACCGATCCAGCGATGTCTTCACTGGTAACCAGGGTAAACATCGGGTTACTAAGCGCAGGGCCGCGCTTAGTAACCCGATGTTTACCCTGGTTACCAAAAAAAACAAACACTACATACTCGCCTTTCGGTGTCCAGGTCCCTTGGCGTCTGCTTCCTGCTCTCACTGACTGCCGGCCGTACAGTGAGAAGTGAGAGCACAGCAGTGACGTCACCGCTGCGCTCTGCTCTCGCTGTACGGCGGCTCAGTCAGAGCAGGAAGCAGACGCCAAGGGACCTGGACACCGAAAGGCGAGTATGTAGTGTTTGTTTTTTTTGGTAACCAGGGTAAACATCGGGTTACTAAGCGCGGCCCTGCGCTTAGTAACCCGATGTTTACCCTGGTTACCCGGGTGCTGCAGGGGGACTTCGGCATCGTTGAAGACAGTTTCAACGATGCCGAAGTCGTTCCCCTGATCGTTGGTCGCTGGTGAGAGCGGTCTGTGTGACAGCTCCCCAGCGACCACACAGCGACTTACCAACGATCACGGCCAGGTCATATCGCTGGTCGTGATCGTTGGTAAATCGCTTAGTGAGACGGGGCCTTTAGGAAAGTGTTTTTAGCAACCAATATTTAGTAGTAATTGACATTTCAAGTGCATTTAGAAAGGTTGTGAAAGTATATTAAAGGCATTCTATTACCTGGGTGGTCAGCTGCCAACTGCACTGTCAGTCACACTGGCGCGCAGCACTGCCACGTGCCGCAGACAGAACTGTTATTGTTAAACACAGAATATTTTAAGAAGCCAATTATACTGGTTACATGGCACTTACGCACTAACAATTTAATAAGTGCTTCTACTGTTCTGTGGTGTCTTTCTGACAGAGCAAGACAACGGTGGGGGAAGCAAAGAGAGAAAAGATAGACACTCTGTAATAATATAGGAGAAGGAAAATTAAATAGAGAAAATAATTGCAAGTGAAATTGAGGCAAGACACACAGGAATAAAGGTTTTCTAGAAATGCGTAGACAGAAATAAAGTCAGGCTAGCTGAATAGAGAAAATGAGAAATGTAACATGAAAGAGTCAAATAAATGTAAAAAAAATAAAATAAAACTAAGCTGGAGAGGAACGAGGAAGTAAAAAGGAATTTGGATTTTTTGTGTGAACAAAAGAATATGATGTAGAAAAATTGGTCAGGATGGGGGGGCGTGTCCTAGCTGGCCATGTGAGTGGAAGCAGGGAAGAGTGCTCTCGCTGCCAGAAGGACTTAAAATCCTGTTTTAACCCTGATTTTCGGGTATACCTATCGAGCCCGGTTGGCTGAAGGTCCGGAGAGCACTGCGGTTCTGAACGGAGGCACCGGAGCTGGCAGCAATGACCAGGAGGTGGCAGAAAGATGCAGGACTGGGCGATGCAGGAGCCGGCCAAGATGGAGCTGAGGCCAGAGAAGACTCTGACAGGGAGAATGCAGCATGTCAGCGTCGCATGGAGGTAGCGGCGAAGCTACAGCAATATGCCAGGGTGGAAGCTGCAGATGCAGAACAAGGACCCAGAGCAGGAGCTGACAAGGAGGAGGAGGAAGCAGGCATGGTGCAGCAGCACGAGGTACAGAAGGGGAAGGAGAGAAAGCATGGTGGGGGCTAGTAGGGGATCTGAAGGCATATCACAGGCAGAGGAGCCGACCCTTAGAGATGTTATCACACTGATCTCTTCATGTCAGCAGTCCCTGAATTCCCTGGCTCAGCAGATGCAGGAGGTTAAAGGGGACACTGCACAGATTAATGCAGCCCTACAAAAGATGGACAAACGTATAGGAGTGGTGGAGGAGAGGGTGAGCACGGCAGAAGATCACATAGTTAGATTACAAAAAGCTGAGAAGAAGTTCACCCAAGCAATAGCCGAGCTCACGGCCAAAAATGAGGATCTGGAAAATAGATCCAGAAGAAATAATATACGTATAGTGGGGCTGCCTGAAAAGACTGAGGGGAGAAACCCCACAGAATTTGTTGAAAGCTGGCTGCTGGAAAAAATTGGGAGCACAGTGTTGACAAAAGTTTTTGCGGTTGAACGGGCTCATAGGGTCCCACCACAGCCCCCTGGGGCAGGAGCGTACCCTTGTACCATGCTTGCCAAAATATTGAACTACAGTGATAGAGACATTATCCTTAGAAAGGCTAGAGAACTGGAGGATCTGACGGTCGGAGGACCAAAAAAATCGCCATTTATCCGGATTATTCCGCTGCGGTTCAGAAGCAACGGATGAAGTTTACTGGAATCAAGCGACGACTGAGGGAGCTGGGAGTGCAGTATTCAGTGATGTTTCCCACAAAGCTGAGACTGGTGGCTTTTAATAAGACCCACTTCTTCCTGACACCGGAGGACGCTACCCAGTGGATTGATACTAATGAGAAAAAGCTTAAGGGAATGGGTGATTGACATTTCGGCGATATCTGGTTGTGAATCGTTTTCTCTATCGCTGGCAGAGGGTTCACATTTGTTAGCATTGGTTAAAGAGTTGAGCAACTGCTGAGGGTTTTGCTGGGTCATGTTAATTGACTGGCCTGAGGGGACAGTACCGTCTACTAAATATGAGGGAGGAGGGCTAGGCCGGGTACTGTAAATTGGTTTGGTATTTTTTTTTATATATGTTCATATAAGTTTGAATGTTTAGACATATTAAAGTGAAAAGTTGGGGGGAAATTATGATTGCTATGGCAGCGGGACACGAAAGGGGAGGGTTAAGCAGGTGAGAGTGCTCGCAATGGGCAGTGGAGCCCCACTCTTGATGAGAGAAAGAATGAGCTATATTGGGAGGGTTAGGGGGGTCAGCTGGGTGGGGGTAGGGGGGGAGGGAGGGTTGGGACAGCCTAAACTTGGGAAATTGGATACCATGAGAAATGATGAGCCACATGATTGGGGATTGTACTAAAATATTGAGTTGGAATGTGAGAGGTCTGGCGGATAAGACATGACGGACGGCAGTGTTACAGTATGTTCGAGAACAGAAGGTTTCAATGATATGTTTGCTGGAGACACATTTAGTGCGGGAGAGGGTGAATGTATTGAATAGGCGCTGGATACAGAGGGCGTACCATTCTACTTTTTCTACTTATTCTAGGGGTGTGTCTGTGTTAATACCTACGGGGGTGAAGTATGAGGAAGTGGCGGCAAAGGAGGATGTGGATGGCCAGTATGTGGTGGTAAACTGTAAAATTAATGGTGTGTTGATGTGCATTGCGGCAATGTATATTCCGCCTCCATACTCAAGTAAGAAGATAAGAGAGGTGCTGGAGAGGGTAGAGCGTTGGGGTCCATTACCACTTCTAATTATTGGCGATCTCAATAATATATGTGATGACTTTTGGGATAAAAATAAAAAACCCCAGAATAGGACGGTGGGACATGTCACTACGTTTGGGACCTATGTCCGGGAAGTAGGTATGATCGATTGATTTGGCGCTGGGCAACTGTCTGATGGACACGATGGTGGGGGATGTGAGATATTTGCCTAGGGCTCTCTCAGACCATAGTCCAGTTGAAGTGGAGTTTCGACCGGTGGGGAAACGAGCCGGGAGCAGGAGGGAGTGGAAAATTCACCCTTATTGGCTACATAATATAGATTTGGAAAAGATAAAGCAGGAGTTGGTGGAATTTTTTGAGATAAATGAGGGTAGTGCGGACGCTCTTACTGTGTGGGAAGTCATGAAAGCATACTTGAGAGGGCTGCTGTTTAGGGATATCAGCAGGTGTAAGCGGAAATCGAGAGAGGCAGAGAAATTGGTGCTTGATGGGTTGAGGATAGCCGAAGAGATGATAATAACAGGATCTTTGGAAGCTGGGAGGAGGTTAAAGGCAGCGCAGAGTCAGCTGGAGGAAGTTATGCTGGGTAAGGCTGAAAGGAAAAGGGAATTCATGAATCTGGCTTATTACCAAGAGGGCGAATCTGTGGGTCATTTGCTGTCGCTGGTGGCTTCTGCCCAGAGAAGTACTTCCTTCGTCCATTCTCTGGTGTCGGGGAGCGGTATTACTGTCTCTGGGACTTCTGAGATTTTGGAGAGTTTCGCGGATTTTTATACGGACCTATATTCCTCTCGGGTTGATGGGTCAATGGAGGAGACGGTGGCGTTCCTTGAGGAATTGGAGCTCCCAAGGTTGAGTGATATAGATAGAGAGGACTTGGAGGCTCCCATTACGGAGGAGGAGTTGGGTCGCACAGTGCAATCTATGACTAATGGAAAGGCGCCTGGTGTAGATGGATTTCCTGCCGAAATTTATAAAAACTTGGGGGAAGTGTTGATCCCTAGATTGAAGGCGGTCCTGGAGGAGGCTAGGGATAGGGGAAGTTTACCGGCATCTATGCGAGAGGCCATAATAGTGGTGATTCCTAAGGAGGGGAAGGACTTGACACTGCTGGATTCATACCGGCCAATTTCCTTGCTCACCATAGATGTTAAACTCCTGGCTAAGGTATTGGCGATGAGGTTGACAAGTGTCATTTCCGGCTTGGTGCATTCAGACAAGTCTGGCTTTATGCCCGATAGGTCCACTGCGATTAATCTACGAAGGTTTTTTATGAATTTGCAGCTCAGATCCGATAACTGTGGCCAGAGAGTTATTGCATCTTTAGACGCCCACAAGGCGTTTGATAGCGTGGAGTGGGGGTATCTTTGGCAGGTGTTGCGGAATATGGGGTTTGGACCGCAGTTCATATCTTGGATTCGGCTGATGTACTCGATGCCGATGGCCAGGGTCAGGGTGAACGGGGAGTTATCACGGACCATACAACTAACTAGAGGGACTAGGCAGGGGTGTCCACTCTCTCCTTTTTTGTTTGCTCTGGCTGTGGAGCCACTGGCTGCTAAACTTCGATGGTCTGATGAGATGACTGGGTTTAAATATGGGAGGATTGAAGAAAGGGTGGCATTGTATGCAGATGACATTCTTTTGTTTTTGGCTGACCCGGGTGCGTCCTTGGAGGGAGCCATTGGGATTATTGAATGCTTCGGATCATTGTCGGGACTTAGGATAAACTGGAGTAAAGGTACCTTCACACGAAACGACTTTGTAACGATATCGCTAGCGATCCGTGACGTTGCAGCGTCCTGGCTAGCGATATCGTTTAGTTTGACATGCAGCAGCGATCAGGATCCTGCTGTGATGTCGCTGGTCGCTGAATAAAGTCCAGAACTTTATTTGGTCGTCCGATCGCCATGTATCGTTGTGTTTGAAAGCAAAAGCAACGATACCAGAGATGTTTTACACTGGTAACCAGGGTAAACATCGGGTTACCAAGCGCAGGGCCGCGCTTAGTAACCCGATGTTTACCCTGGTTACCAGCATAAAAGTAAAAAAAACAAACAGTACATACTCACCTGCGCGTCCCCCAGCGTCTGCTTCCTGACACTTACTGAGCGCCGGCCCTAAAGTGAAAGTGAAAGCACAGCGGTGACGTCACCGCTGTGCTGTTAGGGCCGGAGCTCAGTCAGTGTCAGGAAGCAGACGCTGGGGGACGCGCAGGTGAGCATGTACTGTTTTTTTTTTTACTTTTACGCTGGTAACCAGGGTAAACATCGGGTTACTAAGCGCGGCCCTGCGCTTAGCAACCCGATGTTTACCCTGGTTACCCGGGGACCTCGGCATCGTTGGTCGCTGGAGAGCGGTCTGTGTGACAGCTCCCTAGCGATCAAACAGCGACGCTGCAGCGATCGGCATCGTTGTCGCTATCGCTGCAGCGTCGCTTCGTGTGAAGGTACCTTAAGTCTATCTTGTTTAAGGTAGATGATGTTGGGGGGGAGCCACTGGAAGATGGGCGACTGAAGGTGACGAGCCAATTCAAGTACCTTGGCATATGGGTATCTATGCCTGTTACTGATTATATACATAGGAATATGACTCCAATCTTGGGTATTCTGAAGGCAAAAGTGGATGCTTGGCTTAAGCTGCATTTATCTGTGGTAGGTAGGGTGAATCTTATTAAAATGATTCTGATGCCGAAAATACTGTATATTTTGCATAATGCACCAGTGTGGATACCGCGCGGGAAATTTAGACAGATCAACTCTCTGTTTAGGAATTTAATATGGGGGAGACAATATCCGCGGATTAGACTGGAGACACTTCAGCGACCCAAGGACAATGGGGGACTAGCATTGCCTAACCCTGAAATATACTTTCTTGCAGCACAGAGTCAGCATCTAAAGGGATGGGCGCTTGAGGGGTCTCTTGGAGCAGTACAGCGGTTGATGGAAGTGATGACAAAAAGAAAGCCAGTAGTACAATGTTTGGAGGATGGATCCTTGGGAGCTCTGGGGAAATTATACCCGACTGTGTTGGGTTGGGGTGGGGGGTGTTGGGATCAAAGGGAGTTGTTTGAAGGGGGGGGGAGAAAATTTTGTATTGAAAATACGAATGTAACATGTCAATCATCTTGTTATTCTTAATAAAAACCTATTTGAACTAAAAAAAAAAAATTGGTCAGGATGCAAGATAGTCGAAATAAATGTTACAAATAGAAAACCAAATAAAGAATACAGTAAAATGAAAAGCAATTCATTCAGAATACAAGGATGTGATAAACATACACTGAGATACTGATCAGGGCAGATAAAAAAAGACCATGAAAATGGGATTCACAATCACAATAAGTGTGCTTAGGTAATAAGTGTCTGAGAAATAGAATGTAAACCCCTCTAATCCAGGGATCAATATGAGACCTCTCCACGTACATTTCAGTACTAGGATACACCCTGTGTAATTAATGGCCAGTCCATAGCTTCCTCTCAGTCTCTGCATTGTATCTTTTTGCCAGGGCCGGTGTCAGCACCCGGGCAAGTGCCGGGGCCCTGGCGAGACAGGGGGGCCCACTCACGGTGTCTGGGATACAGACAGGGCCGACATCAGGGCATTACTGCCCTGACTGGCGTATGGGGCCCGGTCAGCAGAGGGGGCCCGCATCGGGCCCCGTCTCTTCTGCTGATCGGGCCCCAGAGGCAGGATTTTGCGGGTGCAGTAACTGAACCCTGCGTCCGAGACGCAGGGTTCAGTTATACTCAATTCCCATGTGGGCCCGGATGTCAATAGTTAAAGCTGCCAGCAAATAGGAGGCTGGCAGTTGACGTCAGCGAGCATGTCGCCGGCGTCTGGCGACATCGTCATTCGACGGCGAGTGTGTGCTTTCTTCCTGGAGAGAAGATCGCTCGCCACAGGAGAGCGGCCAGGTAAGAGGAAAGGTTTTATCTTTTAGGTTTTTTTTCATTTTTATTGAAAGCTGCAAGCCGGCAGGATTGAGACAAGTTTCCATCCTACCGGGGGCAGAATAGCGACTGGGTAGAATGAACACAGGGGGCATGATTGGAGACATGGGGGGCATGATTGAAGACACAGGGGGCAAGATTCGAGACATGGGGCATGATTGGAGTCACAGGGGGAATAATGGAGACATAGGGCATGATTGGAGACATGGGGCAGAATGCAGACACAGGGGTCAGAATGGAGACAGGCAGCAGGGTGAAAGATATGGAGACGTGATTGGAGACACGGGGCATGATTGGAGACACAGGGGGAATAATAGAGACATGGGGCATGATTGGAGACACAGGGGGAATAATGGAGACACGTGGCATGATTGGAGACACAGGGGGCAGAATGGAGACACAGGGGGCATAATTGGAGTCACAGGGGGCATGATTGGAAACACAGGGGCAGAATGAAAGATATGGGGGCAGGATGGGAGACATGATGACAGGATGAAAGCTATGGGGGCAGGATTGGAAACACAGGGGGCAGGATTGGAGACATGGTGCTGGATGGAGACAGATCGGGCAGGATGGAAACTGATGGAGCAGGATGGAGACAGATAGTGCAGTTCCATGGAGCAGGTTCATGGGACAGATGGGGCAGGATCATGGGACAGATGGGACAGGATCATGGGACAGATGGGGAGACCATATGAGGCAGAATGGATACTCATGAGGGCCAGATAGGAAAACATATGGCTGGAGCAAGGAATGAGACACATGGGACCAGGATGGGGGATATTATTGCCATAGGGGCTAATTAAGGGATATTATTTTTGCAGTGATGTATTTATTTTATTTTTTGAGTATACAGTTTAAATGGGGGGGGGGGGGCGGCCCTGTTACTGTGCAGAGTGACACTATGTCGCCTTTTTTTCTTCGTTTGGTGTAGTTTAGAAGTTGGGGAAAAAAAGTAATGTGTTCTGCAAGCGGTGCTCTAGATAACTGTGTTATTTCCTGCAGAGACAAGCCCTGGCTGGAAGACGTGATGTCGATCTGTGCTGGATAAAGATGAAAGACTTCATCTAGGGGCATCACTGGTGAGTCAGTGTGTTACCTATATACTGACACTATACACTGTATACTATATACAGAGCTCCTGTGTATAATGTCACCAGTGATCACTGTATTACCTTTACACTGACACCGCATACTAAGTACAGATCTCCCGTGTATAATGGCACATATGGTGATATTAGTATTGTGGTTTTTTTTATTGCTGATCAGTATTTGTAGTATTCAGTCACTATGTGGTGGTAATAAGTTGTCTGGCCATGGTGTGGTGGCATTTGTTCCTTGTATGTGGTATTATTGATCACCATGTGATGGTAATATGTGGTCTGGTCATGGTGTGGTGGCATTTGTCCCTTGTATGTGATATTATTTGGTCACTGTGGTTGTAATATGTGGTCTGGACATGATGTGGCGGTATTTGTTCTTTGTATGTGGTATGTGGTCTGTTGTGAATTTGCGTTTTGCTCCCTCTAGTGGTCATTAGTGATTTGACACTGGAGCTTCTGTCTTCTCCTATATGCTCACCTGGGCCGTTAGTTCAGGGGCGTTGCTATATAAGCTCTCTGGACCTTCAGTTCTATGCCTGGCATCGTTGAATTCAGAGCTAATCTGTTGTGCTCTTGTCCTTTGATCCTGGTTCCTGTATTTCAAAGCTAAGTCTGCTTCTTTGCTTTTTGCTTTGGTTTTGTTTTGTATTTTTGTCCAGCTTGTTCCTATCTGTATCCTGACCTTTGCTGGAAGCTCTAGGGGGCTGGTGTTCTCCCCCCGGACCGTTAGACGGTTCGGGGGTTCTTGAATCTCCAGCGTGGATTTTTATAGGGTTTTTGTTGACCAGATAAGTTATCTTGCTTTATTCTGCTATTAGTAAGCTGGCCTCTCTTTGCTGAACCTGGTTCATTTCTGTGTTTGTCATTTCCTCTTACCTCACCGTTATTATTTGTGGGGGGCTTGTATCTTGCTTTGGGGTCCCTTTCTCTGGAGGCAAGAGAGGTCTTTGTTTTCTTCTCCTAGGGGTAGTTAGATTCTCCGGCTGGCGCGAGTCATCTAGCGATCACCGTAGGCATGATCCCCGGCTACTTCTAGTGTTGGCGTTAGGAGTAGCTATTTGGTCAACCCAGTTACCACAGCCCTATGAGCTGGATTTTTGTATCTCGCAGACTTACACGTTCCTCTGAGACCCTGTCCACTGGGGTCATAACAGTATGCCAGGCCAGTATTAAATGTTTAATGCATTGCAGAAGTGGGATTATAAGAAAGAAAATTTTGAGTTTTTTTTTTTTCCCTCTCTCATTTTTTTTTTTTTTTTTTTTTTCTTTTCCCCTTTACCTCAGAGTGGCTTAGGCTTGCTGCAGACATGAATGTCCAGACCTTGATTACAAGTGTGGACCAGCTTGCCGCTCGTGTGCAGGGTATACAAGATTATGTTACCAGAAATCCTAGGTCTGAACCCAAGATTCCGATTCCTGAACTGTTTTCAGGAGACCGATTTAAGTTTAGGAATTTCAGGAATAATTGTAAATTATTTTTGTCCCTGAAACCTTGTTCGTCTGGAGACTCTGCTCAACAAGTAAAAATTGTTATTTCATTCTTACGGGGTGACCCTCAGGATTGGGCTTTTTCGTTGGCGCCAGGAGATCCGGCATTGGCTGATATTGATGCGTTTTTTCTGGCGCTCGGTTTACTTTATGAGGAACCCAATCTTGAGATTCAGGCTGAAAAAGCCTTGCTGGCTATGTCTCAGGGCCAGGACGAGGCTGAAGTGTATTGCCAAAAATTTCGGAAATGGTCCGTGCTGACACATTGGAACGAGTGTGCACTGGCTGCTAATTTTAGAAATGGCCTTTCTGAAGCCATTAAGAATGTTATGGTGGGTTTTCCTATTCCCACAGGTCTGAATGATACCATGGCCCTGGCTATTCAAATTGACCGGCGGTTGCGGGAGCGCAAAACCGCAAATTCCCTCATGGTGTTGTCTGAACGGACACCTGATTTGATGCAATGTGATAGAAAAACCGCAAATTCCCTCATGGTGTTGTCTGAACGGACACCTGATTTGATGCAATGTGATAGAATCCTGACTAGAAATGAGAGGAAAATTCATAGACGCCAGAATGGCTTGTGCTACTACTGTGGTGATTCTACACATGTTATCTCAGCATGCTCTAAACGTATATCTAAGGTTGTTAGTCCTGTCACCGTTGGTAATTTGCATCCTAAGTTTATTCTGTCTGTAACTTTGATTTGCTCACTGTCATCTTATCCTGTCATGGCGTTTGTAGATTCAGGTGCTGCCCTGAGTCTTATGGATCTCTCATTTGCTAAGCGCTGTGGTTTTATTCTTGAACCATTAGAAAATCCTATACCTCTTAGGGGTATTGATGCTACGCCATTGGCAGAAAATAAGCCACAGTATTGGACACAGGTTACCATGTGCATGACTCCTGAACACCGCGAGGTGATACGTTTTCTTGTTTTGCATAAAATGCATGATGTGGTTGTTTTGGGGCTGCCATGGTTACAGACCCATAATCCAGTCCTGGACTGGAAGGCTATGTCAGTGTCAAGTTGGGGCTGTCGTGGTATTCATGAGGATTCCCTGCCTGTGTCTATTGCTTCTTCTACGCCTTCGGAAGTTCCGGAGTATTTGTCTGATTATCAGGATGTCTTTAGCGAGTCCAGGTCCAGTGCATTGCCTCCTCATAGGGAATGTGACTGTGCAATAGATTTGATTCCAGGCAGTAAGTTTCCTAAGGGAAGACTGTTTAATCTGTCGATACCTGAACATACCGCTATGCGTTCATATATCAAGGAGTCTCTGGAGAAAGGACACATCCGTCCGTCTTCTTCCCCTCTTGGTGCGGGATTCTTTTTTGTGGCTAAAAAGGACGGATCTTTGAGGCCTTGTATTGACTATCGGCTTTTAAATAAGATCACTGTCAAATTTCAGTATCCTTTGCCGCTGTTGTCTGACTTGTTTGCCCGGATTAAAGGTGCCAAGTGGTTCACCAAGATAGACCTTCGTGGTGCGTACAACCTTGTGCGCATTAAGCAAGGTGATGAATGGAAAACCGCATTCAATACGCCCGAAGGTCATTTTGAGTACTTGGTGATGCCTTTTGGGCTCTCTAATGCCCCTTCAGTTTTTCAGTCCTTTATGCATGACATTTTTCGGAACTATCTGGATAAATTTTTGATCATTTATCTGGATGATATTCTGGTTTTTTCTGATAATTGGGACTCGCATGTGGAGCAGGTCAGGATGGTCTTTAAAATTTTGCGTGAAAATTCTTTGTTTGTCAAGGGCTCAAAGTGTCTTTTTGGTGTACAGAAGGTTCCCTTTTTGGGGTTCATTTTTTCCCCTTCTGCTGTGGAGATGGACCCAGTCAAGGTCCGAGCTATTCTTGATTGGACTCAGCCCTCGTCAGTTAAGAGTCTTCAGAAGTTCTTAGGTTTCGCTAACTTCTACCGTCGTTTTATCGCTAATTTTTCTAGCATTGTGAAACCTTTGACGGATATGACCAAGAAGGGCTCCGATGTGGCTAATTGGGCTCCTGCTGCCGTGGAGGCTTTCCAGGAGTTGAAACGTCGGTTTACTTCGGCGCCTGTTTTGTGCCAGCCTGATGTCTCGCTTCCCTTTCAGGTTGAGGTGGATGCTTCAGAGATTGGAGCAGGGGCCGTTTTGTCGCAGAGAGGCCCTGGTTGCTCTGTTATGAGACCTTGCGCCTTTTTCTCTAGGAAGTTTTCGCCTGCTGAGCGAAATTATGATGTGGGCAATCGGGAGTTGTTGGCCATGAAATGGGCATTTGAGGAGTGGCGTCATTGGCTCGAGGGTGCTAAGCATCGTGTGGTGGTCTTGACTGATCACAAAAATCTGATGTATCTCGAGTCTGCTAAACGCCTGAATCCTAGACAGGCCCGCTGGTCATTGTTTTTCTCCCGTTTTGACTTCGTTGTCTCGTATTTACCAGGTTCAAAGAATGTGAAGGCCGATGCTCTTTCCAGGAGCTTTGTGCCTGATGCTCCTGGAGTCGCTGAACCGGTTGGTATTCTTAAGGATGGAGTTATCTTGTCAGCTATTTCTCCAGATCTGCGACGTGTGTTGCAGAGATTTCAGGCTGATAGGCCTGATTCTTGTCCACCTGACCGACTGTTTGTGCCTGATAAGTGGACCAGCAGAGTCATTTCCGAGGTTCATTCCTCGGTGTTGGCAGGTCACCCAGGAATTTTTGGCACCAGAGATCTGGTGGCCAGATCCTTTTGGTGGCTTTCCTTGTCAAGGGATGTGCGGTCTTTTGTACAGTCCTGTGGGACTTGTGCTCGAGCTAAGCCTTGCTGTTCTCGTGCCAGCGGGTTGCTCTTGCCCTTACCTGTCCCTAAGAGACCTTGGACACATATCTCCATGGATTTCATTTCTGATCTTCCGGTGTCTCAAGGCATGTCTGTTATCTGGGTGATATGTGATCGCTTCTCCAAGATGGTCCATTTGGTTCCTTTGCCTAAGCTGCCTTCCTCTTCCGATCTGGTTCCTGTGTTTTTCCAGAACGTGGTTCGTTTGCACGGCATCCCTGAGAATATTGTGTCAGACAGAGGATCCCAGTTCGTTTCCAGATTCTGGCGATCCTTTTGTAGTAGGATGGGCATTGATTTGTCGTTTTCGTCTGCTTTCCATCCTCAGACTAATGGACAGACGGAGCGAACTAATCAGACTTTGGAGGCTTATTTGAGGTGTTTTGTCTCTGCTGATCAGGACGATTGGGTGACCTTCTTGCCATTGGCTGAGTTTGCCCTTAATAATCGGGCTAGTTCCGCCACTTTGGTTTCGCCGTTTTTCTGCAACTCTGGTTTCCACCCTCGTTTTTCTTCGGGTCATGTGGAACCTTCTGACTGTCCTGGGGTGGATTCTGTGGTGGATAGGTTGCAGCGGATCTGGAATCTTGTGGTGGACAACTTGAAGTTGTCACAGGAGAGGGCTCAGCGCTTTGCCAACCGCCGCCGCGGTGTGGGTCCCCGACTACGTGTTGGGGATTTGGTGTGGCTTTCTTCCCGCTTTGTTCCTATGAAGGTTTCCTCTCCCAAATTTAAACCTCGTTTTATTGGTCCTTACAAGATATTGGAAATCCTTAATCCTGTATCCTTTCGTCTGGATCTTCCTGTGTCGTTTGCTATCCACAACGTGTTTCATAGGTCCTTGTTGCGGCGGTACGTTGTGCCTGTAGTTCCTTCTGCTGAGCCTCCTGCTCCGGTGTTGGTTGAGGGCGAGTTGGAGTACGTGGTGGAGAAGATCTTGGATTCTCGTCTCTCCAGGCGGAGGCTTCAGTACCTGGTCAAGTGGAAGGGCTATGGTCAGGAAGATAATTCCTGGGTGGTCGCCTCTGATGTTCATGCGGCCGATTTAGTTCGTGCCTTTCACGCCGCTCATCCTGATCGCCCTGGTGGTCGTGGTGAGGGTTCGGTGACCCCTCACTAAGGGGGGGGTACTGTTGTGAATTTGCGTTTTGCTCCCTCTAGTGGTCATTAGTGATTTGACACTGGAGCTTCTGTCTTCTCCTATATGCTCACCTGGGCCGTTAGTTCAGGGGCGTTGCTATATAAGCTCTCTGGACCTTCAGTTCTATGCCTGGCATCGTTGAATTCAGAGCTAATCTGTTGTGCTCTTGTCCTTTGATCCTGGTTCCTGTATTTCAAAGCTAAGTCTGCTTCTTTGCTTTTTGCTTTGGTTTTGTTTTGTATTTTTGTCCAGCTTGTTCCTATCTGTATCCTGACCTTTGCTGGAAGCTCTAGGGGGCTGGTGTTCTCCCCCCGGACCGTTAGACGGTTCGGGGGTTCTTGAATCTCCAGCGTGGATTTTTATAGGGTTTTTGTTGACCAGATAAGTTATCTTGCTTTATTCTGCTATTAGTAAGCTGGCCTCTCTTTGCTGAACCTGGTTCATTTCTGTGTTTGTCATTTCCTCTTACCTCACCGTTATTATTTGTGGGGGGCTTGTATCTTGCTTTGGGGTCCCTTTCTCTGGAGGCAAGAGAGGTCTTTGTTTTCTTCTCCTAGGGGTAGTTAGATTCTCCGGCTGGCGCGAGTCATCTAGCGATCACCATAGGCATGATCCCCGGCTACTTCTAGTGTTGGCGTTAGGAGTAGCTATTTGGTCAACCCAGTTACCACAGCCCTATGAGCTGGATTTTTGTATCTCGCAGACCTACACGTTCCTCTGAGACCCTGTCCACTGGGGTCATAACAGTGGTCACTATGTGATGGTAATATGGTGTCTGGTCATGGTATGGTGGTATTTGTCCCTTGTGTGTGATATTATTGGTCATTTTAAAGATTTAAAAATACACCTAAATTGCATTGCATATTTTAACAAATGTTTAATAGGTTAGAGTAGAGTAGGGCCCGGCCAAAAGAGTCTACCGTGTCGTGGTGGCTGCTAAAAAAATCTTTTGGCCAAAACAAAGACTGCTGGTTACATGTGTGAGTTAGCTCACCAGAGTTAGCCATCTGCTAAAGTGACACAGTGCAGATGTGCCACTATCAGGACTTATTTTCCAAAACACACATGTGGACTAGTAAGTGACTAAGTGACCAATCATTACTATATATTAAGAAAAAAGAAAAAAGTTGCGCTGCAAAGCCTATTTATCTTGGAGTGAACCGTGGTTCACATGTGGTATGAATGGAATGTCCGACGTGAAGACTGGAGGTGCTCGCATGAAAACAGTGAATCAATGCATGAAAGCAAGAAAGAATGCGGCAGCACTCACCAGATGGTGTGGTCCAAACTTTTATTGAAGCATTTTCACAGCCGCGTCTTCACGGCTCGGGGGAGTGCAGGAGAACGGAGGTGAGCAGGAGTGACGTCACTCCTGCTCACCTCAGTTCTCCTGCACTCCCCCGAGCCGTGAAGACGCGGCTGTGAAAATGCTTCAATAAAAGTTTGGACCACACCATCTGGTGAGTGCTGCCGCATTCTTTCTTGGTTTCATGCGTTACTATATATTAGGTTGGACTCGGAGTTCCGCTTGCGAGAGCCTCGCATCACTTCACCATGCACAGCCGCCCGTTCTTTGGACAGGAGTGTGCAGCTGCATAGAAAATACGGATGTTTCAGGTGATGCAATGCAAGGCTTGCGCATCGCACTTGCATAATTGGCATATAAGGGGTTGACTTATATAAAGCCCCTCTGCTGTATGGTATTGTAGAATTTACAAGAGCTATCACTCATGTAAGAAGTTAAATCTGGCATTGTACTATACCTATATTTCTCTGCTGTATCTGTGCATCATGAATCATGGCATGTGTTCAAGGGGCCCACTGAGACTCTTTTGCCCGGGGCCCTCAAAAACCTGGAGCCGGCTCTGCTTTTTGTTACACACAATGTTTAGATGTTGAATCTCCAACCACTTGTGTTCTGTGTAACTGTGCAGTAAGAGACTGCTGCAATGCCCTTTGTCATCAAGCCTGAAGCCTGGCATTGTGCTGTGGCTCAACATCTTGGCTACCATGCTAGTCTGGCTGATGGCCCAGATATCATTAACTGGCAGAGAGCTTTTGTGAAAGGCAAATTGCGGTTTCTATTGAGCTGCTCAGTGACAAATGATCCAATGGAGGAGCTTTGGTAGAGCAGGCTCCTAATGGGATCCTATGTATGTATAATGTGAGCGCTGCAGGGCAGGCTGCCTGCTACCAATCACATTTGCATATATCTCTTCACTTGCATTTGCTCACATTTTCTCCTTGCTCTCTCATGCAGCCCTCCCTCTCCTCTGTCTCTTTCGTAGTCCACACAGGATATGAGTCTGTTTTCTGACAGCTCATTTTGCTGCCTTCGTATTTCTGTAAGAGTGAGGAAATCCCTGAGTGTCAGTTCTTGTATTCCTCACTATGTACTGTATTTGCTTTATGATCAGTCGTTTGCCAGTATTTTTCATGCGCTCTAGCTTGATCTCTTGCTCTGTATTCAACCCACCTCTCCTCATCTCCCTTCCCCTACTCTTCTCCTCCATCACCATATGAGGAGCTACCAGTTGTCTCATGTAAGCGCTTTTCTTTTTGAGGATTGGCCCCAAGAAATGTCTGTACCTGAAACCGTGTCTGATTTTACAAATATATCAGATCTTTAGATTTACACTTGTACAAGTTGCTTGAAAAATATAATCTAAGACATTTGGGGCTTATTTACGATAACTGGAGCAAATGAAAAGAGGCCGTGTTACCAAAATATAAATTAGGTAATTGCTTGTATGCTTCCAATCTACAGAAGGAAGACTGAATGCTAGGTTCTGATGGGTCGTGGTCTATATCATCTTTCCACTATTAGTATATGTACTGAATGGATTTAGATAAGCTTATAACCAAGCAGAAGTTCTAGTTGTCCATAATATCCTAGTGTAAATACATTTTATTGGTTGCTTCTTTCTCCAGACGTTTATGCTCACATGGACAAAGATTCATTTTGCTGCCTACTGTATAGTAGGCAATAGTGTATACCCAGAATTACAATTTACTTTGACTCATTCGACAACCCAAATACAATTCTTGGATACTCTGGTGTATAGGGATGGGACAGAATTGAAGACTGATATTTACATCAAGGAAACTGATAGAAATAGCCTTTCATTGTTTGATAGTAATCACAGAAGGAAGATGATAAGTTCTTTACCCTGGAGTCAGCTATTAAGAGTCCAGTGGATAGTATCGGATGAGGGGAAGGTTGATCTACGACTAGACGAAATGTGTTCTAAATTCATTACAAGAGGATACCCGAAAGTGGAAGTGGATAGATACAAAACAAGGTCTCGCAATTTGTCACGTGTGAGTAACCGAAATAAGACGTCTATTAGACAACCATGCGAACGCATCCCTTTTGTGTCAACCTATAATTCAGCTAGTAATCAGATTGTCAGGGTTCTAAAGAAACATTGGGCCTTTTTACAACGGGGATTACCATCTGTTTTAGGTTTTAAATCATATCCAATGACGTCATTTAGAAGGGGACGAAATTTGAAAGATAAATTAGTTAAATCGGATGTTGGTACGGAGAAGATTTCAGTTCAATGGACTTTGAGCACAGCCAGACATGGCAATTTTCCATGTTTGGGCTGTGCCTGTTGTAATAACATGCTTAAGGGTGAATTTTTTTATCATCCCCACACCGGCAAAAAATCTTTTTGAAAGAGAGATACACCTGTATGTCGAGCTACGTGGTATATATGATTTTATGTCCATGTGGCTTGACATACGTAGGTGAGACCACTATGGAGGTGAAGGCCCGTTTTAGCAAGCACAAGAGTACAATTAGGGATTGGTAGATCCGTTAATCCCATCCTAAACATTTTTTAGAAAAAAAACATTCTGTCAATCAGTTGAGGTTCAGGGTCATTGATAGTGTCCCTATATTGAGGAATGGGGGGGGGGGACAGAGTTCAGATACTCAAAAGAAATTAAATGAAATGGATCTATGTACTTGGGTCTTTACAACCCAGGGGTTTAAATATAGATTCTAATCTACAACTATGTACCCCATGAAGGGATTTACACTCCTCAGGTTGATATGTATCATCAGTGTATATATTGCTTTTATTGATATCACATATATGGTTATGTTATTGTTTTTGTTTTGTTTCTATAGGAGATTGATAGGACAGTCGGTGGCTGGATGAATTGAGACGTAAGAGGATTGGTCTCGCATTATTTAAATGAATAGATGGAATTTGTATACTGTATGGTCTTTTCCTCCTTTGCCTTCCGACTGCCTCACTGTAATTGTGTGATTATTAATTTTTTTATTTCTTTTTTCTTTTTGTTTTGTAGTGGTTATGGGGTTTTGATATATTTCTTTATATGAGTCATTTTTTTGTGCTTTTCTTTTTTTGTATTTGGGATTTTTGTTGGTGTACAGCTGTTTATAAGGTGAATATAGGATGTATTTGCGATGCCTGGGATATCTGCTTGGGTCTGTGAGGTATTTTTTCTATTTTGATGATGATATGGATGTATCAATTATATATGCTGCCTGGGTGACCCTGTTGGATTATGATTGGGCAGAGCGGTTGTTGATGGCGCATGCACGCTGTACTATTATGACGTGCTCCTGCTGCAATGGCATGTTGGTGTTTTCGTCTGGAGTGCTGCGCGCCTGCACGTCTGCAAGGTGTCTCTGTTGGGAACTGCCATATGGGTTACCTTGACGACCGGGCTTGGTTGTGTTCGTATGGGGCGGCTGTGTGGTGGCGCATGCGCGCTGAGTGATTTGGGCATGCCCCTACTGCGGTCACGTGGAGGGGCTCATCCGATGCTCTGTGTGCCTGCGCCCTCATGGCGCGTCACTGTTGAACTTGAGTGACCCGGCAGTAAACCCAGGTCTCTGACGCAGGATGCGGATTCAGACAGGAGTCTCTGCATTGGGTAAAACAGCTGTGCTATATAGATTAAGTAAAGTGATAGGCTGCTGAACTTCTTGGCGCCGATACCTCAGATTGGACTTCACTGTATCTATGACAACATGTGCACAACGTGGCTGATTCGCTGGTGGTCCCTATGGAAACGATGATGCTTGAAGTGGATTCGTCGACCATGAGACAAACAAAGGAGAGATCTCTTGTTTTGTATTTATTATTATGATTATTTATGTTTTGCATATGTGATCGCTGATTGATAATGTATATATTTATGTTTGATGTTTGTTATATGTGATATTTTTAATGATTATTGTGTGTGGGTGGTGCTTAGTAGTGATTGGTGCAATAGGTGGTATTCACACTATTTAAGACACCCCAGTATGCTGTATTGTATGCTTGAAAAAGACCAATTTATGGTCGAAATGTTGCTGTATCATGGCTAAATAATATACCTTTTAGAGATATTTACACCCGAGTGGAGCGCTGTTCATTTGATGTTGGATGGGCTTACCACATGTGAAGTGAGGTCCCCAGGGCTCCCGGTGTGTTTGGCAGGGATGGTGAATGTTGGCAAATTTAATGGATTACACAGGGTTGCAGTCTTAACCTGGTTTACTGATGTTGTAGTCTGCCTCAGTCCAGGGTACCGGCAACAGGTATCAAAGGAGTCCAGGCAGCCTGAAGACAAGAGGAAATCCCTTTGCCAGGTCAGTTTGGGAGCCTTCCACTTTACGCTGATTACCAGTCCCTTGCTGCCTGTAGTGTCCTGACAAGGTTCTCGGTTACTCTCTGCCCTGGGACACTCCCTGCATGGTAGGCAACTTGAGCCGTTCCCTTGGGTCTCTGTACACGGTGTCTCTATTTATTGCTTTACTTCAGGTATTGTGGGGGCAAGTCACCTTTAGCTTCCTGCCCTCCGGTTTTACTGTGGGACTTGCAGTTCCACACAGCCTCAGGCTCCCGGTGCCGGGTTTCTGCACTCAGCTTAGAGTGGCCAAATTGCAGCTCTCCTCTAGCTCTTAGGTCCTTCTGTGCTCCTCCACTGTCTGCTACCAACTGTCTAACTCCTCCTCCAGACCAGAATGTATATAGGGAAGTTCTCCTTAAACCGGGTTTAGAGCTCTCCCTTCTGGCCTGGAGTCAGAATGTGTTGAATGTAAGATTACCTGCCAAAGGGATCCCTCCTGTTTCCAGGCATGGCATTACCCTCCCCAAGAGGAAGGCAGCACCACTATGGTATCCGAACTTCTGGGGTGCCACATAAGGACAGACAGTCTAATCTCTTGATCTACATGTCTCACACTGATAATATCAACTTTTATAGAAAATAAACTGTAGAGTGTAGAGTGTAGAAGTTCTCACCTGTATTTTGTCTTCCTGCCTTTCTTCTGTTACATATGCTTGTTTCACTATTTATTTGTGACACATGCCTAAGAGAGGAAAAATACACAGATAATATAATGAGGTTATTATCATCTACTTACTCTCAAAATAAAGGTCTCAGAAGATAGGCAATTACATGTGTATAATAATGGAAGAGTATACGTAAATCCTAACACAGCAGACAAATTGTTCTCTACCTTGTAATTGTAGTGACAGGGAGTATCTCCTCTAGCCCATCTCAGTGTCACCCCAAAATCGAAGGTGAGCTAAGCCCACTGGCATCAGGGGCTTATCTACAGCATTCTGTAATGCTGTAGATAAGCCCCCAATGTATCCTGAAAGATACACCCATCAGACCAGAACCGCAGCGGGACCGCGCCTTAGGTGAGAATAATCTAACCTCTTTTTCTCATCTTTCATCTTTCAGGATACATCGGGGGCTTATCTACAGCATTACAGAATGCTGTAGATAAGCCCCTGATGCTGGTGGGCTTAGCTCACCTTCAATTTTGGGGGTGACAGGTTCCCTTTAAGTACTGTGTGCATTCATAATAATAACCTACTGGACTTCCTCGTAAGTGTCTTGTTCGCTGCCATGTCATATCCTTGCTGGACTGGTTCATACTAGCGGTCTTGTCCCGCTCTTCAGTGTGCTGTGTTTTACTATATCATGCTGAGCATCTCGTTACAATTGCAGTATTATCTATGTAGTTCTGTTTGCTTTTCTGTCTACCATATTGTGCTGAGCACCTCATTACAATTACAGGAATATCTGTGTTACTTCTGTTTGCTTTTCTGTTTTGTTTAAATACATCATTTGCTGCAGCTTTGTTCTCAGACTGGTTTTATCCCACGCTATCAGATTCCTTAGTATCTACATAATTGTTACAAGTCTGTTATCTCTGTCTGACGTCTGGTGTATCTGTGGTGTCAAAATCCTTGCTTTGCAGGCATACCTTGCATTGTTTTGTCTGCTAGCCTTGGTCTACTCATTATTTAGTGGTTAAAAAAATGTATACAGTCTGTTATCTCCATCAGATGCCTGGTGAATCTGAGGTGTCAAAATCCTCGCTTTGCTGACATACGTTGCATTGTTTTGTCTGCTAGATTTGGTTTACTCCATATTTAGTGGTTAAAATTAGTTTTTTTTTAAAAAGCAAGGCCACACATTTAAACGGTCTGTTATCTACGTCAGATGACTGGTGTATCTATCATGTCAAAATCCTCGCTTTGCAGGCATACCTTGCATTGTTTTGTCTGCTAGCCTTGGTCTACTCATTATTTAATGGTTCAAAAAAAATGTATACAGTCTGTTATCTCCGTCAGGTGCCTGGCATATCTGTGGTGTCAAAATCCTCACTTTGCAGGCATACATTGCATTTTTTTGCTATCCTTGGTCTACTCATTATTTAGAGGTTAAAAACAGTTTTTTAAAAAACAAGGCCACACATTTAAATGGTCTGTTATCTCCGTCAGATGCCTGGTGTATCTGTGGTGTCAAAATCCTTGCTTTGCAGGCATACATTGCATTGTTTTGTCTGCTAGCCTTGGTCTACTCAATATTTAGTGATTAAAAAAAATGTATACATTCTGTTATCTCTGTCAGATGCCTGGTGTATCTGAGGTGTCAAAATCCTCGCTATGCTGACATACGTTGCATTGTTTTGTTTGCTAGATTTGGTTTACTCAATATTTAATGGTTAAAATTAGTTTTTTTTTAAAAAGCAAGGCCACACATTTAAACGGTCTGTTATCTACGTCAGACGACTGGTGTATCTGTCATGTCAAAATCCTCGCTTTGCAGGCATACGTTGTATTGTTTTGCCTGCTAGCTTTCGTCTACTCATTATTTAGTGGTTTAAATTTTTCTATTTAAAAAAGGCCACACAGTTAATCAGTCTTTTATCTCCATCAGACAACTGGTGTATCTGTGGTGTCAGAATCCTCGCTTTGCAGGTATACGTTGTATTTTTTGTCTGCTAGCCTTGGTCTACTCATTATTTTGTGGTTAAAAAATATTTGTAAAAAAACCCAAACATATTTAACCCCTCTCTGCCATCTGACGTACTATCCCGTCGAGGTGACCTGGGACTTAATTCCCAGGGACGGGATAGTACGTCATGGCATTTTATGCGACATCACGACTTAAGTCGCAGTTTTATTATTAAAATTCCGATGCCATCTTACCTCAGGGGAGATGGCCTAGGCATCCTGAAGTCTGTTGCCACCCCCCCAATTCTGAACAGCCAATCACAGCCTTTCTTTTTGTTTCAGCCAATCAGATTGGCTGAAACAACAAGGTCGCAGCTTAGGATCGAGTACAGATGTACTGGATCCTAGGCCGGTGCATGGCAACATAAAAAAACCCCAGATTGGCGCAATCGCCGATCGCACCAATCGCAAAGCCCAGCAGCGGTATTAACGCACTGTGCCCTGCTGGTACTGACCTGGATCGGTGCTGTAATAGCACCGATCCTAGGCCACAGCCCAGGACAGGCCCAGCAGGGCCTTCAGGAGCTTATTGACGCGATCGATGTCATCGACAATCGCGCCAATCACAGGGCACAGCGGCGGTCACGTTGTGACCGCTATGTGACCTGCTAGTGACCTGGCTGTGACCTGCCTAGGACTGGAGCGATCCTAGGCAGTTGCCATGGTCACCAGGGCCAGCAGTGATTGGTGGGATCGATGTGACCTGTCTGTCACCTGCCTGTGATCGTCTGACCGCTCTGCAGGGGTCCTCACTCTAGCTGAGGATTCCAGCAGAGCAGTCACACAGCCAGATCTCCTCCTGTGCTGGGCCTTGTGGTGCTACAGAAGCCTGTAACATCACAATCACTGCTGAAGACAGAAGAAAGAAGGCAGAAGAAAAGAGAGACAACAACCGTAAGTGTTATCCCTGATCACTACCCGGTCTCTATTTATCCCCCATCCCCCTTCCCCCTCTTTTTACCCCACTCCATCCCTCCATGCACCCATTTAGCAGCTGCAGAGCATTGTTTCGTGATGCAGTTCACCGATCAACACTCGTGCTCGCTTTTTTTTCCTTCAGCCCCCTTTGCGCCAACTCCGTACATTCATCCTGCAGCTGCCAAACTTTAAGTGATGCGGTTCACTTATCAGAGCTCTCGTGCCTGCCGTTTTCCTTTTTTTTTTTCACATCCCCGTTCGCACACCCAGCAGCCGCCGAACTTTGATAAGTGATGAGGTTAATTTATCAGAGCTAGGGTCTGCTGTTTTAGACTTTTCTTTTCACATGTATTTTTTCCTCCCTATTTGCTTTTTTTCCTTTAGCTTTTTCTTTTCAGAATAGTTTGCACCAATCAATATCCCCCCACACGTACACATAGTTATCAATAAAGTACACCGAAGCACGATATTCACAAAAAAATGTCCCGCTCTTCCCATTCGTCCGGACAGCGCTATTCAGGAGGCATATTCTTTCCTTGCTTCCAACACTGATAGCGAGGGAGAGGATCCCACTTTTCTTTACTTTTCCAATGCTTCATCCTCATCCTCCTCTTCTTCCTCCTCGGGTCCTTGCAGATGTGGCAGGACAGAAGATTATGCAGCACCCACCATCCAGAAGATGAAGATGAAGCAGCGCCCACGATTCCCGAAGATGAACCAGCGCACCCCACTGCGGACCCCATATGGACCTCGCTCCCGAAAATTATGAGCCACCGATTCCTGATTTTGATTTGACACCACCGGCCTCACAGAACTAGACTTTTTCAAAGTCTTTTTCTCTGAGGATTTTATTAACCTCATGGTGGAGAAAACTAATGTGTATGCTTGTCAATTACGCGAACAAATCTCAGGTTCATCATATTCTAACTGGTCTCCTGTAGACGCAGTTGAAATGATGCAGTTTTGGGGCCTGGTCATCCACATGGGGATCCTGAAGATGCCAGAACTTTGGCAATATTAGAGTGTTGATATAACACTCCAGAGTTCCAAATGGCCATCCATAAATTCCTACATTATAACAATAATGCACAGTGTCCCGCACGAGATGACTAGTGTTGAGCGAAACTGATCGAACAATTTCAAAGTCGCCGACTTTTGGCAAAGTTGGGTTTCGTGAAACCCGACCCGATCCCAGTGTGAGATCGGCCACGCGGTCGGCGACCTTCGCGCCAAAGTCGCGTTTCGTATGATGCTTTCAGCGCCTTTTCTCAGCCAATGAAGGTGGAAGCAGAGTGTGGGCAGCGTGATGACATAGGTCTCGGTCCCCACCATCTTAGAGAAGGGCATGGCAGTGATTGGCTTGCTTTCTGTGGCGTCACAGGGGCTATAAAGGGGCGTTCCCGCCGACCACCATCTTACTGCTGCCGATCTGAGCATAGGGAGAGGTTGCTGCCGCTTCGTCAGAAGCAGGGATAGCGTTAGGCAGTAGGGTTGAGCGAAACAGATCAAACAATTTCATAAGTCGCCGACTTTTGGCAAAGTCGGGTTTCGTGAAACCCGATCCGATCCCAGCGTGGGATCGGCCACGCGGTCGGCGATCTTGGCGCCAAAGTCGCGTTTCGTATGACGCTTTCCCCGCCATTTTTTCAGCCAATGAAGGAGTGTGGGCAGCGTGATGACATAGGTTCTGGCTTGCTTTCTGAGGCGTCACAGAGCCATATTACCGTTTGGTATGTAGCGATTTCCGCAGTCCAATACAACCTATGCTTTGCACAGAAGAGAGAGAGAGAGAGAAAAAAAAAAAACAAAAAAACACTGACTTGCATTGGGTTTCGTGTTTCGGTCGCCCCCCCCCCTGACTTTTCACAATAATCGGCCGATTTCACACGATCCGACTCGATCCTAAAAAAGTAAAAGTCGCTCAACCCTATTAGGCAGGGTAAATTAACCCCCAAAACCGCTTGTGCTATAGCGATTTCCACTGTCCAACATCACCTTTCCTTTGCAGGGACAGTGGAGGCTAGATTTTTCTTCATCAGCTCTGCAGCTTATAGGGCTGTCCTAGAAGGCTCCCTGATAGCTGCGTTGCTGTGTGTACACCGCTGTGCAAACCAACTGCTTTTTTCAAAGCACAAATCCTGCTGCTCCTTCCTTTCTGCACAGCTATCTTGTTTGTTTGCCCACACTTTTTGTGTGCAGCCATCACTTTAATTGCTGCCTGCCATACTTTTCTGAGATTATTGTTGGGAGATAGTAATTGTAGTAAATTTTTTTTTTATATATATATATATATATATATATATCTTCAAGCCACTGTCTGCCCCTGAAACTGTGTAGTGTAAAACAGTGGGCCTGTATTTTTCTGCACTGTCCCACACCTAAAAAGGGAGATTTATATTGCCAATCAGTGCATCTGCGCCAGTCCTGTCTGTGGTATCTCTGTCAGTCATTTTGTGCCACAGAAACTATACTGTAATATAGTGGGCTTCATTTATTCACTAGTCTCCCCCAAAAAATAATTAAAATAAAGGGAGAATAATATTGCCAAATCTGTGCATCTGTGCCAGTCGTGTCTGTGGTTGCTCTGTCAGTCATTTTGTGCCACAGAAACTATACTGTCATACATTGGGCCTGATTTATTCACTTGTCTCCCATATAAAAAAATAAAAATAAAGGGAGAATAATATTGCCAAATCTGTGCATCTGTGGCAGTCGTGTCTGTGGTATCTCTGTCAGTCATTTTGTGCCACAGAAACTATACTGTCATACATTGGGCCTGATTTATTCACTTGTCTCCCATATAATAAAAAGAAAGGGAGAATAATATTGCCAACTCTGTGCATCTGTGCCAGTCGTGTCTGTGGTTGCTCTGTCAGTCATTTTGTGCCACAGAAACTATACTGTCGTACATTGGGCCTGATTTATTCACTTGTCTCCCATATAATAATAATAAAGGGAGAATAATATTGCCAACTCTGTGCATCTCTGCCAGTCATGTCTGTGGTTGCTCTGTCAGTCATTTTGTGCCACAGAAACTACCGCATATACTCGAGTATAAGCCGAGATTTTCAGCCCAAATTTTTGGGCTGAAAGTGCCCCTCTCGGCTTATACTCGAGTCACGGTCGGCAGCAGGTGAGGGGGAGAGGGCGCTAAGGCATACTTACCTGCTTCTGGCGCTCCCCCTGCCTGTCCCACGGTCTTCGGTGCCGCAGCTCTTCCACTGTTCAGCGGTCACGTGGGACCGCTCATTAGCGAAATGAATATGGACTCCACTCCCATAGGGGTGGAGCCGCATATTCATTTCTCTAATGAGCGGTAACGGTGACCGCTGATAGAGGAAGAGGCTGCGGCACCAAAGACCAGCTGTCCGGGGGAAGGAGCGGGACGCCGGGAGCAGGTAAGTATTACATATTCACCTGTCCGCGTTCCACACGCCGGGCGCTGCTCCATCTTCCCGGCGTCTCTCCGCACTGACTGTGCAGGTCAGAGGGCGCAATGACGCATATAGTGTGCGCGCCGCCCTCTGCCTGATCAGTCAGTGCAGAGAGATGCCGGGACGGGACACTGAGGAGCTGCAAGCAAGAGAGGTGAGTATGGCATTTTTTTTTTATTGCAGCAGCAGCAGCAATGGCACAGCTTTCTATGCTTCAGCTATGGGGAAATAATGAACGGTGCAGAGCACTATATGGCACAGCTATGGGGCAATAATGAACGGTGCAGAGCACTATATGGCACAGCTATGGGGCAATAATGAATGGTGCAGAGCACTATATGGCACAGCAATGGGGCAATAATGAACGGTGCAGAGCACTATATGGCACAGCTATGGGGCAATAATGAACGGTGCAGAGCACTATATGGCACAGCTATGGGGCAATAATGAACGGTGCAGAGCACTATATGGCACAGCTATGGGGCAATAATGAACGGTGCAGAGCACTATATGGCACAGCTATGGGGCAATAATGAACGGTGCAGAGCACTATATGGCACAGCTATGGGGCAATAATGAACGGTGCAGAGCACTATATGGCACAGCTATGGGGCAATAATGAACGGTGCAGAGCACTATATGGCACAGCTTTCTATGGTACAGCTATGGGGCAATAATGAACGGTGCAGAGCACTATATGGCACAGCTTTGGGGCAATAATGAACGGTGCAGAGCACTATATGGCACAGCTATGGGGCAATAATGAACGGTGCAGAGCACTATATGGCACAGCTATGGGGCAATAATTAACGGTGCAGAGCACTATATGGCACAGCTTTGGGGCAATAATGAACGGTGCAGAGCACTATATGGCACAGCTATGGGGCAATAATGAACGGTGCAGAGCACTATATGGCACAGCTATGGGGCCATAATGAACGGTATGGAGCATCTATTTTTATTTTTGAAATTCACCGGTAGCTGCTGCATTTTCCACCCTAGGCTTATACTCGAGTCAATAAGTTTTCCCAGTTTTTTGTGGCAAAATTAGGGGGGTCGGCTTATACTCGGGTCGGCTTATGCTCGAGTATATACGGTATACTGTCATGCATTGGGCCTGATTTATTCATTTGTCTCCCATATAATAAAAGAAAGGGAGAATAATATTGCCAAATCTGTGCATCTGTGCCAGTCGTGTCTGTAGTTGCTCTGTCAGTCATTTTGTGCCACAGAAACTAAACTGTTATACTGTGGGCCTGATTTATTGACTATTCTCCCATATAAAAAAAAAAATAATGAAGGGAGATTAATATTGGCAAATCTGTGCATCTGTGCCACTCCTGTCTGTGGTATCTCTGTCAGTCATTTTCAGCCACAGAAACTATACTGTCATACAGTGGGCCTGATTTATTGACTAGTCTCCCATATAAAAAAAAGGGGAGATTAATATTGGCAAATCTGTGCATCTGTGCCACTCCTGTCTGTGGTATCTCTGTCAGTCATTTTCAGCCACAGAAGCAATACTGTCATACAGTGGGCCTGATTTATTGACTATTCTCCCATATAAAAAAAGGGGAGATTAATATTGGCAAATCTGTGCATCTGCGCCAGTCCTGTCTGTGGTATCTCTGTCAGTCATTTTCAGCCACAGAAACTATACTGTCATACAGTGGGCCTGATTTATTGACTAGTCTCCCATATAAAAAAAGGGGAGATTAATATTGGCAAATCTGTGCATCTGCGCCAGTCCTGTCTGTGGTATCTCTGTCAGTCATTTTCAGCCACAGAAACTATACTGTCATACAGTGGGCCTGATTTATTCAGCACTCACCCGCACATAAAAAGGTATATTTATATTCACAACAAGGTAACATACACCTTCTACCTTGTTTTTCTGTACCATATAACGGTTGTTAGTTTGGTTACATTTTCTCAAGAATGAGGAAGGCTGGAGGAAGAGGTCGTGGCCGTGGGCGGTCATTGCCATCTGGTAATGCTGATGGTGGTGGTGGTGGTGCTGGTGGAGCATCGGGTGGTAGAGGGAAAATCAAAATAGCACCTAAGTCTCGAGTTGTTGAGCCAGCGTCATCATCTGGCTACACAAGGCCTTGGACGCTACCTTTTCTGGGAGTAGGAAAACTGCTGTTAAAGCCGGAGCAGCAGGAAAAAGTTTTGGCTTTCCTTGCTGACTGCCTCCTCTTCGGATAGTTCAAAATTGAAAAGTAGCCAGTCGTCGGTGGATGCTCCCGGTCAGGAACAAGTTGATTCCTTGTGTCCTTCCCTCAAAACAACAGTGAAGGATGTGTCAGGTGACACAACAGTTTACTCCATGGAGCTCTTTACACATACCGTGCTGGGTTAGAAAGGGAAATAGTTAACAGCCCACTAGAAGATGATTCGGACACGGAGTGCACTGATGCACAGCCACAGCTAGATTGTCATGCTGTTCCATCGACTCACATCACTACATTGTCCTCCCAGTGTACTGAGCCAGAAACTGACCCTGATGAGACGATGGTGCCCATTCCCAAACGTTATTGCACCTTACACAGTGACACAGAGATAGCTGAACATGAGATTGAAGAGGAGATTATAGATGACCCAGTTGTTGACCCAGATTGGCAGCCATTGGGGGAAGAGGGTGCCACTGGCAGTAGCTCAGAAGCGGAGGAGGAGGATCGTCAGCAGCCATCTACATCACATTTGCATTCATCTGGCAGGCCCGTCTCTGGCCAAAAAAGTTTGGCAAAACCAAAACCATTTTTCGGACAGTGTGGCCATCCGGTTAAAGTAGCACAGTGTGCAATGCCTGAAAAGGTATTCAATAGTAGGAAGAGTGCAGTCTGGCAATTTTTTAACCAAGATCTGAATGATCAGTGCAAGGTGATCTGTAAGAAATGCTCAAGGACATTTAGCAGAGGTCAGAATGTCAAAAGTTTAAATATAACTTGCATGCGTCGACATTTAACCACCATGCACTTGCAAGCCTGGACTAGCTGCCAAACGTCCCATAACGTTGTTGCACCCACTCACAATGAAGCTAGTCAGCAACGCTACATTCCTTCCCTCACTGTAAACCCACCGGTTAGAACAACAACAGCAGCAAATGTGGAGGTGTCGTCGCTAGGGAAAAGCAGTCAGGGAACCACAAGTTTATTGGTAGGAAACACAGCATGTAGGCCTACATCGAGAATACCATCACCACCCCTCTCTCAATCCGCCATGTCCACCACCACCACCACCGCAAGTCCCACCATATGCACCTCGCCAGTCCAGCTCACCCTCCAAAAGACTCTCATTAGGAAAAGAAAGTACTCACCCTCTCATCCGCGTGCACAGGGTTTGAACACCCACATTGCTAGACTTATATCGTTAGAGATGATGCCCTACCGCTTGGTTGAAAGCGAAGCTTTCAAAGCCTTGATGGCCTACGCAGTACCATGCTATGAGCTACCCAGTCGACACTTCTTTTCAAGAAAAGCCATCCTAGCCATCCACCAGCATGTCAAAGACCGCATTCTCCATGCACTGAGGCAATCAGTCAGTAGAAAGGTGCACCTCCCAACTGATGCATGGACCAGTAGGCATGGTCAGGGACGTTACGTGTCCATCACGGCACACTGGGTTAATGTGGTGGATGCAGGGTCCACAGGGGACAGCCATAGTGGGACAGTTATGCCTAGCCCACGGTCTAGGAAACAGTTGGCAGTAGGCGTTCGACACCCCTCCTCCTCCTCCTCCTCCAGAAGCAAAACCTCGACCACAGAGCGCAGTCGCCCTACCACTCCATCCGCAGCTGCCAGTGTTACACACGAGGTGTCCCATTATGGAACAGCTAGTGGTAAGCGTCAGCAGACTGTGTTGGAAGTGAAGTGTTTGGGCGACAACAGACACACCGCGGAAGTTCTGGCTGAGTTCTTGCAGCAAGAAACTCAGTCATGGCTGGGCAGTGTACATCTTGAGGCAGGCAAGGTAGTCAGTGATAACGGAAGGAATTTTATGGCTGCCATAGCCCTTTCAGAACTGAAACACATTTCTTGCCTGGCTTACCCCTTGAACCTGGTGGTGCAGTGCTTCATGAAAAGTTATCCGTGGTTACCAGACCTGCTCCTGAAGGTGCGAAGACTTTGCTCGCACATCCGCCGGTCGCCCGTACACTCCAGCCGTATGCAGAACCATCAGCGATCGTTGAAGCTTCCCCAGCACTGCCTAATAAAATCGACGTTGCAACAAGGTGGAACTCTACACTGCACATGCTTCAGAGGCTGTGCGAACAGAGGCGTGCTGTCATGTATTTGTGGGAGGATACACATACACGGGCAGGCAGTTGGATGGCAGACATGGAGTTGTCTGCTGTGCAGTGGTCGAAGCTCCAAGACCTCTGTCAAGTCCTTCAGTGTTTTGAGGAATGCACACGGCTGGTCAGTGCGGACGACGCCATCATAAGCATGAGCATTCCACTAATGAATATACACTAGATTCCTTGATAAGGCATTGATCCAGGGAACTAGTCTGATTGCCGTATGTGGAGTCGGGAAGGAATTTTTTTCCCCATGGTGGAGTTACTCTTTGCCACATGGGTTTTTTTTGCCTTCCTCTGGATCAACATGTTAGGGCATGTTAGGTTAGGCTATGGGTTGAACTACATGGACTTACAGTCTTCCTTCAACCTTAATAACTATGTAACTATGTAATGAGTTTGCTGATGCAAAGTTTGATGCACATTAAAGAGCAGGCGTCTGCAGCCGAGGAGGAGGGAAGCCTTGATGACAGTCAGCCATTGTCTGCTCAGGGAAGTCTCGGGGATGAGGTTGCGGACGAAGAGGAGGAGGAGGAAGATGGGGATGATTATTTATGGGAGGAGGAAGCTTCTCAGGGGGGAATAGAAAGTGTTGGTGGTGCAAGGTCAGGTACAGGTTTTTTGCAGGAGACAAGTGATGGGGATTTGCCAGAAAGTGCTCCTCAACCCAGCACAAGCATTGATTTGACACCTGGAACATTGGCCCACATGGCTGATTATGCCTTGTGTATCCTAAAAAGGGACCCCCGCATTATCAAAATGATGACCAATGACGATTACTGGTTGGCTTGCCTCCTGGATCCACGCTATAAAGGGAAATTGCAAAATATCATGCCACATGAGAACCTTGAGCAAATACTGGCTACCAAACAAGCAACTCTTGTAGACCGTTTGGTTCAGGCATTCCCAGCACACAGCGGCGGTGATGGTTCTCACACGAGCTGCAGGGGGCAACATGGCAGAGGTGCTAGAGGGGCACAAATCAGAAGTGGCATTGGACAGAGGGGTTTTATGACCAGGTTGTGGAGTGAGTTTGCAATGACTGCAGACACGACAGGTACTGCAGCATCAATTCAAAGTGACAGGAGACAACATTTGTCCAGTATGGTTACCAACTATTTTTCCTCCCTTATCGATGTTCTCCCTCACACGTCATTCCCCTTTGATTACTGGGCATCCAAAATAGACACCTGGCCTGAATTGGCTGAATATGCATTACAGGAGCTTGCTTTCCCAGCTGCTAGTGTGCTATCAGAAAGAGTATTCAGTGCTGCAGGTTCAATACTGACAGAAAAAAGGACTCGTCTGGCTACCCAAAATGTGCATGATCTAACCTTCATTAAAATGAACCAATCATGGATTTCTAATTATTTTGCCCCACCTTCCCCTGCTGACACCTAGCTTTCCTGTAAAAATATCTTGCTTTTGGACTCGTCTTAATGACTGCTCCAATTTCTCCATTTGCAGCTGCTGTATGTCCAGCATGGGCCATTTTTACACCTCCCTAAATGGGCTGACTCCCCCCACGGGACCGTGGGCACCACTTTGCGCAATCACCCGTGCGAGTGCCGTTTGGCTGAACAGGTGATTGTGCCCACTTTTGGGGGATGGCACTGGCACAGGGTCCCTCATAGTACAATGAAGTGTCTCTGGCGGTGGTGGTGCACACCCAACGTCAGACACACTGTCGTAACATAAGGGGCCCTGGGCCAGTACCGCCGCCCATGAGAGAGTGTTCCCCCCCAGCTCAAACAGTGCTCTACCACTTGCAAAATTACCTCTCACTGCTCCTCCACTGTTTAGTCTGTGCTGTTAAATCCTTCATTGGCACTGCCAATACCAATTTCTTGACATGATTGATGCTAGTTAAAATATTCAGGGGCCCTGTCCTACATTTACATCAGATAATACTTTGCGCCAACTACCACTGTGTGCAAGTCAGCAGAAGAGCCCACCCCTGTACCTAGGTATGCCACCAGTTTGTTTGTAAAATCATTTTTTGCCAGACATTAACCTCACTTTATTATTTTGGCCTACTAACTGTGTCAGACACTCCTTACAGTTGTCCTCCACTGAACAAAGCTAGGCCACCTGTGTACTCATGTAACCGATTTTTAACTGCATTTTGCCAATTCCTTTTTTGGCCCTACTAACTGTGTCTGCCCCTCGGTGCAATCGTCCTCCGCTGACCACACCAATGCTGGCTGTGTACCCCTGTAGCCTAATTTAAACTGCATAGAGGCTGCTTTTTTATTTTAGGCCTAGGAAGTGTCACGGGAAGACTAGGTGGGCAAGAGCTAATAACCCAGGCCCCTGCGATTTCCCTCAGACTAGGGAAATCCTGACTGACCCTCTACCTAGAGTTTACACTGATAGTGTGCATGTCTAGGCCTCGAACCTCACCCTGTCTCCTGTTTCAACCCTAGGCTGAAACCACCGCCCACCACCCAGTGAAAAGATTATACACCAATAACCACAGTTAGCACAGACAAGGATAACGGAAAATATACACCACGCCGCAGTCACACAGGAATACTAAAAATGCGCAGGGCAAAATAAATATAAATATAGGAAGGAGTAAATAAGACAAAGGGAAATACACCACCAGCAACGATACTCCAACTACTAGCTCACCACTCCAGACCGAGATAACAACGCACAAGACAGAAGCTATAATCGGCGACGCCCAATGTTCAGGAGAACTATATAAAGGCAGTGGGCATGGCCCAGCTTCCAATCCAAGCACCAGGTAAATTAACCCCGGACCAGCTAGATAAAATCTAGCCAATGCCAATGAGCGCATAGTGGTCAAAAGCGGAATTACCGCTGTCTGTCGAACGACCTGGTCTGAACAGCGTCCGACATGACAGTACCCAGCCTTCTCCAGGGCCCTCATGGCTTATAGGACCCGGCTTGTCCGGATGGCGGCGGTGAAAAAACCTGACCAGCCGATCCGCATGAACATCCGAGGCTGGTACCCAGGACCTCTCCTCAGGCCCATAACCACGCCAGTGTACCAAGTACTGTAAAGTGCGGCGCACTACACGAGAGTCAACCACCTTGGAGACTTTAAATTCCAAATTACCATCCAAGACTGGAGGTGGCATAGGCGCCGCGTCCACTGAACCCACCACCTTCTTTAAAAGAGACCTGTGGAACACGTTGTGTATCTTATACACCGTAGGAAGCTCCAATCGGTACGCTACTGGGTTAATGACGGCGGTGACCCTAAATGGACCAATAAACCGTGGACCCAATTTAAGGGACGGTATTTTGAGTCTTATGTTTTTTGTGGGTAACCACACCCAGTCATCCACACTCAGGTCCGGACCTGGCACACGCCTACTGTCAGCCACACGTTTGTACCTAGCACCCACACTCAACAGGCGCTGTTTAACTCTCCTCCAGACTGATGATAATTGTGCTCCTAACTGGTCCTCCTCCGGAACGCCGGAAGAGCCCCCCTGACTCAAAGTACAAAATTGAGGATGAAGTCCGTAAACACAAAAAAACGGAGACTCCCCAGATGACTCCTGGCGGTGATTATTGATGGCAAACTCAGCCAAAGGAAGAAACTTTGACCACTCCTCCTGATTATCAGAAACAAAGCAGCGTAAGTACTGTTCCAACTTTTGGTTCATACGCTCGGTCTGACCATTTGACTGAGGATGAAACGCCGAAGAATGAGACAACTTGATCCCCAGCCGTGAACAAAATGCTTTCCAAAATTTTGCCACAAACTGAGACCCCCTATCGGAAACGATGTCAGATGGAACCCCATGAAATCTGACCACCTCCTGCACAAATACCTGAGCCAAAGTCTTAGTGTTAGGCAATGAAGGCAAAGACACAAAGTGCAACATTTTTGAGAACCGATCAACAATCACCAAGATGACCGTGTTCCCAGTTGAGGAGGGCAAGTCAGTGATAAAATCCATGGAGATTTCCGTCCATGGCTTACTAGGTACCTCGAGAGGAAGTAGTGTGCCAACAGGACGGGAGTGAGGCGTTTTAGTCCTGGCGCACGTGGTGCAAGCTGACACATATGAGACCACGTCCTGTCAGATCTTGGGCCACCAAAAGCGACGTGACACCAACTCCAAGGTACCCCTAACCCCTGGATGGCCAGCCAGGACAGCATCATGATGCTCTGCCAAAACCTTAAGCGGAGATGAAGCGGTACAAACGTTTTGTTGACGGGAAGCTCAGATGGTACCTCCTCCTGGGCCTCGGCAATCTCAGCCTCAACCTCGGTAGTGAGAGCCGAAACCACAACACCCTTTTGGAGGATGGGTACTGGATCTTTCCGAGGCTCTCCCCCCGGAAAACACCTGGACAAAGCATCCGCCTTAGTGTTTTTAGAACAAGGTCTGTAAGTGACAACAAAGTTGAACCGCGTGAAAAACAATGCCCAGCGAGCCTGCCTGGGAGACAGACGCTTGGCAGACTCCAAATAAAGCAAATTCTTATGGTCGGTAATAACAGTAACCTGATGAACTGACCCCTCCAAGAAGTGTCGCCATTCCTCAAAGGCCAATTTGATTGCCAACAACTCTCTGTTGCCGATATCGTAGTTACGTTCGGCGGGCGACAGTTTCTTGGAAAAATAGGCGCATGGACGCAAACCGCTCAAGGATGAGCCCTGCGACAGCACCGCCCCCACACCAACCTCAGACACATCGACTTCTACAAAAAAAGGTTTCGATACATCTGGCTGCACCAGAATGGGAGCCGAAACAAACCTGCTTTTAAGAGATTCAAATGCGCACACAGCAGCTCAGACCAAACAGAGAAATTGGTACCCTTTTTAGTTATGTCAGTTAGCGGTTTAGCAATGATAGAAACATCCTTAATAAACTTCCTATAGTAGTTAGAAAACCCAAGGAACCGCTGAAGTGCTTTCAGGTTATCAGGCCGTTCCCAATGCAACACCACTTGCACCTTAGCAGCGTCCATTTTAAACCCTGAAGCAGACACAATATAGCCCAAGAAAGGCAACTCCTGTACCGAAAATACACATTTCTCCAGTTTAGCATATAGCTTATTCTCTCTGAGAAGCTGTAACACCTGCCTGACATGATCTAAATGAGTATCACGGTCGCAAGAATATATGAGGATGTCATCTAGGTACACAATAACGAATTTCCCCAAAACATGCGAGAACACATCATTTATGAAATGTTGAAACACTGCAGGTGCGTTTGTCAACCCAAATGGCATCACCAAATTTTCAAAATGACCCTCAGGGGTATTAAAAGCCGTCTTCCACTCATCACCTTGACGGACTCTTATGAGGTTGTACACCCCCCTGAGGTCAAGCTTGGTAAACCACTTAGCACCTGCCACCTGGTTGAACAAATCCGGTATCAGTGGCATAGGATATGGATCACGAACCGTAATCTGGTTCAACTCCCTGAAATCCAAACACGGGCATAATCCGCCATATTTCTTCTTCGCGAAGAAGAACCCTGCTGTCACAGGCGAGGATGAAGGCCTGATGTGCCCTTTGCTCAAACTTTCAGCAATGTAATCCTTTAACGCTTGTCTCTCTGGACCGGAGATGTTAAACATCCTTGCTTTACGCAATTTGGCCCCTGGTTTAAACCTGATAGTACAGTCATAGGGGCGATGTGGCGGCAACTCTGAACAACCCTTCTCAGAGAACACATCCACAAAATCCAGAAGTGACTCCAGAATGCTTGAAGTCACAGCAGACACACATGTGGCCAGGCAATTCTCCTGGCAGAACTCGCTCCACTGAATTATGTCCTGAGTTTTCCAGTCAATTACTGGGTTGTGCATAGACAACCATGGAAAACCCCAAACCACCTAAGTAGGAAGATTCCTGAGCACCTTACATGTAACCTGCTCGGAATGTAAAACACCAATGTGGAGTTTCACCTCAGCCACAAATTCAGTAATCTCCCCCTGTGAGAGAGGAGCAGCATTGATGGTGACCACGAGGATAGGATGAGGAAGTTTTTCAATCCTAAAACCTGCTGTGCGTGCAAACTCCTCATCAATGAGATTTGTGGCTGAACCACTAAAAACAAAAACAGTAATTGGCAGCTCACTGCCAGCGATAAATACCTTAGCAGGGAGCATGCATTGAGAAACCACCATGGAGGATATACATAAGCTCAGATTGGTCTCCTCCACACCCTCTGAGCTTAGAAGTTTTCCGCCGTTGCGTTTTTCTTAGACAGCAGAGGACAGATGTTAATAAAATGACCAGTTTTATCGCAATAAAAACAGGCTCCCTGCTTCCTGAGCTCAGGGGCTCGACGCTTCACATGTGACACCCCTGCGATTTGCATAGGCTCCTTGGGCTCACCTGAAGCAACCTCACGTGAACCTAAACCCTCTCCCATAGGCGGCGTCTCATGCTATCCCTGATGCAAACGGTGATCAATGCGGACAACCAGACTCATAGCGGAATCTAGAGAAGCAGTAGTCTCGTACATCAGAAGGGCTTTTTTAACCCTTCCAGAAACTCCATGAATAAACTGACTCCGCAGCGCTGGATCATTCCACTGTGTATCGATCGCCCAGCGACGAAATTCAGAACAGCAATCCTCTGCAACTCGCTCCCCCTGGCGAATAGTGCGTATCTTAGATTCTGCTAGAGCCATTCTGTCAGGCTCATCGTAAATATTTCCAAGAAAGGAAAAAAAACTCTCCACAGAGTCAAATGCAGCAGAATCAGATGGCAAAGAAAACACCCATGCTTGGGGATCCCCGCTTAAAAATGACAACACCAGGCCCACACGCTGAGCCTCATTACCCGAGGAGATCGGGCGCTTACGGAAATATAGTTTGCAAGCTTCACGAAAAGAAACAAATTTACTGCGTTCCCCAGCAAATTTTTCAGGCAAAGGAAACTTAGGCTCAGCAACTCTACCTGTCGCTCCAGCTTGCACATTAGATACTGCTAGTCCTTGTTGCTGCACTGCCCCCTCAACTCAGTAACCTGTAGGAACAGCGCCCTCAACTGGCGGGTTATGGAAGTCATGGGATCCATGACAAAAGAAAAAAAAAGGAAGCCCCCCCCTTTTTTTTTTTTTTTAAAGGCCGATTATAATGTCATGGGGAGACTAGGTGGGCAAGAGCTAATAACCCGGGCCCCTGCAATTTCCCTCAGACTGGGGAAATCCTGACTGACCCTCTACCTAGAGTTTACACTGATGGTGTGCATGTCTAGGCCTCGAACCTCACCCTGTCTCCTGTTTCAACCCTAGGCTGAAAACCACAGCCCACCACCCAGTGAAAAGATAATACACCAATACCCACAGTTAGCACAGACAAGAATAAAGGAAAATATACACCACGCCGCAGTAACTCAGGAATACACTAAAAATGCGCAGGGCAAAATAAATACAAATATAGGAAGGAGTAAATAAGATAAAGGGAAATACACCACCAGCAACGATACTCCAACTACTAGCTCACCACTCCAGACCGAGATAACAACGCACAAGACAGAAGCTATAATCGGCGATGCCCAATGTTCAGGAGAACTATATAAAGGCAGTGGGCATGGCCCAGCTTCCAATCCGAGCACCAGGTAAATTAACCCCGGACCAGCTAGATAAAATCTAGCCGACACCAATGAGCGCATAGTGGTCAAAAGCAGAATTACCGCTGTCTGTCGAACGACCTGGTCTGAACAGCGTCCAACATGACAGACACCATGACTGAACCCGCTGAGTGTCCTCCTGTCCTGGGAGTGAGTGGGAAAATTGTGTGGGATTTGGTGCACCCACTGCTGGATAAAGGTTATCACCTCTACACTGAATTTTTATTCCAGCATCCCACTCTATAAATCCCTCTCTGCGCGAGGTACCGCAGCCTGCAATACTGTTTGCAAAAATCAGAGAGGCCTCTCGAAGACGCTACTTGGGCAGATGCTCAGAAAAGGTGAGAGCAAAGCCCAATGTAGCGTCCACCTGCTGGTGGTCAAGTACAAGGACAAGAGGGATGTTCTTCTTTTGACCACCATACACGGTGACGGCAGCGCCCTCAGCTCTGTATGGGGTACCTCTACAGAGGTCAGCAAACCGACCTGTGTACTGGGGTACAACAAAAACATGGAGGACGTTGATCTCTCTGATCAACTCCTCCAAACGTACAGTGCTTTGAGAAAGGCCAGGGTGTGGTGCAAAAAGCTGGCCACGCACATTGTACAAATGGCAATGCTCAATGCTTTCCTGCTGTCACAATGTGCACGCCACACCAATACGTCATACCTTCATTACCAGGAGGTAGTGGTTATGGCCCTGATGTTTGGCACTCCGGAAGTAGCGTTCCCCAGTACTTCCGGAAATGAAGGTGTTCATATCATAACAGGTCAGCATTTTCTGGGGGTGGTCCCGCCATCTGGAAGAAAAGGTGACCACAAAAAAGGTGCTGAGTGTGTTACAAAAGGGGAATACGCAAGACAACACTTATCAATGCAACACCTGCCCCGAAAAACCTGGCCTGTTTATGAATGATTGCTTCAAATTGTACCACACCTCCATGCACTACTAATTTACTTTACAAGAAACAGATTAGTTCCAAAGGGGGCACATCTAGATAAGTTCCTTGGGTGTCTAGTTTTCAAAATGATGTCACTTGTGGTTTTTTCCTGTTTAGGCACATCAAGGGCTCTGCAAACGAAGCATGACGCCCGCAGACCATTCTACCAAAGTATGCATTTCAAAACGTCACTACTTCCCTTTCGAGCCCCGACGTGTGCCCAAACAATTTTTTCCCACATATCGGGTACCAGCATACTCAGGACAAATTGGACAACAACATTTGAGGTCCAATTTCTCCTGTTACACTTGGGAAAATAAAAAAATGGGGACTAAGAGATAATTTTTGTGGGCAAAAAATAGGATTTTTTTTTCACACCCGGGCATTATAAACTTTAGTGAAGCACTTGGGGTTTAAAGTGCTCACCAGACATCTAAATAAGTTCCTTAGGGAGTCTAGTTTCCAAAATGGGGTCACTTGTGGGGGGTTTCCACTGTTTAGGCACATAAGGGGCTCGTCAAACGCGACATGGCGTCCAATTGCAATTCCAGCCAATTTTTGGTTGAAAAAATCAAACGGCGCTCTTTCCATTCCGAGCCCTGCCGTGCACCCAAACAGTGGTTGCCCCCACATATAGGGTATCAGCGTACTCAGGACAAGTTGGACAACATCTTTCGTGGTCCAATTTCTCCTGTTACCTTTGGGAAAATAAAAAGTTGGGGACTAGAAAATCATTTTTGGGAGGAAAAAAAGAAAATAAAAATGTAACGCCCAGGCGTGTTAAACTTCTGTGAAGCCCCTGGGGGTTCAAAGTGCTCATCACACATCTAGGTAAGTTCCTTACGGGGTCTAGTTTCCAAATAGGGGGGTTTCTACTATTTAGGCACACCAGGGGCTCGTCAAACGCGACATGGCATCCGATCGGAATTCCAGCCAATTTTAGGTTGAAAAAATCAAATGGCACTCCTTCTTTTCTAAGCCCTGCCGTGCACCCAAACAGTGGTTCCCCCCACCTATGGGGTATCAGCCTATTCAGGACAAATTTGGCAACAACATTTAGCTTCCAAGTTCTCTTGTTACCCTTGGGAAAGTAAAAAAAAAATGTTGCTAAAAGATCATTTTTGTGACTAAAAAGTTAAATGTTCATTTTTTCCTTCCACATTGCTTCTGCTCCTGTGGAACACATGAAGGGTTAATAAACTTCTTGAATGTGGTTTTGATCAGCATGAGGGGTGCGGATTTTAGAATGGTGTCACTTTTGGGTATTTTCTGCCAATTAGATGCCTAAATGTGAGGTAGTCCCCCCCAAAAAAAAGGTTTTGAACATTTTCTTGTAAAAATGAGAAATCGCTGGTCAAATTTTAACCCTTATAACTTCCTAACAAAAAAAGTTTGTTTCCAAAATTGTTCTGATGCAAAGTAGACTTGTGGGAAATGTTATTTATTAACTATATTGTGTGACATATTTCTCTGTTGTAAGGGCATAAAAATTCAAAGTTTGAAAATTGCAAAATTTTCCAAATTTTTGCCAAATTTCCGTTTTTTTACACAAATAAACACAAGATACATCGAAGAAATGTTACCACTCTCATGAAGTACCATATGTCACGAGAAAACATTCTCAGAATCGCCAAGATCCATTGAAGGGTTCTAGAGGTATAAGCTCATAAAAGGACAGTGGTCAGAATTGTAAAAATTGGCCCGGTCATTAACGTACAAACCACCCTTGGGGGTTAAGTTGTCTGTTATCTCCGTCAGACGCCCGGTTTATCTATGGTCTCCAAATACTTGCTTTTCAGGCATACTGATAACGTATCAGTTTTCTCCAAATTAATCCATTTCTATAGAACTTTTCAAATATTTCAGTAGTCCATTTAAAATGGGCAAGGGACGGGGAAGTGGACGTGATGCTGATGGTGCATGCAGAGGATGAGGCCGTGGCCAAGCTAAAAGTGGGTCACAACAAAGACCCACATCTTCTCGCGCGACCTTCCTGTCCCAGTTTCTACGGGACTGCAGCAGACCACTATTGAAGTCACTTAGCCACCACCACGTCTTCCAAACTGTCAAGTCTGAGTAGCCATGAGAGTGGACCACATATTACTCACACTTATCCTCCTTCCTCCCACCATGCCGAGTGCCCTGAAATAACTGATCCTACACTTGGACACTCCGAAGAGCTGTTCAGTTTTTCCTTTCAAGATTCCAGACTCAGCTGGTCAACTTGAAGTGTGGCCAGATGAAATCGCATGTAGCGATGACCAAAGATTTGAACAGCAACGTTCACACGAAGGTGATGGTGGGAAAGTGTCACACGAGGTGGACGATCATGAGACACAATGGACAGAAAGTCAGAAGGAGGAGCAGGGTGCGGATGTGGAAGACGAGATGGTGGATGACATGCAGAGCGAGGACAGCAGGACACATGGGGAAGGAGGCATATCACCCCAACAGGCACGAAGAAGCAGTGTGGTGGCCACAGACAGAAGGCGTGCATCCATTCCTCGTAACATCAACATGATGCAAATTGCCATTCCAGCTGTTAGATCTTCCCAAGTCCTGGTTATTTTTTAAAACTCTGATGATAACCCCAAACAGGTCATTTGCAGCACCTGCCATGCCAGCATCAGCAGGGGTAACAAAACTACCAGCCTGACCACCACAGGCATGATCAGGCACATGGCAACAAAGCACTTGACTTTGTGGGCCAAACCCCAGGTTCCAGGAACACTGTCTGCAGGTGACACCACTGCTTCTTCCACGGTTTTGAGTAGAAGCCAAACTCCAGTTCACAGTGCATGTGAAGATGCCTCGTGCCCTGCACCTGTTGTTGCCCACAGTCAACCAGCACCATGATCAAACCGTCCACGTCTTTGTTACAGTGTAGCCTTCAGTTGTTTATACCCCAGTCATTGGAACGCAAGCGGAAATACTCAGCCAATGCCCCACAGGCCACAGAACTAAATTCTAACACTTCTCGTCTGCTTGTGCTTGAAATGCTGCCTTTTAGGCTCACTGAGACTGAAGCTTTCCGCAACTTGATGGCGGTAGCATCCCAAGGTACTCTGTCTCCAGTCACCACTATTTCTCTCGGTGTGCCATACCGGCATTACACCAGCACGTGTCCCACAACATTACCTGTGCCCTCAACAATGTTGTTACTGGGAAAGTCCACCTAACCATGGACACATGGTCAAGTGCTTGTGGGCAGGGATGGTACCTCTCACTGATGGCACACTGGGTTAACATAGTGGAAGCCGGGACCCAGTCAGACTTTGGGATGGAACACATCCTTCCCATGCCGAGGATTGCAGGCCATACGTCAATCATGGTTGCCCCCACAGTCTACAGCTCCTGCACCTCCTCCTCCTCTTCTTCACCCTCCATCTCTGAAATGAGCACATCAGTCAGAAGCTGAAAGCACTGCAGCACTGCCTCAGCCAAGCGGCAACAGGCTGTGCTGAAGCTAATCTGCTTAGGTGACAAACTGCACAATGCTGAAGAGTTGTGGACAGCGCTGAAAGAGCTGTCATATTTTTGGATGAGACCACTGAACCTACAGCCAGGCATGGTAGTTTGTGACAATGGCCAGAACCTGGTGGCGGCTTTGAAGCAAGGTGAGCTCACACACGTACCTTGCTTGGCCCATGTGCTTAACCTCGTGGTTCAATGTTTTCTGAAAAGCTACCCGAAGCTGCCGGATCTGCTAGTGAAAGTACGCCATCTGTCTGCCCATTTTAGAAAGTCAGCCCTTGCCGTGCTTCAGCAGTGTTTGCAGCTTTCAGCTCACCGACTGGTGTGTGATGTCCCCACACGCTGGAACTCTATGCTGCTGGAAAGGATTTGTGAGCAGAAGAGGGCAGTTGTTGACTACCAGTATCAACATTGCCGTCTATATTCAGTTCAGACTCCACACATAAGACCTCAGGAGTGGACATGGATGTCAGGCATATGTACCATCCTCCAAAACTTTGAGGACTGCAACAAGATAGTGAGCGGCGATGACTCCATAATCAGAGTCACTATCCCGCTTCTAAGCATTCTGAAAACATCTCTGATCACAATTAAAGAGGATGCATTGCAGGCAGAGCATGAGGATATGGAGCAAGGAGCCATACAGGGGGATTACACTCTACCCAGCCTCATGTCTTCTGAACGTGGATTGGTAGGCAATGAGGAGGAGGAAGAACAGGTGCTATTTTCATGTGCTATAGATGGTACTACAAGCACAGTTGTCATACCCTCTGTTCAGCGTGGATGGCCTGAGGACGGGGTAGGAGGATGAGGAGGACAGCATGGTCAGCCATCCTGTTGGTGAGGACACGGAAGTCTTGCCTGTTAGCAGTCTGGCACGCAAGGCTGACTATGTTGCGCTGCATTTCACATGCCCCTCGCATTGTAAAAATTTTGGGTGACACTCCATACTGGTTGGTGACTAGTGTTGAGCATTCCGATACCGCAAGTATCGGGTATCGGCCGATATTTGCGGTATCGGAATTCCGATACCGAGATCCGATACTTGCCGCATATCGGATACCGGAATCGGAAGTTCCCAGGATTCAAACTGCACGAATTCAGCCAATGAGGAATGATTCTGAGTGTGGGCACATCCTGTTCAGCATGGTGGGCATGTAACTACTGGCAAGGCTGTGATTGGCTGCTGAAATGATGTCATGCTGCAGTTTAAAAGTCGCTGGCGCCATTTTGCGCTCACTCTGCTGTGAACTCAGTTAGTGACAGGACGCTGTGTGCTGACTGAGGGCCAGTTGAGATAGCGATTTGCTTCATTGTTCTTTTCCAAGGCTAATTTAGCAACCACTGTGTTCACCTACTAATCACCTTGCTATTGCCTTGCAGCGCTGTTTTCACAGCGATCTGCAAGGTCTGTGTGTGTGTGTGTGCAGCCCACTCCCTAGTCTGTGTGCAGCCATAGGCCATAGTGGTTGTATTCTGTTCAGGGAGGGTGGTTCACTGCCTCATACTGTTCTATTTTCTTTTTTTTTTTTTTTTCAAGTAGTGCAGGCTGCTGCACATTTTTTCTAATAATTCCTATTAGTGACTTTCCACCCGTATCCAGCTAAATTGTGGAAAAACACTAGATAGGATAATGTAGAGGAGTGTTTTTGGGCCTTGCAGCGCCGTTTACGGCTGTCTGCACGGTCTCCGTGTGACTGCAGCTCGCCCTGTAGTCTGTGTGCAGCATTGCCGGTTGTATCCAGCTCAGGGTGCGTCACTGCGTCATACCGTAAAATCCATTTTCCTTTTCTTTAAGTAGTGCAGGCTGCTGCACATTTTTTTTTAAAAATTCCTATTAGTGTCTTTCCACCCGTATCCAGCTAAATTGTGGAAAAACACTACATAGGATAACGCAGAGGAGTGTTTTTGGGCCTTGCAGCGCCGTTTACGGCTGTCTGCACGGTCTCCGTGTGACTGCAGCTCGCCCTGTTGTCTGTGTGCAGCCATAGCCGGTTGTATCCAGCTCAGGGTGCGTCACTGCGTCACACCGTAAAATCCATTTTCCTTTTTTTTTAAGTAGTGCAGGCTGCTGCACATTTTTTCCAAAAATTCCTATTAGTGTCTTTCCACCCGTATCCAGCTAAATTGTGGAAAAACACTACATAGGGTAATGTAGAGAAGGTTTTTGGGGCCTTGCAGCGCCGTTTACGGCTGTCTGCACGGTCTCCGTGTGACTGCAGCTCTCCCTGTTGTCAGTTCAGCCCCCAAAAAATAAATAAATAATAAAGTTCACCAAACACACCACTTTACAGTTGTGTAGGCCACATTAGCTCATATTAAAGTCTAGTCCACACTTTAGAAAATTAGTGTTTCTTATACCTGTTAGGAGCTGTTCAGGAATAAGCACACAAAGCCGTTAGTACTTTTCTGCTTATCTTTATCAGTCAACCAAGATGAAGAAGGCAGGGTGTAAGGCACGTGGGCGTGGGTGCGGAGCAGGGAGAGGATGTGGGGATTCTGTGCCTGCTGCGGGCACCGGTGACACATCATCACCCAGTTTCAGCAGGGAACAGTCCTTCATGCGCAGCTTTGTCGTAGAGCGCCATACACCGCTGCTACGTGAAGACCAAATTGGAGTCGTTGTCGGATGGATGGCAGCTAAAGCATCGACTTCAATTAGTGCCACATCCTCTCAGACACAGAGCACTGGAGAGCACCCATCTGTCTCTTCACCACCTGCCAAATTGCCCAGGCAGACAGAGAGCCTAGGACAGGAGCCGTCTCTACTTCTGTTCTCTGAATCTCTTGGCTTGGAAACAGGGGGCCAGCCAAGCAGTATTGGAGAAATGGAAGAAGAGGCAGTGATGCCCAACAGCTTTTTCTCTCTGAGTCTGAAGAGGCGGGTGGGCCAGTGCCTCCGGTAACCACATCGCAGGACGCATCTGCTGATGACACTCAGGTGCCACTTTCTGGTGCGTGCTCTGCTGCTGAGATTACCCAGGAGGAGCAGTTGGTGGCAGAGGGTTGTGTAGATGATGAGGTCCTTGACCCATCTTGGCGTGAGGGACAGGAAGGTGGTGGGAGCAGCTCTGAGGAAGAGATTCCCCGAACGGGCCAAAGAGGGAGAGGGAGGGGGAAGACTGCAGATCCTGTAGCCTCCACTTTGGCACCCATTAGGAGCGTGTCTCTTCCAAAAGCCAAAAAGGGTGCTCCCAAGACTTGCAGTGCCTGGTCCTTTTTTGATACAGTTGCAGATGACATTTGCTATGTCAAATGCAAGGTGTGTCATCACAAAGTCAAAAGAGGGAGAAATGTGAGCAACCTCAATACCTCCAACATGTGGAAACATGTGCGGAACAGGCACGCGGCGGAGTTACAAAAACACACTGAAGAGCTAGGCCAACCAACAGCGGCAGCTACCACCTCTTCAGCTCGTGTTGCCTCTTCCTCCAGCTCACACGCAGCTAGTTCGGCTTCCTCCCAGGATCGCCGTGGAAGAACCTCTGGCACTGTTGTCCAGAGACCCACTGTAATTCCACCCGCCTCACCACATTCCCAGTTATCCTCACACTCCCAGGCCAGCCTACAGCCATCGGTAGTACAGGCATGGGAGAAAAGGCGGCCTTTCTCGGCAAACCACCCACGAGCACAGGCTCTGACTGCAGGCATTGCCAAACTTCTGTCACTGGAAATGCTGTCATTCAGGCTGGTGGAGACTGACAGCTTCCGTGTCTTGATGTCATTGGCAGTCCCACAGTACAATGTGCCCAGCCGCTTTTATTTCAGCAGGCAAGCCGTCCCTGCCCTGTACAAGCATGTGGAGGGACACATAAAACACGCGCTACTGAACGCCGTCAGTAGCAAGGTCCACCTCACCACCAATGCGTGGACCAGTCAACATGGACAGGGGTGATACTTTTCCCTCACAGCCCATTGGGTTAATGTTGTTGAGCCGGGTACAGATCATGCAAGTGGCGCAGGACGTGTCCTGCCCACTCCAAGGATTGCAGGAATCCAGTATGTACGCATTGACTCCTCCTCTTACACAAGTTCCTCAGAATTGTCGCTGCAGGAGCCGTCACAGTCCACCTCCACATGGACCCGTGAACGTTTACCTGTTACGACCGACATGAGCACAACCGTGGCCAAACGTCAACAGGCCGTCTTGAAATTAATTTCTTTGGGGAATCGAAGCCACACAGCGCAGGAGCTCTGGAATGCCATCAAGCAGGAGAGCGATGTGTGGTTTGTGGCAGCGAATCTCCAGCCAGGCATGGTAGTGTGTGATAATGGCCGAAATCTGGTGGCAGCTCTGGGCCTCGGCAACCTCACTCACATCCCATGTCTGGCACATGTGCTCAATTTGGTCGTGCAGAGTTTTTTGAGGGACTATCCGGATCTTGATGCACTGCTGCACAAGGCCCGCCTAGAGTGTGCTCACTTGCGGCGTTTCAGCACGGCAAAATCGCGCATTGCGGCTCTGCAGCGCCGATTCCGCCTTCCGGAACATCGAATCATATGTGACCCACCTACCAGGTGTAATTCCACGTTCCATATGTTGGAGCGGTTGTGTGAGCAGCAGTAAGCAGTAATGGAGTACCAGTTGCATCAGGCGCAAAGAAGTCGCACTCCGCGCCGTTCAGACTTCACAACCACAGAGTGGGCAACTATGAAGGACGTCTGCCAGGTTTTGCGTCCCTTTGATTATTCCACGCGGATGGCGAGTGCAGATGATGCACTAGTCAGCATGACTGTCCCCCTTATCTGCCTGCTTGAAAAATCACTGCAAGCGCTAAGGGATGATGTTGTGGAAGAGGTGGAGGATGAGGATTCACCATTTCCATCATCTTCTGGACAGTCAGCGCCACGTGGTTCCTCACAAATGCGTAGGCAGGGGACACTTTGTGAGGAGGATGAGGAGGAGTCAATGGAGGAGGAAGACATCCGTCCAGAGGAGGGAGTTACACAATTGTCCAGTAGTCAGTGTGTACAGCGAGGGTGGGGTGATGACGAGCGGGCAGAGATCACGCCTCAAGCAGGGGACAGCGTTTCTTGGGCAGTTGGCAGTCTGCAGCACATGGTGGATTACATGCTGCAGTGCCTGAGAAACGACCGCCGCATCGCCCACATTCTCAACATGTCTGATTATTGGGTGTTCACCCTCCTCGATCCTCGCTACCGGGACAAAGTAGAAAGCCTCATCACACCGTTGAACCGGGAGTGAATAATGCGGGAGTACCAAGACACACTGGTGAATTCCATCATCTTCTCCAGTCCAACTCAGAGAAGTGCTGCTAGTGCATTACAAACCAGCTCAGTGTGTCCAGGCAGTGGAGGAGGCTCTGCACAAAGAGGGAGCAGAAGCAGTGCCTCTGCCCAAGGCAAGACCAGTATGGCCCAACTGTGGCACAGTTTTGTGTGCCCGCCACAAAAGTCTACACCATCACAGACGGCTCCAGTTAGCAGGAGCCAACGGTTCCGTCAGATGGTGACAGACTACATGTCTTGCCCTCTTGCTGTACTCCCAGACGGCTCTTCCCCTTTCAAGTTTTGGGTCTCAAAGCTGGATACATGGCCGGAGCTAAGCCAGTATGCATTGGAGGTGCTGGCTTGCCCTGCGGCTAGTGTATTATCGGAACGCGTCTTTAGTGCTGCAGGTGGTGTACTAACTGACCGTCGCATGCGACTATCCTCCGATAACGTTGACCGGCTTACTTTCCTGAAAATGAACCAGGCCTGGATCTCACAGGAATTTGCCACTCCTCTTCCTGATTAAATAATTAGGTGACTGTCTACAGTATCCAGGTCTCCTGTTGTGTTCATCTTTCTACCACCTGAACTTTAATTCCTGGGCTCCAACACCGCCAGTTGAGGCTCAGAAGTGCCGTCTGCACAGTCAAAACATACAACCCAGTGTTATTGGGTGTCAGTAACGTCAGCTTATCCCCAGCTATGTAGCCGGCAATGTGTCCTGCGACCGCCACGCTGACACAACAACTGAAATGTAAGGGAACCTGTCCCCCCCAGGCGTTTGTTACTGAAAGAGCCACCTTGTGCAGCAGTAATGCTGCACAAGGAAAAGGTAGCTATTTTTGTTTAGCTCCTTGCACACGCAGAACTTAACACTTATAAAATGTGTCCACTGATACCGTAAAACCGTCCCAGAGGTGGGACTTTCCTTCGTAATGTGACGCAGCACAGCCGTCATTCTTACCCCCTTGGCGCCGTGCGCCGGCTCCTCAGCATTGTTTGATTCTGTCCCGAAGCCTGCGCTGTTATGTTATCCCTTGGCCAGGCACACTTAGCGCTGCCCCTCTTCTGACATCATTTGGTGTCAGCCTGACTGCGCCTGTGTGTCCGCGCTGGCCGAGATCCCGCCTCGCAGTGTCTTCTGATTTAATCACACTGTGGGCCTGGGATCCATGGGCATGCGCAGTGCATATCTTCACCTCCACCTCTCACTCATCTCCCTTCGCCTTCTTCAGACTGTGCGCCGTCAGCTGATCCCTAATAGCATGCCACGGCCGTGACACCGCACAGTCTGAAGAAGCCGGAGGGAGGGGAGTGAGAGGCGAGGATATGCACTGCGCATGGCCACGGATCCCAGGCCTGCGGTGGGATTACATTAGACGACACTGCGAGGTGGGATCTCGGCCAGCACGGATGCACAGGCGCAGCCAGACTGACACCAAATGATGTCAGAAGATGGGCAGCGCTAAGTGTGCCTGGCCAAGGGATAACATAACAGCGCAGACTCCGGGACGGAATCAAACAACGCTGAGGAGCCGGGGCACGGCGCCAAGGGGGTAGGAATGACGGCTGTGCTGCGTCATATTACGAAGGAAAGTCCCACCTCCGGGACGGTCTCACGGTATCAGGGGACACATTTTATAAGTGTTTAGTTCTGTGTTTGCAAGGAGCATAATGAAAAGAACCACCTTTTCCTTTTGCATCCTTTGTGCTGCACAAGCTGGCTCTTTCAGCTACAAACGCCTTGGGGGGGTTAAAGGTTCCCTTTTGACTTTCTCCAATCAGGCTTCGGCCTACACTGTGTTCCTCTGCTCCTCCTGCTGTCCCTGGGCTCCAACACCGCTAGTTGGTGCCTGGAAGTGCTGTCTGCACAGTCAACACTTGCTGCCGTGTTATTGGGGTTCAGTAACGTCAGCTGCTCCCCTGCTGTGTGTGCTGCAATCCCTCCTATCTCCTCCACCTCCTCCTCCTCCTGCTGTCCCTGGGCTCCAAAACCGCTAGTTGTTGCCTGGAAGTGCTGTCCGCACAGTCAACAGTCGCTCCTCTGTTATTGGGGTTCAGTAACATCAGCTGTTCCCCAGCTGTGTGTGCTGCAATCCCTCCTATCTCCTCCACCTCCTCCTCCTCCTGCTGTCCCTGGGCTCCAACACCGCTAGTTGGTGCCTGGAAGTGCTGACCGCACAGTCAACACTTGCTGCCGTGTTATTGGGGTTCAGTAACGTCAGCTGCTCCCCTGCTGTGTGTGCAGCAATCCCTCCTATCTCCTCCACCTCCTCCTCCTCCTGCTGTCCCTGGGCTCCAACACCGCTAGTTGTTGCCTGGAAGTGCTGTCTGCACAGTCAATAGTCGCTCCTCTGTTATTGGGGTTCAGTAACGTCAGCTGTTCCCCAGCCGTGTGTGCTGCAATCCCTCCTATCTCCTCCACCTCCTCCTCCTCCTGCTGTCCCTGGGCTCCAACACCGCTAGTTGGTGCCTGGAAGTGCTGTCCGCACAGTCAATAGTCGCTCCTCTGTTATTGGGGTTCAGTAACATCAGCTGTTCCCCAGCTGTGTGTGCTGCAATCCCTCCTATCTACTCCACCTCCTCCTCCTCCTGCTGTCCCTGGGCTCCAACACCGCTAGTTGTTGCCTGGAAGTGCTGTCCGCACAGTCAACAGTCGCTCCTCTGTTATTGGGGTTCAGTAACGTCAGCTGTTCCCCAGCTGTGTGTGTGGCAATCCCTCCTATCTCCTCCACCTCCTCCTCCTGCTGTCCCTGGGCTCCAACACCGCTAATTGTTGCCTGGAAGTGCTGTCCGCACAGTCAACAGTCGCTCCTCTGTTATTGGGGTTCAGTAACGTCAGCTGTTCCCCAGCTGTGAGTGTGGCAATCCCTCCTATCTCCTCCACCTCCTCCTCCTGCTGTCCCTGGGCTCCAACACCGCTAGTTGTTGCCTGGAAGTGCTGTCCACACAGTCAACAGTCGCTCCTCTGTTATTGGGGTTCAGTAACGTCAGCTGTTCCCCAGCTGTGTGTGTGGCAATCCCTCCTATCTCCTCCACCTCCTCCTGCTGTCCCTGGGCTCCAACACCGCTAGTTGTTGCCTGGAAGTGCTGTCCGCACAGTCAACAGTCGCTCCTCTGTTATTGGGGTTCAGTAACGTCAGCTGTTCCCCAGCTGTGTGTGTGGCAATCCCTCCTATCTCCTCCACCTCCTCCTCCTGCTGTCCCTGGGCTCCAACACCACTAGTTGTTGTCCGGAAGTGCTGTCCGCAAAGAGCCAAACACCTCGCCAATGTGTTAGTGGGGTTCAGTAATGCCTGCTGCTCCCCTGCTGTGTATACGGCAACGTGTCATGCGACCGCCACGCAGGCACAACAACTTAAACTTAAGGGAACCTGTCCCCCCCCAAAGCGTTTCTTAATGAAAGAGCCACCTTGTGCAGCAGTAATGATGCAAAAGGAAAAAGTGCCTCTTTTCGTGGTGCTCCTTGCACATGCTGAACCTAACACTTATGAAATGTGTCCCCTCACACCATTAAACCGTCCGGTAGGTGGAACTTTCATTTGTCATGTGACGCAGCACAGCCATCATTCTTACCCCCTTGGCGCCGTGCGCCGCCTCCTCAGCGTTGTTTGAATCTGTCCCGGAGCCTGCGCTGTTATGTTAGCCCTTGGCCATGCACACTTAGCGCTGCCCGTCTTCTGACATTATTTGGTGTCAGGCTGGCTGCGCCTGTGCGGCCGCGCTGGACGAGATCCCGCCTCGTAGTGTCTTCTGATTTAATCCCACTGCGGGACTGTGATCCATGGACATGCGCAGTGCATATCTTAACCTCCGCCTCTCACTCATCTCCCTATGCCTTCTTCAGACTGTGCAACGTCAGCTGATCCCTAATAGCATGCCACGGCCGTGACGCCGCTCAGTCTGAAGAAGCCGTAGGGAGGGGAGTGAGAGGCGAGGATATGCACTGCTCATGCCCATGGATCACAGGTCCGCAGAGTGATTACATTAGATGACACAGCGAGGCGGGATCTTGGCCAGCGCGGCCGCACAGGCGCAGCCAGCCTGACATCAAATGATGTCAGAAGACGGGCAGTGCAAAATGTGTGCATGGCCAAGGGCTAACATAACAGCGCAGGCTCCGGGACAGATTCAAACAACACTTAGGAGGCGGCGCATCGCGCCAAGGGGGTAAGAATGACGGCTGTGCTGCGTCACATGACAAATGAAAGTTCCACCTACCGGACGGTTTAACGGTGTGAGGGGACACATTTCATAAGTGTCAAGTTCAGCGTTTGCAAGGACCATTATTAAAAGAGCTAAGTTTACCTTTTTCAGCATTAGTGCTGTACAAGATGGCTCTTTCAGCTACAAATGCCTTGGGGGGGGGGTTAAAGGTTCCCTTTCAACTTGCTCCAGTGCAGGCTTCGGCCTACACTCTGCTCTTCCTGCTGACCCTGGGCTCTAACACCGCCAGTTGGCGCCCGAAAGTGCTAGCTGCACAGAGAAAATCACCCGCCAATGTGTCAGTGGGGTTCAGCAACGCCAGCTGTTTCCCTGCTGTGTAGCCGACATAGTGTCCTGCAAACGCCACGCAGACACAAGAACTGAAATTGAAGGGAACCTGTCCCCCCCCAGGTGTTTGTATGTATAACAGCCATGTTGTGAATTTGGATTCTGGGCTCCCCCGGTGGCCGCTTGTGGAATTGGACTTGTCATCCTCTTTCCTGTTTCACCTGGTTCCATCAGTAGTGGGTGTCGCTATTTAAGCTCATTTCTCTGGTGGTTTCTTGCCGGTCAACAATGTTATCTGATGCCTCTCAGTGCTTGTTCCTGCTTCTAGACAACTACTAGTTAAGTTGGACTTTTGTCCATGTTTTGTTTTGCCTATTTGTTCCAGTTCACAGCTGAAGTTTTGTTACTGTGTCTGGAAAGCTCTCGTTGATCAGGGATTGCTACTCTGGCGTTATGAGTTAATGCCAGAGTTTAAGGTAATCTCTGGATGGTGTTTTGTTAGTGTTTTTCTGCTGACCATGAAAGTATACTATCTGTCTTCTGCTATCTAGTAAGCGGACCTCAAATTTGCTAAGACTATTTTCCTGCTGCGTTTGTAGTTTCATCTGAACTCACCGTCATTATATGTGGGGGGCTACTGTCTTCTTTGGAATATTTCTCTAGAGGTGAGCCAGGTCTTATATTTCCCTCTGCTAGCTATTTAGGTCTTAGGCCAGAGCTGGGCATCTAGCGATAAATAGGAAATGCTACCTGGCTATTTCTAGTTGCGCGGCAGGCTTAGTTCATGGTCAGTATAGTTCCATCTTCCGAGAGCTTGTCCCTCTATAGGCTTGCTATGATCTCTGCCTGCAGAGATCATGACAGTTTGACCGGCCAGTAAAGTGTTAAAGACCCAGGTTGAGAAAGGAGAGTTATAAGAAGTCTGCTGGAATTTTTTTTTTTTTTTTTTTCCTCCAGTCTGCCTTGCTGCAGTCTTTTTTCTCTCTCTCCTCCTAATCTCTGTATGCTCTGTGTGCACCTGACAATAATGGATCTCCAGAGTGTAACTGCGGGTTTGAATAATCTCATCACGAAAGTACAAAATTTACAAGATTTTGTGGTACATGCTCCGGTATCTGAGCCGAGAATTCCTTTGCCGGAGTTCTTCACAGGGAATAGAGCTAGCTTCCAGAATTTCCGAAATAATTGTAAGCTTTATTTGTCCCTGAAGTCTCGTTCAGCTGGAGACCCTGCCCAGCAGGTTAGGATTGTGATTTCCTTGCTCAGGGGTGACCCTCAAGATTGGGCCTTCTCATTGCCAGCAGGGGATCCTGCGTTACGCGATGTGGATGCGTTTTTTCTGGCCTTGGGCTTGCTTTATGAGGAACCTCATTTGGAACTTCAGGCAGAAAAAACTTTGATGGCACTATCTCAGGGGCAAGACGAAGCTGAAGTTTTCTGCCAAAAATTCCGTAAATGGTCTGTGCTTACTCAGTGGAATGAGTGCGCTTTGGCGGCAACTTTCAGAGAAGGTCTCTCTGATGCCGTTAAGGATGTTATGGTGGGGTTCCCTTTGCCTGCAGGTCTGAATGAGTCCATGACAATGGCTATTCAGATTGATAGGCGTCTGCGGGAGCGCAAACCGGTGCACCATCTGGCGGTGTCTATGGAAAAGACGCCAGAAAGTATGCAGTGTGATAGAATTCTGTCCAGGAGCGAGCGACAGAATTTTAGACGGAAGAATGGATTGTGTTTCTATTGTGGGGATTCTACTCATGTTATATCAGCATGCTCTAGGCGTACAAAGAAGCTTGATAAGTCTGTTTCCATTGGCACCATTCAGTCTAAGTTTATTTTGTCTGTAACCCTGATTTGCTCTTTGTCATCCATTGCCACGGACGCCTATGTTGACTCTGGCGCCGCTCTGAGTCTTATGGATTGGTCCTTTGCCAATCGTTGTGGTTTTAATTTAGAGCCTTTGGAGACTCTTATTCCTCTGAAGGGGATTGACTCCACCCCATTGGCTAATAATAAACCACAATACTGGACACAAGTAACCATGCTTATCAATCCGGATCACCAGGAGATTATTCGTTTCCTGGTGCTGTATAATTTACATGACGATTTGGTACTGGGATTGCCATGGTTGCAGTCTCACAACCCAGTCTTGGACTGGAGAGCAATGTCTGTGTTGAGCTGGGGATGTAAGGGTATTCATGGGGACGTACCTTTGGTTTCTATTTCGTCGTCCATTCCCTCTGAAGTCCCTGAGTTCCTCTCTGATTATCAAGACGTCTTTGACGAACCCAAGCTTGGGTCGTTACCTCCGCACCGTGAGTGCGATTGTGCCATAGATTTGATACCGGGTTGTAAATATCCAAAGGGTCGTTTGTTTAATTTGTCTGTGCCGGAACATGCTGCTATGCGGGAATATATAAAGGAGTCTTTGGAAAAGGGACATATTCGTCCATCTTCTTCTCCCTTGGGAGCTGGGTTTTTCTTTGTCTCAAAAAAAGACGGCTCTTTGAGACCATGTATTGATTATCGGCTTCTGAATAAGATCACTGTTAAGTATCAATACCCATTGCCATTGCTTACTGATTTGTTTGCTCGTATAGAGGGTGCTAAGTGGTTCTCTAAAATTGATCTTCGTGGGGCGTATAATTTGGTGCGGATCAGGCAGGGGGATGAGTGGAAGACCGCATTTAATACGCCCGAGGGCCACTTTGAGTATTTGGTCATGCCTTTTGGTCTTTCTAATGCCCCTTCAGTTTTCCAGTCTTTTATGCATGATATTTTCCGCGATTTTCTGGATAAATTTATGATAATATATCTGGATGATATTCTGATTTTTTCTGATGACTGGGACTCTCATGTCCAGCAGGTCAGGAGAGTTTTTCAGGTTCTGCGGTCTAATTCTTTATGTGTGAAGGGGTCTAAGTGCGTTTTTGGGGTCCAGAAAATTTCCTTTTTGGGGTATATTTTTTCTCCCTCTTCCATTGAGATGGATCCCGTCAAGGTGCAAGCTATTTGTGACTGGACTCAGCCCTCCTCTCTTAAGGGTCTTCAGAGATTTTTGGGCTTTGCCAACTTTTACCGCCGATTTATTGCTGGTTTTTCGGATGTCGTTAAACCACTGACTGATTTGACCAGACAAGGCGCTGATGTTGCTAATTGGTCCCCTCATGCTGTAGAGGCCTTTCAGGAGCTTAAGCGCCGTTTTGCCTCTGCCCCTGTGTTGCGTCAGCCTGATGTGAATCTGCCTTTTCAGGTTGAGGTTGACGCTTCGGAGATCGGAGCTGGGGCAGTGTTGTCGCAGAAAGGTTCCGACTGCTCCGTCATTAGGCCTTGTGCCTTCTTTTCTCGCAAATTTTCGCCCGCAGAGCGGAATTATGATGTTGGGAATCGGGAGCTTTTGGCCATGAAGTGGGCGTTTGAGGAGTGGCGCCATTGGCTCGAGGGGGCTAGGCATCAGGTGGTGGTATTGACTGACCACAAAAATTTGATTTATCTTGAGACTGCCAGACGCCTGAATCCTAGACAGGCGCGCTGGTCTTTATTTTTTTCTCGCTTTAATTTTGTGGTGTCATACCTACCGGGTTCTAAGAATGTTAAGGCAGATGCCCTTTCTAGGAGTTTTGACCCGGACTCTCCTGGTAATTCTGAACCCACAGGTATCCTTAGGGAGGGAGTAATTTTGTCGGCCGTTTCTCCTGATCTGCGGCGGTCCTTGCAAGAGTTTCAGGCGGATAGACCGGATCGTTGTCCGCCTGATAGACTGTTTGTTCCGGATGATTGGACCAGCAGAGTCATCTCTGAGGTACATTCTTCTGCATTGGCAGGTCATCCCGGAATTTTTGGTACCAGGGATTTGGTGGCAAGATCCTTCTGGTGGCCTTCTCTGTCACGAGATGTGCGAGTCTTTGTGCAGTCATGTGACGTTTGTGCTCGGGCCAAGTCTTGTAGTTCTCGGGCTAGCGGACTGCTGTTGCCCTTGCCTATTCCTAAGAGGCCTTGGACACACATCTCGATGGATTTTATTTCAGATCTGCCTGTTTCCCAGAAGATGTCTGTCATCTGGGTGGTCTGTGACCGTTTCTCTAAAATGGTCCATTTGGTTCCTCTGCCCAAGTTGCCTTCTTCTTCTGAGTTGGTTCCTCTGTTTTTTCAGAATGTTGTCCGATTGCACGGTATTCCTGAGAATATTGTTTCTGACAGAGGTACCCAATTTGTGTCTAGATTTTGGCGGGCATTCTGTGCTAGGATGGGCATAGATTTGTCTTTTTCATCTGCTTTTCACCCTCAGACTAATGGCCAGACCGAGCGGACTAATCAGACCCTTGAGACATATCTGAGGTGTTTTGTCTCTGCTGACCAGGATGATTGGGTTGCTTTTTTGCCATTGGCAGAGTTCGCCCTCAATAATCGGGCCAGTTCTTCCACCTTGGTGTCCCCGTTTTTCTGTAATTCGGGGTTTCACCCTCGATTTTCCTCCGGTCAGGTGGAATCCTCGGATTGTCCTGGAGTGGATGCGGTGGTGGAGAGATTGCATCACATCTGGGGGCAGGTTATGGACAATTTGAGGTTGTCCCAGGAGAAGACTCAGCGTTTTGCCAACCGTCATCGTCGTGTTGGTTCTCGGCTTTGTGTTGGAGATTTAGTGTGGTTGTCTTCTCGTTTTGTCCCTATGAGGGTCTCTTCTCCTAAGTTTAAACCTCGGTTCATCGGCCCTTATAGAATATTGGAGATTCTTAATCCTGTTTCTTTCCGTTTGGACCTCCCTGCGTCCTTTTCCATTCATAACGTTTTTCATCGGTCGTTATTGCGCAGGTATGAGGTACCTGTTGTACCTTCAGTTGAGCCTCCTGCTCCGGTGTTGGTTGAGGGTGAGTTGGAGTACGTTGTGGAGAAAATTTTGGACTCTCGTGTTTCCAGACGGAAACTCCAGTATCTGGTCAACTGGAAGGGTTACGGCCAGGAGGATAATTCTTGGGTCAATGCATCTGATGTTCATGCTTCTGATCTTGTTCGTGCCTTCCATAGGGCTCATCCTGGTCGCCCTGGTGGATCTGGTGAGGGTTCGGTGCCCCCTCCTTGAGGGGGGGGTACTGTTGTGAATTTGGATTCTGGGCTCCCCCGGTGGCCGCTTGTGGAATTGGACTTGTCATCCTCTTTCCTGTTTCACCTGGTTCCATCAGTAGTGGGTGTCGCTATTTAAGCTCATTTCTCTGGTGGTTTCTTGCCGGTCAACAATGTTATCTGATGCCTCTCAGTGCTTGTTCCTGCTTCTAGACAACTACTAGTTAAGTTGGACTTTTGTCCATGTTTTGTTTTGCCTATTTGTTCCAGTTCACAGCTGAAGTTTTGTTACTGTGTCTGGAAAGCTCTCGTTGATCAGGGATTGCTACTCTGGCGTTATGAGTTAATGCCAGAGTTTAAGGTAATCTCTGGATGGTGTTTTGTTAGTGTTTTTCTGCTGACCATGAAAGTATACTATCTGTCTTCTGCTATCTAGTAAGCGGACCTCAAATTTGCTAAGACTATTTTCCTGCTGCGTTTGTAGTTTCATCTGAACTCACCGTCATTATATGTGGGGGGCTACTGTCTTCTTTGGAATATTTCTCTAGAGGTGAGCCAGGTCTTATATTTCCCTCTGCTAGCTATTTAGGTCTTAGGCCAGAGCTGGGCATCTAGCGATAAATAGGAAATGCTACCTGGCTATTTCTAGTTGCGCGGCAGGCTTAGTTCATGGTCAGTATAGTTCCATCTTCCGAGAGCTTGTCCCTCTATAGGCTTGCTATGATCTCTGCCTGCAGAGATCATGACACAGCCACCTTGTACAGCAGTAATGCTGCATTTGTACAAGGTGGCTCACTAAGTTATTCTCCTTGCACACGTCGAACTCAACAAGTATAAAATGTGTCCCCCGAGACCATTAAAATGTCCCTGAGGTGTAACTTTCCTTTGTAATGACACGCAGTGACCCCCTTGGTAGCGCAGCCCTTCTTCTAACATCATTGTTTGGCTGGCTGCGCCTCTGCGGCCGCCGTGCCCGACACGACGCCCCTCGGTGTCTTATTTATTTTGACTGCGAGGGTGTGATTGACGGGCATGAGCAGTGCATATCTTCGCCTGTCACTCATCTCCTTCCGCCTTCTTCAGACTGTGCGGCTTCATGGCCGTGGCATGCGATAAGGGATCAGCTGAGGCCGCACAGTCTGAAGCAGGTGTAAGGACCCGAGCAAGAGGCAAACATATGTACTGCGCCAGGCCATGAATCACAGCCCCGCAGTGTGAATAAATGAGAAGACACTTCGTGGCTGAGATTCATGGGCATCGCGAACTGCACCGGCCGACATTAAATGATGTCAGAAGACGGGCAGCGCTAACAGCGCAAGGCCAAGGGACAACACGACAGCACAGACTCCTGGACAGGAAATAACGATGCTCAGGAGGCTGCGCCCAGCACCAAGGTGGGATTTTTGACAGCTGGGCTGCGTCTCATTAAGAAGGAAACTCCCGCCTCCAAGACAGTTTGACTGTATAAGGGGCTAAATGTTATACGTGTTTCATTCAGCGTCTGCAAGATTCAAAACTTAAAGAGCAACCTTTGACTTGTGCAGCATTACTGCTGCACAAGGTGTGGCTCTTCTAGTTTGTAACCCCTGAGGGGGGGGTTAAAGGTTACCTTTAAAATTGGTTCAATTAGGCTTCGGCCTACACTCTGCTCCTCCCGTAGAGCCTGGGCTCTAACACCGCCAGTTGGGGCCCGTAAGTGCTGGCTGCACAGAGCAAAACAACCGCCACTGTCAGTGGGGTTCAGCACCGCCAGCTGTTCCCCTGCTGTGTAGCCGGCAACGTGTCCTGCAAAAGCCATGCAGACACAAAGCTGCCGCCAGTGCAGGCTTCGGCCTACACTATGCTCCCTCTACTCCTCCTGCTGACCCTGGGCTCTAACAATGCCAGTTGGGGCCCAGAAGTGCTGGCTGCACAGAGCCAAACACCTCGCCAATGTGTCAGTGGGGTTCAGCACCACCAGCTGTTCCCCTGCTGTGTAGCTGGCAACGTGTCCTGCAAAAGCCACGCAGACACAAAGCTGCCGCCAGTGCAGGCTTCGGCCTACACTATGCTCCCTCTACTCCTCCTGCTGACCCTGGGCTCTAACAACGCCAGTTGGGGCCCAGAATTGCTGGCTGCACAGAACAAAACACCTTGCCAATGTGTCAGTGGGGTTCAGCAATGCCAGCTGTTCCCCTGCTGTGTAGCCGGCATCGTGTCCTGCAACAGCCACGCAGACACAAGAATTGAAATTTAAGGGAACCTGCCCCCCCCCAGGCGTTTGTATGTATAACAGCCACCTTGTACAGCAGTAATGCTGCATTTGAACAAGGTGGCTCATTAAGTTACTCTCCTTGCACACACCGAACGAAACACGTCTAAAATGTGTCTTCAGACCATTAAACCGTCCCTGAGGTGTGACTTTCCTTTGTAATGACACGCTGCAACCCCCTTGGTAGCGCTGCCCGTCTTCTGACATCATTGTTTGGCTGGCTGCGCCTCTGCGGCCGCCCTGCCCGACACAACGCCCCTCGGTGACTTATTTATTTTGACTGCGAGGGTGTGATTGATGGGCATGAGCAGTGCCTATCTTCGTCTAAAACTTATCTCCTTTCGCCTTCTTCAGACTTTGCGGCCTCATGGCCGTGGCATGCGATAAGGGATCAGCTGGTGCCGCACAGTCTGAAGCAGGTGTAAGGACCCAAGTGAGAGGCGAACATATGCACTGCGCAAGGCCATGAATCCCAGCCCCGCAGTGTTTTAACAATGTAAAGACACTGCAGGGCTGGGATTCATGGGCATCGCGAACCACACCGGCCGTCATCAAATGATGTCAGAAGATGGACAGCGCATGGCCAAGGGATAACGCAACAGCGCAGAATCCTGTACATCAAAATGCGATGCTCAGGAGGCCGCGCCAAGCACCAAGTTGGTATTTTTGCCAGCTGTGCTGCGTGTCATTACGAAGGGAACTCCCGCCTCCAAGACAGATTGACTGTATAAGGGCCAAAATGTTGTACGTGTTACATTCAGCTTGTGCAAGGAACAAAATTAAAAGAGCAACGTTTGACTTGTGCAGCACTACTGCTGCATAAGGTTTGGCTCTTCTAGTTTGTAACACCTGAGGGGGGGTTCAAGGTTACCTTTAAAATTGGTTCAATTAGGCTTCGTCCTACACTCTGCTCCCTCTGCTCCTGCTGACCCTGGGCTCTAACAACACCAGTTGGTGCCCGGAAGTGCTGGCTGCACAGAGAAAAACACCCGCCAATGTGTCAGTGGGGTTCAGCACCGCCAGCTGTTCCCCTGCTGTGTAGCTGGCAATGTGTCCTGCAAACGCCACGCAGACACAAAGCTTCCGCCAGTGCAGGCTTTGGCCTACACTATGCTCCCTCTGCTCCTCCTGCTGACCCTAGGCTCTAACACCGCCAGTTGGCGCCCGGAAGTGCTAGCTGCACAGAGCAAAACACCAGCCAATGTGTCAGTGGGGTTCAGTAACGCCAGCTGTTCCCCCGCTGTGTAGCCGGCAACGTGTCCTGCAAGAGCCACGCAGACACAAGAACTGAAATTGAAGGAAACCTGTCCCCCTACCCCAGGCGTTGGCATGTATAACAGCCACCTTGTACAGCAGTAATGCTGCATTTGTACAAGGTGGCTCATTAAGTTACTCTCCTTGCACACGCCGAACGCAACACGTCTAAAATGTGTCCCCCGAGACCATTAAACCGTCCCTGAGGTGTGACTTTCCTTTGTAATGACATGCTGCAACCCCCTTGGTAGCGCTGCCCTTCTTCTGACATCATTGTTTGGCTGGCTGCACCTCTGCGGCCGCTCTGCCCGACACAACGCCCCTCAGTGTCTTATTTATTTTGACTGCGAGGGTGTGATTGACGGGCATGAGCAGTGCATATCTTCGCCTGTTGTCACTCATCTCCTTCCGCCTTCTTCAGGCTGTACGGCTTCATGGCCGTGGCATGCGATAAGGGATCAGCTGACGCCGCACAGTCTGAAGCAGGTGTAAGGACACGAGTGAGAGGTGAACATATGTACTGCGCAAGGCCATGAATCCCAGCCCCGCAGTGTGAAACAATGTAAAGACACTGCTGGGCTGGGATTCATGGGCATCGCAAACCGCACCAGCCGACATGAAATGATGTCAGAAGACAGGCAGCACAAACAGCGCATGGCCAAGGGATAACACAACAGCGCAGACTCCTGTACAGCTAATAACAACGCTCAGGAGACTGCACCCAGCACCAAGGTGGGATTTTTGACAGCTGGGCTGCGTCTCATTAAGAAGGAAAGTCACGCCTCCAAGACAGTTTGACTGTATAAGGGGCTAAATGTTATACGTGTTTCATTCAGCGTCTGCAAGATTCAAAACTTAAAGAGCAACCTTTGACTTGTGCAGCATTACAGCTGCACAAGGTGTGGCTCTTCTAGTTTGTAACACCTGAGGGGGGGTTAAAGGTTACCTTTAAAATTTGTTCAATTAGGCTTCGGCCTACACTCTGCTCCCTATCCTCCTGCTGACCCTGGGCTCTAACACCGCCAGTTGGCGCCCGGAAGTGCTAGCTGCACAGAGCAAAACACCCGCCAATGTGTCAGTGGGGTGTTGTGAATTTGCGTTTTGCTCCCTCTAGTGGTCATTAGTGATTTGACTCTGGAGCTTCTGTCTTCTCCTATATGCTCACCTGGGCCGTTAGTTCAGGGGCGTTGCTATATAAGCTGGCAACGTGTCCTGCAAAAGCCATGCAGACACAAAGCTGCCGCCAGTGCAGGCTTCGGCCTACACTCTGCTCCCTCTCCTCCTGCTGACTCTGGGCTCTAACACCGCCAGTTGGCGCCCGGAAGTGCTAGCTGCACAGAGCAAAACACCCGCCAATGTGTCAGTGGGGTTCAGCACCGCCAGCTGTTCCCCTGCTGTGTAGCTGGCAACGTGTCCTGCAAAAGCCAGGCAGACACAAAGCTGCCGCCAGTGCAGGCTTCGGCCTACACTCTGCTCCCTCTCCTCCTGCTGACCCTGGGCTCTAACACCACCAGTTGGCGCCCGGAAGTGCTGGCTGCACAGAGCAAAACACCCGCCAATGTGTCAGTGGGGTTCAGCACCGCCAGCTGTTCCCCTGCTGTGTAGCTGGCAACGTGTCCTGCAAAAGCCACGCAGACACAATAACTGAAATTGAAGGGAACCTGTCCCCCCCCCAGGCATTTGTATGTATTACAGCCACCTTGTACAGCAGTCATGCTGCATTTGTGCAAGGTGGCTCATAAACTTATTCTCCTTGCACACGTGGAACTTAACACATCTAAAATGTGTCCCCTGAGACCATTACAACGTCCCTCAGGTGTGACTTTCCTTTGTAATGACACGCTGCAGCCCCCTTGGTAGCGCTGCCCGTCTTCTCACATCATTGTTTGTCTGGCTGCGCCTCTGCGGCCGCCCTGCCCAACACAACGCCCCTCGGTGTCTTATTTATTTTGACTGCGAGGGTGTGATTGACGGGCATGAGCAGTGCATATGTTCGCCTGTCACTCATCTCCTTCTGCCTTCTTCAGACTGTGCGGCTTCATGGCCGTGGCATGCGATAAGGGATCAGCTGACGCCGCACAGTCTGAAGCAGGTGTAAGGACCCGAGGAAGAGGCGAACTTATGTACTGCGCAAGGCCATGAATCCCAGCCCCGCAGTGTTTTAACAATGTAAAGACACTGCTGGGCTGGGATTCATGGGCATCGCAAACCGCACCAGCCGACATGAAATTATGTCAGAAGATGGACAGCGCATGGCCAAGGGATAACGCAACAGCGCAGACTCCTGTACAGCAAAATGCGATGCTCAGGAGGCCGCGCCAAGCAACAAGGTGGTATTTTTGCCAGCTGTGCTGCGATTCATTAAGAAGGGAACTCCCTCCTCCAAGACAGTTTTGACTGTATAAGGGCCTAAATGTGGTACGTGTTTCACTCAGCGTGTGCAAGGAACAAAATTAAAAGAGCAACCTTTGACTTGGGCTGCATTACTGCTGCCCAAGGTGTGGCTCTCCTAGTTTGTAACACCTGAGGGGAGGTTAAAGGTTACCTTCAAAATTGGTTCAATTAGGCTTCGGCCTACACTCTGCTCCCTCTCCTCCTGCTGTCCCTGGGCTCTAACACCGCCAGTTGGTGCCCGGAAGTGCTGGCTGCACAGAGCAAAACACCCGCCACTCTGTCAGTGGGGTTCAGCCCTGCCAGCTGTTCCCCTGCTGTGTAGCTGGCAACGTGTCCTGCAAATGCCACGCAGACACAACAGACCTCCAAATGCCTCCAGTGCAGGCTTCGGCCTACACTCTGCTCCCCCTGCTGACCCTTTGCTCCAAACCCACTAGTTGGGGCTGTAAGAAGACAAGCTTGAATAGGTCCCCATCCTGGTTCCAGTACCGTCAGCTGGTTCTGGGCAGAGCCTTTGGCTTAGGTGCCTCCCTCTGGGTATCCGAGTTCCACCAATGTCAGGCGGTCCTTGGTAGTGCTTTCAGGCACGGGTACCTCCTGCTTAGTAACCGGGTTCCAGTAACGTCAGCTGGTCCTCGATAGTTCCATTGGCTCTTGGACCTTCGGCTACCCATCCGGGTTCCAGTACCGTCAGCTGGTTCTCGGCAGTGTCTTTTGCTCTTGTACCTTCTGCTCCCCATCCTGGTTCCAGTACCGTCAGCTGGTTCCGGGCAGAGCCTTTGGCTTAGGTGCCTCCCTCTGGGTATCCGAGTTCCACCAATGTCAGGTGGTCCTTGGTAGTTCTTTCAGGCACGGGTACCTCCTGCTTAGTAACCGGGTTCCAGTAACGTCAGCTGGTCCTCGATAGTTCCATTGGCTCTTGGACCTTCGGCTACCCATCCGGGTTCCAGTACCGTCAGCTGGTTCTCGGCAGTGTCTTTTGCTCTTGTACCTTCTGCTCCCCATCCTGGTTCCAGTACCGTCAGCTGGTTCCGGGCAGAGCCTTTGGCTTAGGTGCCTCCCTCTGGGTATCCGCGTTCCACCAATGTCAGGTGGTCCTTGGTAGTGCTTTCAGGCACAGGTACCTCCTGCTTAGTAACCGGGTTCCAGTAACGTCAGCTGGTCCTCGGTAGTTCCATTGGCTCTTGGACCTTCGGGTAGCCATCCGAGTTCCAGTTCCATCAGCTGTTTCTCTGCATTTTCTCAGCCTTCTTGTACCTTCTGCTACATTTCCAAGTTCAAGACCCTAAAGACGATGACCCAGAAGACCACCCCTAAGATGACGACGACACCAGAGACGACAACCACTGAGATGACGACGACCCTGGAGACGATGACCCTGAAGACCACCCCAATGACGACGACCCTGGAGACGACGACGACATGGGAGACCGAGAAGCAGAAGAACAAGAGGCTGCAGAACAAAGAGCAGAAGAACATTAAGCATAACACAAAATATCAGAGCAAAAGATATTATGTAAATTATAAGCAGAAGAAGACTAAACAGTGTATGGGGGTGAGTCCATTCCTCCTCGTGGTGCCCCTGGATAAAGCCTGATGCTGCAGGCCAAACTGAACGCGGACAAATGTAATTCTTTTGTGACAGGCAGAACGGAAGGTGTAATCTTCAAACTTTTATAGATAACAACTACGGGAATGCCTGTCACAAATAAGAATATGATGAAGAACTTGAATATGAAGAAGAATAAGAGTTAAATAAAAAGAATATGAACAATGTAACAAAAAAAAATTATAGGTAGAAGATGAAGAAGAAGATGAATAAGGTGAAGAAGAACTTGATGTCAAAGATGCTGATGATGATGAAGAAGAAAGTGTGGGAGAAGTAAAAAAGAGGGTGAAGGGCGTGGAAGTAGTGAAACATCAATATCTGACAAAATAAAAAAAATATTAACATAGTCGATATCTTTGTAACTCCGAACGTCTTAAAAAAATTTAAAATTCCTGCTATTCTATTTGATTGGGCTAAACCTCTATGCCTTTAATGTCTCTGCCACGTCCCCCAATACATCCTACATTATTCTTAGTTGTTTTCCTTCATGTAGAATGAACCTACAAGGAAAGAAAGGGTTTATTTTAATTCCGATATTTTCGTCCCATTGACTTGCATTGGTATCGGGTATCGGAATCGGCGAGATCCGATACTTTGCCGGTATCGGCTGATACTTTCCGATACCGATACTTTCCGATATCGGAAGGTATCGCTCAACACTATTGGTGACGCTTCTAGACCCATGCTACAAGGAGAACTTTCAATCTCTTCTGCCAGAGGAAGAGAGGTGTACTAAAATGTTGTAGTACCAGAGGGCCCTTGCAGCCGAATTGCTTAGAAAATTCCCATATGAGAAAGCTGACAGCAGAGATCAGAGTTTGTTGTACAACCAAGGAGTCCAAGCGAGAGAGACAGAAGTACAATCCAGTTCAGGCAGGGGAAAAATGGCAAAGTTCTGGGACAGTTTTCTCAGACCCTCCCATCGTGCTGGCACAGAGGCAAGGAATGCAGTCACAAGAAGTGCAATGTTTGGGAAGATGCTGTGGGAGTACTTTGCAGATTGTACAAACGTCCTCCATGATTCCTCTGTGCCTTTTAATTATTGAGTATCTTAGGCTACGTTCACATTTGCGGTCAGCGCCGCAGCGTCGGGCGCCGCAGCGGCGCCGCATGCGTCATGCGCCCCTATATTTAACATGGGGGCGCATGGACATGCGTTGTGCTGCGTTTTGCGCCGCATGGCCGCAAGCGTTGGACGCAAGAAACGCTTCAAGTTGCATTTTTTTTGCGTCCAACTTTCGGCCAAAAAGGACGCATGCGGCGCAAAACGCAGCGTTTTAGCGTGCGTTTTGCCGCGTTTTTGTTTGCGTTGTGCGCTGCGGCGCCGACGCTGCGGCGCACAACGCAAATGTGAACGTAGCCATAGCTGGACATGTGGCATGAACTGGTTCTCTACGCCTTGGAGATCCTGGCCTGCCCTGCTGCTAGCATTCTGACAGAGCGGGTTTTTAGTGCCTAAGGTGGCATTATAACAGATAAGCGCATCCGCCTGTCAACTGAAAATGCTGACAGGCTGACTCTTATAAAAATGAACAAGGGCTATTTTGGGCAAGATTTCTGAACACCACCAAGTGAAAACAGCTTAACATAACCTGTAATACATTGTCTTTTTTGTGGAGGAGTATTGTCATGCACCTCTCCCCAACCACACATGGCTATCCACTTCCTGATTTTGTCTGTTTGGTGTTATCCTCCTCCTTTTCCTCATCATCCACAACCAGTACAACACCAGGGTGAACATATTCCGTGATGCAAAAGTCACTAAATTTTTGTGCAAGGGTGTTTCAGATGCCCGTTACTAATTAGAAACCAAAATAAACTCCCCCAGGGGGAACTGTCATCAAAATGAGATGTACGTATATTTTTCCCTTTCATTCTTATATATTCCAGTTTTAACATCTCTGCATCGTTCTTTTATGACCCAGTGTATACCTCTACAATATGAAAATATTTAAATACTATTATGTATTTTTTTTATATTCCTGTCTCTGAGCTGTTGCTAGGGACAAACATATCTCGTTGGAAACAATCTGGCATCATATATATGAAGCTGTGTTTGCCCCTCCATTTTGTTATTTACTTTCATAAATGGATTCACATCCTTTTTTTTTTCCGTATGATTTATGTTGTGAATTTGGATTCTGGGCTCCCCCGGTGGCCGCTTGTGGAATTGGACTTGTCATCCTTTTTCCTGTTTCACCTGGTTCCATCAGTAGTGGGTGTCGCTATTTAAGCTCATTTCTCTGGTGGTTTCTTGCCGGTCATCAATGTTATCTGATGCCTCTCAGTGCTTGTTCCTGCTTCTGACAACTACTAGATAAGTTGGACTTTTGTCCATGTTTTGTTTTGCCTATTTGTTCCAGTTCACAGCTGAAGTTTTGTTACTGTGTCTGGAAAGCTCTCGTTGATCAGGGATTGCTACTCTGGCGTTATGAGTTAATGCCAGAGTTTAAGGTAATCTCTGGATGGTGTTTTGTTAGTGTTTTTCTGCTGACCATGAAAGTATACTATCTGTCTTCTGCTATCTAGTAAGCGGACCTCAAATTTGCTAAAGACTATTTTCCTGCTGCGTTTGTAGTTTCATCTGAACTCACCGTCATTATATGTGGGGGGCTACTGTCTTCTTTGGAATATTTCTCTAGAGGTGAGCCAGGTCTTATATTTCCCTCTGCTAGCTATTTAGGTCTTAGGCCAGAGCTGGGCATCTAGCGATAAATAGGAAATGCTACCTGGCTATTTCTAGTTGCGCGGCAGGCTTAGTTCATGGTCAGTATAGTTCCATCTTCCGAGAGCTTGTCCCTCTATAGGCTTGCTATGATCTCTGCCTGCAGAGATCATGACAGTTTGACCGGCCAATAAAGTGTTAAAGACCCAGGTTGAGAAAGGAGAGTTATAAGAAATCTGCTGGAATTTTTTTTTTTTTTTTTCTCCAGTCTGCCTTGCTGCAGTCTTTTTTCTCTCTCTCCTCCTAATCTCTGTATGCTCTGTGTGCACCTGACAATAATGGATCTCCAGAGTGTAACTGCGGGTTTGAATAATCTCATCACGAAAGTACAAAATTTACAAGATTTTGTGGTACATGCTCCGGTATCTGAGCCGAGAATTCCTTTGCCGGAGTTCTTCACAGGGAATAGAGCTAGCTTCCAGAATTTCCGAAATAATTGTAAGCTTTATTTGTCCCTGAAGTCTCGTTCAGCTGGAGACCCTGCTCAGCAGGTTAGGATTGTGATTTCCTTGCTCAGGGGTGACCCTCAAGATTGGGCCTTCTCATTGCCAGCAGGGGATCCTGCGTTACGCGATGTGGATGCGTTTTTTCTGGCCTTGGGCTTGCTTTATGAGGAACCTCATTTGGAACTTCAGGCAGAAAAAACTTTGATGGCACTATCTCAGGGGCAAGACGAAGCTGAAGTTTTCTGCCAAAAATTCCGTAAATGGTCTGTGCTTACTCAGTGGAATGAGTGCGCTTTGGCGGCAACTTTCAGAGAAGGTCTCTCTGATGCCGTTAAGGATGTTATGGTGGGGTTCCCTTTGCCTGCAGGTCTGAATGAGTCCATGACAATGGCTATTCAGATTGATAGGCGTCTGCGGGAGCGCAAACCGGTGCACCATCTGGCGGTGTCTATGGAAAAGACGCCAGAAAGTATGCAGTGTGATAGAATTCTGTCCAGGAGCGAGCGACAGAATTTTAGACGGAAGAATGGATTGTGTTTCTATTGTGGGGATTCTACTCATGTTATATCAGCATGCTCTAGGCGTACAAAGAAGCTTGATAAGTCTGTTTCCATTGGCACCATTCAGTCTAAGTTTATTTTGTCTGTAACCCTGATTTGCTCTTTGTCATCCATTGCCACGGACGCCTATGTTGACTCTGGCGCTGCTCTGAGTCTTATGGATTGGTCCTTTGCCAATCGTTGTGGTTTTAATTTAGAGCCTTTGGAGACTCTTATTCCTCTGAAGGGGATTGACTCCACCCCATTGGCTAATAATAAACCACAATACTGGACACAAGTAACCATGCGTATCAATCCGGATCACCAGGAGATTATTCGTTTCCTGGTGCTGTATAATTTACATGACGATTTGGTACTGGGATTGCCATGGTTGCAGTCTCACAACCCAGTCTTGGACTGGAGAGCAATGTCTGTGTTGAGCTGGGGATGTAAGGGTATTCATGGGGACGTACCTTTGGTTTCTATTTCGTCGTCCATTCCCTCTGAAGTCCCTGAGTTCCTCTCTGATTATCAAGACGTCTTTGACGAACCCAAGCTTGGGTCGTTACCTCCGCACCGTGAGTGCGATTGTGCCATAGATTTGATACCGGGTTGTAAATATCCAAAGGGTCGTTTGTTTAATTTGTCTGTGCCGGAACATGCTGCTATGCGGGAATATATAAAGGAGTCTTTGGAAAAGGGACATATTCGTCCATCTTCTTCTCCCTTGGGAGCTGGGTTTTTCTTTGTCTCAAAAAAAGACGGCTCTTTGAGACCATGTATTGATTATCGGCTTCTGAATAAGATCACTGTTAAGTATCAATACCCATTGCCATTGCTTACTGATTTGTTTGCTCGTATAGAGGGTGCTAAGTGGTTCTCTAAAATTGATCTTCGTGGGGCGTATAATTTGGTGCGGATCAGGCAGGGGGATGAGTGGAAGACCGCATTTAATACGCCCGAGGGCCACTTTGAGTATTTGGTCATGCCTTTTGGTCTTTCTAATGCCCCTTCAGTTTTCCAGTCTTTTATGCATGATATTTTCCGCGATTTTCTGGATAAATTTATGATAATATATCTGGATGATATTCTGATTTTTTCTGATGACTGGGACTCTCATGTCCAGCAGGTCAGGAGAGTTTTTCAGGTTTTGCGGTCTAATTCTTTATGTGTGAAGGGGTCTAAGTGCGTTTTTGGGGTCCAGAAAATTTCCTTTTTGGGGTATATTTTTTCTCCCTCTTCCATTGAGATGGATCCCGTCAAGGTGCAAGCTATTTGTGACTGGACTCAGCCCTCCTCTCTTAAGGGTCTTCAGAGATTTTTGGGCTTTGCCAACTTTTACCGCCGATTTATTGCTGGTTTTTCGGATGTCGTTAAACCACTGACTGATTTGACCAGACAAGGCGCTGATGTTGCTAATTGGTCCCCTCATGCTGTAGAGGCCTTTCAGGAGCTTAAGCGCCGTTTTGCCTCTGCCCCTGTGTTGCGTCAGCCTGATGTGAATCTGCCTTTTCAGGTTGAGGTTGACGCTTCGGAGATCGGAGCTGGGGCAGTGTTGTCGCAGAAAGGTTCCGACTGCTCCGTCATTAGGCCTTGTGCCTTCTTTTCTCGCAAATTTTCGCCCGCAGAGCGGAATTATGATGTTGGGAATCGGGAGCTTTTGGCCATGAAGTGGGCGTTTGAGGAGTGGCGCCATTGGCTCGAGGGGGCTAGGCATCAGGTGGTGGTATTGACTGACCACAAAAATTTGATTTATCTTGAGACTGCCAGACGCCTGAATCCTAGACAGGCGCGCTGGTCTTTATTTTTTTCTCGCTTTAATTTTGTGGTGTCATACCTACCGGGTTCTAAGAATGTTAAGGCAGATGCCCTTTCTAGGAGTTTTGACCCGGACTCTCCTGGTAATTCTGAACCCACAGGTATCCTTAGGGAGGGAGTAATTTTGTCGGCCGTTTCTCCTGATCTGCGGCGGTCCTTGCAAGAGTTTCAGGCGGATAGACCGGATCGTTGTCCGCCTGATAGACTGTTTGTTCCGGATGATTGGACCAGCAGAGTCATCTCTGAGGTACATTCTTCTGCATTGGCAGGTCATCCCGGAATTTTTGGTACCAGGGATTTGGTGGCAAGATCCTTCTGGTGGCCTTCCCTGTCACGAGATGTGCGAGTCTTTGTGCAGTCATGTGACGTTTGTGCTCGGGCCAAGTCTTGTAGTTCTCGGGCTAGCGGACTGCTGTTGCCCTTGCCTATTCCTAAGAGGCCTTGGACACACATCTCGATGGATTTTATTTCAGATCTGCCTGTTTCCCAGAAGATGTCTGTCATCTGGGTGGTCTGTGACCGTTTCTCTAAAATGGTCCATTTGGTTCCTCTGCCCAAGTTGCCTTCTTCTTCTGAGTTGGTTCCTCTGTTTTTTCAGAATGTTGTCCGATTGCACGGTATTCCTGAGAATATTGTTTCTGACAGAGGTACCCAATTTGTGTCTAGATTTTGGCGGGCATTCTGTGCTAGGATGGGCATAGATTTGTCTTTTTCATCTGCTTTTCACCCTCAGACTAATGGCCAGACCGAGCGGACTAATCAGACCCTTGAGACATATCTGAGGTGTTTTGTCTCTGCTGACCAGGATGATTGGGTTGCTTTTTTGCCATTGGCAGAGTTCGCCCTCAATAATCGGGCCAGTTCTTCCACCTTGGTGTCCCCGTTTTTCTGTAATTCGGGGTTTCACCCTCGATTTTCCTCCGGTCTGGTGGAATCCTCGGATTGTCCTGGAGTGGATGCGGTGGTGGAGAGATTGCATCACATCTGGGGGCAGGTTATGGACAATTTGAAGTTGTCCCAGGAGAAGACTCAGCGTTTTGCCAACCGTCATCGTCGTGTTGGTTCTCGGCTTTGTGTTGGAGATTTGGTGTGGTTGTCTTCTCGTTTTGTCCCTATGAGGGTCTCTTCTCCTAAGTTTAAACCTCGGTTCATCGGCCCTTATAGAATATTGGAGATTCTTAATCCTGTTTCTTTCCGTTTGGACCTCCCTGCGTCCTTTTCCATTCATAACGTTTTTCATCGGTCGTTATTGCGCAGGTATGAGGTACCTGTTGTACCTTCAGTTGAGCCTCCTGCTCCGGTGTTGGTTGAGGGTGAGTTGGAGTACGTTGTGGAGAAAATTTTGGACTCTCGTGTTTCCAGACGGAAACTCCAGTATCTGGTCAACTGGAAGGGTTACGGCCAGGAGGATAATTCTTGGGTCAATGCATCTGATGTTCATGCTTCTGATCTTGTTCGTGCCTTCCATAGGGCTCATCCTGGTCGCCCTGGTGGATCTGGTGAGGGTTCGGTGCCCCCTCCTTGAGGGGGGGGTACTGTTGTGAATTTGGATTCTGGGCTCCCCCGGTGGCCGCTTGTGGAATTGGACTTGTCATCCTTTTTCCTGTTTCACCTGGTTCCATCAGTAGTGGGTGTCGCTATTTAAGCTCATTTCTCTGGTGGTTTCTTGCCGGTCATCAATGTTATCTGATGCCTCTCAGTGCTTGTTCCTGCTTCTGACAACTACTAGATAAGTTGGACTTTTGTCCATGTTTTGTTTTGCCTATTTGTTCCAGTTCACAGCTGAAGTTTTGTTACTGTGTCTGGAAAGCTCTCGTTGATCAGGGATTGCTACTCTGGCGTTATGAGTTAATGCCAGAGTTTAAGGTAATCTCTGGATGGTGTTTTGTTAGTGTTTTTCTGCTGACCATGAAAGTATACTATCTGTCTTCTGCTATCTAGTAAGCGGACCTCAAATTTGCTAAAGACTATTTTCCTGCTGCGTTTGTAGTTTCATCTGAACTCACCGTCATTATATGTGGGGGGCTACTGTCTTCTTTGGAATATTTCTCTAGAGGTGAGCCAGGTCTTATATTTCCCTCTGCTAGCTATTTAGGTCTTAGGCCAGAGCTGGGCATCTAGCGATAAATAGGAAATGCTACCTGGCTATTTCTAGTTGCGCGGCAGGCTTAGTTCATGGTCAGTATAGTTCCATCTTCCGAGAGCTTGTCCCTCTATAGGCTTGCTATGATCTCTGCCTGCAGAGATCATGACAGATTTATCTTTACGTCTCCTCATTTTTCACCACTAGATCACCAGGCTTAACTTCTTCTGTGCCGCTACAGTGAGTCCAATTTTTGGCAAGGGTGTCTATGATGCCCATAGTATTGGAGTGCCCCGTCAGGGAAGCGGGATACTCGGTACCGGGTCCTTCGGTTCACAGGGGGATGTCACGGTGGCTGACCCGGTCCATGGCCCTGGGATGTCCGTTTAAAAGGGAAAGGTCTTTAAAGAGATATGTTCGTGACGCCACCTGTGGTATTCGGTCAGGGTGACTGATGATGCTTTAAGTGGTCCGCTGCAGTGATGTTATGGCAGCTGGATGGTATACCTTCCCACAGGTGAAGTGTATCCCCAGGGCTTCCCAGGGTGTAGATGGTGGATGGTGAGAGGCACAGTGAAGAATGAGGACACAAGGTTTCAGTCTCTTTACCTTTACTGAAGACTTCAGCATCCACAGTCCAGAGCACCAGGCACCAGGTCACAGGGCAGACAGAGTCTGGCCGGTTTGGAGGCAAGTCCAGAGTCCCCTTGTCCAGGTGGAAATCAGTAGCCTTCCTCTGCGGTGTTGTAGTCCCTTACTGCTAAGCTTCTCATAAGGTCCTCACAGATGTTCTAGATGTTATGTCTCTCTCTCTCTGTCCCCCGGATAGGATAGGACAAACCCCTATGACCGGTGGCTTGAGGCGTTTTACAGGGACTCTATCATGCCCCAGCCTCTAAGGGGTGCCACCTTGCCTCCTGGGTGTAGGGCGGGCAGGTAATGTGAAATTAGCTGTCCTGACGGTCTCTGGAGCAAGGCATAAAGGATCGTTGCTTTCTCGGTGTTCCGGCTACCGGGATCCTGCGCCTCAGAAGGAGGCAGCCTGTGTAGGGCTTATCCCCTCCTGCTATCCACTCCTTTGCTATGACTTCTTTCACCCTCTCTGCAATACAGTCTCTTTCTGGAAGCTGCAGCTCTCAGGGCATGCACAGCTCCGTGTCCTTCTTCTTTGATCTCTGACAGGATCCCACCCCTGTCAGGGACCAACTACCTGAGCAAAGCTCAGTCAGCAACTCAATAACTTTCCCTACAGGTCACCAGTTTTACCTAAGTGTGGGGAGTGACTTAATAAATAGGAGCAGAGCTCCCCCTGGTGGCCTGGAGTGTGAAATGTGTTGCATTTTTGTGATACCTGGAAGCAGTTGTCCTTCTTTGCCTCCAAACGTAACACCACCCTCCCCTAGAGGAGAATGACATTACTGCAACAACCGGGACCCTGGGGCGCTGCAGTATATTTTTTAAAAATGTATCCCCCTTGGGGAAATGTTTGTCAGCATATGCACTGCGTGTATGGGCATTACTAGTCTAGGAGACACACATTGAGCCTAGTTTTTATGAGGCCTTCCTCCACCTCTCATCATCATCGTGTTACATGCTGCTGCAGACAGTCAGTTTTTTGGCAAGGGTGTCTGTGATCCCAATTAAATATTTTTTTAAAAAATGCATTCCCTATGGGGAAATGCATTACAAGTATAGGAGACCAGCTCCATTAAATTGGGCCTAGTTTTAAATGAGGCCTTCCTCCACCTCTCATCATGTTCCACCACTAGATCACCAGGGTTCACATGTTCCGTGCTGCTACAGACAGTAAATTGTTTAGCAATAGTGTCTGTAATCCCCATAATTTTTTTTTTTTTTATTTACCCCCATGGGGAAATGTTTGTCAACCTATACACTTAGCGTATGGGCATTACGAGTCTAGGAGACCCACTCCTTTGTAATGGGACAGTTTTTTTTATGAGCCCTCCTCCATATTTTTTCCAAGGGGGATTGGAGTCCTTGCAAATTTGGGTCAAGGCGGCAATTGCATTCAATGCATAAGGAAACAGTGTGGCAGGACCAACTGAAGAATGTGAAGTGGCTTTTCCTGTGGCCATCCAGTACCTGGGTTCAAAGGCTTATTGGGGTGCATATAACTTGATAGCAGGGCAGGCCTTGCATTCAATGTAACATTTTTTCAGGAAGCCCTACTGTACCTCTTGTGAAAGGGGTATTGGGTTGCGTTGTAATTGTTGGCAGCCCAGCCACTCACTTCATAGGCAATAACAGCATAGGAGACCCACTGCTTAATAATGGCCCTTTGAGAAGATTAATGCCACCTGATGCCCCCCTAAAAATAGGCTTTGAGACTTTAAGACTGAGTCCCTCCTTCATAAATGAAACAAGATGGGTCTTCTTATGTGCCTCACACCACATGTCCAGCTAGGGTTGTTAAATGTTACAATGACATTTCCCAGTGAATGCATTTGTATTGGTAGGAAACAATGTAAAAGTTGAAAAACGAATAAAAAACGCTGCGTGTGAACATAGCCCAAGCGATGGAGGAACATTTTAGTCTGGGGTTAATTTTTTTGCCATATATACAAGTCATTACCCTGGAAAGGAGGTACCTTAACATATTTCCCAGCAAAATCCATTTTGCTTTCATTTTTGTATGTTTTTTGGTGCACCTGTAAAAATGACGTAAGACTGACAACATTGCTTACAGCTGTGACCTAAGAGTCAGAAATGCTTACAGGGGTGATCCCCATGATGTCCCCGTGTCATTTGAGCAGTGTTTCCATCATTTTCAGATGTTTTTGACCTTAAAAGGATCCCTGGGGGGATCGCAGTAAAAATACTCGGGTTTCCCATAGACTTACATTGGGCTCGTTGCTCGGATCGATTACCCGAGTATTTCAATCTGCATTTTAGTGCTCGCTCATCACTACTCATCACTAGAGTTGAGCGACTTTTACTTTTTTAGGATCGAGTCGGGTTTCGCGAAACCCGAGTTTGTCAAAAGTCGGGTCGGGTGAAATCGGCCGATTATTGCGAAAAGTCGGGGGCTGACTGAAACACGAAACCCAATGCAAGTCAATGGGGAATCAAAGTCGGCAGAGAGTGGAGGACATGAAAACATCTACAGTGCCTATTTTAATGCCAAAAACATCAATTCTTATTACTGAAGCTTGTCAATCTTAATTTACTTTATAATAATAGTTAGGCATTGAAAATTGGGGGTCATTTGGCTAAAGTTGTGGGGGGGTAGGGCTGGTTCAAGTTTTTCGTGGACCCAGGAAACGCGGACTACGTCATGGCGGTGGAGCAGGGAGAGGTAAGTATTTCAACTTTGCAAGTGCTGTGATCCTGAGCAAGCAGGGGGGCCACTAGTTCGCATTGGCACTGGCACAGGGACCCTCAAAGTACGGCGGTGTGTTTGATGGCGGGGGCGCCTCCCACCGGCGGAGACACTTTTGTGTACTATGAGGGGCCCTGTGCCACTGACGTTGCCAACGGGTATGCCCCCCCCACCTGATGAAGGAACCTGCACTTTCATCTGCACCTTCCTCTTTGTCCCCGTGTAAGGTGGTATAGTATGCGGGAAGGGGAACCTGACTTTCTGCAGTGTCAGATTCTGGCTGTGTAGAGTGCAAGGGGAATGTAGTGGTATGGGTCAATGTACCAGCAGACTCATCTAGCAGTGGCTGGGCAATGGGCAGGATGAGGAGGAAACACAGATATAGTCCCAAATAATAAAGTGGGCTAAATGCAGTTCAAAATTGGTAACAGGATTAAACTGGTGGCATAGCTTTGTTCAGCGGAGGACAATTGTAAGAAGTGGCAGACACAGTTAGTAGGCCCAAAAAGGTAAGTAGGCTAAATGCAGTTCAAAATTGGTAACAGGACTAACCAGGCGGCATTGCTTTGTTCAGCGGAGGACAACTGTAGGGAGTGGCAGACACAGTTTGTAGGGCCAAGTAATAAAGTGGGCCAAATGCAGTTCAAAATTGGTAACAGGAGTAAACAGGCGGCTCAGCTTTGTTCAGTGGAGGAGAACAACAAGGAGCGGCAGACACCGTTAGTAGGTCCAACCAAACAAGTAGGCCAAATGCAGTTTAATATTTGATATAGGCTGAAAATTGAAGCTCAGCTTTGTTCAGTGGAGGAGAAAAGCAAGGAGCGGCAGACACCGTTAGTAGGCCCAACCAAACAAGTAGGCCAAATGCAGTATAATATTTGATATAGGTGGAAATATGAAGCTCAGCTTTGTTCAGTGGAGGAGAAAAGCAAGGAGCGGCAGACACCGTTAGTTGGCCCAACCAAACAAGTAGGCCAAATGCAGTTTAATATTTGATATAGGCTGAAAATTGAAGCTCAGCTTTGTTCAGTGGAGGAGAAAAGCAAGGAGCGGCAGACACCATTAGTAGTCCCAACCAAACAAGTAGGCCAAATACAGTTTAATATAGGCTGAAAATTGAAGCTCAGCTTTGTTCAGTGGAGGAGAACAACAAGCAGCGGCAGACACCGTTAGTAGGCTCAACCAAACAAGTAGGCCAAATGCAGTTTAATATTCGAAACAGGAGTAAACAGGTGGCATAGCTTTGTTCATTGGAGGACAGCTGTAATGAGTGGCGCAGACAGACACAGGTAGTAGGCGTAAAATAAAAAAGTAGGCTCAATGCAGTTCCAAATGGGTTACAGGAGTAAACTGGCGGCATAGCTTTGTTCAGCGGAGGACAATTGTAAGGAGTGGCAGACACAGTTAGTAGGCCCAAAAAAGTAAGAAGGCTAAATGCAGTTCAAAATTGGTAACATGAGTACACTGGCAGCATAGCGTTGTTCAGCGGAGGACAATTGTAAGGAGTGGCGCAGGCAGACACAGGTAGTAGGCCTAAAATAAAAAAGTAGGCTCAATGCAGTTCAAAACGGGTTACAGGAGTGAACTGGCGGCATAGCGTTGTTTAGCGGAGGACAATTGTAAGGAGTGGCAGACACAGTTAGTAGGCCCAAAAAATTAAGTAGGCTAAATACAGTTCAAAATTGATAACAGTAGTAAACTGGCGGCATAGCTTTGTTCAGTGGAGGACAACTGTAAGGAGTTGCTGACACAGTTAGTAGGCCAAAATAATAAAGTGAGGTAATTGTCTGCCAAAAATTTTTTCAAAAATAAAGAGGTGGCATAGCTACATACAGGGGTGGGCTCCTCTGCTGTGTAGCAGACAGTGGTAGTTGGCGCAAAGTATTAAATGGTCTAAATTGGAGGCAAGGGCCCCTGTATATTTTAACTATCATCTATCATTTCAACAAATTTGTATTGACAGTGCCATTGAAGGATTTATCAGCACAGACTACACTGTGATAGAGCAGGGAGAGGTAAGTATTGCAAGTGGAAGAGCACTGTTTGACCAAGGGGGAACACTCTCTCATGGGCAGCGGTACTGGCATAGGGCCCCTCATATTACGATGGTGTGTCTGACGTTGGTTGTGCACCACCACTTCATTGTACTATGAGGGACCCTGTGCCAATGCCGTCGCCCAAGAGTGGGCTCACCCACCTGTCCAGGCAAACGGCACTCGCACGGGTGCTTGCTCTAGGTGGTGACCACGGCCCTGTGGGGGGTGTCAGCCCATTTAGGGAGGTAAAAAAATGGCCTATGGTGGACATTCAGCAGCTGTAAATGGAGGAATTGGAGCAGTCAGTAAGAGGAGACCAAAAGCAAGACATTTTTCAGGCAAGCGAAGTGTCAGCAGGGCAAGGTGGGGCAAAATAATTAGAAATCCATGATTGGTTCATTTTAATGAAGGTTAGATCATCAACATTTTGGGTAGCCAGACGAGTCCTTTTTTTTGGTCAGTATTGAACCAGCAGCACTGAAGACTCTTTCTGATAGCACACTAGCAGCTGGGCAAGCGAGCTCCTGCAATGCATATTCTGCCAATTCAGGCCAGGTGTCTATTTTAGATGTCCAAGTAATCAAAGGGGAAAGACGTGTGAGGGAGAACATCGATAAGGGAGGAAAAATAGTTCGTAACCATACTGACAAATGTTGTCTCCTGTCAATTTGAATTGATGCAGCAGTACCTGTCGTGTCTGTGGTCATTGCGAAATCACTCCACAACCTGGTCATAAAACCCCTCTGTCCAACGCCACTTCTGATTTGCGCACCTCTAACACCTCTGCCATGTTGCCCCATGCAGCTCATGTGAGAACCATCACCGCCGCTGTGTGCTGGGAATGCCTGAACCAAACGGTCTACAAGAGTTGCTTGTTTGGTAGCCAATATTTGCTCAAGGTTCTCATATGGCATGATATTTTGTAATTTCTCTTTGTAGCGTGGATCCAGGAGGCAGGCCAACCAGTAATCGTCATCAGTCATCATTTTTATAATGCATGGGTCCCTTTTTAGGATACGCAAGGCATAATCAGCCATGTGGGCCAATGTTCCAGGTGTCAATTCACTGCTTGTGCTGGGTTGAAGAGCACTTTCTTGCAAATCAACATCACTTGTCTCCCGCAAAAACCCTGTACCTGACCTTGCAACGCCACCAGTTTCTGTTGCCCCCTGAGAAGCATACTCCTCCCATAAATGTTCATCCCCATCATCCTTCTCCTCCTCCTCTTCGTCCGCCACCTCGTCCAGGAGAGTTCCCTGAGCAGACAATGGCTGACTGTCATCAAGACTTCCCTCATCCTCGGCTGCAGATGCCTGCTCCTTAATGTGCGTCAAACTTTGCATTAGTGGGATGCTCATGCTTATGATAGCATCATCTGCACTTACCAGCCGTGTGCATTCCTCAAAACACTGAAGGACTTGACAGAGGTCTTGGAGCTTCGACCACTGCACACCTGACAACTCCATGTCTGCCATCCAACTGCCTGCCCGTGTATGTGTATCCTCCCACAAATACATTACAGTACGCCTCTGTTCGCACAGCCTCTGAAGCATGTGCAGTGTGGAGTTCCACCTTGTTGCAACATCAATTAGTAGGCGGTGCTGGGGAAGCTTCAGCGATCGCTGATGGTTCTGCATATGGCTGGAGTGTACGGGCGACTGGCGGATGTGCGAGCAAAGTCTTCGCACCTTCAGGGGCAGGGCTGGTAACCCAGTATAACTTTTCAGGAAGCACTGCACCACCAGGTTCAAGGTGTAAGCCAGGCAAGGTATGTGTTTCAGTTCTGAAAGGGCTATGGCAGCCATAAAATTACTTCCGTTATCACTGACTACCTTGCCTGCCTCAAGATGTACACTGCCCAGCCATGACTGAGTTTCTTGCTGCAAGTACTCGGCCAGTACTTCCGCGGTGTGTCTGTTGTCGCCCAAATACTTCATACTTCATTTCCAACACAGCCTGCTGACACTTACCACTAGCTGTTCCATAATGTGACACCTCGTGTGCAACACTGGCAGCTGCGGATGGAGTGGTAGGGCTACTGCGCTCTGTGGACGAGCTTTCGCTTCTGGAGGAGGAGGAGGAAGAGGAGGGGTGTTGAATGCCTACTGCCAACTGTTTCCTAGACCATGGGCTAGGCAGAACTGTCCCACTATGGCTGTCCCCTGTGGACCCTGCATCCCCCACATTAACCCAGTGCACCGTGATGGACACGTAACGTCCCTGACCATGCCTACTGGTCCATGCATCTGTTGTGAGGTGCACCTTTCTGACTGAATGCCTGAGTGCATGGACAATGTGGTCTTTGACATGCTGGTGGAGGGCTGGGATGGCTTTTCTCGCAAAGAAGTGTTGACTGGGTAGGTCATAGCGTGGTACTGCATAGGCCATCAGGGCTTTGAAAGCTGCGCTTTCAACCAACCGGTAGGGCATCATCTCTAACGAGATTAGTCTAGAAATGTGGCCGTTCAAACCCTGTGTACGCAGATGAGATGATGAGTACTTCCTTTTCCTAACGAGAATCTCTTGTAGGGTGAGCTGGACTGGAGAGCTGCATATGGTTGAACTAGCGGTGGTGGCGGTGGTGGACATGGTGGAGTGAGAGAGGGTTGTTGACGGTATTCTCTTTGTTGGCCTACATACAGTGTTTCCTATCAATAACCTTGTGATTCCCTGACTGCTTTGGCCTTGCGACGATACCTCCACATTTGCTGCTGGTGGTGTCCTAACTGGTGGGCTTGCAGTGAGGGAAGCAATGTAGCGTTGCTGACTACCTTCATTCTGAGCGGGTGCACCAACGGTACGGGACGTTTGGTAGTTAGTCCAGGCTTGCAAGTGCATGCTGGTTAAATGTCTACGCATGCACGTTGTATTTAAATTTTTGACATTCTGCCCTCTGCTAAAGGTCTTGGAGCATTTCTTACAGATAACTTTGCACTGATCATTCGGATCTTGGTTAAAAAACTCCCACACTGCACTCTTCCTACTATCGAATACCTTTTCAGGCATTGCACGCTGTGCTACTTTAACCGGGTGGCCAGCTGCACCCGGTTCCCCCAATGGCTGCCAATCTGGGTCAACAACTGGGTCATCTATCACCTCCTCTTCAATGACATGTGCACCTTCCTCTGTGTCACCATGTAAGGTGCTATAGCGTTCTGGACGGGGCACCATAGTCACATCAGGGTCACATTCTGGCTCAGTACACTGCAAGGACAATGTAGTGATCTGAGTCAATGGAACAGCATAATAATCTAGCTGTGGCTGTGCATCTGTGCACTCCATGTCCGATTCATCTTGTAATGGGCTGTTAACTATTTCCCTTTCTAACCCTGGCACGGTATGTGGAAAGAGCTCCATGGAGTAAACTGTAGTGTCGCCTGCCACATCCTTCACTTTTGCTTTGGGTGAAGGACACAAGCGACTGGTTCCTGACCGGGAGCATCCACTGACGACTCGCTGCTTTTATATTTCGAACTTTCTGAAGAGGAGGCGAAAGAGCTAGAGGCTGAGTCAGCAATGAAAGCCAAAACTTGTTCCTGCTGCTCCGGCTTTAAAAGCGGTTTTCCTACTCCCAGATAAGAGAGCCTTTGAGGCCTTGTGTAGCCAGACGATGACGCTGTCTGAACAACTCAAGCTTTAGGTGCTATTTTGCTTTTCCCTCTACCACCAGATGCTCCACCACCATCATTACCAGCTGGCAATGAGAGCCCACGGCCTCTTCCACCTGACTTTCTCATTTTTGGGAAAATGTAACCAAACTAACAACCATTATATGGTACTGTAAAACAAGGTAGAAGGTGTATGTAAACTTGTTGAGAATTTAAATCTCCCTTTTTTGGGGGGGAGGCTGCACCCAAACTCAGGCCCTGTGTATTACACTACACAATGTAAGTGGCAGAAAGTGGCTGTCAGATATACGACAAACAGAACTGACGCAGATCCATTTAGTGGCAATTTAAATCTCCCTTTTTTGGGTGGGAGACTTCTGCAACAATCATGCCCAGTGTATTACACTACACATTGTAAGTGGCAGAACGTGGCTGGAAGATATTTTTTTTTTTAAAAAGTGACTGTACTACAATAACAATCTCCCTACAATGATCTCAGGACAAGTATGGCAGCCAGCAATAAAAAGGACCGTTGCACACAAAAGTGTGGACAAATAAACAAGATAACTGTGCAGAAAGGAGCAACAGGATTTTTGCTTTTAAAAAAGCAGTTGGTTTGCACAGTGGCCTACAAACAGCAATGCAGCTATCAGGGAACCTTATAAGGCAGCCTAATAAGCTACAGAGCTGATGCACAAAAATCTAGCCTCCACTGTCCCTGCAAAGAAAAGGTGATGTTGGACAGTGGAAATCGCTACAGCACAAGCGGCTTGGGGGTTAATCTTCCCTCCCTAAGTATATCCCTGCTTCTGACGAAGCTGCAGAAACCTCTCCCTATGCTCAGATCGGCAGAAGTAAGATGGCGGTCGGTGTGCACGCTCCTTTATAGCCCCTGTGACGCTGCAGAAAGCAAGCCAATCACTTTCATGCCCTTCTCTAAGATGGTGGGGACTGAGACCTATGTCATCACGCTGCCCACACTCTGCGTCCTCCTTCATTGGCCGAGAAATGGCAAAACGCGACTTTGGCGTGAGAATCGCCGACAGCATGGCCGATCCCACACTGGGATCGGGTCGGGTTTCATGAAACCCGACTTTGCCGAAAGTTGGCGATTTTTCAATTTGTCCGATCCGTTTCGCTCAACCCTACTCATCACTATTGGATACACTTTGCCGTTCTATGCATACTAATCTGATTTGAATCGTAACTGTCTGTTCCTCTTCTATCATTTCTTTACCCTCTCTCCCTGGCTTCACTAGTGTTACATATTTATTTACAGACTCAATAGAAATTAGTTTATTACAGGAAATAGAAAGATTAGGGGACTTATTTTAGAAATAATGTTTAATTTAAACAAAGGCCCATACAATGTCTGATCAGAAATGATTAGATAAAGATGTTTGCGTAATTGCTTCACATGCAGGTATATCCTAGCATTTTTTATGGTCTAATTTGCAACTGGAAGTGCACTGGTTTTCCTCATATTCTCCTTTCCATAATCTATGTACGGTGTTACTATTCTCTGGATAATTTTAGCATTCACTTCAATCCTAGTTAACCCCTTACTGACCTCGGACGGGATAGTACGTCCGAGGTCAGCTCCCCTGCTTTGATGCGGGGCTCCGCGGTGAGCCTGCATCAAAGCCGGGACATGTCAGCTGTTTTGAACAGCTGACATGTGCCCGCAATAGGCGCGGGCAGAATCGCGATCTGCCCGCGCCTATTAACTAGTTAAATGCCGCTGTCAAACGCAGACAGCGGCATTTAACTACCGCATCCGGCCGGGTGGCCGGAAATGACGTCATCGCCGACCCCCGTCACATGATTGGAGGTCGGCGATGCTTCAGAATGGTAACCATAGAGGTCTTTGAGACCTCTATGGTTACTGATCTCCGGCAGCTGTGAACGCCACCCTGTGGTCGGCGCTCACAGCACACCATATTTTGTGCTGCATAGCAGCGAACAGCAGATCGCTGCTATGTAGCAGAGCCGATCGTGCTGTGCCTGCTTCTAGCCTCCCATGGAGGCTATTGAAGCATGGCAAAAGTTTTAAAAAAAGTTAAAAAAATGTGAAAAAAATAAAAATATTAAAGTTTAAATCACCCCCCTTTCGCCCCAATCAAAATAAATCAATAAAAAAAAAATCAAACTTACACATATTTGGCCTTAAAAAAAGTTCATCAGGCGGCACAGTCTTAGCTGAGGCTATTTCAGCCGGTACCCCCCCTGTGCGGGTATATTATCAGGACTTTAGATTGGGCTGAGCACGTCTGTATTGCACCGAGAGGTTGAGAGGCTTTGGAATTGATTAACAGATGGAACAAATGGATTTAGCAGTCGGTCAACCCAGAGCAGGGTTGCAAGCTGGCCGGGAAAATGTCGATAATTATTTTCGCGAGTGTGAGCAGGTGGAGGGGATACACTCATTAAGCACCAAAGCTTTGGAACATAGAATGACGAATTTGGCGGAAAAAGAGATTAAATTATTCTGGACGAACAGGTCCTGCAGTCTTATTGTGATAATGGACGAGTCCCGCGTGGACTAAAAGTCTGGAAACAGATTTCACAACACAATGACGACATAGATTTCCGCAAGGAGTGGGAAAATATCATGTTGAGATGTTCGCAGGAATTGTTATCTCTTTGTTTTGAAAACTAATATACGGAGCTATGATGCACTGAATGGAGATTTGATTAAAACACAAACGGAACTAAAAGCAAGAATGCCTGAGGATCAGTGGATTGCTTTCAATAAAAAATTAGACAATAAACTCACAATAATCCAGGCTAATGTTAAACAACGGAAGAAGGACAAATTTGTCCGTGATAAAATTGACTTTGACACAGGACGAGTGTTCATGTATAATAAAGACAGTAACATCGGTGGTAGAAATTCTTTCAGCCGGAGAAAGAGGTTTGGAAATAAGAATAAACATCGGAGAAACGAATATTTAACAACTGAATCAGAGTCAAGTTTGAGTGACGGAGCAGGTACCTCAGCTGGTTCATTAGAGCTATTGCCAGGGGGAGGATTTGAGACTATTGACAGACCGATCCCTTTAGGGTATGTTTCCACGGTCAGGAAACACTGCTTTTTTGACGCTGAGCAGAGCTGCAGCGTCAAAAAAGCAGCGTCCAGATGTTCCAGCATAGTGGAGGGGATTTTATGAAATCCCGTCTCCACTATGCGTGGAAACCCGCACGCGGCGGCCCTGCGACTCCGGACATGCTGCGCGTCTTTTCAGATCGCAGCATGTCCGTACACCTTGCGGGGACGCAGCGTCCCCGCAAGGCATATCACAGGGCCCTATGGGAGCGAGCGATCATCCCGGATGTGAAGAGTTAACACATCCGGCATGATCGCGTCCCAGAAAGGGGGCGGGGCTTAGCGCCAAGCGGCTTCGCCGCTGCAGCGATACCACCCCCCATCCGTACCGTGGAGACATACCCTTAGGAGAAAGATCCGGAGGAGCAGAAGGAAGAACCGGAATTAACAAGCAGCAAAAATGGAAGCATGTAGCGTGGACACGCAGATATTAAATACTTCAAGTGGAGACACAGTTATTAATCTGACTGATCACAAACTAACATCAGCACATTTATCCCTATTGAATAAGGGTTTGGGCTTTTGTGTGCCGCAGGAATTTGACATGACTGATTTTAGAATCGATCTTTTTAAGGCCATCAGAAAAATCCATCTTTACAAAGCATTTAATAATAAAGTATCTGTTAATAATGCACCAGAGGGAGAAATCCCAGTTTCTATTGGACCGTTAGGGTTCATGGCGGGGACAGGGGCATTAGCAGATTTGGGAGAAGAATCTAGATTGTTGTTAGGCATTAATGAAAATCAGAGTGGAAATGGGAGTTTAGGGGAAAGAGATGTGGCCCCCTTTGTTGGGGGAGTCCCCTCGAGATTTATGCCCGTGGTATCCCCAGGCAATGCAGTAGATCTGTTTGAAGCGCAGGTCATTAAAGATGTGGAAGCACTTATGTATAAAAAATCCCCAAAAAATTTAACTAGAGAAGAATGTAAGGCCCTTCAAGAGATACAATCGTGGGATGATACAATAGTTCGAGCCGCCGATAAAGGGGGAAAAACAGTGTTGCTTCCCAGATCCCACTACATCAATGAAGCAAAGAGGCAGTTGTCAGATAAAAAAGTTTATGAATTATTACCAAGTAACCCTCTGCATAGATATAAATCAGAGTTAAGATCCTTTTTGAGGAATTCTGTAGAAATGGGAGTAATTACTCAGAAAAAAGCAGAAAAGCTGCTGCCGGAGTTCCCCACCAGACCCCACTGGTATCATATCCCGAAAGTGCACAAGTCTGTTCAAAGCCCTCCTGGGCGGCCGATAGTGTCTGGGATAGGGTCGCTCACTGAGCCCCTGTCCCAGTACATTGATTGGTTATTACGGCCAATTTTGAAAGATATTCCTGCCTACCTGAGAGATACAAACTCTTTTCTTGACAGTATACAGAAATTTGAATGGCAGGACAATTATTCCTTGGCCTCAATAGATGTTGAGAGTCTGTATACGAGGATTCCTCAGGATATAGGGGTTGAGGCAGTTGAACAGATTTTGTGCACTACTAATAAAAGTCGGGAATTCATCAGATTTGTGTGCGAGGGTTTGAGTTTCATCCTCGCACACAATGCATTTACGTTTTTAGAGGAATGGTATGTACAAAAGGTGGGGACTGCGATGGGGACTCCGGTAGCATGCACATTCGCTAACCTTTTCCTTAGTCTTTTTGAGGAGAAATATATCTATGCAGAAACTAATGTTTACTTGCGACATATTAAATTTTATCAGAGATATATAGATGATGTAGTGGTAATCTGGGACGGCACAGAAGAAGCCTTTAACGATTTTGTTTCCTATCTGAACGAGAAAAATAGGATGAATATGGCATTTACGTCCGTGTTTGGAGGGCGGCGTTTAGAATTTCTGGACGTTTTAGTGGATGCTAAAGGGGATAATATTTGCACATCTTTATACCGTAAGCCCGTAGCAGCTAATACAATGATGCATCATAAAAGTTTCCATCCCGACCATACAAAGCGGGCATTACCCCGCAGTCAATTTATGAGAATTAATAGGGTTAATAATACCGAGGAGGGATTTTTACATCAGTCTGATGAAATGTCACAACGATTTAGAGAGAGAGGCTACCCGGAGAAATTAGTAGCATCAGAAAAAGAAAAAGTGATGAGAGAGAGGAGGTTGGGTGGTGATCGAGGGTCAGTACTACAGAAACCGAAAAAAGAAAAGAGATTTACTTTTTGCTTTCCATATAATAGCATGGATCAACAGATCAGGTTGGCTATCAAGAGAAATTGGCACATTTTGGGACAAGACAAGGAATTGGCAACAGTTGCAGCTCGAGGTCCCTTGATAGCCAACAGAAGAAGTGTCAGATTACGGGATAAATTGGTGAGAAATCGGATTACCAAGCCCAATCAGAATTGGTTGAGCACTGCGGTACCTAAAGGCAACTATAGGTGTGGACACTGCCCCATGTGCAGACAGCACATATCGGAACGGTCTCTGCACATTGGAGCATTGAAACATGTGGTTAATGACTTTATAACATGCAGGACAGACCACGTAGTTTATGTGGTTTTCTGTCCGTGCAGATACTACTACATAGGCAAAACAATCAGACCTAAGTTTGTACGTTTCCGTGAGCATTGCCGTTCGATAATCACAGGCAAGGGGGTACCACGATTAATTGCACATGTAAAAGATAAACATGGGGGCTGTGCTGATTGTTTAAGCTTTGCGGGAATTGAGAAAATCAGTTTACCCACTAAGGGAGGTGATCTGGACAACTTACTGCTCAGAGCCGAGGCAAAATGGATTATGCGCAGTAATGCGATGGGACCCTTGGGCTTTAATGATAGAGTAGATCTCTCAATATTTCTCTGATAGGGTGGGCAGGCTAATTTAAATATAAATGACTGCAATAATAGGTACTGCTATACAGGTCCTTCTCAAAAAATTAGCATATAGTGTTAAATTTCATTATTTACCATAATGTAATGATTACAATTAAACTTTCATATATTATAGATTCATTATCCACCAACTGAAATTTGTCAGGTCTTTTATTGTTTTAATACTGATGATTTTGGCACACAACTCCTGATAACCCAAAAAACCTGTCTCAATAAATTAGCATATCAAGAAAAGGTTCTCTAAACGACCTATTACCCTAATCTTCTGAATCAACTAATTAACTCTAAACACATGCAAAAGATACCTGAGGCTTTTAAAAACTCCCTGCCTGGTTCATTACTCAAAACCCCCATCATGGGTAAGACTAGCGACCTGACAGATGTCAAGAAGGCCATCATTGACACCCTCAAGCAAGAGGGTAAGACCCAGAAAGAAATTTCTCAACAAATAGGCTGTTCCCAGAGTGCTGTATCAAGGCACCTCAATGGTAAGTCTGTTGGAAGGCAAAAATGTGGCAGAAAACGCTGTACAACGAGAAGAGGTGAACGGACCCTGAGGAAGATTGTGGAGAAGGACCGATTCCAGACCTTGGGGAACCTGAGGAAGCAGTGGACTGAGTCTGGTGTGGAAACATCCAGAGCCACCGTGCACAGGCGTGTGCAGGAAATGGGCTACAGGTGCCGCATTCCCCAGGTAAAGCCACTTTTGAACCATAAACAGCGGCAGAAGCGCCTGACCTGGGCTACAGAGAAGCAGCACTGAACTGTTGCTAAGTGGTCCCAAGTACTTTTTTCTGATGAAAGCAAATTTTGCATGTCATTCGGAAATCAAGGTGCCAGAGTCTGGAGGAAGACTGGGGAGAAGGAAATGCCAAAATGCCTGAAGTCCAGTGTCAAGTACCCACAGTCAGTGATGGTGTGGGGTGCCATGTCAGCTGCTGGTGTTGGTCCACTGTGTTTCATCAAGGGCAGGGTCAATGCAGCTAGCTATCAGGAGATTTTGGAGCACTTCATGCTTCCATCGGCTGAAATGCTTTATGGAGATGAAGATTTCATTTTTCAGCACGACCTGGCACCTGCTCACAGTGCCAAAACCACTGGTAAATGGTTTACTGACCATGGTATTACTGTGCTCAATTGGCCAGCCAACTCTCCTGACCTGAACCCCATAGAGAATCTGTGGGATATTGTGAAGAGAAAGTTGAGAGACGCAAGACCCAACACTCTGGATGAGCTTAAGGCCGCTATTGAAGCATCCTGGGCCTCCATAACATCTCAGCAGTGTCACAGGCTGATTGCCTCCATGCCACGCCGCATTGAAGCAGTCATTTCTGCCAAAGGATTCCCGACCAAGTATTGAGTGCATAACTGAACATTATTATTTGATGGTTTTTTTGTTTGTTATTAAAAAACACTTTTATTTGATTGGACGGGTGAAATATGCTAATTTTTTGAGACAGGTTTTTTGGGTTATCAGGAGTTGTATGCCAAAATCATCAGTATTAAAACAATAAAAGACCTGACAAATTTCAGTTGGTGGATAATGAATCTATAATATATGAAAGTTTAATTGTAATCATTACATTATGGTAAATAATGAAATTTAACACTATATGCTAATTTTTTGAGAAGGACCTGTATATGAGGAAATATTGCGGCAGGCTTTTAGTCTGAAGGTTCTCGCTAAGGTCCGTAAGTATGTGCATATGTAACGTTAAGTGAATTTGGCTATTTGCCGTATATCATAAGCCATTGTTCTAATTCAGTAATGATGTAATGATCATTTGATTTTGTTTTTAAATTGTGCTTTTTATAAGAGTGTTTTAGGTTTGGTGGGAGGGCTTGCAGGTGGAGGGAGGTGTCGTGGCCGGCACTATATTTCCGCTGTCTTGCTCTCACACTGAGTGACCCATAGAAGCGCAAGCACAGCGCGAAACGGCCATCGTCCCCTTTCTCCCCTGCTCACACGAGCTTCGGCTCTGGCAATTCCGGCCATGAATTTTATCTGAACAAGTTTCCAATAAAAGACTGAATTCTGAAGACTGGTGAGTGCCCTCTATTCTTTTGTTTTTGGATTACACATATTTGGTATTGCCGCATTCATAATCACCCGATCTATCAATAAAAAAAAGCATTAACCTGATCGCTAAACGGTGTAACGAGAAAAAAATTCAAAACGCCAGAATTACGTTTTTTTGGTCGCCATGACATTGCATTAAAATGCAATAACGGGCGATCAAAAGAACGTGTCGGCACCAAAATGCTATCATTAAAAACGCCAGCTTGGCACGCAAAAAATAAGCCCTCACCTGACCCCAGATCATGAAAAATGGAGACGCTACGAGTATTGGAAAATGGCACTTTTTTTTTTTTTGCAAAGTTTTGAATTTTTTTTCACCACTTAGGTGAAAAATAACCTAGTCATGTTAGGTGTCTATGAACTCATACCAACCTGGAGAATCATAATGACAGGTCAGTTTTAGCATTTAGTGAACCTAGCAAAAAAAACAAACAAAAAACAAGTGTGGGACTGCACTTTTTTTGAAATTTCACTGCACTTGGAATTTTTTTTCCGTTTTCTAGTACACGACATGGTAAAACCAATGATGTCGTTCAAAAGTACAACTTGTTCCACAAAAAATAAGCCCTCACATGGCCAAATTGACGGAAAAATAAAAAAGTTATGGCTCTGGGAAGGAGGGGAGTGAAAACCGAACACGGGAAAACGGAAAATCCCAAGGTCATGAAGGGGTTAATAATGCCTGCTCAGTCTAATATACTTATGGAAATCCTATTAGATCATATTAGGCCGGCGTCACACTAGCGAGTTTTACGGACGTAACAGCGCAGAAAATACGTCCGTAAAACTCGCCAAACAAACGGCACAATTATTCTCAATGGGGCTGCTCCTATCAGCCGTATATTACGGTTCAGTATTATACGGCTTTCTACGGCCATACAAAATCGCAGCATGCTGCGTTTGTCAGCGTATTGCCCAAAAAAATGCCAATGAAAGTCTATGGGGGCGAGAAAAATACGGATTCCACACGGACCAGCAGTGCGACTGGCGAGAAATACGCAGCGGTGTTAGTGAAAAGCCGGTAATTCAATTGCCGGCTTTTCATTTCTCCTTCACAAACCCGACATGAAATGAGACATGGTTTACATACAGTAAACCATCTCATATCCCCTTTTTTTTTGCATATTCCACACTACTAATGTTAGTAGTGTGTATGTGCAAAATTTGGGCGCTGTAGCTGCTAAAATAAAGGGTTAAATCGCGGAAAAAAATTGGCGTGGGCTCCCGCACAATTTTCTCCGCCAGAGCGGTAAAGCCAGTGACCGAGGGCAGATATTAATAGCCAGGAGAGGGTCCATGGTTATTGGCCCCCCCGTGGCTAAAAACATCTGCCCCCAGCCACCCCAGAAAAGGCACATCTGGAAGATGCGCCTATTCTGGCACTTGGCCACTCTCTTCCCACTCCTGTGTAGTGGTGGGATATGGGGTAATGAAGGGTTAATGCCACCTTGCTATTGTAAGGTGACATTAAGCCAGATTAATAATGGAGAGGTGTCAATTATTGCACCTATCCATTATTAATCCAATTGTCTGAAAGGGTTAAAAAACACACACACACACACTATTAAAAATTATTTTAATGAAATAAACACACAGGTTGTTTTAATATTTTATTGCTCTCTCAATCCAGCTGCAGACCCTCGCTTGTAAGCCCCGGCGAATGAAGGAAATGTAGGTCAATGACCTATAGTTACCTTCAGTCGCGGTGAGGCGCCCTCTGCTGGATGTCCTCATGAACTGCAGCCTGGGAACTTTTTCCCACGCTCATATGAGGACAACCTGCAGGGGGCGCATCACCGCGACTGAAGGTAACTATAGGTCATTGACCTACATTTCCTTCATTCGCCGGGGCTTACAAGCAGGAGCACAGCTGCATTAGCAGGGCTCCTGCTTGTAAAATATTTTAACCCCTTCAGATGGATTACCTCGTGGGACGTGACGGTTCATCAGAGGGTATGTATATTGTGGGTTTATTATTTTGCCAAGCGAGGGTCTGCAGCTGGATTGAGAGAGCAATAAAATATTAAAACAACTTGTGTGTTTGTTTCATTAAAATAATTTTTAATAATGTGTGTGTGTGTTTTTTAACCCTTTCAGACAATTGGATTAATAATGGATAAGTGACATAATTGACGCCTCTCCATTATTAATCTGGCTTAATGTCACCTTACAATAGCAAGGTGGCATTAACCCTTCATTACCCCATATCCCACCGCTACACGGGAGTGGGAAGAGAGTGGCCAAGTGCCAGAATAGGCGCATCTTCCAGATGTGCCTTTTCTGGGGTGGCTGGGGGCAGATGTTTTTAGCCACGGGGGGGCCAATAACCATGGACCCTCTCCTGGCTATTAATATCTGCCCTCAGTCACTGGCTTTACCGCTCTGGTGGAGAAAATTGCGCGGGAGCCCACGCCAATTTTTTCCGCGATTTAACCCTTTATTTTAGCTACAGCGCCCAAATTTTGCACATACACACTACTAACATTAGTAGTGTGGAATATGCAAAAAAAAAAGGGGATATGAGATGGTTTACTGTATGTAAACCATGTCTCATTTCATGTCGGGTTTGTGAAGGAGAAATGAAAAGCCGGCAATTGAATTACCGGCTTTTAACATATATCGCGCTGAAGTAAATATAAATACAGAATATATATATATGTGTGTCTCAATTACATATATATATATATACTGTATATATGTTTTCCCGAACATTTGAGCACATAAATCCATTAGATGTCGGTTTTGCAAGCCTGCGAGAAAATCTCGCAGTACGGATGCCATACGGATTACATACGGAGGATGCCATGCGCAAAATACGCTGACACACCCTGCCTACGGATCACTATTTTGGGAACATTTCTCCGTATTACGGCCGTATTACGGCCGTAAAAAACGGACCGTATTGTCTTACGCTGAGTGTGACGCCAGCCTTAGACTCTTAAGCACTTAAAGCTTCTTCTAAACAAACAATTAACTTTAATATGGTATACAGTTCAGAAATGCCTGAACCTGGTTTGGTTACAATGTTGGTGCATTTACATGTAACCATCACACTCTGTAGAAATGGTACAAGATTTATCCAGACAAAGACTTATCCAAATGAGTAATGGTATGGAGAACAGTTTGTGTTTGTGATGATTGCATTACAAATGCATTGAGACATACAGTGGGTACAGAAAGTATTCAGACCCCTTTTAATGTTTCCCTCTATGTTTCATTGCAGCCATTTGGTAAATTCAAAAAAGTTATTTTTTTTCTCATCAATGTACACTCTGCACTCCATCTTGACTGAAAAAAAAAACAGAAATGTAATAATTTTTGCAAATTTATTAAAAATGAAAAACTGAAATATCACATGTTCATAAGTATTCAGACCCTTTGCACAGACACTCATTAAGTCACATGATGTCCATTTCCTTGGGAACCTCCTTGAGATGGTTCTATTCCTTCATTGGAGTCCAGCTGTGTTTAATTTAACTGATATAGCTTGATTTGGAAAGGCACACACCTGTCTATATAAGACTTCGCAGATCACAGTGCATGTCAGACCAAATGAGAATCATGAGGTCAAAGGAACTGGCCAAGGAGCTCAGAGACAGAATTGTGGCAAGGCACATATCTGGCCAAGATTACAACAGAATTTCTGCAGTACTCAAGGTTCCTAAGAGCACAGTGGCCTCCATAATCTGTAAATGGAAGAAGTTTGGGACCACCAGAAGTCTTCTTGAGATACTTAGCACATAATTTGGCCAATTCATGCATGCCCATCAACCAATTACAAGGTTGTCTCAAAACTGATGGGTAGTGTTGAGCGATACCTTCCGATATTGGGGAATATCGGATCGGATTGGAACGGACCGATATCCCCAAAATATTGGATATAGCCGATTCCGATACCGGAAACCAATGCAAATCAATGGGACACAAATATCAGAATTAAAATAAACCCTTTCTTTCCTTGTAGGTTAATTCTACATGAAGGAAAACAACTAAGAATAATGTAGAATGTATTGGGGGAGGTAGATGAGACATTAAAGGCATAGATGTTTAGCCCAATCAAATGGAATTGCAGGAATTATTTTTTTTTAAGACGTAAGGAGTTACAAAGATATTGACTATGTTAAGCTTTTTTATATTTTGTCAGATATTTATGTTTCACTACTTCCATGCTCTTCACCTCCTTTTTTACTTCTCCCACACTTTCTCCTTCATCATCCTCAGCAGCAGCATCTTTTTCATCAACTTCTTCTTCACCTTATTCATCTTCTTCACCTTCTTCCCATTCTTTTTTTTACATTCTTCATATTCTTCTTATTCAACTATTATTCTTCTTCATATTCTACTTCTTCATATTCTTCTTCTTCATCATATTCTTATTTGTGACAGGCATTCCTGTAGTTGTTATCTATAAAAGTTTGAAGATTACACCTTCCGTTCTGCCTGTCACAAAAGATTTACAACAGGATTTGTCCGCGTTCAGTTTTGCCTGCAGCAGCAGGTTTTTTCCAGGGGCACCACGAGGAGGAACGGACTCACACCCATACACTGCTTAGTCTTCTTCTGCTTATAATTTAGATAGTGGTCGTCGTCTTCTTTGGGGTGGTCTTCAGGGTCATCATCTCCAGGGTCGTCGTCTCCGGGGTCATCGTCTTCTTCGGGGTGGTCTTCAGGGTCGTCGTCATCAGGGAGATCCAGAGTGATTACCAAAAACCATTTCAAAAAGCTTGAACTTGGAAATGTAGCAGAAGGTACATGAAGGCTGAGGAACTGCCGAGAACCAGCTGACGGTACTGGAATCCGGATGGGTAGCCTTCATTGCCAGATCCCGCAGCCCACATAGGAAACACCTAAACTGCAGGCACCATAGAGTCAGCTAACCCGACCGCAACACGACAGGACAATGTATTGGAGGCAAAGAGACGTTGACACTACCCGGAAACAGCTGGCGTGCTGGAACCAGGCTGGGCAGGAGGGAGTACCCATGCCAAAGACACTTCTGAGCAGCAATTGGCGGTGTTGGAGCCTAGGGTCAATGCTAGAAACAGAGTGTAGCCAAAGGCCTAATTGGAGCAAGTTTAACATCTGTTGTAGTGTGAGTGTGGACGGGGCAGGAGAAATTGCCGGTTACACTGCAGGGGATCAGCTGACGTAACTCAACCCCAATAACACGGCAGCAAGTGTTGACTGTGCAGACGGCACTTTTGAGCAGCAACTGGCAGTGTTGGAGCCCACGTCAATGCTAGAAACAGAGTGTAGCCAGAGGCCTAATTGAAGCAAATTTAATACCTGTAGTAGTGTGAGTGTGGAGGGAGCAGGAGAAATTGCCACACACACAGCAGGGGATCAGCTGACGTTTCTGAACCCCAATAACACTGGAGCATGTGTTGACTGTGCAGATGGCACTTCTGAGCAGAAACTGGCAGTGTTGGAGCCCAGGGTCAATGCTAGAAACAGAGTGTAGCCAGAGGCCTAATTGGAGCAAGTTCAATATCTGTTGTAGTGTGAGTGTGGACGGAGCAGGAGAAATTGCCGGATACACAGCAGGGGATCAGCTGATGTTTCTCAACCCCAATAAAATGGCAGCAAGTGTTGACTGTGCAGATGGCACTTCTGAGCAGCAACTGGTGGTGTTGGAGCCCAGGGATTACAGTTCAGGTGGTAGAAACATGAACACAACAGGAGACCTGGATACTGTTGCTAACCAATTATTTAATCAGGGAGAGGACTGGCAAAATCCTGCGAGATCCAGGCCTTGTTAATTTTCAGAAAAGTAAGCCGGTCAAGTTTATCGGAGAATAGTCGCATGCGACGGTCTGTTAGTACACCACCTGCTGCACTAAAGATGCGTTCCGATAATACACTAGCAGCAGGGCAAGCCAGCACCTCCTATGCATACTGGCTAAGCTCTGGCCATGTATCCAGCTTAGAGACCCAAAACTTGAAGGGGGAAGAGTCGTGTGGGAGAACACTGAGAGAACAAGACATGTAGTCTGTCACCATCTGACGGAAACATTGCCTCCTGCTGACTGGAGCCGTCTGTGATGGTGTAGACATTTGTGGCGGGGACACAAAACTTTGCCACATTTGGGCCATACTGGTCTTGCCTTGTGCTGAGGCGCTGCTTCTGCTCCCTCTTTGTGCAGAGCTTCCTCCACTGCCTCGACGCACTGAGCTGATTTGTAAAGCACTAGCAGCACTGCTCTCGGTTGGAATGGAGAACATGATGGAATGCACTAGTGTGTCTTGGTACTCCCGCATTTTACGCTCCCGGTTCAACGGTGTGATGAGGCTTTGTAAGTTGTCCCGGTAGCCAGGATCTAGGAGGGTGTACACCCAATAATCAGCCGTGTTGAGAATGTGGGCGATGTGGCGGTCGTTTCTCAGGCATTGCAGCATGAAATCAACCATGTGCTGCAGACTGCCAACTGGCCAAGAAACTCTGTCCCCTGCTTGAGGCATCATCTCTGCCTGCGCTGCATCACCCCACCCTCGCTCTACATACTGACTACTAGAGCATTGTGTAACTCCCTCCTCTGGACAGATGTCTTCCTCCTCCATTGACTCTTCCTCATGCTCCTCACAAAGTGTCCCCTGCCTAGGCCTTTGTGAGGAACCATGTTGCACAGACTGTCCAGAAGCAGATGGCATTTGTGACTCCTCATCCTCCACCTCTTCCACAACCTCCTCCCTTAGTGCTTGCAGTGTTTTTTTCAAGCAGGCAGATAAGGGGGATAGTCATGCTGATTAGTGCATCATCTGCACTCGCCATCCATGTGGAATCATCGAAGGCACGCAAAACGTGGCAGATGTCCTTCATAGAGGCCCACTCCGTGGTGGTGAAGTGTGAATGGCGCGCAGTACGACTTGTTTGCGCCTGATGCAGCTGGTACTCCATTACTGCTGCCTGCTGCTCACACAACCGCTCCAACATATGTAATGTTGAATTCTACCTGGTGGGTAGGTCACATATGATGTGATGTTCTGGAAGGCGGAATCGGCGCTGCAGAGCTGCAATGCGCGATCTTGCCATGCTGGAATGCCGCAAGTGAGCGCACTCTAGGCGGACCTTGTGCAGCAGTGCATCAAGATCCGGATAGTCCCTCAAAAAACTCTGCATGACCAAGTTGAGCACATGTGCCAGACATGGGATGTGAGTGAGGTTGCCTAGGCCCAGAGCTGCCACCAGATTTCGGACATTGTCACACACTACCATGCCTGGCTGGAGATTCGCTGGCACAAACCACACGTTGCTCTCCTGCTTGATGGCATTCCAGAGCTCCTACGCTGTGTGACTTTGATTCCCCAAAGAAATTAATTTCAATACAGCCTGTTGACGTTTGGCCACTTCTGTGCTCAAATCGGTCGTAACAGGTAAGCGTTCACGGGTCCATGTGGAGGTAGACTGTGACGGCTCCTGCAGTGCTGATTCAGAGGAACTAGAGTATGAGGAGGAGTCAATGTGTACAGACTGGATTCCTGCAATCCTTGGAGTTGGCAGAACACGTACAGCGCCACTCTGAAGATCTGTACCCGGCTCCACAACATTTACCCAATGGGCAGTGAGGGGAAGGTATCATCCCTGTCCATGGTTACTGGTCCACGCATCGGTGGTCAGGTGGACCTTGCTACTGATGGCGTTTAGTAGCGCATGTTTAATGTTTCCCTCCACATGCTTTTGCAGGGCAGAGACGGCTTGCCTGCTGAAATAAAAGCAGCTGGACATGTTGTTTTGTGGGACTGCCAATGCCATGAAGTTACGGAAGGTGTCAGTCTCTGCCAGCCTGAATGAGAGCATTTCAAGGGACAGTAGTTTTGCAATGCCAGCATTCAGAGCCTGTGCTCGGGGGTGGTTTGCCGAGTATGGGCGCCTTTTCTCCCATGCCTGTGCTACCGATGGCTGTAGACTGGCCTGGGAGTGTGAGGATGACAGGGAACGTGGTGCTGTGGGTGAAATTACACTGTGTCTCTGTACAACAGTGCCAGAGGTTCTTCCATGGCGATCCTGTGAGGAAGCCGAACCAGCTGTGTGTGAGCTGGAGGAAGAGGCTACAACATGAGCTGAAGAGGTGGTAGGTGCTTTGTAACTCCACCACGTGCTTGGTCCGCACATGTTTCCACATATTTGTGGTTTTGAGGTTGCTGACACTTTTCCCTCTTTTGACTTTCTGATTTCACAGCTTGCATTTGACAAAGCAAATGTCATCTGCAACTGTGTCAAAAAAGGACCAGGCACTGCAAGTCTTGGGAGCGCCCGTTTTGGGTTTTGGAAGAGGCATGCTACTAATGGGTGCCGAAGTGGAGGCTACAGGCAACCCAGTCTGCTGTTATGATCTGGTGGCCTAGGAGCAGCATGAGACGTACTCTGGAGAAGGTGGTACCTGTACTGACCGCAGACCCTGAACTTAACACCACAACTAGAAGTAGCCGTGGAATGTACCTAACACTCCCTAGACATCTCGACACAGCCGGAGGACTAATTACCCCTAAAGATAGAAAAGGGAAAACTATCTTGCCTCAGAGAAAATCCCCAAAGGATAGATAGCCCCCCACAAATATTGACTGTGAGAGGAGAGGGAAATAACATACGCAGACTGAAAACAGAATTTAGCAAAGGAGGCGAATCTAGCTAAATAGAAAGGATAAGACTGAGTACTATGCGGTCAGTATTAAAACACTAGAAAATATCTACCACAGAAAATACAAAAATCTCCACATCTAACTAAAGACATGGCAGGTATATCTGCATCTCCAGAGATGGGCAGCACGGTGGCGCAGTGGTTAGCACAGCAGCCTTGCAGTGCTGGAGTCCTGGGTTCTAATCCCACCCAGGACAACATCTGCAAAGAGTTTGTATGTTCTCTCCGTGTTTGCGTGGGTTTCCTCCGGGCACTCCGGTTTCCTCCCACATTCCAAAGACATACTGATAGGGCTCACAATCTAAATTCCCTATCGGGGACAGCGATGATAATGTGTGCAAACTGTAAAGCGCTGTGGAATATGTTCGCGCTATATAAAAATAAAGATTATTATTATTATTATTATTATTATTATACCAGCTTGGCTGAGCAAATTCTTATACAGACCAAGCTGGACAAGACAAAACATGGAAAAGCACTGAACGATCAGGCCCACAGCATGTGGACTGCAAAAAACAAAGCTAGAACTTATCTTTGATGAACTGAACAGCAAAGCAAGAGAGACCAGGCAGGGAAGTGAATCCTCCAGGAAACAATGGACAACTGGCACTGACTAAAGGGAAAAGCAAGACTAAATAGCCCAGTCAGAATTGCACTAAGTGGACACACCTGATGAATGCTGCGATCCAAAGACAGCAGCGCTACCACTTATAACCACCGGAGGGAGCCCAAGAGCAGAATTCACAACAGTCTGCCCCCTCCCTCTCCCTCCTTTTTGTGCCGTTCGGGGAATCTCTTCCTCAGAGCTGCTCCCACCACCTTCTTGTACCTCACGCCATGATGGGTCAAGGACCTCATCATCTACACTACCCTCCAATAGCTCCACTATTGTTAATGCCATCCAGTGCACATCTTGCCACATGTATGCAGTCCTTGATCAGCCGGTCAAGGGTGCATACTGCTGTGCGAGATGTGAGCACATTGTGCATTTGGAAACCCAGATTCTGAATATAAATGTGCAGCTGGCAACACTGAGATCCATTGACAACATGGAAAGGAGTCTTCTGCTCACTGAGCAGATGCTCAATGGGATAGATGGGGGGATAGTAGGATGGAGCTGCAGGTTAGTGAAGTAGCAAGCTGGGTGACAGTTAGAAAGCTGGGTAGAGGGAATAGTGCCAGGGAAACTAGTCCTGATCTGGCACACCCCAATAACTTTGCTAAGTTGGCAGATGAGGGGGGTGCCAGTACAGGGGTAGCACTGCTGCAGCCATGCATGTCCTCTGAAAGCCGGAGGAGTGACTGCTCCAGTAAGGAGGGAAATAGGAGAGCAGGGCAGGCCAGACAGGTGCTGTTAGTGGGGGACTCAATTATTTGGGGAACAGATAGGGCAATCTGTCACAAAGACAGGGATCGTCGAACGGTGTGCTGCCTACCTGGCGCTCAAGTCCGACACATCGCTGATCGGGTGGACAGATTACTGGGAGGGGCTGGTGAGTCTCATTTACTCGTCTCATTTTTTCCCTAGTATCCAGAAGTCATATTGCTATTCATATTTCATATATTTCACATTGACATGCTTTAAGCACTACAGTGTGCAACTTGTTTTGTTTATTTCAAACAAGCTCATTTGAATTTTTGGCTTGACCGCAACCACCACCATGTCCACTGCCATGTCATTATGCGGCCCTCGTTGACAAGTACAGTGCCTTGCGAAAGTATTTGGCCCCCTTGAACTTTTCAACCTTTTCCCATATATCATGCTTCAAACATGCAAGTGCAAGGCACTGTAGCAGGGTACCAGCAGGTGCTGTGAAACCTGTGTTTTGTAAGATCCACAGTTCATTTTTGCCACTGGATCCCAATGTAACAACTATCATAGTGGGTTAAGCCACTGTAAGGTGAATACAATACAAGAGGTGGTTGAGCTGTATGATCAATGTCAATATATTGGGTTTTGCAAGACACCAAAAGCATTAAAATTTTAATTTGGAATACAGTGTATGCAAGCGAGGGCCTGTATAATGGTCAGTCTGTCAGGCCTGAAACCCATGTCATGAACATGTACAAGCCTCATTTTACATGGAAGCAGCCTCCTCAAGGGAAAGAGACAAAAGTGCCATTGACCAATCTGCACAAGCCTACACACTTCTTCTGGAAACTACCCAACCAGGCAGTATGCATATTTTACATGGTTTGGAGCAACAATGGAGTAACTAGAGGATATGTCCCAGAGAGTGTCGATGTCTGTGGACTGCATTACTCAGGTGATAAGCAGTGCTACAGAACTCAGGTAAAGGCCTTAGCAAGGCAATGCCCATGTTCCAATATGTGTAAGGGTATGTTTCCACAGGGCGTATTGCTTGAGTTTTGCTGCAGATTGGACGCTGCATACAGCCGCAGCGTCCAATCTGCGGCATCCAGATGTTACAGCATGGTGGAGAGGATTTTATGATATCCCATCTCCACTATGCCTACAAACAAAAATAAATAAATAAAGATTATTTATTTATTTATTTAACCCAGCCACTTTGTTACCAGAAACAGACCATGACAAGGAAATGGAAGTTCAGCATGATTGCTTTGAGCTAATGGATGCAGAAATACAGCCTCTTGCCAATGTGCACAAGACACCAGTGCCTAATGCAGGACTACAGCTCTTTGTAGCTGGGTCACTGTTTTAGCTGGATGGTGTACCTCATACAGGTTATGCAATAGTTAAGGGGAGGTATAACTTTTTATTTATTTATTTTTATTTTGCATTATATGCATGTAAGTATAAAAGAAAAAATGTTTTTTAGCATTCTTCCCTTTAAAAAAAAAATAGGTTTGCTTTGGTAGGTCTCTTTATAAATCCGTAAAACTGTTGCAATAGTCTGACAACATTATTCCCATAAACCATATATAAGCCAGAAAGGCATGCAGGCATCTTCTCCATGCTGTTCCCATTTAGTTTTAGCACTTTCCCATCCAATTCAACTTTATTCTCAGGCCCCCAAACCTATTTGTTGGGTGCAGCAGAAAAATATTCGGCTTTCCCATTGACTTGCATTGGATTCATTGTGAATACACGGATATTAGAAATAATTTGTGCCGATTTTCACTATTCGCTCATCACTAGTATCTAACAAAAATCCTAAAATAGAAAGAAAATCATGACTATGTTTATGTGTAGGAATTAGGGCCATGTCATTACGTAAAAAGAAGGATAAGATGCAAACAAATTTTCTTGTGTGCTTCCTGTAAAATATCTAATATACGGTATATGCAAAGATAATTCTTCCAATGAGAGAAAGATATGGTGTAGATTGAAATAATAATTGAATAGAACTATCAAGATTTCAATGTTTTTCTCTTGGATTACCTAATTCCTCTTCTCAATTCTTTACTAATTGAATTTCATTGATTAGGAAAGAAGAGCTGTAGAAGGGCTAAAGGTGGATCTTGAGTTAGAAGAGCTAAAAATGTTAAGAGATGCCATGAGCAACCTAGGAGGATATATTAAATAGTGCACTAAGGGCAACCTAATTACAACTAAAGTAGATGCCTTTGTGAACCAATAAAAAAAAATTGGCAACCATTTAAGGCTAGATTGCCACTTGCGTGATTTTCCCTTTTTGGGCAGTGCACACTATATAGTTTTCCATGAGCAGGTGTGGAAATAGTCAGGTCTTGGTTCTGCTCTGGCCTGTCTATTTTGAGCCCTGCTGGGACATAGCTGTCATGACTCTGTTCTTGGGTGTCCCAAGCCCAGGGACTCCTTCTCTGTCCCTAACGCTAGGGAAGCCCTAGCTCGCCCTGTTCCCGGGATTACTTCTAATGGCAAACACCGCTTCTGATCGGCGGTAAAATCATCACCGCCAGTCAAACTGCCATAAGACAGTGTGAGTTGTTATTGGAGGTATAAAGTTTACCTCTGGTCACTGGTGTCAGCTGATGGGACTACTGCTCCCATCAGCCAACGCCTGCTACCGCTAACAACAGTGAGAGCAGGAGAGTGGGAACAGCGTGGGAACCGCAGCTGTCTAAGTGGCGATTTTACCGCCGATCAGAAGCAGTGTCTGCCATGCTATCATGCACATGAAAGTGTGGCAAACACTGGATGCTCGGGCCCCCCATTCATGTGCATGGGGTCCGAGTTTGGGTCCAAGTATGGTTCTGGTACCCAAACCCGTACTTTTTGGAACTGTTCGGCCGAACCTGCAGGACCCAAATATCCAGGTGTCTGCCCATCTCTACCTACCACATGACCAAAGATGTAATTAACAAAGTGCTGAAAGATGGCGGAAGCTTTAGTTATCCCAAATGGCATCACAAGATTCTCATAGTATTCCACAGGCATATAGCTGTTTTCCACTCATCACCTCTTTAATTCAAATTATATTATACAATCCCCTGAGATCCAGTTTAGAAAACCATTTTACTCCTACAATCTGATTAAAAAGGTCCTGCATGAGAGAGAACGGATCCGGTCCTGGACCATGATCAGATTGAGTTGGAGGAAATCTAGGCAGGGGCAAAACCACCCGTCTTTCTTCTTTACAAAGAAAAAGCCTGCAACAAAGGGGATGAGGATTTTTAAACAGGCATCAGTCTGACAGAACAGACTATATATTTTTTTTGGGGGGGGTGAATTTTTAGAAAAAAGAAAAAAAAACAAAACTGCAACTAGGTATATAGTAAATAAGCAGCAGCAGCAGCAGCAGCAGCCAGTTATGGAGCTTTGGGAGGGATTCAGTGGGAGCAATGCCTGCAGGCCTTGCATTGATGTGGATATGCCGTGCCATGCCTACCTAGCGCTGCAAAATCGGGACCCACGAAATAGCCCTAAAAAGGACTGTTGGTTTCTGAGGAGTTGTGGAATTAACATTTGCAGACCTACACTAACTATTAAAACCACGATTCTGACCCTATCTCGGCAGCAGCTCTCCCTACTCTCTCTGAATCTGGAGATGAATGCAGCCAGTAGGGCAGCGTCAGGTCTCTTATACTCGGAATGATGCTGTGCGGCCAAGCCAATCACTGCACGACCACAACAAAGATGACTGCGGCGTTTCATGGACTGGCAGACAATCCCTGCAGCGTGATTGGGTCTCTAAAGTCCGCCAAAAATGCTTCGTGGAGACACCAGTTACCGCCGAATAATCCCGGAAATGCTCGGTGCTCGCCGAGTACACTGGTACTTGGACGAGTAGCAAGTAGTGGCGAGCACATTTGCCCATCACTAGTTGTCATCTAGGAACATTAAACTTAAATTGCTGTCGGCAAAGTTGGGTAGAAAGTTTATTGGTCCATATGAGATCCTAGATGTAGTTAATCCTGTGGCATATAAACTAAAGCTTCCTTCTTCCCTTCGCATCCCTAACATGTTCCATAGATCCCTATTAAAGGAATTTGTCCCTTCAGCATTGTGTTCCTTATCTCTGCCTCTTTTGCTTCTGGTCAACGGTGGCTAGGAGTATGAGGTTCAGAGAGTTGTGGATTCTTAAGGGGCTCGAAATTCCCTCCAATGCCTTATCCACTGGAGGGGATATGAACCAGAGGCGAGATCCTGCGTCCCAGCTCGAGATGTGAACGTTGATCGGTTAGTCACGGCCTTCCATCTAAAATGTCCTCAGAAGCTTGGGGGTCATGTGGTTCCCCCTAGAAGAAGGGGTACTGTCACGGGTCCACTTCTCGGTGTGTCTGTAATGCAGCTACTGACAGCTTAGCAGTCCTATCGGGTTCTGGGGCATCCTGAAGCTGTCAGTGGTTTGATTGACAGCTCAGTCATCCAGTCTGGTGCAGGGGCATGCTGAGATGTCAGTGTGTTGATTGACAGCTCGGCCATCCAATCTGAGACTGGGAGGTGTTGACTGTCTGCAGATGTTAATTTTCTCAGGTGATTGCCAGGCTACTTAACTGAGCTGTTTCTCCCAGACATACATTCAGCTACTGTGTGGTTTGTCTCTCTGTACCTTGCATTCTATTTATAGATTTTACGTTGCCTGACCTTGGACCTCGGGTTGACCATCCGTCTGTTTATCCCCTTCTGCTCTGATCAGCTATTCTCTTGGTATTCTGACATCGGAACATTACCTGACTATGCCTTTGTCTCTTCCTTCTTTTTAAAACGTACCTCCTTGACTTTTGACTTGGCCTGCTTGACTATCCTGACTCACAGCTTGGCAGTGAGAAGTGACTCAGCATCATAGCTACATCATCCAGCTGTAATTGAGACGAATGATGTGATACATATTTTATTTCACCCTCCACTTAATTCAAACTAATATGTTTGTCAGAGGCAAAGGAGGTCTGACAAATTGCCTCATTGCGTCTTAATGAAGTATGCCTCTTGGTGAAACAGGTGCATCTGACAAGTGGCGTACACCTTGGTGCGCCTCACTATAAATCTTACTCCAGTTAAGAACTGGAATAAGGTACTTCACAGCTTGTCATGAAGTAGATGAGCTGTTGTGACACATCCTTGATCTGCCTCAATTGTGCCGCAGCTCTGCCTTACATATATTGCAGTGCCTCCATATATAGAGTTCACATTTTGTTTCCATTCTTCCATAGTTTGCATTTTCCTTTTTTGGTGTTCCAATTTCAATGTTGACGAGTGTAAATATCTACACTTATATTAACTTATTTAATTACTGTTTATTTTTTTCATAGATTTTTAAGCACTGTTGCACAGGTTCATACTTCACGTCCCAAAAGAAAGCACCTGCAACAAGTGGCATGTATGAGCCTAATATTGGACTAGGAAGTGTGAAAAAATATAATTATTTTTGCACAGTGTGTGAAATAGCCAGTTGTGTTTATGTTTCTGAAATTTGGAGATTTTTCTTTTATTTTTTGAAAATGAAAAAAAAAATGGCTTGCCCATCTCACAAGCCAAGAATTACACTTTTAGCGACATACAAGCCTTGATCTCATGATTCTTCTTTATTAGCAAAATTCATATGGAATTTGGCTACTAAATAATCATACTATTGCTAAGTGTATTAAACTGCCCTTCTTATTTGCAGTGTGTGAAGAATAAAACAAAACAAAACCTGTTAAGGTTCCGATACAGCGGTATATCGCAGACAAATCAATGTATAGTAACACTGACTTTATATGTACAGCCTCTTCCTATACTGTATCACCTTAATGTTTGCATTATTATTCACAGACTGAGTCTACATATCACATTTTTAACTTGCTTCTACACTGCATTTGTCACGCTGTGACTGTCCTGGTGTGACACGACCTGGCGGGACAGTCACAAAACGGCGAAACACACAAGGGTACACCTTGGACACTTTTACAACGGTGGGCCCTGTCGGTAGGGAATAGGGAATGGGCACCCCCTGCACTCACCTGAGGCTGTGCCCTGATCTTGCTTTCTCTGCTCCAATGCACCACACAGCAGAGTAAGGCACCTGGAAAGAGTATACAGCTGTAGAACCACAGCACTCAGCAAGCTCCTATTCCAGCAAGGTATAGTACGTCACATGTCGGGACCCCCGCTTTGATGTGCACTCCGGCGGTGAGCGCACATCAAAGCCGGGACATGTCAGCTGTTTTGAACAGCTGACATGTGCCCGAAATAGGCGCGAGCAGAATCGCGATCTGCGCGCGCCTATTAACTAGTTAAATGCCGCTGTCAAACGCAGACAGCGGCATTTAACTACCGCATCCGGCCGTGCGGCCGGATATGAGCGCATCGCCGACCCCCATCACATGATCGGGGGTCGGCGATGCTCCTCCATTGTAACCATAGAGGTCCTTGAGACCTCTATGGTTACTGATTGCCAGTGGCTGTGAGTGCCCCCCTGTGGTCGGCGCTCACAGCACACCTGCAAATCTGCTGTGTAGCAGCGATCTTATGATCACTGCTGCATAGCAGAGCCGATCGGGCTGTGCCTGCTTCTAGCCTCCCATGGAGGCTATAGAAGCATGGCAAAAGTAAAAAAAAAAGTTTTTAAAAATGTGAAAAAAATAAAAAAAATATAAAAGTTTAAATCACCCCCCTTTCGCCCCAATCAAAATAAATCAATAAACCCCCCCCACCTACACATATTTGGTATCGCCGCGTTCAGAATCGCCCGATCTATCAATAAAAAAAAAGCATTAACCTGATCGCTAAATGGCGTATTGAGAAAAAAATTTGAAACGCCAGATTTACGTTTTTTTGGTCGCCACGACATTGCATTAAAATGCAATAACAGGCGATCAAAAGAACGTATCTGCACCAAAATGCTATCATTAAAAACGACAGCTCGGCACGCAAAAAATAAGCCCTCACCTGACCCCAGATCACGAAAAATGGAGACGCTACGAGTATCGGAAAATGGCGCAATTTTGTTTTGTTTTTTGCAAAGTTTGGAATTTTTTTTCACCACTTAGGTGAAAAATAACCTAGTCATGTTAGGTGTCTATGAACTCGTAGTGACCTGGAGAATCATAATGGCAGGTCAGTTTTAGCATTTAGTGAACCTAGCAAAATAGGCAAGCAAAAAACAAGTGTGGGATTGCACTTTTTTTGCAATTTCACTGCACTTGGAATTTTTTTCCCGTTTTCTAGTATACGACATGCTAAAACCAATGATGTCGTTCAAAAGTACAACTCGTCCCGCAAAAAATAAGCCCTCACATGGCCAAATTGACGGAAAAATAAAAAAGTTATGGCTCTGGGAAGGAGGGGAGCGAAAAACGAAAACGGAAAAACGGAAAAAGCTCCGGGGGTGAAGGGGTTAAAGGAAGGTGGGAGTGATCACCACCCACATCAGCAGAACAAGCTGCAATGCAATTACACAAGAGGCCACCATGGGAAAAACTGCATTAACCCCCAATGACCTGAAAGGAAAAAAGGTTTTAATCTGAGGGAAACCAGATCTGCCACAGATCCAAACATGGATCGTGACAGTACCCCCCTTTCAATGAGGGGCCTCTGGACACTCAACACCGGACCTCACCACAAAACAACCTATGGTGAGGACGCCTCGATCCACCAACGTTGACCTCGGCAGTCACCTGACTCTCAGGTTCACGGCAAACGTGACCTGATGAAAATGCCACCAACGAAGGCTCCGGAGGCGCCACAAATCTCCAGAGGGCCGAACTGGGGAATGAGTTGTGTACATGCATAACTGAGGGTAACTCCAACTGATAAGTCCATGGGCTGAGAATGGCTGACACCCGATATGGCCCAATCACCCTGGAACTCCAGGACCCAGTTGCACACTGCCACCTGATGTTTTTGGTTGAAACCCATACATACTCATTCACACCCAGGTCTGGACCTGAACGTTTATTTTCATGCATGCGTCTGCCACAAGATGGTGAATTCTTAGAGGTATTGACAACAGAGGCATCCCCCTGTGTCACCAAACTCACACCCCCATTATGCTCAGAGGGAACCACCACCCTCCTCTGACCCCCTCCTCCTAAAAGGTCTCTGACACTCCGCGTTAGCATGTAGTGAGGGTAGAGTCTTGCCCCTACTCTCTGGCAGCATCTCTGCTGCCCCCACTGGAGAGGAAGGGGTAGGCTGTAGAAGGATGGCAGAGACAGTTGCCCCTGGGCAGCAGCCCACATACGACTGATCCCAGCTGACCACTTCCCTTGACCGCCAATCTATGACTGGGTTGTGTTTTTTCAACCAAGGGAGTCCTAAAACGATGGGTTTTGGTATTCCCCCCAAGACGTAGCACGACAGGAACTCCTCATGAGTCCCTATACGCAGGTGTATATCATCCACGACTTGGGTCACCCACCCCTGGCTGAGTGGTACGGAGTCAAAGGCCTGGACGCTTAGGGGTTTAGTTAGTGTTCTACACCTCAGGCCATGGGTCTGGACAAAATGAGCATCCACCAGATTGACACCTGCTCCACTGTCCACAAGCACCGGTATACACTCAGTTACCCCGCCAACCACTACTTCAGCTGACAGGTTACACTGAAGAGAAGATATGGAGGAAATATACACTCCCTGGTCACCTCCCTCCACACGACCAGAGGGATGCGGCTTCTGAGGTGGTACAGGTATTTTGGCGCGAGCTGGGCAGACACCGATAAAATGACCAGTCTGCCCACAGTAAAAACATGCCCCCACACCACGGCGAACCGCAGGCAACCCCGTTTGGGAAACAACTCCTCCCACCTGCATGGGATCATCCACCTGCTCTGGTGTGTCCCCCACCCTAGCAAGGACTACCGGAGACACATTAGGTGTATGTCTCTCCCTCAAGCGTCTATCTACCCGGATGGCAAGGGACATGGTGGCCTCCAATGACCTGGGGGCGGCATACTGCACAAGAGCATCCTGCAACCTTGGAGACAGACTCTGCCTAAAATGGGTCCTAAGGGCAGGGTCATTCCACTGTGTGTCAGTGGCCCACCTCCTGAACTCCGAGCAGTACTCCTTAGCCGGCCGAGCCCCCTGCTTGATTTTACACAGTTGGGATTCTGCCAGGGAGATGCTATCAGGATCCCCATACACAAGCGCCAAGGCTGCAATAAACTCGTCCACCGACCGTAAAGATGGAGAACCGGCCGGCAGGGAGAAAGCCCAGGATTGAGGATCACCCTTAACCCCTTCACCCCCAAGGGTGGTTTGCACGTTATGGACCGGGCCAATTTTTACAATTCTGACCACTGTCCATTTATGAGGTTATAACTCTGGAACGCTTCAACGGATCCTGGTGATTCTGACATTGTTTTCTCGTGACATATTGTACTTCATGATAGTGGTAAAATTTCTTTGATATTACCTGCGTTTATTTGTGAACAAAATGGAAATTTGGTGAAAATTTTGAAAATTTCGCAATTTTCCAAATTTGAATTTTTATGCAATTAAATCACAGTGATATGTCACACAAAATACTTAATAAGTAACATTTCCCACATGTCTACTTTACATCAGCATCATTTTGGAACCAAAATTTTTTTTTGTTAGGGAGTTATAAGGGTTAAAAGTTGACCAGAAATTTCTCATTTTTACAACACCATTTTTTTTTAGGGACCACATCTCATTTGAAGTCATTTTGAGGGGTCTATATGATAGAAAATACCCAAGTGTGACACCATTCTAAAAACTGCACCCCTCAAGGTGCTCAAAACCACATTCAAAAAGTTTATTAACCCTTCAGGTGTTTCACAGGAATTTTTGGAATGTTTAAATAAAAATGAACATTTAACTTTTTTTCACACAAAATTTAATTCAGCTCCAATTTCTTTTATTTTACCAAGGGTAACAGGAAAAAATGGACCCCAAAAGATGTTATGCAATTTGTCCTGAGTATGCCGATACCCAACATGTGGGGGTAAACCACTGTTTGGGCGCATGACAGAGCTCGGAAGCGAAGGAGCGCCATTTGACTTTTCAATGCAAAATTGACTGGAATTGAGATGGGATGCCATGTTGCGTTTGGAGAGCCACTGATGTGCCTAAACATTGAAACCCCCCACAAGTGACACCATTTTGGAAAGTAGACCCCCTAAGGAACTTATCTATAGGTGTGGTGAGCACTTTGACCCACCAAGTGCTTCACAGAAGTTTATAATGCAGAACCGTAAAAATAAAAAATCATATTTTTTCACAAAAATGATTTTTTCGCCCCCAATTTTTTATTTTCCCAAGGGTAAGAGAAGAAATTGGACCCCAAAAGTTGTTGTACAATTTGTCCTGAGTACGCTGATACCCCATATGTGGGGGTAAACCACTGTTTGGGCGCATGGGAGAGCTCGGAAGGGAAGGAGCGCCGTTTGACTTTACACTGCAAAATTGACAGGAATTGAGATGGGATGCCATGTTGTGTTTGGAGAGCCACTGATGTGCCTAAACATTGAAACCCCCCACAAGTGACACCATTTTGGAAAGTAGACCCCCTAAGGAACTTATCTAGATGTGTGGTGAGCACTTAGACCCACCAAGTGCTTCACAGAAGTTTATAATGCAGAGCTGTAAAAATAAAACAAAATTTTTTTCCCACAAAAATTATATTTTAGCCCCCAGTTTTGTATTTTCCCGAGGGTAACAGGAGAAATTGGACCCCAAAAGTTGTTGTCCAATTTGTCCTGAGTACGCTGATACCCCATATGTGGGGGGGAACCACCGTTTGGGCGCATGGGAGGGCTCGGAAGGGATGGAGCGCCATTTGGAATGCAGACTTAGATGGAATGGTCTGCAGGCGTCACATTGCGTTTGCAGAGCCCCTAATGTACCTAAACAGTAAAAAAAAAACACAAGTGACACCATTTTGGAAAGTAGACCCCCTAAGGAACTCATCTAGATGTGTTGTGAGAGAGTTGAACCCCTAAGTGTTTCACTACAGTTTATAACGCAGAGCCGTGCAAATAAAAAATATTTTTTTTTCCACAAAAATTATTTTTTAGCCCCCAGTTTTGTATTTTTCCAAGGGTAACAGGAGAAATTAGACCCTATATATTGTTGTACAATTTGTCCTGAGTACGCTGATACCTGATATCTGGGGGGGAACCACCGTTTGAGCGCATGGCAGAGCTCGGAAGGCAAGGAGCATCATTTGCAATGCAGACTTAGATGGATTGGTCTGCAGGCGTCACATTGCGTTTGCAGAGCCCCTAATGTTCCTAAACAGTAGAAACCCCCCACAAGTGACCCAATATTGGAAACTATACCCCCCACGGAACTTATGTAGTTGTGTTGTGACAACTTTGAACCCCCAAGTGTTTCACTACAGTTTATAACGCAGAGCCGTGAAAATAAAAAAATAAAAAATTTCCCCCAAAAATTATTTTTTAGCCCCCAGTTTTGTATTTTCCCAATGGTAACAGGAGAAATTGGACCCCAAAAGTTGTTGTCCAATTTGTCTTGAGTACGCTGATACCCCATATGTGGGGGGGAACCACTGTTTGGGCGCATGGGAGGGCTTGGAAGGGAAGGAGCGCCATTTGGAATGCAGACTTAGATGGAATGGTCTGCAGGCGTCACATTGCGTTTGCAGAGCCCCTAATGTACCTAAACAGTAGAAACCCCCCACAAGTGACACCATTTTGGAAAGTAGACCCCCTAAGGAACTCATCTAGATGTGTTGTGAGAGCTTTGAACCCCCTAGTGTTTCACTACAGTTTATAACGCAGAGCCATGCAAATAAAAAATTTTTTTTTTTTCCACAAAAATTATTTTTTAGCCCCAGTTTTGTATTTTCCCAAGGGTAACAGGAGAAATTGGACCCCAAAAGTTGTTTTCCAATGTGTTCCGAGTATGCTGATACCCCATATGTTGGGGTAAACCCCTGTTTGGGCGCACGGGAGAGCTTGGAAGGGAAGGAGCACTGTTTTACTTTTTCAACGCAGAATTGGCTGGAATTGAAATGGGACGCCATGTCACGTTTGGAGAGCCCCTGATGTGCCTAAACAGTGGAAACCCCCCAATTATAACTGAAACCCTAATCCACACACACCCCTAACCCTAATCCCAACGGTAACCCTAACCACACCTCTAACCCAGACACACCCCTAACCCTAATCCCAACCCTATTCCCAACCGTAAATGTAATCCAAACCCTAACCCTAACTTTAGCCCCAACCCTAACCCTAACTTTAGCCCCAACCCTAAATGTAGCCCTAACCCTAGCCCTAACCCTAGCCCTAACCCTAACCCTAGCCCTAACCCTAACCCTAGCCCTAACCCTAACCCTAGCCCTATCCCTAACCCTAGCCCTAACCCTAATGGGAAAAATGGAAATAAATACATTTTTAAATTTTTTTACATTTTTCCCTAACTAAGGCTACGTTCACATTAGCGTTCTGCGCCGCAGCATCGGGCACCGCAGCGTCACCGCATGCGTCATGCACCCCTATATTTAACATGGGGGCGCATGGACATGCGTTGCACTTGCGTTTTGCGACGCATGCGTCACTGCGGCGCACGCGTCATGGCGCAGAGGACGCAGCAAGTTGCATTTTTTATGCGTACAAAATCAAGCAAAAAAAGGACGCATGCATCGCAAAGCGCAGCGTTGTGCATGTGTTGTGCATGCGGTGTTCCTGCGTTGTGTGTTGCGTCGCCGACGCTGCGGCGCACAACGCAAATGTGAACGTAGCCTAAGCGGGTGATGAAGGGGGGTTTGATTTACTTTTATAGCGGGTTATTTAGCGGATTTTTATGATTGGTAGCCGTCACACACTGAAAGACGCTTTTTATTGCAAAAAATATTTTTTGCGTTACCACATTTTGAGAGCTATAATTTTTCCATATTTGAGTCCACAGAGTCATGTGAGGTCTTGTTTTTTGCGGGACGAGTTGACGTTTTTATTGGTAACATGTTCGGGCACGGGAGGTTTTTTTATCGCTTTTTATTCCGATTTTTGTGAGGCAGAATGACCAAAAACCAGCTATTCATTAATTTCTTTTGGGGGAGGCGTTTATACCGTTCCGCGTTTGGTAAAATTGATAAAGCAGTTTTATTCTTCGGGTCAGTACGATTACAGCGATATCTCATTTACATCATTTTTTTATGTTTTGGCGCTTTTATACGATAAAAGCTATTTTATAGAAAAAATAATTATTTTGGCATCGCTTTATTCTGAGGACTATAACTTTTTTATTTTTTTGCTGATGATGGTGTATGGTGCCTCGTTTTTTGCGGGACAAGATGACGTTTTCAGCAGTACCATTTATATCCGTTTCTTTGATCGCGTGTTATTCCACTTTTTGATTGGCGTTGTGAGAATAAAGCATTGTTTTTTGCCTCGTTTTTTTTTTTTTTTTTACGGTGTTCACTGAAGGGGTTAACTAGTTATGTAGTTTTATAGGTGGGGTCGTTATGGACGCGGCAATACTAAATATGTGTACTTTTATTGTTTGATTTTTTTTTTATTTAGATAAAGAAATGTATTTATGGGAATAATTTTTTTTTTTTTATTTATTTATTTAGGAAATTTTTTTTTTATTTTTTTTTTACACGTGGACATTTTTTTTTTACTTTTTTACTTTGTCCCAGGGGGGGGGGACATCACAGATTGGTGATTTGACAGTGTGCACAGCACTCTGTCATATCACCGATCTCACTGACAGGGCTGCAGGCTTACCAGCGTCTGCACTGAGCAGGCACTCGGTAAGCCACCTCCTTCCCTGCAGGACCCGGATGCCGCGGCCATCTTGGATCCGGGACCTGCAGCGAGGAAGGAGGTAGGAGACCCTCGGAGCAACGCGATCACATCGCGTTGCTCCGGGGGTCTCAGGGAAGCCCGCAGGGAGCCCCCTCCCTGCGCGATGCTTCCCTATACCGCCGGTACACCGCGATCATATTTGATCGCAGTGTGCCGGGGGTTAATGTGCCGGGGGCGGTCCGTGACCGCTCCTGGCACATAGTGCCGGATGTCAGCTGCGATAGTCAGCTGACACCCGGCCGCGATCGGCCGCGCTCCCCCCGTGAGCGCAGCCGATCGTGCTGGACGTACTATTCCATCCTTGGGAAGTAGGGCCCACCCCACATGGACGGAATAGTACGTCCAATGACAGAAAGGGGTTAAGAAGGGAGGTTATAATCCCCACACGCTGTTCCTCACTCCCTGATGAACGAGGGCGGAGCCTAAAGTATAGCTTAAAGGCTTCCTGAAAAACCAAAAATGTATCTCTCCCTCCAGAGAACCTGTCAGGAAGAGATATCTTGGGCTCTGGTTCAGCATGTACCTGGGCCGAAGTCCAAAACTCCACCAACTGCTGCACCACCTCACCACAAAGCACCTTTAACTCATCGGTGAGGGTCTGAAGCAGTTGGGCAAAGGCCTGCATTTGAGCCATAGCTCACCAGAAAAAAAAATGGGATGGAGGGTTGGTTATAATGTCACGCTGTGACTGTCCTGGTGTGACACGACCTGGCGGGACGGTCACAAAATGGCGAAACACACAAGGGTTCATCGGGGACACTTTAACAATGGTGGGCCCTGTCGGTAGGGAATGGGGAATGGGCACCTCCTGCACTCACCTGAGGCTGTGCCCTGATCTTGCTACCGTCCCTGTACGGGTTCTTTCAACCCGTCGCCGACCAGGATACCTTGTCCCTCACTTGCCCTGCTCTAATCCCTATGTAGGGAACTGGTAGGTGAGAGCACTGGTCCCACCGCTGCACTAATACAACACCGGGAAAGTCACACAACAAAGGGACAAAGAAACAATAACACCACACTTAGCTTTCTCTGCTGCAATGCACCGCACAGCAGAGTAAGGCACCTGGAAAGAGTATTCAGCTGTAGAACCACAGCATTCAGCAAGCTCATATTCCAGCAAGGTTGGTATCCAAAGCACCTGTATAACCAACAGTCAGCTGATGCACCAGGTGACGTTTTAAAGGAAGGTGGGAGTGGTCACCACCCACATCAGCAGAACAAGCTGCAATGCAATTACACCAACGGCCACCAGGGGAAAAACTGCATTAACCCCCAATGACCTGAAAGGAAAAAAGGTTTTAATCTGAGGGAAACCAGATCTGCCACAGATCCAAACATGGATCCTGATAGCATTATTACACCACAACCTAATTTGGGCCTTTTTCTAAAACTCTGTATTCTCTGTCCTCCTATTTCTACCTTGTAAAATGCAAAAATGGTGTTACATGGCCAGCCCTCAACTTTTATTGAGAGCGTGATAGTCCCTATTGCTTGGCTGCAGAAGAACATTGATGCAATACCTGCAAGGCATTATTGATTATAATATTTGAATGGCTGACATTTTTTGTGACCCTTGTAGGGATCTGCAAATTTCAGGAAATTCGACTTAAGGTAAATTTGCAGCAGATCTGCTCATTGCAAATAATATTGGTTAATATCCTCCAACGATGAAAAATAATCTTTCCTGCTTGCTTTGCATCTGTAAGATTAATTTCTTTGTAGTTTTCCAGCAGTACCTCTGTAGGAGTACCTTTGGTAAAGTAAGAAAAAATCACTGAAATACACTCACGCATAAAAGAGAAACAATGTTTTGAACTTTTGACTTTCAGGCTTCATATCTCAGCATCCACAAAAGCTTTGATTGTGAGACTACCATCAATTTATAGACAATTATCTTGGGTATCTCATACATAAACTTGACTTTCAACTATTTAACATATGATTAGTTATGCAGATTGCTGTCTTGTCAGTGCATTGTTACTGTTCTGCTTCTGGCTGTGGAAAAATATTTTGCTTCCTAAATATTACAAAATACAACCTGTTCTCACATTCCCTAATATCTCTGCATGTTATTAGGTTGATTCTCATGCAAAATGTCACTGTTTCAAATCAAGGAGCAGCCATGAAGAAGATTACCCAAGAAAAGAGAAACAGCATCATCCAGCTTATCAATAGCGGTCTCTTGGCCAAGAAAATTGACAAAACTGCATCATGTGAGAACCATGACACTTGGAAGAATACAAAATGTATTTTGAATAAAAGGTGTACATATACTTGTCATCTTGCCAGGACAATTGCATGCAAAGCCTCTTCAAAGCTCTTCTCTTTTGATCTGGGCCTTCATCTTTAACGCTTTACATACCAGGAAGAAATACTTGTTTATGATTGGACATAGTGTTGAGTCCTGAACCGATTTATTCTGTAGCTCGAGATAAAGTTTTTTACTCTAACTATTGGTATTATTATAATTCAGGACTCTTAATCATTTAGCACAGTGATGATTTTAAGCAGTCTTGTTGCCGCCATGATCAAACAACAATAGTTGGACTTTTATTGTCAGCTGGTCTTGACACTCTTTTGTGCCATTATTATTATGGTGTAATGTTTTCGTTGCTGGGCAAGCATTCACTCCTCGCAATTCCTGCAACACGCATGAGTTGTGCTAATTGACCCACATGCCCATACAAGCTATGCTATTTTGTGTTATATTCTCTTGTTACTGCAGCGCCCCAGGGTCCTGGTCATTGCAGTAATATCATTCTTCTCTAGAGGGGAGTGATGTTACGTTTGAAGGCAATAAAGGAGATCTCTTTACCGGGTATACACAATACATGCAACATGTTCACGCTACAGAGCAGAAGGGGGAGCTCTAAGCCTATAAAACATCCTGATCTGGAGGGAAAGGGTGGAGTTCCTGTCAGGAAGACAAGGAGGCAGAGGAGCCCTGGCCTAAATTGCTGCAGCTCCTAGGAAACAGATGGATAGAAAGCAGAACATATTGCAGCAAGTGTGAAGAAAAGTGAGAGCAAAGGAGAGGATATCAGAGGGAGATCAGCCAGGAGCAGGCTGCTTCCTTCTGAGGTGCAGAAATCCGGTAGCCAGAATACAGAGGGAGTAAGGATCTCTACGCTTTACTTCAGAGACTGGCAAGACAGCTATTTGCAAGTTACCTGTCCGCACCTACACCCACGAGAGGCCGGGGCGTGCTAGAGTCCCTGTAAAAAGCCTCAGGCCACCGGTCATACGGGTTTGTCCTATCCATCCGGGGGACAGAGAAAGAGACATAACATCTAGAACATCTACAACAATTGTGAGGACCTTATGAGAGGCTCAGCAGTAAGGTACTACAACACCCAGGCAGTAGAGGAAGGCTACTGATTTCCACCTGGATAAGGGGACTCTGGATTTGCCTCCAAACCGGCTGGACTCTGCCTGCCCTGTGATCTGGTGCTCTGGACTGTGGATGCTGAAGCCTTCAGTAAAAAGGTAGAGAGACTGCAACCTTGTGTCCTCGTTCTTCACTACGCCTCTCACCATCCACCATCTACACACTGGGAAGCCCTGGGGATACACTTCACCTGTGGGAAAGTATACCATCTAGCTGCCATAACATCACCCCAGCGGACCCCTTAAAGCAGCATCGGTCACCCTGACTGAATACTACAGGTGGCGTCATGAACATTCCCCCTTTAAAGACCTTTCCCCCTTTTAGCACGGATGTCCCTAGGGCCACGGACTGGGTCAGCCACCGTGACATCTCCTTTGAGAACAGAAGGACCCGGTACCGAGTACCCCACTGCCCTATGGGGCGCTCCATAGCCATTTTGCCATGGTTCTTTCACCAAGGCCTTCATATTTATCATTTTGAGGTTGATACAGTTGAGCTCTATATGTTTATATAATAAACTAGCTGTTTCCAGCCAGCTAACGCTCGGCACGCTCATTGCTATCTAATTAACGCTGCTGGGTAATCTGTGGGGATGGAGCCTTGTGTGGTAATGTGAGGGGATGGAGCCTCATGTGGTAATGTGTGGGGAAAGAGCTTTGTGTGGTAATGTGTGGGGACGGAGCCTCATGTGGTAATGTGTGGGGACTGAGCCTCGTGTGGTAATGTGTGGGGACAGAGCCTCGAGTGGTAATGTGTGAGGATGGAGCCTTGTGTGGTAATGTGGGGGAACGGAGCCTCATGTGGTAATGTGTGGGGACGGAGCCCCGTGTGGTAATGTGTGAGGACCGAGCCTCATGTGGTAATGTGGGGGGATGGAGCATCGTGTGGTAATGTGTGGGGACGAAGCCTCGTGTGGTAATGTGAGGGACGAAGCCTCATGTTGTAATGTGTGGGGATGGAGCCTTGTGTGGTAATGTGTGGGGACGGAGCCTCGTGTGGTAATGTGGGGGGGTGGGATTATGTGTGGTAATATGGTGGGGGGCGGGATTATGTATGGTAACGTGGTGGGGGGCAGGATTATCTGTGGTAATGTGGTGGGGGGTGGGATTATGTGTGGTAATGTGGTGGGGGGATTATCTGTGGTAATGTGGTGGGGGAGCGGGATTATGTGTGGTGATGTGGTGGGGGGTGGGATTATGTGGTGATGTGGGTGGGCGGGATTATGTGTGGTAATGGGGTGGGGGTGGGATTATGTGTGGTGATGTGTTGGGGGGCGGGATTATGTGTGGTGATGTGGTGGGGGGCGGGATTCTGTGTGGTGATATGGTGGAGGGGCGGGATTATGTGTGGTAATGTGGTAAGGGGGCAGGATTATGTGTGGCGATGTGGTGGAGGGGCGGGATTATGTGTGGCGATGTGGTGGAGGGGCGGGATTATGTTTGGTGATGTGGTGGGGGACAGAATGATGTGTGGTAATGTGGTGGGGGGGTGGGATTATGTGTGGTAATGTGGTGGGGGGATTATCTGTGGTAATGTGGTGGGGGAGCGGGATTATGTGTGGTGATGTGGTGGGGGTGGGATTTTGTGGTGATGTGGGGGGGTGGGATTATGTGTGGTAATGGGGTGGGGGTGGGATTATGTGTGGTGATGTGTTGGGGGCGGGATTATGTGTGGTGATGTGGTGGGGGCGGGATTCTGTGTGGTGATATGGTGGAGGGGCGGGATTCTGTGTGGTGATATGGTGGAGGGGCGGGATTATGTGTGGCGATGTGGTGGAGGGGCGGGATTATGTGTGGCGATGTGGTGGGGGGGCAGGATTATGTGTGATGATGTGGTGGGGGGCGGAATTATGTGTGGTGATGTGGTGGGGGGCGGGATTATATGTGCTAATGGGGTGGGGGGCAGGATTATGTGTGATGTGTTGGGGGCGGGATTATGTGTGCTGATGTGGTCGGAGGCGGGATTATGTGTGGTGATGTGGAGGGATTATGTGTGGTGCTGTGGTGGGGGGGCAGGATTATGTGTGGCGATCTGGTGTTGGGGAGGGATTATCTGAGGTAATGTGGTGGGGGTGGGATTATGTATGGTGATGTGGTGGAGGGGCGAGATTATGTGTGGTGATGTGGTGGGGGGCAGGATTATGTGTGGTGATGTGCTGGGGGAGGGATTATGTGTGGTGATGTACTGGGGGGCAGGATTATGTTTAGTGATGTGGTGGGGGGCGGGATTATGTGTGGCGATGTGGTGGAGGGGCGGGATTATGTGTGGCGATTTGGTGTTGGGGCGGGTTTACTTGTGGTAATGTGGTGGGATTATGTATGGTGATGTGGTGGAGGGGCGAGATTATGTGTGGTGATGTGGGGGCAGGATTATGTGTGGTGATGTGCTGGGGGAGGGATTATGTATGGTGATGTGCTGGGGGGCAGGATTATGTTTAGTGATGTGGTGGGGGGCGGGATTATGTGTGGTGATGTGGTGCAGGAATATGTGTGGTGATGTGGTGGGGGGGCGGGATTATGTGTGGCACGATGTGGTGGAGGGGCGGGATTATGTGTGGCGATGTGGTGTTGGGGCGGGTTTATCTGTGGTAATGTGGTGGGGGCGGGATTATGTGTGGTGATGTGGTGGAGGGGCGGGATTATGTGTGATGATGTGCTGGGGGCGGGATTATGTGTGGTGATGTGCTGGGGGCGGGATTATGTGTGGTGATGTGCTGGGGGGCGGGATTATGTGTGGTGATGTGCTGGGGGGCGGGATTATGTGTGGTGATGTGGTACGGGGGCTGGAATATGTGTGGTGATGTGGTGGGGGGCAGGATTATGTGTGGTGATGTGGGGGGGCGGGATTATGTGTGGTGATGTGGTGTTGCAGGATTATGTGTGGTAATGGGGTGGTGGGGCAAGATTATCTGTGGCAATGTGGTGGGGGGCGGGATTATGTGTGGTGATGTGGTGGGGCTGCGGGATTATGTGTGGTGATGTGGTGGGTGGTGGGATTATGAGTTGTAATGGGGTGGGGGCGGGATTATGTGTGATGTGTTGTGGGATTATGTGTGGTGATGTTGTGGGGGGCCGGATTATGTGTGGTTTTGTGGTGGAGGGGCGGGATTATGTGTGGTGATGTGGTGGGGGCGGGATTATGTGTGGCGATGTGGTGGAGGGGCGGGATTATGTGTCGCGATGTAGTGTTGGGGTGGGATTATCTGTGGTGATATGGTGGGGCGGGATTATGTGTGGTGACGTGGTGGATGGGCGGGATTATGTGTGGTGATGTGGTTGGGGGAAGGATTATGTGTGGTGATGTGATGGGGCGGGATTATGTGTGGTGATGTGCCTGGGGGGGCAAGATTATGTGTGGTAGTGGGGTGGGGGATGGGATTATGTGTTGTGATGTGTTGGGGGCGGGATTATGTGTGGTGATGTGGTGGGGGGCGGGATTATGTGTGGTAATGTGGTGGGGGGATGGATTATGTGTGGTAATGTGGTGGGGGGATGGATTATGCGTGGCAATGTGGTGGGCGGTGGGATTATGTGTGGTGATGCGGTGGGGGGCGGGATTATGTGTGATGTGGTGGGGTGGCAGGATTATGTGTGGTACTGTTGGGGGGGCGGGATTATGTGTGGTAATGTGGTGGGGGTGGGATTGTGCGTGGTGATGTGGTGGGGGGTGGTGTTATGATCTGGTGGCCTAGGAACGGCATGAGACGTACTCTGGAGAATGTGGTAACTGTACTGACCGCAGACCCTGGACTTAACACCGCAACTAGAAGTAGCCGTGGGATGTACCTACTGATCCTTGACACCTCGACACAGCCGGAGAACTAATTAACCCTATAGATAGAAAAGGGAAGGCTATCTCGCCTCAGAGAAAATTCCCAAAGGATAGGCAGCCCCCCACAAATATTGACTGTGAGAGGAGAGGAAAAAACATACACAGGCTGAAAACAGAATTTAGAAAAGGAGGCCAATCTAGCTAGATAGGAAAGATAGGACAGAGTACTATGCGGTCAGTATTAAAATACTATGAAATATCCACCACAGAAAATACAAAAACTTCACATCTAACTAAAGACATGAAGGGTATATCTGCCTCTCCAGAGATACCAGCTTGACTGCATAAATTCTTACACAGATTAAGCTGGACAAGAAAAAACATGAAATGCACTAAACAATAAGGCCCACAAAATGTGGGCTGCAAAACAAGCAGGACTTATCTTGGTGAAAAGACCAGGAAGCAAGAGAGACCATGAAGAGATGTGAATCCTCCAGATACAATTGACAACTGGCACTCAATAAAGGGTGAAGCCAGACTAAATAGCCCAGTCCAGAGTGAACACACCTGATAACTGCTGTGAAGGACAGACAGCAGCGCTACCACTGATAACCACCGGAGGGAGCCCAAGAACAGAATTCACAACAGTACCCCCCCCCCCCTTGAGGAGGGGTCACCGAACCCTCACCAGAGCCCCCAGGCCGATCAGGATGAGCCAAATGGAAGGCATGAACCAAATCGTCAGCATGAACATCAGAGGCAACAACCCACGAATAGTGTTGAGCGATACCATCCGATACTTGAAAGTATCGGTATCGGAAAGTATCGGCCGATACCGGCAAAGTATCGGATCCAATCCGATACCGATACCCGATACCAATACAAGTCAATGGGACTCAAGTATCGGACGGTATTCCTGATGGTTCCCAGGGTCTGAAGGAGAGGAAACTCTCCTTCAGGCCCTGGGATCCATATAAATGTGTAAAAGAAAGAATTAAAATAAAAAATATCGCTATACTCACCTCTCCGACGCAGCCTGGACCTCAGCGAGGGAACCGGCAGCGTTGTTTGTTTAAAATTTGCGCTTTTACTTGGTTACGTGAAGTCCCGGCTTGTGATTGGTCAGTGCGGCCATGTTGCCGGGACGCGGACCAATCACAGCAAGCCGTGACGAAATTACGTCACGGCTTGCTGTGATTGGTTAATGGCGGCCATGTTGCCGGGACGCGGACCAATCACGTTAAAAAGCGCGCGTGTCCAGCCTCCAGTGACGTCCCGGCTTATGATTGGTCACGGCGCCATGTTGCCGGGACGCGGACCAATCACAGCAAGCCGTGACGAAATTACGTCACGGCTTGCTGTGATTGGTCCGCGTCCCGGCAACATGGCCGCCATTAACCAATCACAAGCCGTGACGTCACGGGAGGCTGGACACGCGCGCTTTTTAAAATGGGCGCGTGTCCAGCCTCCCGTGACGTCCCGGCTTGTGATTGGTTGCGCCGCGGTCAACCAATCACAAGCCGGGAGGCTGGACACGCGCGCATTTTAAAATTTTAAAATGGGCGCGTGTCCAGCCTCCCGTGACGTCACGGCTTGTGATTGGTTGCGTCTCCCATGTGACTGCGACGCAACCAATCACAAAGCCGGGACGTAATTTTAAAATCCTTAAGGACCTGAAATTACGTCACGGCTTGCTGTGATTGGTTGCGTCGCCCATGTGACTGCGACGCAACCAATCACAACGCCGGAACGTAATTTTAAAATCCTGAAGGACCTGAAATTACATCACGGCTTGCTGTGATTGGTTGCGTCCCGGTCACATGGGCGGCACGCAACCAATCACAAGCCGGGACTCACGTAAAGGAAAGAAAAGCGCGAATTTTAAACAAAGAACGCTGCCGCTTCCCTCGGTAAGGTGCAGACTGCGTCGGAGAGGTGAGTATAGCAATATTTTTTATTTTAATTCTCTCTTTTACACATTTTTACATTATTGTTGTTTCGATACCGATACCCGATATCACAAAAATATCGGATCTCGGTATCGGAATTCCGATACAGCAAGTATCGGCCGATACCCGATACTTGCAGTATCGGAATGCTCAACACTACCCACGAATTATCCTCCTGGCCATAACCCTTCCACTTGACAAGATATTGAAGCCTCGGCCTTGAAAAACGAGAATCCAAGATCTTCTCAACAACATACTCCAACTCCCCATCAATCAACACCGGCGCAGGAGGATCAACAGAGGGAACAACGGGTACCACATATTTCCGCAACAAAGATCTATGAAAAACATTGTGGATGGAAAAAGAGGCTGGAAGGGCCAAACGAAAAGACACTGGATTGATAATCTCAGAAATCCTGTAAGGACCAATAAACCGAGGCTTGAACTTAGGGGAATAAACCTTCATAGGAACATGACGGGAAGACAACCAGACCAAATCCCCAACCCGAAGCCGGGAACCCACACGCCGCCGACGGTTAGCAAAACGCTGAGCCTCCTCCTGAGACAACACCAAATTGTCCACAACATGAGCCCAAATTTGCTGCAACCTGTCAACCACAGAGTCAACCCCAGGACAATCAGAAGGCTCAACCTGCCCTGAAGAAAAACGAGGATGAAGCCCAGAATTGCAAAAGAAAGGTGAAACCAAGGTAGCAGAACTAGCTCGATTATTAAGGGCAAACTCAGCCAATGGCAAGAAAGCCACACAATCATCCTGATCAGCAGACACAAAGCATCTCAAATAAGTTTCCAAAGTCTGATTAGTTCGCTCGGTTTGGCCATTTGTCTGAGGATGAAATGCGGAAGAAAAACACAAATCAATGCCCATCCTAGCACAAAATGCCCGCCAAAACCTGGAAACAAACTGGGAACCTCTGTCGGACACAATATTCTCCGGAATGCCATGCAAACGAACCACATGCTGAAAAAACAATGGAACCAACTCAGAAGAGGAAGGTAATTTAGGCAAAGGTACCAAATGAACCATCTTAGAAAACCGGTCACAAACCACCCAAATAACCGACATCCTCTGGGAAACCGGAAGATCCGAAATAAAAAATGCATAGAAATATGCGTCCAAGGCCTCTCAGGGACCGGCAAAGGCAAAAGCAACCCACTGGCGCGTGAGCAGCAAGGTTTGGCCCGCACACACGTCCCACAGGACTGCACAAAGGAACGCACATCCCGTGACAAAGAAGGCCACCAAAATGACCTACTAACCAAATCTCTGGTACCAAAAATCCCAGGATGGCCAGCCAACACAGAACAGTGAACCTCAGTCCATCTATCAGGAACAAACAGTTTCTCCACTGGACAGCGGTCAGGTTTATCAGCCTGAAATTCCTGAAGAACCCGTCGTAAATCAGGGGAGATGGCAGAAAGAATCACCCCCTCCTTCAGAATGCCGACCGGCTCAAGGACCCCAGGGGAATCAGGCAAAAAACTCCTAGAGAGGGCATCAGCCTTAACATTCTTAGAACCCGGAAGATACGAGACAACAAAATCAAAACGGGAGAAAAACAGGGACCATCGGGCCTGTCTAGGATTCAGCCGTTTGGCTGACTCGAGGTAAATCAGATTCTTATGATCAGTCAAGACCACAATACGATGCTTAGCCCCTTCAAGCCAATGTCGACACTCCTCAAATGCCCACTTCATAGCCAACAACTCACGATTACCGACATCATAATTGTGTTCCGCAGGCGAAAACTTTCGAGAGAAGAAGGCACACGGTTTCATCAAGGAACCATCAGAATTCCTCTGAGACAAAACGGCCCCTGCCCCAATCTCAGAAGCGTCAACCTCAACCTGAAAAGGAAGAGAAACATCCGGCTGACGCAACACAGGGGCAGAAGTAAATCGGCGTTTAAGCTCCTGAAAGGCAGAAACGGCCGCAGAGGACCAATTCGTCACATCAGCGCCTTTCTTCGTCAAATCGGTCAGGGGTTTAACCACACTGGAGAAGTTGGCAATGAAACGACGATAAAAATTAGCAAAGCCCAAAAATTTCTGAAGGCTCTTCACGGATGTGGGCTGGATCCAACCATGAATGGCCTGAACCTTAACCGGATCCATTTCTATAGATGAAGGAGAAAAAATGAAGCCCAAAAAAGAAACCTTCTGTACTCCAAAGAGGCATTTAGACCCCTTCACAAACAAGGCATTATCATGAAGGATCTGAAATACCATCCTGACTTGTTTCACATGAGACTCCCAATCATCCGAAAAAAATCAAAATATCATCCAAATATACAATCATGAATTTATCAAGATAATTCCGAAATATATCATGCATGAAGGACTGAAACACAGATGGAGCATTAGAGAGTCCGAATGGCATCACAAGATATTCAAAATGGCCCTCGGGCGTATTAAACGCAGTTTTCCATTCGTCGCCCTGCTTAATACGAACAACATTATATGCCCCACGAAGGTCAATCTTAGTAAACCAACTAGCCCCCTTAATCCTAGCAAACACATCAGAGAGCAAAGGCAAAGGGTATTGGAGTTTGACCGTGATCTTATTCAAGAGGCGATCATTAATACAGGGTCTCAAGGAGCCATCCTTCTTGGCAACAAAAAAGAAACCTGCTCCCAATGGAGAAGAAGATGGCCGAATATGTCCCTTCTCCAAAGACTCCTTAACATAACTCCGCATGGCGGCATGTCCTGGCACAGACAGATTGAAAAGTCGGCCCTTAGGGAACTCACAGCCTGGAATCAAGTCAATAGCACAATCACAGTCCCTATGCGGTGGAAGGGAACTGGACTTGGGCTCATCAAAAACATCCTGGAAATCTGACAAAAACTCAGGAACTTCAGAAGCGGGGGAGGAGGAAATTGACATCAAAGAAACATCATCATGAACCCCCTGACAACCCCAACTAGTCACAGACATAGATTTCCAATCCAACACCGGATTATGCACCTGTAACCATGGAAACCCCAGCACAATAGCATCATGCAGATTCTGCAACACCAGAAAACTGAGGTTTATTTTTAGCCAATGGTGTAGCATCAATGCCCCTCAAAGGGATAGGACTCTGCAAAGGCTGTAAGGGAAACCCACAACGTCTGGCAAATTCTAAGTCCATTAAATTTAACTCGGCGCCTGAATCCACAAATGCCATGACAGAAAATGACGATAATGAGCAGATCAGGGTCACAGATAACAGAAATTTTGGTTCTACAGTACTGATGGTAACGGAACTAGCGATTCTCTTGACACGCTTAGGGCAATCAGAAATAACATGAGCAGAATCGCCGCAGTAAAAACACAACCCATTCTGACATCTGAATCCTTGTCGTTCGGCTCTAGACACAATCCTTTCACATTGCATAGGCTCAGGACTCCGCTCGGAAGACAACGCCATAGTGTGCACAACTCTGCGCTCACGCAAGCGCCGATCAATTTGAATGGCCAGAGACATAGAATCACTCAGACCAGCAGGCGTGGGGAAGCCCACCATAACATCTTTAATGGATTCAGAAAGACCCTTTCTGATAATTGCCGCCAAAGCATCCTCATTCCATTTAGTCAACACAGACCAATTTTTAAATTTCTGGCAATATGATTCTGCCGCTTCTTGACCCTGACACAGGGCCAACAGTGTTTTCTCAGCATGCTCTACAGAGTTAGGTTCATCATATAATAACCCAAGCGCCTGAAAAAAGGTGTCTTCATTAAACAACGCCGGATTCCCAGGTTCCAGGGCAAATGCCCAATCCTGGGGGTCACCACGCAACAGAGATATGACAATTTTAACCTGCTGGATGGGATCACCAGAGGAACGGGGCTTCAGAGCAAAAAACAGTTTACAGTTATTTTTGAAGCTCAGAAATTTAGACCTGTCCCCAAAAAACAGATCAGGGGTAGGAATTCTAGGCTCTAAAACAGGAGTCTGCACGATATAATCAGAAATACCCTGTACTCTAGCAGCAAGTTGATCCACACAAGAAGCAAGTCCCTGAACATCCATATCAGCGCTAACTCCTGAGCCACCCAGAGGTAAGAGGGAAAAAAACACAACAGAGTACAGAAAAAAAAAGGCTCAGCACTTTCTTTCCCTTCTTTTGAGATGCGGTTAACTCATTGTCGGCCAGTTGTACTGTTATGATCTGGTGGCCTAGGAACGGCATGAGACGTACTCTGGAGAATGTGGTAACTGTACTGACCGCAGACCCTGGACTTAACACCGCAACTAGAAGTAGCCGTGGGATGTACCTACTGATCCTAGACACCTCGGCACAGCCGGAGAACTGCAAAACAAGCAGGACTTATCTTGGTGAAAAGACCAGGAAGCAAGAGAGACCATGAAGAGATGTGAATCCTCCAGATACAATTGACAACTGGCACTCAATAAAGGGTGAAGCCAGACTAAATAGCCCAGTCCAGAGTGAACACACCTGATAACTGCTGTGAAGGACAGACAGCAGCGCTACCACTGATAACCACCGGAGGGAACCCAAGAACAGAATTCACAACAGAGTGGGATTTTGCGTGGTAATGTGGTGGGGGCAGGATTATGTGTGGTAATGTGGTGGGGGCGGGATTATGTGTGGCAATATGGTGGGGGGGCAGGATTATGTGTGGTAATATGGTTGGGGGCAGGATTATGTGTGATGTGGTGGGGGGCGGATTATGTGTGGTAATGTGGTGGAGGGCAGGATTATGTGTGTTAATGTGGTGGGGGTGGGATTATGTTTGGTAATGTGGTGGGGGGCGGGATTATGTGTGATGTGGTGGGGGGCAGGATTATGTGTGGTAATGTGGTGGGGGACAGGATTATGTGTGGTGATGTGGTGGGGGCGGGATTGTGTGTGGTAATGTGGTGGGGGGCCGGATTGTGTGGTGATGTGGTGGGGGGTGGGATTGTGTGTGGTAATGTGGTGGGGGGTGGGATTATGTGTGGTAATGTGGTGGGGGGGTGGGATTATGTGTGGTAGTGTGGTGGGGGGGTGGGATTATGTGTGGTAATGTGGTGGGGGTGGGATTATGTGTGGTGATGCAGAGGGGGGTGGGATTATGTGTGATGTGTTGAGGGGGCAGGATTGTGTGTGGTAATATGGTGGGGGTGGGATTATGTGTGGTAATCTGGTGGGGGGCGGGATTATGTGTGATGTGGTGGGGGCGCAGGATTATGTGTGGTAATGTTGTGGGGGGTGGGATTTTGCGTGGTAATGTGGTGGGGGCAGGATTATGTGTTGTAATGTGGTGGGGGCGGGATTATGTGTGGTAATGTGGTGGGGGCAGGATTATGTGTGGTAATATGGTTGGGGGCAGGATTATGTGTGATGTGGTGGGGGGCGGATTATGTGTGGTAATGTGGTGGAGGGCAGGATTATGTGTGTTAATGTGGTGGGGGGTGGGATTATGTTTGGTAATGTGGTGGGGGGCAGGATTATGTGTGGTGATGCGGTGGGGGGCGGGATTATGTGTGATGTGGTGGGGGGTGGGATTATGTTTGGTAATGTGGTGGGGGCGGGATTGTGTGTGGTTATGTGGTGGGGGCGGGATTGTGTGTGGTGATGTGGTGGGGGGTGGGATTGTGTGTTGTAATGTGGTGAGGGGGTGGGATTGTGTGTGGTAATGTGGTGGGGCAGGATTATGTGTGGTAATGTAGTGGGGGCGGGAATATGTGTGGTAATGTGGTGGGGGGGTGGGATTATGTGTGGTAATGTGGTGGGGGCGGGATTATGTGTGGTGATGCGGAGGGGGGTGGGATTATGTGTGATGTGTTGAGGGGGCGGGATTATGTGTGGTAATGTGGTGAGGGCAGGATTATGTGTGGTATTGTGGTGGGGGCGGGATTATGTGTGGTGATGCGGAGGGGGGTGGGATTATGTGTGGTAATGTGGTGGGGGCGGGATTATGTGTGGTAATGTGGTGGGGGGCGGGATTATGTGTGATGTGGTGGGGGGGTAGGATTATGTGTGGTAATGTTGTGGGGGCGGGATTATGTGTGGTAATGTGGTGTGGGGTGGGATTGTGTGTGGTGATGTGGTGGGGGGCGAGATTTTGCGTGGTAATGTGGTGGGGGCAGGATTATGTGTTGTAATGTGGTGGGGGCGGGATTATGTGTGGTAATGTGGTGGGGGGCAGGATTATGTGTGGTAATATGGTTGGGGGCAGGATTATGTGTGGTAATGTGGTGGAGGGCAGGATTATGTGTGGTGATGCGGTGGGGGGCGGGATTATGTGTGATGTGGTGGGGGGCAGGATTATGTGTGGTAATGTGGTGGGGGACAGGACTATGTGTGGTGATGTGGTGGGGGCGGGATTGTGTGTGGTTATGTGGTGGGGGCGAGATTGTGTGTGCTGATGTGGTGGGGGGTGGGATTGTGTGTTGTAATGTGGTGGGGGCGGGATTATGTGTGGTAATGTAGTGGGGGCGGGATTATGTGGTAATGTGGTGAGGGGGTGGGATTATGTGTGGTAATGTGGTGGGGGCGGGATTATGTGTGGTGATGCGGAGGGGGGCGGGATTATGTGTGATGTGTTGGGGGCGGGATTATGTGTGGTAATGTGGTGGGGGCAGGATTATGTGTGGTAACGTGGTGGGGGGCGGGATTGTGTGTGGTAATGGGTTTGGCGTCGGGATTATGTGTGGTAATGTGGTGGGGAAGGATTGTGTGTGGTGATGTGATGGGGGGCGGGATTGTGTGTGGTAATGTGGTGGGGGCGGGATTATGTGTGGTAATGTGGTGGGGGGGCGGGATTATGTGTGGTGATGTGGTGGGGGGCGGGATTGTGTGTGGTAATGTGGGGGGTGGGATTGTGTGTGGTGATGTGTGGGGGGAAGGATTGTGTGTGGTGATGTGGTGGGGGGCAGGATTGTGTGTGGTAATGTGTGTGGTAATGTGGTGGGGGGGTGGGATTGTGTGTGGTAATGTGGTGGGGGGCGGGATTATGTGTGGTAATGTGGTGGGGGCGGGATTGTGTGTGGTGATGTGGTGGGGGGCGGGATTGTGTGTGGTAATGTGGTGGGGGGCATGATTGTGTGTGGTGATGTGTGGAGGCAGAGCTACTGTGCAGGGGGCGGGATTATGTGTGGTAATGTCGTGGGCGTGGGATTGTGTGTGGTGATGTGGTGTGGGGTGGAGCTACTGTGCAGGGGTCGGGATTAGCGAGTAATCACGATGCCTCTTATGTATATAGATAATGCGACTTACAAATTGACACATTGACTTGTACCTGGTCATGTTCCAATTTTGTTCATCTTTTTTCATTAAAAATTGATATCAATATACTTACCATATACAGTGGGGAAAAATATTTAGTCAGCCATCAATTGTGCAGGTTCTCCCACTCAAAAAGATGAGAGAGGCCTGTAATTGATATCATAGGTGTTAGGGTTGGCGGAAAGCACCCAGTATATATATGTATTATTGGGTGCGTTCGCAACCCGGGGTCCACCGTGCAGGAGAGGAACCTGCTGCTGGCAAATGGCAGCGCTATATGGCGGTATAAATGAATTCTGCTAACTCCAGAGAGTTGCTAGGAACAAGATGCTGTGCCCTGTTAACCTCACAGAGGTACACAGCTACCAACCAGAGCAAACTGTGGTCATGCAGTCAGAGAAAACAGACAAACAACTACTCACCGGAGGTGTCGGTATTCTACCGGCTTATTTCAGCCAAGGCCCTGAATACACTCATACAAACTCCTCACTGGAGGTGCCGGTATTCTAGGTGTTTATTTCAGCCAAACCTTAACTGCATCCAGACATGACCACACTGGCGCTAAGCTCATAGACTTGGGTTTGATACTAGCGCACGGCTGTGCGGCCATGCAAACCTTTTAAAGCTGCAGCAACTTCAGGACCTTCCTAGAGGACCAATGGGAGCGGCTACAGTACCTGAGTAACTTCAAGACCTTCCTAGAGGACCAATGGGAGCTGCTGTAGTATCTGAGCATGTGACCCCAGACCTCCAATGAGAAGTCTTACACTGGGCATGCTCAGAAGGGGAAAAGCAGGACTTAGTCCCAGAGACATCTGCTTGCCGCTGACTGGCTACAAAGATAGAGCCTGGATGAACAGTAGCAACCAGTCGTCCAGTATCAGCCTGAGCCAGATGCTGGGACCGACAGCTCCACTGAGCATGCTCCACTGTGGTTGGAGAAGAATGGGAGACCACAGTGGAGGTGGTTCGAGAATCCCCCTCTACAGAGGTGGGAACTCGACACCTAACAATAGGTAGACCAAAACTATGAGAGTCAAAATGTGAAAACAAATCCAGAAAATTACCTTATCTGATTTAGCAAGATTTATTTTGCAAATTATAGTGGAAAATAAGTACTTGGTCACCTAAAAACATGCAAGATTACTGGCTCTCACAGAACTGTAACTTCTTCTTTAACAGGCTCATCGGTCCTCAACTCATTACCTGTAGTAATGGCACCTGTTTGAACTTGTCATCAGTATAAAAGACACCTGTCCACAACATCAAACAGTCACAATCCAAACTGCACTATGGTGAAGACCAAAGAGCTGTCAAAGGACACCAGAAACAAAATTGTAGCACTGCACCAGGTTGGGAAGACGGAATCTGCAATAGTCAAGTAGCTTGGTGTGATGAAATCAACTGTGCGAGCAATAATAAGAAAATGGAAGACATACAAGGCTACTGATAATCTCCCTCGATCTGGGGCTCCACGCTAGATCTCACTCATGGGGTCAAAATGATCACAAGAACGGTGAGCAAAAATTCCAGAAACACAGGGGGGACCTAGTGAATGACCTGCATAGAGCTGGGACCACCAAAACAAAGGCTACCATCAGCAACACACTACACCACCAGGGACTCAGATCCTGCAGTGCCAAACATTTCCCCCTGCTTAAGCCAGTACATGTCCGGGCCCAGCTGAAGTTTGCTAGAGAACATTTGGATTATCCAGAAGACTATTGGGATAATGTCATATGGCCTGATGGAACCAAAGTAGAACTGTTTGGTAGACACAAAACTCATCGTGTTTGGAGGAGACTGAATGCAGAGTTGCATCTAAAGAACACCATCCCTACTGTGAAGCACTGGGGATGCAACATGATGCTCTGGGGCTGTTTCTCTGCAAAGGGTCCAGGACGACTGATCCGTGTATGAAAGAATGAATGGAGCCATGTATCATGAGATTTTGAGTGCAAACCTCCTTCCATCAGGAAGGGAATTGAAGCTGAAATGTGGATGGGTCATTCAGCATGATAATACTCCCAAGCACACCATCAGGGCATTGAAAGAGTGGCTTGGTAAGAAGGTTAACCCATGCTCTGCCTTCTGTCTGTCACTGCATCCCGCAACGTGCTTACACCAGCACATCCACAGACAGGAAGTCACTTTGTGATGTGGTGACATCAGCCCCGGGTGTTCTGCAATAATCACATACCCGACTCTTTCTGACCTACAGTGGGGAAAAAAAGTATTTAGTCAGCAGCCAATTGTGCAAGTTCTCCCACTTAAAAAGATGAGAGAGGCCTGCAATTGATATCATAGGTAGACAACAACTATGAGAGTCAAAATGAGAAAACAAATCCAGAAAATTAACTTATCTGATTTGGCAAGATTTATTTTGCAAATTATGGTGGAAAATAAGTATTTGGTCACCTAAAAACATGCACGATTTCTGGATCTCACAGACCTGTAACTTCTTCCTTAAGAGGCTCCTCTGTCCTCCACTCTTTACCTGTAGCAACGGCACCTGTTTGATCTTGTTATCAGTAGGGTTGAGCGACTTTCACTTTTTTAGGATCGAGTCGGGTTTCGCGAAACCCAACTTTGTCAAAAGTCGAGTCGAGTGAAATCGTCCGATTATCGCCAAAAGTCGTGGATCGACCGAAACACGAAAAACAATGCAAGTCAATGGGGAAGCATAGTCGGCAGTGAGTGCAGGCCAGGAAAACACCTACAGTGCCCATTTTAATGGCAAAAACATCCATTCTTGTTACTGAAGCTTGTAAATCTTAATTTACTTTATAATAATAGGCATTGGAAATTGGGGGTAATTTGGCTAAAGTTGTGGGGGGTAGGGCTGATTCAAGTTTTTAGTGGGCCTAGGAAACGTGGACTACATCACGGCGGTGGTGCAGTGAGAGGTAAGTATTTCAACTTTGCAAGTGCTGTGATCCTGAGCAAGCAGGGGGGGCCCACTCATTCGCATTGGCACTGGCACAGGGCCCCTCAAAGTACGGAGGTGTGTTTGCACGGCAGGGGCGCCTCCCACCGGCAGCAACACTTTTGCGTACTATGAGGGGCCCTGTGCCAGTGACGTCGCCAAGGAGTATGCCCCCCCCACCTGATTAAGGAACCTGCACTTTCATATGCACCTTCCTCTTTGTCCCTGTGTAAGGTGGTATAGTATGCGGGAAGGGGAACCTGACTTTCAGCAGGGTCAGATTGTGGCTGTGTAGTGTGCAATGGGAATGTAGTGGTCTGGGTCAATGTACCACAAGAGTCATCTAGCACTGGCTGGGCAATGGGCAGGATGAGGAGGAAACACAGATATAGGCCCAAATAATAAAGTGGGCTAAATGCAGTTCAAAATTGGTAACAGGACTAACCAGGCGGTGCTGCTTTGTTCAGTGGAGGAGAACACCTTGGAGCGGCAGACACCGTTAGTAGGCCCCAACCAAACTAGTAGGCCAACTGCAGTGTCTTTTTTGATTAGTTTACCCAACCAAATTAGTAGGCCTAATGCCGTGTTATATTAACAACTACTTAATGAGAGCCTGAAGATTGAAGCTCAGGCAAGTAAACCTGGAGAACACCTTGGAGCGGCAGACACCGTTAGTAGGCCCCAACCAAACTAGTAGGCCTAATGCCGTGTTATATTTACAACAACTTAATGAGAGCCTGAAGATTGAAGCTCAGGCAAGTAAACCTGGAGAGCACCTTGAAGCGGCAGACACCGGTAGTAGGCCCCAAACAAACTAGTAGGCCAAATGCCGTATTATATTTACAACAACTTAATGAGAGCCTGAAGATTGAAGCTCAGGCAAGTAAACCTGGAGAACACCTTGGAGCGGCAGACACCATTAGTAGGCCCCAACCAAACTAGTATGCCAACTGCAGTGTTATATTAACAATTACTTAATGAGAGCCTGAAGATTGAAGCTCAGGCAAGTAAACCTGGAGAACACCTTGGAGTGGCAGACACCGTTAGTAGGCCCCAACCAAACTAGTAGGCCTAATGCCGTGTTATAATTACAACAACGTAATGAGAGCCTAAAGATTGAAGCTCAGGCAAGTAAACCTGGAGAACACCTTGGAGCGACAGACACCGTTAGTAGGCCCCAACCAAACTAGTAGGCCAACTGCAGTGTTATATTAACAACTACTTAATGAGAGCCTGAAGATTGAAGCTCAGGCAAGTAAACCTGGAGAACACCTTGGAGCGGCAGACACCATTAGTAGGCCCCAACCAAACTAGTAGGCCAACTGCAGTGTTATATTAACAACTACTTAATGAGAGCCTGAAGATTGAAGCTCAGGCAAGTAAACCTGGAGAACACCTTGGAACGGCAGACACCGTTAGTAGGCCCCAACCAAACTAGTATGCCAACTGCAGTGTTATATTAACAACTACTTAATGAGAGTCTGAAGACTGAAGCTCAGGCAAGTAAACCTGGAGAACACCTTGGAGCGGCAGACACCGTTAGTAGGCCCCAACCAAACTAGTAGGCCTAATGCCGTGATATATTTACAACAACTTAATGAGAGCCTGAAGATTAAAGCTCAGGCAAATAAACCTGGAGAACACCTTGGAGCAGCAGACACCGTTAGTAGGCCCCAACCAAACTAGTAGGCCTAATGCCGTGTTATATTAACAACTACTTAATGAGAGCCTGAAGATTGAAGCTCAGCTTTGTTCAGTTGAGGACAACACCAGGGAGCGGCAGACACCATTAGTAGGCCCAACGCAACTAGTATCCCAAATGCAGTTTCATATTTCAAATATAGGCCGAAAGCCTGAAGATTGAAGCTCAGGAAAAAAAACCAGGAGAACACCAAGGAGAGGCAGACACAGTTAGTAGGCCCCAACCAAACTAGTAGGCCCAATGCAGTTTTCAAATTCCTATAGGCTGAAAACCTGACAATTGAAGCTCAGCTGTTTTCAGAGGAGGACAGCTGTATTGAGTGGCGCAGACAGACACAGGTAGTAGGCCTTAAACAAAAAAGTTGGCTCAATGCAGTTTAAATAAGGTTACAGGCGTATACAGGCAGCATTGGTGTGGTCAGCGAAGGACAATTGGAAGGAGTGGTGCAGACTTACTAGGCCTAAAATAAAAAAGTAGGCTCTATGCAGTTTTAAATAGGTTACAGGGTTACACAGGCAGCATTGGTGTGGTCAGCAGAGGACGATTGCAAGGGGGACCGCAGACTGACTTACTAGGCCTAAAATAAAAAAGTAGGCTCTATGCAGGTTTAAATAGGTTACAGGGGTACACAGGCAGCATTGGTGTGGTCAGCGGAGGATGATTGCAAGGGGGGACCGCAGACAGACTTACTAGGCCTAAAATAATAAAAAGTAGGCTCTATGCAGGTTTAAATAGGTTACAGGGGTACACAGGCAGCATTGGTGTGGTCAGCGGAGGATGATTGCAAGGGGGGACCACAGACAGACTTACTAGGCCTAAAATAAAAAAGTAGGCTCTATGCAGGTTTAAATAGGTTACAGGGGTACACAGGCAGCATTGGTGTGGTCAGCGGAGGACGATTGCAAGGGGGGACCGCAGACAGACTTACTAGGCCTAAATTTAAAAAAAGTAGGCTCTATGCAGGTTTAAATAGGTTACAGGGGTACACAGGCAGCATTGGTGTGGTCAGCGGAGGACGATTGCAAGGGGAGACCGCAGACAGACTTACTAGGCCTAAAATAAAAAAAGTAGGCTCTATGCAGGTTTAAATAGGTTACAGGGGTACACAGGCAGCATTGGTGTGGTCAGCGGAGGACGATTGCACCGAGGGGCAGACACAGTTAGTAGGGCCAAAAAAGTAATAGGCAAAATGCAGTTAAAAATAGGTTACAGGAGTAGGCAGGCGGCCTAGCTTTGTTCAGTGGAGGACAACTGTAAGGAGTGTCTGACACAGTTAGTAGGCCAAAATAATAAGGTGAGGTTAATGTCTGTCCCCAAAAAAATTCACAAATAAACAGGTGGCATACCTAGGTACAGGGGTGGGCTCCTCTGCTGACTTGCAGACAGTGTTAGTTGGCGCAAAGTATTAACTGGTGTAAATGTAGGGCAGGGCCCCTGAATATTTTTACTATCAACAATCATGTCAACAAATTGGTATTGGCAGTGCCATTGAAGGATTTAACATCACAGACTAAACAGTGGTGGAGCAGTGAGAGGTAATTTTGCAAGTGGCAGAGCATTGTTTGAGCTTGGGGGGAACACTCTCTCGTGGGCGGCGGTACTGGCCCAGGGCCCTTCATGTTACGATGGTGTGTCTGACGTTGGGTGTGCACCACCACCGCCAGAGACACTTCATTGTACTATGAGGGACCCTGTGCCAGTGCCGTCGCCGAAAAGTGGGCACACCCACCTGTTTAGCCAAACGGCACTCGCACGGGTGCTTGCGCCAAGTGGTGACCACGGCCCCATGGGGGGAATCAGCCCATTTAGGGAGGTGTAAAAAAGGCCTATGGTGGACATACAGCAGCTGCAAATGGAGAAATTTGAGCAGTCAGTAAGACGAGTCCAAAAGCAAGACCTTTTTACAGGACCGCTAGGTGTCAGCAGGGAAAGGTGGGGCAAAATAATTAGAAATCCATGATTGGTTCATTTTAATGAAGGTTAGATCATCAACATTTTGGGTAGCCAGACGAGTCCTTTTTTCGGTCAGTATTGAACCAGCAGCACTGAATACTCTTTCTGATAGCACACTAGCAGCTGGGCAAGCGAGCTCCTGTAATGCATATTCTGCCAATTCAGACCAGGTGTCTATTTTAGATGCCCAGTAATCAAAGGGGAATGATGTGTGAGGGAGAACATCGATAAGGGAGGAAAAATAGTTAGTAACCATACTGGACAAATGTTGTCTCCTGTAACCTTGAATCGATGCTGCAGTACCTGTCGTGTCTGCGGTCATTGTGAAATCACTCCACAACCTGGTCATAAAACCCCTCTGTCCAACACCACTTCTGATTTGTGCCCCTCTAACACCTCTTGCATGTTGCCCCCTGCAGCTCGTGTGAGAACCATCACCGCCGCTGTGTGCTGGGAATGCCTGAACCAAACGGTCTACAAGAGTTGCTTGTTTGGTAGCCAATATTTACTCAAGGTTCTCATGTGGCATGATATTTTGCAATTTCCCTTTATAGCGTGGATCCAGGAGGCAGGTCAACCTGTAATCGTCATCATTTTGAGAATGCGGGGGTCCCTTTTTAGGATACGCAAGGCATAATCAGCCATGTGGGCCAATGTTCCAGGTGTCAAATCAATGCTTGTGCTGGGTTGAGGAGCACTTTCTGGCAAATCCACATCACTTGTCTCCCGCAAAAAACCTGTACCTGACCTTACACCACCAACACTTTCTATTCCCCCCTGAGATGCTTCCTCCTCCCATAAATAATCATCCCCATCTTCCTCCTCCTCCTCTTCGTCCGCAACCTCGTCCCCGAGACTTCCCTGAGCGCAAAATGGCTGACTGTCATCAAGGCTTCCCTCCTCCTCGGCTGCAGACGCCTGCTCCTTAATGTACGTCACACTTTGCATCAGCAGACGCATGAGTGGAATGCTCATGCTTATGATGGCGTCGTCCGCCCTGACCAGCCGTGTGCATTCCTCAAAACACTGAAAGACTTGACAGAGGTCTTGGAGCTTCGACCACTGCACAGCAGACAACTCCATGTCTGCCATCCAACTGCCTGCCCGTGTATGTGTATCCTCCCACAAATACATGACAGCACGCCTCTGTTCGCAGAGCCTCTGAAGCATGTGAAGTGTAGAGTTCCATCTTGTTGCAACGTCGATTATTAGGCGGTGCTGGGGAAGCTTCAACGATCGCTGATGGTTCTGCATACGGCTGGAGTGTACGGGCAAACGGCGGATGTGAGAGCAAAGTCGTTGCACCTTCAGGAGCAGGGCTGGTAACTCAAGATAGTTTTTGAGGAAGCATTGCACCACCAGGTTCAAGGTGTGAGCCAGGCAAGGTATGTGTTTCAGTTCTGAAAGGGCTATGGCAGTCATAAAATTCCTCCCGTTATCACTGACTACCTTGCCTGCCTCAAGATGTACACTGCCCAGCCATGACTGAGTTTCTTGCTGCAAGAACTAGGCCAGAACTTCAGCGGTGTGTCTGTTGTCGCCCAAGCACTTCATTTCCAACACAGCCTGCTGACGCTTACCACTAGCTGTTCCATAATGGGACACCTCGTGTGCAACACTGGCAGCTGCGGATGGAGTGGTCGTGCGACTGCGCCCTGTGGATGAGCCTTCGCTTCGGCTGGAAGAGGAGGAGGAGGAGTAGGAGGGGTGGCAAACACCTACAGCCAACTGTTTCCTAGACCGTGGGCTAGGCAGAACTGTCCCACTGTGGCTGTCCCCTGTGGACCCTGCATCCACCACATTAACTCAGTGTGCCGTGATGGACACGTAACTTCCCTGACCATGCCTACTGGTCCATGCATCAGTTGTGACTTGCACCTTTCTACTGACTGATTGCCTCAGTGCATGGAGAATGCGGTCTTTGACATGCTGGTGGAGGGCTGGGATGGCTTTTCTCGAAAATAAGTGTCGACTGGGTAGCTCATAGTGTGGTACTGCATAGGCCATCAAGGCTTTGAAAGCTTCGCTTTCAACCAAGCGGTAGGGCATCATCTCTAACGATATAAGTCTAGCAATGTGGGCGTTCAAACCCTGTGTACGCGGATGAGAGGGTGAGTACTTTCTTTTCCTAATGAGAGTCTCTTTTAGGGTGAGCTGAACTGGCGAGGTGCATATGGTGGGACTTGCGGTGGTGGTGGTGGATATGTTGGATTGAGAGAGGGTTGGTGATGGTATTCTCGATGTAGGCCTACATGCTGTGTTTCCTACCAATAAACTTGTGATTCCCTGACTGCTTTGCCCTAGCGACGACACCTCCACATTTGCTGCTGTTGTTGTTCTAACCGGTGGGCTTACAGCGAGGGAAGGAATGTAGCGTTGCTGACTAGCTTCATTGTGAGCGGGTGCAACAATGTTACGGGACGTTTGGTAGCTAGTCCAGGCTTGCAAGTGCATGGTGATTAAATGTCGACGCATGCAAGTTGTATTTAAACTTTTGACATTCTGACCTCTGCTAAATGTCCTTGAGCATTTCTTACAGATCACTTTGCACTGATCATTCGGATCTTGGTTAAAAAATTGCCAGACTGCACTCTTCCTACTATTGAATGCCTTTTCAGGCATTGCACAATGTGCTACTTTAACCGGATGGCCATGGTGTCCGAAAAATGGTTTTGGTTTTGCCAAACTTTTTTGGCCAGAGACGGGCCTGCCAGATGAATGCAAATGTGATGTAGATGGCTGCTGCCGATCCTCCTCCTCCGCTTCTGAGCTACTGCCAGCGGCACCCTCTTCCCCCAATGGCTGCCAATCTGGGTCAACAACTGGGTCATCTATCACCTCCCCTTCAATCTCATGTTCAGCTATCTCTGTGTCACCGTGTAAGGTGCTGTAACGTTTGGAAATGGGCACCATTGTCTCATCAGGGTCAGTTTCTGGCTCAGTACACTGCGAGGGCAATGTAGTGATGTGAGTCGATGGAACAGCATGACAATCTAGCTGTGTCTGTGCATCAGTGCACTCCATGTTAGAATCATCTTCTAGTGGGCTGTTAACTATTTCCCTTCCTAACCCAGGCACGGTATGTGTAAAGAGCTCCATGGTGTAAACTTTTGTGTCACCTGACGCATCCTTTACTGTTGTTTTGGGGGAAGGACACAAGGAATCAACTTGTTCCTGACCAGGAGCATCCACCGACAACTGGCTACTTTTCAATTTTGAACTATCCGAAGAGGAGGCGAAAGAGCTAGAGGCAGAGTCAGCAAGGAAAGCCAAAACTTTTTCCTGCTGCTCCAACTTTAACAGCGGTTTTCCTACTCCCAGAAAAGGTAGCGTTCGAGGCCTTGTGTAGCCGGACGATGATGCTGGCTCAACAACTCGAGACTTAGGTGCTATTTTGATTTTCCCTCTACCACCCGATGCTCCAACAGCACCACCACCACCACCATCAGCATTACCAGATGGCAATGACCTCTTCCACCAGCCTTCCTCATTCTTAGGAAAATGTAACCAAACTAACAACCGTTATATGGTACTGAAAAACAAGGTAGAAGGTGTATGTTAACTTGTTGTGAATAGAAATCTCTCTTTTTATGTGTGGGTGAGTGCTGAATAAATCAGGCCCACTGTATGACAATATAGTTTCTGTGACAGAAAATGACTGACAGAGATTCCACAGACAGGACTGGCACAGATTTAGCAATATTAATCTCCCTTTATTTTATTTTTTTTTATATGGGAGATTAGTGAATAAATCAGGCCCAATGTATGACAGTATAGTTTCTGTGGCACAAAAAGATTGACAGAGATACCACAGACAGGAAAGGCACAGATGCATAGATTTGGCAATGACTGACAGAGATACCACAGACACGACTGGCACAGATGCACAGATTTGGCAATATTATTCTCCCTTTATTTTTTTTATATGGGAGACTAGTGAATAAATCAGGCCCACTATATTACAGTATAGTTTCTGTGGCACAAAATGACTGACAGAGATACCACAGACACGACTGGCACAGATGCACAGATTTGGCAATATTATTCTCCCTTTATTTTTTTTTATATGGGAGGCTAGTGAATAAATAAGGCCAACTATATTACAGTATAGTTTCTGTGGCACAAAATGACTGACAGAGACACCACAGACACGACTGGCACAGATGCATAGATTTGGCAATATTATTCTCCCTTTATTTATTTATTTTTTGGGGGAGACTAGTGAATAAATCAGTCCCACTATATTACAGTATAGATTCTGTGGCACAAAATGACTGACAGAGATACCACAGACACGACTGGCACAAATGCACAGATTTGGCAATATTATTCTCCCTTTTTTTATTTTTTTATTTTTTTTATATGGGAGAATAGTGAATAAATCAGGCCCACTATATTAGAGTATAGTTTCTGTGGCACAAAATGACTGACAGACACGACTGGCACAGATGCACAGATTTGGCAATATTATTCTCCCTTTATTTTAATTTTTTGGGGGGAGACTAGTGAATAAATCAGGCCCACTATGTTACAGTATAGTTTCTGTGGCACAAAATGACTGACAGAGATACTACAGACAGGACTGGCACAGATGCACAGATTTGGCAACATTATTCTCCCTTTATTTTTATTTTTTGGGGGGAGACTAGTGAATAAATCAGGCCCACTATATTACAGTATAGTTTCTGTGGCACAAAATGACTGACAGAGATACCACAGACACGACTGGCACAGATGCACAGATTTGGCAATATTATTCTCCCTTTATTTTTATTTTTTGGGGGGAGACTAGTGAATAAATCAGGCCCACTATATTACAGTATAGTTTCTGTGGCACAAAATGACTGACAGAGATACCACAGACACGACTGGCACAGATGCACAGATTTGACAATATTATTCTCCCTTTATTTTTTTTTTTTTGGGGGGGAAACTAGTGAATAAATCAGGCCCACTATATTACAGTATAGTTTCTGTGGCACAAAATGACTGACAGAGATACCACAGACACGACTGGCACAGATGCACAGATTTGGCAATATTATTCTCCCTTTATTTTTATTTTTTTGAGGGAGACTAGTGAATAAATCAGGCCCACTATATTACAGTATAGTTTCTGTGGCACAAAATGACTGACAGAGATACCACAGACACGACTGGCACAGATGCACAGATTTGGCAATAATATTCTCCCTTTATTTATTTATTTTTTTTATGTGGGAGACTAGTGATTAAATCAGGCCCACTATATTACAGTATAGTTTCTGTGGCACAAAATGACTGACAGAGATACCACAGACACGACTGGCACAAATGCACAGATTTGGCAATATTATTCTCCCTTTATTTTATTTCTTTTTTATATGGGAGACTAGTGATTAAATCAGGCCCAATGTATGACAGTATAGTTTCTGTGGCACAAAATGACTGACAGAGATACCACAGACACGACTGGCACAGATGCACAGATTTGGCAATATTATTCTCCCTTTATTTTTATTTTTTTATATGGGAGACCAGTGAATAAATCAGGCCCACTATATTACAGTATAGTTTCTGTGGCACAAAATGACTGACAGAGATACCACAGACAGGACTGGCGCAGATGCACTGATTGTCAATATTAATCTCCCTTTTCAGGTGTGGGACAGTGCAGAAAAATACAGGCCCACTGTTTTACACTACACAGTTTCAGGGGCAGAAAGTGGCTGGAAGATATATAAAAAAAAATAAAAGGGACTGTACTACAATTACTATCACCCTACAGTAATCTCTGAAAAGTATGGCAGGCAGCAATAAAAAGGACTGCTGCACACAAAAAGTGTGGACAAACAAACAAGATAGCTGTGCAGAAAGGAAGGAGCAACATTATTTGTGCTTTTGAAAAAGCAGTTGGTTTGCACAGCGGCGTACAAACAGCAATGCAGCTATCAGGGAGCCTTCTAGGGCAGCCCAATAAGCTACAGAGCTGATGAAGAGAAATCTAGCCTCCACTGTCCCTGCAAAGAAAAGGTGGTGTTGGACAGTGGAAATCGCTACAGCACAAGCAGTTTGGGGGTTAATGTACCCTGCCTAACGCTATCTCTGCTTCTGACGAAGCGGCAGCATCCTCTCCCTATGCTCAGCTCGGCAGCAGTAAGATGGCGGTCGGCGTACATGCCCCTTTATAGCCCCTGTGATGCCGCAGAGAGAAAGCCAATCACTGCCATGCCCTTCTCTAAGATGGTGGGGACCGAGAGCTATGTCATCACGCTGCCCACACTCTGCGTCCTCCTTCATTGGCTGAGAAAAGGCGCTGAAAGCGTCATACGTAACGCGACTTTGGCGCGAAGATCGCCGACAGCGTGGCCGATCCCACGCTGGGATCGGGTCAGGTTTCACAAAACCCGACTTTGCCAAAATTCGGCGACTTTTGAAAATGTTCGATCCGTTTCGCTCAACCCTAGTTATCAGTATAAAAGGTGTTATGACCTGGTGGTTAAGGAGCAACATGGGACGAGCTCTGAGGAGATGGTATCTTTACTGACCGCAGTTCCTGAACCTAACACAACACTAGAAGTAGCCGTGGAATGTTCCTGTCGCTCCCTAGACATCTCGTCACAGCCAGAGAACTAGCTACCCCTAAAGATGGACACAGGAAAGCTATCTTAACTCAGAGAAAGTTCCCAAAGGACAGACAGCCCCCCAAAAATATGGACTGTGAGTGGAGAGGGAAATGACATACACAGAATGAAAACAGGATTTAGCAAAGGAGGCCACTTCTAACTAGATAGACAGAATAGGAAAGGATACTGTGCGGTCAGTATTAAAAGCTAAAAAAATCCATCACAGAGTTTACAAAAAATCTCCACACCTGACTAACGGTGTGGAGGGCAAATCTGCTTCCCCAGAGCTTCCAGCTTAACTGAATATTGAATACTGACAAGCTGGACTAGAGCAAACATAAAATGAGCTGAATGATTAAGTCCACAGCAAGAGGACAACAAATGAACATGCAAAGACTTATCTTTGCTGAACAGGACCGACTATCAAGGAAATCCAAGGAGAGATCTGAATCCAACCAAGAAACATTGACAGCTGGCACTGGCTGAAGATCAGAGCCAGGCTAAATAGCAGAGCAGGAGAGATGATCAGTGGAAGCAGCTGCTAAGCTAAATCCAAGGAGCAGCAGTTCCACTTAAAACCACCGGAGGGAGCCCAAGGGCAGAATTCACAAAAGTGCCATTTACAACCACCGGAGGGAGCCCAAGAACGAAATTCACAACAAAAAGGCACCTGTCCACAACCTTAAACAGTCATACTCCTAGCTCCACTATGGTGAAGACCAAAGAGCTGTCAAAGGACCCCAAAAACAACATTGCAGCCCTACACTCCCTGACAGAAGTTATGTCGCTTATCCATGTTATGTAAATAAAAGCTTATAACCTGATGTTAAATTCATCCATTGTTGTATAAATTATTCTTTTGAAAGCTGAAATCCTCTGAAATGTGGTTTAGGTTTATGAAATAAATTGGCATCAATGCAGAAATATTGATCAGTTAATGGACACAGAATGGTCAGATTTTGGCAAGACAAAAGTTTTGTCGCCCACAGAAATTAATGTGATATTCAAACGAATAATTAACTTAAAATACAAATATATGTTGCATATCATTGGTGAATGAAGTTGTGGTGCTATTAGAGTCATATTTAATATTTTGTGTGACTTCCATGAGCTTGAAGGACTGTCAATGATTCATTCAATTTACTAATGAAGTCATCTGGAATAGCACAGAATGCAGTCTTACATGCCTCCCAGAGTTCCTCTAGATTCTTTGGTTTTGTCTTCCAAGCTTCCTCTTTCATCCTACCCTAAACATGCTCAATGATGTTCATGTCTGGTAACTTGGCTGGCCAGTCCTTGAGCACCTTGATCTTTTGTGCCTGGAGGAACTTTGTTGTAGAGATGGATGTATGAGATGGAGAACCATCCTGCTGCAGAATTTGCCCTCTTTTATGATTTGGAATATAAGAGGTAGCTAATACTTCTTGATATTTTAGGCTATTGATATTATCTTCCACCTTGCAAATGTTTCGCACACCCCAATACTGAATGTAACCCAGACCATGATCTTTCCACCACCAAATGTAACTGTTTTCTGGGTGTATTTTGGATTCATACGGGCTCCAGTAGGTCTCCTGCAGTAGTTGCGGCGGCTGTGGTGTAAGTCTACTGAAGATTCATCAGAGAAATCCACCTTCTGCCACTTTCCAGCGTCCATCTGTTTAGCAGACTGCAGATGCCACACGTTTTTTTATTTGCCTTTTGTTTAGTGCTGGCTTCTGGGCACTGATTCGACCATGGAGGCCATTTTGAGACACAGGGACTTGAGGTGACCAGGCCTGTTGGAGCTCTGCTGCAGTGGAAGAGGGGCTTGCTTTGGATTTTCTAACTAAGAAACGTTTCGCCTGAGAAGTTGTCTTGTGGTGTCTGCCAGACCTGGGCTTGTCAAACACATCTCCAGTCTCTTCAAATCTTTTTTTAATTCTTTGTACTTGACGCTGAGACACATTAAATGTGCCAGCCACCTATGCAGTGGATCTGGTCTTCAGCCTCTTGATAATCCAGGCTTTGGTCGCATGGTGGATTTTTGGCATGATATCTGAGCTCAAGTTGCAGTTCAAGTGAAGGTCTGGGGTGCTAGGTTTCTTTTTATACACACACACTAATTATCCAATCATTTACTGAGCACAGGTGAGGATGAAAACTAGGATTGGGTGCATTATATGACCAGGCAACAAAACTTTTGTCTTGCCAAAATCTGACCAATCTGTGTCCATTAACTGATTAATATTTCTGCATTGATGCCAATTTATTTTCTTAACTTAAACCACATTTCGGAGGGTTTCATCTTTCAAAATAATAATTTATACAACCAATGGATGACTTTAACGTCAGGTTACAAGCTTTTATTTACATAAGATGGATACGCGACAGAACTTCTGTCAGGGAGTGTACACCAGGTTGGGATAACTGAATCTGCAATAGGCAAGAGGCTTGGTGTGATAAAATCAACTGTGGGAGCAATAATAAGAAAATGGGAGACATACAGTACAATACCACTGTTAATCTCCTTTGATCTGGGGCTCCATGCAAGGCAAGATCTAACCCCGTGGGGTCAAAATGATCACAAGAATGGTGAGCAAAAATCTCAGAACCACATGGTTGACCTAGTGAATGACCTGCATAGAGCTGAGATCACGGTAACAAAGGCTACCATCAGTGAAACACTACGCCGCCAGGGACTCAGATCCTGCAGTGCCAGACATGTCCCCCTGCTTAAGCCAGTACATTAATCAGCAGAGTAATGGGAGAATGTCATATGGTCTGATGAAACCAAAGTAGAACTGTTTGGTAGAAACAAAACTCGTCGTATTTGGAGGAGACAGAATCCTGAGTTGCATCCAAAGAACACCATACCTACTGTGAAGCATGGAAGTGGCAACATCATGTTTTGGGGCTCTTTCTCTGCAAAGGAACCAGGATGACTGATCCATGCACATGAAAGAATTAATGGAGCCATGTATCCCGAGATTTTGAGTGCAAACCTCCGTCCATCAGCAAGGGCATTGAAGATGAAACATGGATGGGTCTCTCAGCATGATAATGATCCCAAGCACACTGCCAGGGCAACGAAGGAGTGGCTTCGGAAGAAGCATATGAAGGTCCTGGAGTGACCTAGCCAGTCTCCAGATCTCAACTCCATAGAAAAAACTTTTGAGGGAGTTGAAAGTCCATGCTGCCCAGCGACAGGCCCAAAACATCACTGCTCTAGAGGAGATCAACATAGAGGAATGAGCCAACATACTACCAACAGTGTTTGCCAACCTTGTGAAGACTTACAGAAAAAGTTTGACCACTGTCATTGCCAACAAAGGATATATAAAAAAAAATTTGAGATGAACTTTTGTTAATGACCAAATACTTATGTTCCACCATAATTTGCAAAATTATTCTTGCCAAATAAGACAAGCTGATTTTCTGGATTTGTTTTATCATTTTGACTGTCATTGTGGTGGTCTACCTATGATGTCAATTAGAGGCATCTCTCATCTTTTTAAGTAGGAGAGCTTGCACAATTAGTTACTGACTAAATATTATTTTCCTCTCTGTATTGCCCCATGATTGGCTAATGGATTCCGTGATATGATTGGGCACACTTACACTTGCGTGCTCCTGATTGACTCCTTGTATGTTAAATAGAAACAACTCCCCTCACCTAGATACACCCCTGGAAGAAGCAGTGCAAAGCGCTCATTAGGTGTAGGGGCAAAGGTCTTTTCACTGGATGTCTCCTTAGGTAGAAACTTATCCTTTTAACTAAACTGGCTCCCATTCCCTCAGCGTATCCAGTTCAAATTACTAATACTGACCTACAAAGCCATCCATAACCTGTCTCCTCCATATATCTCTGAACTAATCTCCCGATATCTTCCCTCACGTAATCTCCGGTCCTCCCAAGACCTCCTTCTCTCCTCCACACTTATTCGCTCCTCATCCAATCGCCTCCAAGACTTATCCCGAATATCCCCCATCCTCTGGAACTCTCTGCCCCAACACGTCCGACTATCAACCACAGTTGGATCCTTCAGACGGAACCTGAAAACTCATCTCTTCAGGAAAGCCTACAGCCTGCACTGACACCGCTGTCGCCTCATCACTATCGAAGCTACCGCCTCACCAACACCGGAGCTCCTGCAACCCCCAACCTACTGTCTCCTTCCCCATAATCCTGTAGAATGTAAGCCCGCAAGGGCAGGGTCCTCGCCCCTCTGTATCAGTCCGTCATTGTTAGTTTGTTTGGTGTAAGTGATATCTGTAACTTGTATGTAACCCCTTCTCATGTACAACACCATGGAATCAATTGTGCTTTATAAATAAATAATAATAAAAAATAATAATAACTATGCTTATGTTTAATTTATTGATCACAATTGGCATCCACTTGATTATTAACGATTACTAACTGCACCTAACTATCTCAGTATATATTTAGTGCAATTGTACTATATAGATTTAAATTGAGCTGGTTCTATGATAAATCATTATTTATAGTTATAAGTAGTGATGAGCTAATGCATTCGGCACTATTTGTTACTCTCACGAATGGTATGCGTATTTGCCTTGGTATATTCGAGTGACCACCCAGCATGTTTGGCGCTTTATTTGCAGCCAATGAACATACTGGGCTGGCTTGCCAATCACAGTAATGCCAGTGCCTTCTTTCATGTGGCATTACTGTGATTTGCTGGCCTTCCAGCATCATAGGGAGTATTTAAAGGCTGCTGGCGCCATTTTGCACACATTGCAGCCAGAAACAGCATTGTGAGAGCAAAGTTGCAGCATAGGAAAATTGATAGGAGGTTATAGTGAGCATTATTTATTCCAAAAAGTTCATTTAAGAGCTGATGATTGTCAAGATTAGTTGTTTGTTAGGTGGGGATTAAGTAGGGAGGGAGAGTGGGTGAAAGCAGGCACCTAGGTGTTCTGATCATTACAAGTACATGCTGCAGCTCTTTGCTGTTTTCCACTTAAAATACCTAATATTTGTCTAGCAGTTGTGCGACGGGTGCAATCTGGATATAGATAATTGTTAGTGATGTGCGAACGTGCTCGCCACTGCTCGTTACTCGCCCGAGTATCGGGGTACTCGGGGTACTCGCCGAGCAGCGAGCATTTCTGGGATTATTCGGCGTAAACTGTTGTCTCCACCCAGCATTTTTTGCGAACTTTAGAGACCCAATCACGATGCAGGGATTGTCTGTCAGGCCATGAAAAGCCGCAGCTATCTTTGTTGTGGTCGTGCAGTGATTGGCTTGGCCACACAGCATCATCCCGAGTATAAGAGACCTGGCGCCGCCCTGCTCGCCGCATTCTGTTCCTGTTTCAGCGAGAGTAGGGAGAGCTACTGCCGAGATAGGGTCAGCATCGTGGTTTTTAGAGTTAGTGTAGGTCTGCAACTCTTACATCCACAACTCCTCAGAAATCAAGTCCTTTTTAGGGCTAATTCGTGGGTCCCGATATTGCAGCACTAGGCAGGCATGGCATATCCACAACAATGCAAGGCCTGCAGGCACTGTATGTGCGTCCATTGCTCCCACTTCATCCTTCCCAAAGCTCCATAACTGCCTGCTGCTGCAGCAGCTTATTACGATATACCTATTTTCTTTTTTCAAAAAATTCACCCCCCCAAAAAAAAATATAAATATACAGTCTGTTCTGTCAGACTGAGGAGGCTGTTGAAAAATCATGCTTTGCCAGGCATACATAGCATAGTTGTGTGTGCTACCCTTGTGCCACTTTTTTTTTTTTGCTGTTGTAAATTCATCGAAAAAGGCCTCATATATCTCTGTGCTACAAGTTTAGGCATCGCAGGCCAGTGTACTTATTTTTGGGCTGACTGATACTACAATTCCATACAGCACTATTTAGCATAAAAAAGAAAATTCTAAGGCCACAGATTTGCCAGTGTTGTATTTCCGTGATCCAAGTTTGGTGTCATTGTAGGCCGGAGGACCACTTTTTTTGCTGTGTGTTACTGAAATTATATACAGCACTATTTAGCATACAATAATATAAACAGGCCACATATTTGCCAGTGTGATAGTTCTGTGAGAGCCCTCATATATCTGTGTGCTCCAAGTTTGGTCCTTGTAGGCCGGAGGACCACTTTTTTTGCTGTGTGTTTCTGAAATTATATACAGCACTATTTAGCATACAATAATATAAACAGGCCACATATTTGCTAGTGAGGTATTTCTGTGAGAGCCCTCATATATCTATGTGCTCCAAGTTTGGTTATTGTAGGCCGGAGGACTTCGCTTTCGTCAAAGAATTCCCCTTTGCAGCAATTACAGCATTGCAGACCTTTGGCATTCTAGCAGTTAATTTGCTGAGGTAATCTGGAGAAATTTCACCCAATGCTTCCAGATGCCCCTCCCACAAGTTGGTTTGGCTTGATAGGCACTTTTTGTGTACCATATGGTCAAGCTGCTCCCACAACAGCTCAATGGGGTTGACATCTTGTGACTGCGCTGGCCACTCCATTACAGATAGAATAGCAGCTGCCGCTTCTTCCCTAAATAGTTCTTGCATTATTTGGAGGTGTGCTTTGGGTCTTTATCCTGTTGTAGAATGAAATTTGCTCCAATCAAGCGCTGTTCACAGTGTATGGCATGGCATTGCAACATGCAGTGCTAGCCTTCCTTATTCAAAATCCCTTTTACCTTGTACAAATCTCCCACTTTACGAGCACCAAAGCAACCCCAGACCATCACATTACCTCCGCCATGCTTGACAGATGGCATCAGGCACTCTTCCAGCCTCTTTTCAGTTATTCTGCATGTCACAAATATTCTTCTGTGTGATGCAAACACCTCAAACTTGGATTTGTCTGTCCATAACACTTTTTTCTAATCTTCCTCTGTCCAATGTCTGTGTTCTTTTGCCCACATTAATCTTTTCCTTTTATTAGCCAGTCTCAGATATGGCTTTTTTTTGCCACTCTGCCCTGAAGGCCAGCATCCCGGAGTCGCCTCTTCACTGTAGACGTTGACACTGGCATTTCACGTGTACTATTTAATTGTAAGTGGGTGGTGCTGTTATGGACAGTAAGGAACACGATGTCACTTTAAGAGGCTGCACCCCCTTGTCTGGCGTGGTGGAATGCTCTGCTTCTCCCCTGCAATAGTCAGAGTAATTAACTAGTCTGTGCAGAGTGCAGGTGTGGAGCTGGAGCAGCGTGTGTGAGCTGAGGCTGCTGCAGAGGACTTTTTGTGCTGATAGCTGAAAGAGAGAAGAACTGTGCCCTGATATAGCTGCAAGAGAGCCACGAAGATACAGAGAAAAGGATTTACAGTTTCCAGGAGCATCCCTAGGATCCAGAAGCAAGGAGAAGACCACGCTTCACAGAGCTGACAGAAAGCCATGTGCACCACCATATTAGACTGCTGGGGGCCCCCCTGGGACTAGAGCTGATTCTCCAACATCACCGTGAGTTTGTTCTTGTTTGGTGCACCTGTTAGGGCCTAGTGTAGGCTTCAATAGTGAGTACACGGGAGACGTGTGGCCTGCTTAGTAAAGGCCAGGGAGGTTATATGTAGAGTAGCATCATCACTTGTTTATTGTTTACATTTGCTTGTTAGACATATTTTTAGTCTGTAATAGTTGGAGCACCGTGCTATTTTACGGAAAAGATAAAGTTTATAACTCTTGTAAATTGTCTTTTGCCATTGTATACCCCTGTTTGCATCTTCCTCATTCACTTCGTTCCTTGCCTCCCAATAAATCTACCCTTTGTTGTTTGCACCTCATCTTGTGTACAGTAGTGTTGAGCGATACCTTCCGATATCAGAAAGTATCGTATCGGATTGGATCGGCCGATATTCAAAAAATATCGGATATCACCGATACCGATACCCGATACCAATGCAAGTCAATGGGACCAAAATATCGGAATTAAAATAAACCCTTCCTTTCCTTGTAGGTTCATTCTACATGAAGGAAAACAACTACAAATAATGTAGGATGTATTGGGGGAGGTGGCGGAGACATTAAAGGCATAGAGGTTTAGCCCAATCAAATAGAATAGCAGGAATTTTAATTTTTTTTTTTTTCAACGTTCGGAGTTACAAAGATATTGACTATGGTAAGATTTTTTTTATTTTGTCAGATATTGATGTTTCACTACTTCCATGCCCTTCACCTTCTTTTTCTACTTCTCCGACACTTTCTTCTTCATCATCCTCAGCAGCAGCATCTTTGACATCAACTTCTTCTTCACCTTATTCATCTTCTTCTTCATCTTCTACCTATTATTTTTTTTGTTACATTCTTCATATTCTTTTTATTAAACTATTCTTCTTCTTCATATTCTACTTCTTCATCATATTCTTATTTGTGACAGGCATTCCTGTAGTTGTTATCTATAACAGTTTGAAGATTACACCTTCCGTTCTGCCTGTCACAAAAGAGTTACAACAGGATTTGTCTGCAATCAGTTAGGCCTGCAGCAGCAGGCTTTTTCCAGGGGCACCACGAGGAGGAACGGACTCACCCCCATACACTGCTTAGTCTTCTTCTGCTTATAATTTAGATAATATCTTTTGCTCTGATGTTTAGTCTTATGCATAATGTTCTTCTGCTCTTTGTTCTGCAGCCTCTTGTTCTTCTGCTTCTCGGTCTTCCGTGTCGTCATCATTTAGGGTCTTGAACTTGGAAATGTAGCAGAAGGTACAAGAAGGCTGAGAAAATGCCGAGAACCAGCTGATGGAACTGAAACTCGGATGGCTACCCGAAGGTCCAAGAGCCAATGGAACTACTGAGGACCAGCTGACGTTACTGGAACCCGGTTACTAAGCAGGAGGTACCCGTGCCAGAAAGCACTACCAAGGACCACCTGACGTTGGTGGAACTCAGATACCCAGAAGGAGGCACCTAAGCCAAAGGCTCTGCCCGGAACCAGCTGACAGTACTGGAACCAGGGGGACCTATTCAAGACTGTCTTCCTAGAGCCCCAACTAGCGGTATTGGAGCCAAGGGTCAGCAGGGGGAGCAGAGTGTAGGCCGAAGCCTGCACTGGAGGCAGCTTAATGTCTGTTGTGTCTGCGTGGCGTTTGCAGGACACATTACCGGCTACACAGCAGGGGAACAGCTGGCATTACTGAACCCCACTGACACAGTGGCGAGTGTTTTTCTCTTTGCAACCAGCACTTCCGAGCACCACCTGGCGGTGTTAGAGCCCAGGGACAGCAGGAGGAGCAGAGTGTAGGCCGAAGCCTGCACTGGAGGCAGCTTAGTGTCTGTTGTGTCTGCATGGCGTTTGCAGGACACGTTGCCGGCTACACAGCAGGGGAACAGCTGGCATTACTGAACCCCACTGACACAGTGGCGAGTGTTTTTCTCTGTGTAGAAAGCACTTCCAAGCACCAACTGGCGGTGTTAGAGTCCAGGGAATCAAAGAGGAGCAGAGTGTAGGCCGAAGCCTGCACTGGAGGCAGCTTAGTGTCTGTTGTGTCTGCATGGCGTTTGCAGGACACGTTGCCGGCTACACAGCAGGGGAACAGCTGGCGTTGCTGAACCCCACTGACACAGTGGCGAGGCGAGTGTTTTTCTCTGTGTAGCCAGCACTTCCGGGCACCAACTGGCGGTGTTAGAGCCCAGGGGCAGCAGGAGGAGCAGAGTGTAGGCCGAAGCCTGCACTGGAGGCAGTTTAATATCTGTTGTGTCTGCGTGGCATTTGCAGGACACGTTGCCGGCTGCACAGCAGGGGAACAGCTGGCGTTACCGAACCCCACTGTCACAGTGGCGAGTGTTTTTCTCTGTGCAGTCAGCACTTCCGAGCACCAACTGGCGGTGTTAGAGCCCAGGGACAGCAGGAGGAGCAGAGTGTAGGCCGAAGCCTGCACTGGAGGGAGCTTAGTGTCTGTTGTGTCTGCGTGGCGTTTGCAGGACACATTGCTGGCTACACAGCAGGGGAACAGCTGGCGTTACTGAACCCCACTGACAGAGTGTAGGCCGAAGTCTAATTGGAGCAAATTGAAAGGGAACCTTTAACCCCTTTATGACCCAGCCTATTTTGACCTTAATGACCTGTCCATTTTTTGCAATTCTGACCAGTGTCCCTTTATGAGGTAATAACTCAGGAACGCTTCAACGGATCCTAGCGATTCTGAGACTGTTTTTTCGTGACATACTGGGCTTCATGGTAGTGGTAAATTTAGGTCGATAATTTCTGCGTTTATTTGTGAAAAAAACAGAAATTTAGCAAAAATTTTGAAAATTTTGCAATTTTCACATTTTGAATTTTTATTCTGTTAAACCAGAGAGTTATGTGACACAAAATAGTTAATAATTAACATTTCCCACATGTCTACTTTACATCAGCACAATTTTGGAAACAAATTTTTTTTTTTGCTAGGAAGTTATAAGGGTTAAAATTTGACCAGTGATTTCTCATTTTTACAACAAAATTTACAAAACCATTTTTTTAGGGACCACTTTACATTTGAAGTCAATTTGAGGGTTCTATATGGCTGAAAATACCCAAAAGTGACACCATTCTAAAAACTGCACCCCTCAAGGTGCTCAAAACCACATTCAACAAGTTTGTTAACCCTTCAGGTGCTTCACAGCAGCAGAAGCAACATGGAAGGAAAAAAAGAACATTTAACTTTTTAGTCACAAAAATGATATTTCAGCAACAATTTTTTTATTTTCCCAAGGGTAAAAGGAGAAACTGGACCACGAAAGTTGTTTTCCAATTTGATCTGAGTACGCTGATACCTCATATGTGGGGGTAAACCACTGTTTGGGCTCACGGCAGAACTCGGAAAGGAAGGAGCGCCATTTGACTTTTTGAATGAAAAATTGGCTCCAATATTTAGCGGACACCATGTCGCGTTTGGAGAGCCCCCGTGTGCCTAAACATTGGAGCTCCCCCACAAGGGACCCCATTTTGGAAACTAGACACCCCAAGGAACTTATCTAGATGCATAGTGAGCACTTTAATCCCCAAGGTGCTTCACAAATTGATCTGTAAAAATGAAAAAGTACTTTTTTTTCACAAAAAAATTATTTTAGCCTCAATTTTTTAATTTTCTCATGGGCAACAGGACAAAATGGATCCTAAAATTTGTTGGGCACTTTCTCCTGAGTACACTGATACCTCACATGTGGGGGTAAACCACTGTTTGGGCACATGGTAAGGCTCGGAAGGGAAGGAGCGCCATTTGACTTTTTGAATGAAAAATTATCTCCATCGTTAGCGGACACCATGTCGCGTTTGGAGAGCCTCTGTGTGCCTAAACATTGGATATCCCCCACAAGTGACCCCACTTTGGAAACGAGACCCCCCAAGGAACTTATCTAGATGCATAGTGAGCACTTTAAACCCTCAGTTGCTTCACAAATTGGTCCGTAAAAATGAAAAAGTACTTTTTTTTCACAAAAAAATTCTTTTAGCCTCAATTTTTTCATTTTCACATGGGCAACAGGATAAAATGGATCCTAAAATTTGTTGGGCAATTTCTCCTGAGTATGCCGATACCTCATATGTGGGGGTAAACTACTGTTTGGGCGCACGGCAAGGCTCGGAAGGGAAGGTGTTATGATCCAGTGACCTTGGAGCCGCATGAGACTTTCTCAGGAGTAGGTGGAACCTGTACTGACCGCAAACCCTAAACTGTCACCGCAACTAGAAGTAGCCATGGGGTGTACCTAACACATCCTAGACACCTCGACACAGCCGGAGGACTAAATACCCCTATAGATGAAAATGGGAGTTCTATCTTGCCTCAGAGCAGAACCCCAAAGGATAGGCAGCGCCCCACAAATATTGACTGTATTAGAGGAAAGACACACGCAGGCAGAAATCAGGATTTAGCAAAAGAGGCCACGCTAGCTAAATAGAAAAGGATAGGACAGAATACTAAGCGGTCAGTATTAAAACCCTAAAAATGTCCACAGCAGATGATACAAAAATTCCACCATCTAACTAAAGACATGGAATATATATCTGCATCTCCTGAGAATCCAACTTGACTGAAATAACCAAACACAGTCTAAGCTGGACAAGAAAAAACATTGAATAGTACTGAATTGTAAAGCACACAGCATGTGTGCTGCAGAAACAAAACCAGAAACTTATCTTTGCTGATTTGGCAGCAGGGTAGGAGGAACCAGACAGAGATGCAAAACCTCCAAGAACAATGGACAACTGGCAAGGGCTAATGAATCCTGCACACCTAAATATCCCAGTCAGAGCTGCAATCAGCAGGGACACCTGCCCAGGATTGCATCCCAGGGACAGCTGCATTACTACCAACAACCACCGGAGGGAACCCAAGAGCAGAATTCACAACAGGAAGGCGCGCCATTTGACTTTTTGAATGGAAAGTTAGCTCCAATCATTAGCGGACACCATGTCGCGTTTGGAGAGCCCCTGTGTGCCTAAACATTGGAGCTCCCCCACAAATGACCCAATTTTGGAAACTAGACCTCCCAAGGAACTAATCTAGATGCATAGTGAGCAGTTTAAACCAACAAGTGCTTCACAGAAGTTTATAACGCAGAGCCCTGAAAATAAAAAAATAATTTTTCTTTCCTCAAAAATGATTTTTAGCCCAGAATTGTTTATTTTCCCAAGGGTAACAGGAGAAATTGGACCCCAAATGTTATTTTCCAGTTTGTCCTAAGTACGATAATACCCTATATGTGGGGGTAAACCACTGTTTGGGCGCACGGCAGGGCTCGGAAGGGAAGGCACGCCATTTGGCTTTTTGAATGGAAAATTAGCTCCAATCATTAGCGGACACCATGTCGCGTTTGGAGAGCCCCTGTGTGCCTAAACATTGGAGCTCCCCCATAAGTGACCCCATTTTGGAAACTAGACCTCCCAAGGAACTAATCTAGATGTGTGGTGAGCACTTTGAACCCCCAAATGCTTCACAGAAGTTTATAACGCAGAGCCATGAAAATAAAAAATAATTTTTCTTTCCTCAAAAATAATTTTTTAGCCCAGAATTTTTTATTTTCCCAAGGGTAACAGGAGAAATTTGACCCCAAGAGTTGTTGTTCAGTTTCTCCTGAGTACGCTGATACCCCACATGTGGGGGTAAACCACTGTTTGGGCACATGCCGGGGCTTGGAAGTGAAGTAGTGACGTTTTGAAATGCAGACTTTGATGGAATACTCTGCGGGCGTCACGTTGCGTTTGCAGAGCCCCTGATGTGCCTAAACAGTAGAAACCCCCCAGAAGTGACCCCATTTCGGAAACTAGACCCCCAAAGGAACTTATCTAGATGTGTGGTGAGCACTTTGAACCCCCAAGTGCTTCACAGAAGTTTATAACGCAGAGCCGTGAAAATAAAAAATCATTTTTCTTTCCTCAAAAATAATTTTTTAGCCCGCAATTTTTTTTTTCCCAAGGGTAACAGGAGAAATTTGACCTCAAGAGTTGTTGTTCAGATTCACGTCAGGGCTCGGAAGGGAGAGAGCACCATTTGACTTTTTCAACGCAAGATTGGCTGGAATCAATGGTGGCGCCATGTCGCGTTTGGAGACCCCCTGATGTGCCTAAACAGTGGAAACCCCTCAATTCTATCTCCAACACTAACCTCAACACACCCCAAACCCTAATCCCAACCCTAACCACAATCCTAACCCCAACACACCCCTAACCCTAGTCTTAACCCTAATTCCAACCCTAACTCTAATTCCAACCCTAACCCTAAGGCTATGTGCTCACGTTGCGGATTTGTGTGTGGATTTTTCCGCACCGTTTTTGAAAAATCTTCAGGTAAAACGCACTGCACTTTACCTGCGGATTTACCGCGGATTTCCAGTGTTTTTTGTGTGGATTTCACCTGCGGATTCCTATTATGGAGCAGGTGTAAAACGCTGCGGAATCCGCACAAAGAATTGACATGCTGCGGAAAATACAACACAGCGATTCCGTGCTGTATTTTCTGCACCATGGGCACAGTGGATTTGGTTTTCCATAGGTTTACGTGGTACGGTAAACGTGATGGAAAACTGCTACAAATCCGCAGCGACCAATCCGCTGCGGATCCGCAGCCAAATCCGCACCATGTGCACATAGCCTAATTCTAACCCTAATTCCAACCCTAGCCCTAATTCTAACCCTAATTGTAACCCTAACCCTAATTGCAACCCTAACCCTAATTCTAACCCTAATTCTAACCCTAACCCTAATTCTAACCCTAACCCTAATTCTAACCATAGCCCTAAGTGCAACCCTAGCCCTAAGTGGAACCCTAACCCTAAGTGCAACCCTAACCCCAAGTGCAACCCTAAGTGCAACCCTAACCCTAAGTTCAACCCTAACCCTAAGTGCAACCCTAAGTGCAACCGTAACCCTAAGTGCAACCCTAGCCCTAAGTGCAACCCTAGCCCTAAGTGCAACCCTAACCCTAAGTGCAACCCTAAGTGCAACCCTAAGTGCAACCCTATCCCTAAGTGCAACCCTAACCCTAAGTGCAACCCTAAGTGCAACCCTAACCCTAAGTGCAACCCTAACCCTAAGTGCAACCCTAACCCTAAGTGCAATCCTAACCCTAAGTGCAAACCTAACCCTAAGTGAAACCCTAACCCTAACCCTACCCCTAACCCTACCCCTAACCCTACCCCTAACCCTAACCCTAATGGAAAAACAAAAATAATTATATTTTCTGTATTTTATTATTGTCCCTACCTATGGGAGTGATAAAGGGGGGTTATTTACTATTTTTTTTATTTTGATCGCTGTGATAGAACCTATCACAGCGACCAAAATGAACAGGGAACGAATCTGCCGGCCGGCAGATTCGGCGGGCACACTGCGCATGCGCCCGCCATTTTCCAAGATGGCGGCGCCCATGGAGAAGACGGACGGACACCGGGAGGGACATCGGAGCTTGGTAAGTATGGGGGTGTGGGATCGGAACACGGGGGGGTGATCGGAGCATGGGGGGAGCGGACAGGAGGGCGGGGGGGAGCAGACAGAAGCGCGAAGGGGAGCAGGGGACATGACAGGGCGGAGAGGGGGAGATCGGTTGCGGTGGGGGGGGGCAGATCTGGGTCTCCAGCCATGGCAGATGCTATTGCAGCATCGGCCATGGCTGGATTGTAATATTTCACCAATTTTCATAGGTGAAATATTACAGATTTCTCTGATTGGCTGTTTCACTTTCAACAGCCAATCAGAGCGATCATAGCCATGGGGGGGTGAAGCCACCCCCCTGGGCTGAAGCACCACTCCCCCTGTCCCTGCAGGACGGGTGAAATTGGAGTTAACCCTTTCACCCGCTCTGCAGGGACGTGGTCCCTCCATGACGCCACATAGGCGTCACAGGTCGGATTGGCACCGACTTTCATGACGCCTACGTGGCGTCAAAGGTCGGGAAGGGGTTAACCCCCCCAGGCGTTAGTAACTAGAAGAGCCACCTTGTGTAGCAGTAATGCTGCACAAGGAAAAGGTGGCTCTTTTAATTATGTTCCTTGCACACGCTGAATGAAATACTTCTAAAATTTTTCCCCTCATACCGTGAAACCATTTTCGAAGGTGGGACTTTCCTTCTTTATGAGATGAAGCACAGCTGTCAAAAATATCCCCTTGGTGCTGGGCGCAGCCTCCAGAGCGTTGCTTTTTTGTGTTACGGAGTCTGCGCTGTTGTGTTATCCCTTGGCCATGCGATGTTAGGGTATGTGCACACGTCCGGATTTCTTGCAGAAATTTCCTGAAGAAAACCGGAAATTCTCTGCAAGAAATCCGCATTTTTTTTTTGCGTTTTTTTCCCATTTTTTTAGCATTCTGCAATCGTAAATAGCTTGCAGAATGCTAAAGTTTTCCAAGCGATCTGTAGCATCGCTTGGAAAACTTTTGACTGACAAGTTGGTCACACTTGTCAAACATACTGTTTGACAAGTGTGACCAACTTGTTACTATAGATGCTGCTTATGCAGCATCTATAGTAAAAGATAGAATGTTTAAAAATAATAAAAAAAAATAAAAAATGGTTATACTCACCTATGATACGATACGATACGATACGATACACTTTATTGATCCCGTGGGAAATTATGGTATCACAGCAGCACAACTTACATCATAAGAATCATAAAATGAATTACATAATTGACATGACAGTTTGTTGACAGAAGGACATTATACATTAGAATAGGACAAACACAGCGGGTGAACTGAAAAGTAGAAGAAATAAAGTAAACAATCCCCTTCATGATTTAACCCTAATGTTATTGTTGTACATCCCCATAGCAGTTGGCACAAACGATTTCCTAAATTTTTCCTTCTTACACCTCAGAAGTATTAGCCGGTTACTGAAGGTGCTCTTCTGTCTCATGAATAGCTCATATAGTGGATGTGCATTATTGTTCATAATTGCCATACACTTTTTCAGAGTTCTTCTCTCCACTACCTCCTCAAGAGAGTCCAGATTGCAGCCGACAGCAGAGCTTGCCTTTTTGATAAGCTTATTCAGCTTATTAGCATCAGAGGCCCGCACACTATTACCCCAGCATATGATTGCAAAAAAGATGGCACTTGCCACTACAGATTGGTAGAACATTTCTAACATTTTGCTACACACATTAAAAGACCTCAGTTTCCTTAGGAAATACAATCTGCTCATCCCCTTCTTGTAGACAGTCTCTGAGTGGCATCTCCAGTCCAGTTTGCTATCCAAATGGACCCCCAAATATTTATAACTCTCCACCTGCTCTACCTCCTGACCAGCAATAGTGATCGGTAAGCATTCCAACTTAATCCTGCTATAGTTGGCCACCAACTCCTTGGTTTTCTTAACATTTAGTTGTAGATAGTTACCATTGCACCAATCCACGAAATTCGACACCACCCTTCTATATTCCTCATCCCCCCGATCTCCCCTAATACATCCCACAACCACGGAGTCATCCGAAAATTTTTGAAGGTGGCAAAGATCAGATTTATACTGAAAGTCCGATGTATACAGTGTGAATAGAAAGGGTGCAAGCACCGTTCCCTGGGGGGCACCTACACTGCTCAATAATCTGCTTGACACAACTGCTCCCATCTGTACAAACTGTGGCCGATCTGATAGGTAGTTAGTTATCCAATTTCTCATCCCCACCTCCACCTTCATATCAGTCATCTTTTTGTGTAGTAAAGGTGGCTGCAGGGAATTAAATGCACTCGAGAAATCAAAGAACATCGCTCGCACCATGGTTCCGTCAGTCTCCAGAAATGAATGTACACTATGTAACAGAGAAAGAATAGCATCATCCACCCCCAATCTATGTCGGTAAGCAAACTGAAGGGGATCGATAAAAGCATTGACCCTTGGTCTTAAGTGAGCAAGCACTAATCTTTCCAAGGCCTTCATAGCGTGAGATGTTAAGGCTACCGGACGATAGTCATTTAGGGTTGCAGGAGAAGAAGTCTTGGGTACCGGCACCAGACAGGAAGTTTTCCATAACACAGGTACCCTCTGTGTTTGTAGACTTCCATTAAATAGGAGTGTAAAGACAGTACACAGCTGGTCTGCACAAACTTTAAGGACACGTGAGCTGAGTCCATCAGGTCCAGCAGCTTTACCAATGTTAAGTGACTTAAACTGCCTCCTCACCTAGACGATCTCCTCAGCGGCGTCCGTTCCTATAGATGCCGGTGTGGTTCAGGACCTGTGATGACGTCGCGGCTTGTGATTGGTCGCGTGAGTCACATGAGCGGTCACGCGACCAATCACAAGACAGTGACGTCATCACAGGTCCTGAACCACACCATCTATAGGAACCGAAGAGAGAGCATGCACCGGAGAGGCGGGAACACTTCGGGGGCCATCAGAGGGTGAGTATAGGACTATTTTTTATTTTAATTCTTTTTTTTGACCAATTATATGGTGCCCAGTTTGTGGAGGAGAGTCTCCTCTCCTCCACCCTGGGTACCAACCGCACATAATCTGCTTACTTCCCGCATGGTGTGCACAGCCCCGTGCGGGAAGTAAGCAGATCAATGCACTCCTAGGTGTGCGGAATCCCTGCAATTCCGCATTTTTAATGAACATGTTGCTTTTTTTTCCGCGATGCGATTTTTTCGCAGAAAAAATCGCAACATTTGCACAAAAAATGCGGAATACCCTGTAAATAATAGAAGGCATATGTAAGCATTTTTTTCGCATTTTTATCACATTTTTATAGCGAAAAAACGCGAAAAAAACGCAAAAGATCCTCAACGTGTGCACATGGCCTGACTGCGCAAGCCCATGAATCCCAGCCCCACAGTGTCTTCTGAATTATTCACACTGCAGGGCTGGGATTCATGGTCTTGTGCAGTTAATATCTTCGCCTCTCACTCATGTCCTGACGCCTGCTTCAGACTGTGCGGCGTCAGCTGATCCCTTATCGCATGTCACGGCCGTGAAGCCGCACAGTCTGAAGAAGGCGGAAGGAGATGAGTGAGAGGCGAAGATATGCACTGCGCATGCCCATGAATCCCAGCCCCGCAGTTTCTTCTGATTTATTCACACTGCGGGGCTGGGATTCATGGTGTCACGGGAAGCCTAGGTGGGCAAGAGCTAATAACCCGGGCCCCTGCAATTTCCCTCAGAATAGGGAAATCCTGACTGACCCTCTCCTAGAGTTTACACTGATGGTGTGCATGTCTAGGCCTCCACCCTCACCCTATCTCCTGTTTCAACCCTAGGCTGAAACCACCACCCACCACCCAGTGAAGAGATCTTACACCAATACCCACAGTTGGCACAGACAAGGATAACTGAAAATATGAACCAAGCCGCAGTCACTCAGGAATACACTATAAATGCACAGGGCAAAACAAATACAAATATAGGAAGGAGCAAATAAGACAAAGGGAAATACACCACCAGATACGATACTCCAACTCCTAGCTCACCACTCCAGACCGAGATAACCAAGCACTAGACAGAAGCTATAATCGGCGACGCCCAATGTTCAGAGGAACTATTTAAAGGCAGTGGGCTTGGCCCAGCTTCCAATCCGAGCACCAGCTAAATTAACCCCGGACCAGCTAGACAAAATCTAGCCGATGCCACTGAGCGCATAGTGGACAAAAGCGGAATTACCGCTGTCTGTCGAACGCCCTAGTATGAACAGCGTCCGACATGACATTACCCCGCCTTCTATGAGGGACCCCAGGACCCTCACGACTTATAGGAACTGGCTTGTCTGGATGGCGGTGGTGAAACATACTGACCAGCCGATCCGCATGAACGTCCGAGGCTGGTACCCAGGACCTCTCCTCAGGCCCATAAACACGCCAGTGTACCAAGTACTGTAAAGTGCGACGCACGACACGAGAGTCAACCACCTTGGAGACTTCAAATTCCAAATTACCATCCACCAAGACTGGAGAAGGCATTGGTGTCACGTCCACAAGACCCACCGTCTTTTTTAGCAACGATCTGTGGAACACGTTGTGTATCTTATACACCGTAGGAAGCTCCAATCGGTATGCTACAGGGTTAATGACGGCGGCGACCCTAAATGGACCAATAAACCTTGGACCCAATTTAAGGGATGGTATCTTGAGTCTTATGTTTTTTGTGGATAACCACACCCAGTCATCCACACTCAGGTCCGGACCTGGCACACGCTGTCATGTCGGACACTGTTCAGACCAGGTCGTCTGACAGACAGTGGTAATTCCGCGTTTGACCACTGTTTGCTCACTGGCGTCGGCTAGTTTTCGTCTGGCTGCTCCGGGGTTAATTTACCTGATCCTCGGATTGGAAGCTGGGCCATGCCCATTTCCTTTAAATGGTTCTCCTGATCTTTGGGTGTCGCCGATTATAGCTTCTGTCTTATCCGTAGTTATCTCGGTCCGGAGTGGAGAGCTGCTTGTTGGAGAATCGTTGCTGGTGGTGTATTTTCCTTTGTCTTATTTACTCCTTCCTATATTTGTATTTATTTTGCCCTGCACATTTATAGTGTATTCCTGATTGACTGCGGCGTGGTGTATATTTTCCTTTATCCTTGTTTGTTATAACTGTGGGTATTTGTCTATTGCATTCACTGGGTGGTGGGCGGTGGTGTTCAGTCTAGGGCTGAATCAGGAGTCAGGGTGAGGGTGGAGGCCTGGACATGCACACCTTCAGTGTAAACTTCAGGTAGAGGGTCAGACAGGGTTTCCCTAGTCTGAGGGAAATTGCAGGGGCCCGGATTATTAGCTCTCACCCTCCTTGTCTCCCCGTGACATTATAATCGGCCTAACAACAACAACAAAAAAAAGGGGTTCCTTTTTTTTTTTCTTCTCTGTGTTTTGTCATGGATCCCATGACTTCCATAACCCGCCAGTTGGAGGCGCTGTCCCTACACATCACTGAGTTGAGGGGAGCAGTGCAGCAACAGGGACTAGCAGTATCTAATATACAAGCTGGAGCAACAGGAGGAGTTAATGAGCCCAAGTTTCCTTTGCCTGAAAAATTTGCTGGGGAACGCAGTAAATTTGTTTCTTTTCGTGAAGCTTGCAAACTGTATTTCCATATGCGCCCGATCTCCTCTGGTAATGAGGCTCAACGTGTGGGCCTGGTGTTGTCATTATTAAGCGGGGATCCCCAAGCATGGGCATTTTCGTTGCCATCTGATTCTGCTGCATTTAACTCAGTGGAGAGTTTCTTTTCTGCTCTAGGACACATTTACGATGATCCAGACAGAATGGCTCTAGCAGAATCTAAGTTACGCACTATTTGCCAAGGGGGAGCGTGTTGCAGAGGATTACTGTTCTGAATTTCGCCGCTGGGCGGTTGACACTCAGCGGAATGAGCCAGCATTGCAGAGTCACTTTATTCATGGAGTTTCTAATAGGGTTAAAAAATCCCTCCTGATGTACGAGACTCCTGCTTCACTAGATTCCGCTATGAGTCTTGTTGTCCGCATTGATCGCCATTTGCGTCAGGGGAATCATGAGATGCCGCCTGTGGGTGAAGGTTTAGGTTCACGTGAGTTTGCTGCAGGTGAGCCCACGGAATCTATGCAAATCGCAGGGGTGTCACATGTTAAGAATTGTACCCCTGTACTCAGGAAGCAGGGAGCCTGTTTTTTCTGCGGTAAAACTGGTCATTTTATTAATATCTGTCCTCTGCTGTTAAAGAAAAACGCAACGGCGGAAAACTTCTGAGCTCAGAGGGTGTGGAGGAGTCCAATCTGAGCTTATGTATATCCTCCATGATGATTTCTCAGTGCATGCTCCCTGCCAAGTTGTTGTCGCTGGCAGAGAGATACCAATCACTATTTTTGTGGATAGTGGTTCCGCCACAAATCTCATTGATGAGGAGTTTGCGCGCACTGCTGGTTTTAAGATTGAAAAACTGCCCCATCCTATCCGTGTGGTCACCATCAATTCTGCTCCTCTTCCACAGGGGGAGATTACTGAGTTTGTGGCTGAGGTTAAACTCCACATTGGGGTTCTTCATTTCGAGCAGGTCACATGTAAGGTGCTCAAGAGTCTTCTGGCAAAATTGGTTCTGGGTTTTCCATGGTTGTCTACACACAACCCGGTGATTGACTGGAAAACTCAGGACATAATCCAGTGGAGTGATTGCTGTCAGGAGAATTGCCTGGCCACATGTGTGTCCGCTGTGACTTCAAGCATTCCTAAGTCACTTCAGGATTATGCGGATGTGTTCTCTGAGAAGGGTTGTTCAGAGTTGCCGCCACACCGCTCCTATGACTGTTCTATCAGGTTTAAACCAGGGGCCAAGTTGCCTAAAGCAAGGATGTTCAACATCTCCGGTCCGGAGAGACAAGCGCTCAAGGATTACATTTCTGAAAGTTTGAGCAAAGGGCACATCAGGCCGTCATCCTCGCCGGTGGCAGCAGGGTTCTTCTTCGTGAAGAAGAAAGATGGCGGATTACGCCCGTGTTTGGATTTCAGGGAGTTGAACCAGATTACGGTTCGTGATCCATACCCAATGCCACTGATACCTGACTTGTTCAACCAGGTGGCAGGTGCTAAGTGGTTTACCAAGCTTGACCTCAGGGGGGCGTACAACCTCATAAGAGTCCATCAAGGTGATGAGTGGAAGACGGCTTTTAATACCCCTGAGGGTCATTTTGAAAATTTGGTGATGCCTTTTGGGTTAACTTACGCACCTGCAGTGTTCCAACATTTCATCAATGATGTGTTCTCGCATGTTTTGGGGAAATTCGTTATCGTGTACCTAGATGACATCCTCATATATTCTTGCGACCGTGATGCTCATTTAGATCATGTCAGGCAGGTGTTACAGCTTCTCAGAGAGAATAAGCTGTATGCTAAACTTGAGAAATGTGTATTTTTTGCTCAAGAGTTGCCGTTCTTGGGTTATATTGTGTCTGCTTCTGGTTTTAAAATGGACGCCGCTAACGTGCATGCGGTGCTGCATTGGGAACGTCCTGATAACCTGAAAGCACTTCAGCGGTTCCTTGGGTTTTCTAACTACTATAGGAAATTTATCAAGGATTTTTCTATCATTGCTAAACCGCTAACTGACATGACTAAAAAGGGTACCAATTTCTCCGTTTGGCCTGAGGCTGCTGTTCGCGCATTTGAATTTCTCAAGAACAGTTTTGTTTCAGCCCCCATTCTTGTGCAGCCAGACATATCTAAACCCTTTGTCGTGGAAGTCGATGCGTCTGAGGTTGGTGTGTGGTTGGTACTATCTCAAGGCTCATCCTTGAGTGGTTTGCGTCCGTGCGCCTATTTCTCCAAAAAACTGTCATCCGCTGAACGTAACTACGATATCGGCAACAGGGAGTTGTTGGCAATTAAGTTGGCCTTTGAGGATTGGCGACACTTCTTGGAGGGTCGGTACATCAGGTCACTGTTATTACCGACCATAAGAATCTGCTGTATTTGGAGTCTGCCAAGCGTCTGTCTCCCAGGCAGGCTCGCTGGGCATTGTTTTTCACGCGGTTCAACTTTGTTGTCACTTACAGACCAGGGTCTAAAAACACTAAGGCGGATGCTCTGTCCAGGTGTTTTCTGGGGGGAGAACCTCGGGAAGACCCAGTACCCATTCTCCAAAAGGGTGTTGTGGTTTCAGCCCTCACTACCGAGGTTGAGGCTGAGATTGCCGAGGCTCAGGAGGAGGTACCATCTGAGCTTCCCATCAACAAATCTTTGTTCCACTTCATCTCCGCCTAAAGGTGTTGGCGGAGCATCATGATACTGTCCTGGCTGGCCACCCAGGGGTTAGAGGTACTTTGGAGTTGGTGTCACGTCGGTTTTGGTGGCCCAAAATCCGACAGGACGTGGTCTCTTATGTGTCAGCTTGCACCACGTGTGCTAGGGCGAAGACGCCCCGCTCCCGTCCTGTTGGCACACTACTTCCTCTGGAGGTACCTAGTAAGCCATGGATGGAAATCTCCATGGATTTCATCACTGATTTGCCTCCCTCAGCTGGGAACACGGTCATTTTGGTGATTGTGGATCGGTTTTCAAAAATGTCGCACTTTGTGTCTTTGCCTTCTTTACCTAACGCTAAGACTCTTGCTCAGGTGTTTGTGCAGGAGGTGGTCAGGCTTCATGGAGTTCCGTCTGACATCGTGTCAGAGAGGGGTACTCAGTTTGTAGCAAAATTTTGGAAAGCATTTTGCTCACGGCTGGGGATCAAGTTGTCTCATTCGTCTGCATTTCATCCCCAGTCAAATGGTCAGACCGAGCGTATGAACCAAAATTTGGAGCAGTACTTGCGCTGCTTTGTCTCTGATAACCAGGAGGAGTGGTCTACCTTTTTTCCTTTGGCTGAGTTTGCCATCAATAATCACCGCCAGGAGTCGTCTGGGGAGTCTCCGTTTTTTTGTGTTTACGGGCTACATCCTCAGTTTTGTACGTTGAGTCAGAGAGGCTATTCCAGTGTTCCGGAGGAAGACCAGTTAGGAACACAATTGTCATCAGTCTGGAGGAGAGTGAAACAGCGCCTGTTGAGTGTGGGTGCTAGGTACAAACGTGTGGCTGACAGTAGACGTGTGCCAGGTCCGGACCTGAGTGTGGATGACTGGGTGTGGTTATCCACAAAAAACATAAGACTCAAGATACCATCCCTTAAATTGGGTCCACGGTTTATTGGTCCATTTAGGGTCACCGCCGTCATTAACCCAGTAGCGTACCGACTGGAGCACCCTACGGTGTATAAAATACACAATGTGTTCCACAGGTCTCTTCTTAAGAAGGTGGTGGGTTCTGTGGACGCGGCGCCTATGCCACCTCCAGTCTTGGTGGATGGAAACCTAGAAATTGAAGTCTCCAGGGTGGTTGACTCTCGTGTGGTGCGCCACACTTTACAATATTTGGTACACTGGCATGGTTATGGGCCTGAGGAGAGGTCCTGGGTACCAGCCTCGGACATTCATGCGGATCGGCTGGTCAGGTGTTTTCATCGTCGCCATCCGGACAAGCCGGGTCCTATAAGCCGTGAGGGCCCTGGGGTCCCTCGTAGAAGGCGGGGTACTGTCATGTCGGACACTGTTCAGACCAGGTCATCTGACAGACAGCGGTAATTCCGCGTTTGACCACTGTTTGCTCATTGGCGTTGGCTAGTTTTCGTCTGGCTGCTCCGGGGTTAATTTATCTGATCCTCGGATTGGAAGCTGGGCCATGCCCATTTCCTTTAAATGGTTCTCCTGATCTTTGGGCGTCGCCGATTATAGCTTCTGTCTTATCCGTAGTTATCTCGGTCCGGAGTGGAGAGCTGGTTGTTGGAGAATCGTTGCTGGTGGTGTATTTTCCTTTGTCTTATTTACTCCTTCCTATATTTGTATTTATTTTGCCCTGCATATTTATAGTGTATTCCTGATTGACTGCGGCGTGGTGTATATTTTCCTTTATCCTTGTTTGTTATAACTGTGGGTATTTGTCTATTGCATTCACTGGGTGGTGGGCTGTGATGTTCCGTCTGGGGCTGAATCAGGAGTCAGGGTGAGGGTGGAGGCCTGGACATGCACACCTTCAGTGTAAACTTCAGGTAGAGGGTCAGACAGGGTTTCCCTAGTCTGAGGGAAATTGCAGGGGCCCGGGTTATTAGCTCTCGCCCTCCTTGTCTCCCCGTGACACACGCCTACTGTCAGCCACACATTTGTACCTAGCACCCACACTCAACAGGCGCTGTTTAACTCTCCTCCAGACTGATGACAATTGTGCTCCTAACTGGTCTTCTTCTGGAACGCCGGAAGAGCCCCTCTGACTCAAAGTACAAAATTGAGGATGTAGCCCGTAAACACAAAAAAACGGAGACTCCCCAGACGACTCCTGGTGGTGATTATTGATGGCAAACTCAGCCAAAGGAAGGAACGTCGACCACTCCTCCTGGTTATCAGAGACAAAGCAGCGTAAGTATTGTTCCAAATTTTGGTTCATATGCTCGGTCTACCATTTGACTGAGGATGAAATGCAGAAGAATGAGACAACTTGATCCCCAGCCGTGAGCAAAATGCTTTCCAAAATTTTGCCACAAACTGAGTACCCCTATCAGACACGATGTCAGATGGAACCCCATGAAGTCTGACCACCTCCTGCACAAATACCTGAGCCAGAGTCTTAGCCTTAGGCAACGAAGGCAAAGACACAAAGTGCGACATTTTTGAAAACCGATCAACAATCACCAAGATGACCATGTTCCCCACTGAGGAGGGCAAATCAGTGATGAAATCCACGGAGATTTCCATCCATGGCTTACTAGGTACCTCAAGAGGAAGTAGTGTGCCAACAGGACGAGAGCAGGGCCTCTTAGCCCTAGCGCACGTGGTGCAAGCTGACACGTATGAGACCACGTCCTGTCGGATCTTGGGCCACCAAAACCGACGTGACACCAACTCCAAGGTACCTCTAACCCTTGGGTGGCCAGCCAGGACAGCATCATGATGGTCTGCCAAAACCTTTAAGCGGAGATGAAGTGGTAGAAAAGATTTGTTGATGGGAAGCTCAGATGGTACCTCCTCCTGAGCCTCGGCAATCTCAGCCTCAACCTCGGTAGTGAGAGCTGAAACCACAACACCCTTTTGGAGGATGGGTACTGGATCCTCCCGAGGTTCTCCCCCCGGAAAACACCTGGACAGAGCATCCGCCTTAGTGTTTTTAGACCCAGGTTTGTAAGTGACAACAAAGTTGAACCGCGTGAAAAACAATGCCCAGCGAGCCTGCCTGGGAGACAGACGCTTGGCAGACTCCAAATAAAGCAAATTCTTATGGTCGGTAATAACAGTAACCTGATGAACCGACCCCTCCAAGAAGTGTCGCCATTCCTCAAAGGCCAACTTAATTGCCAACAACTTCCTGTTGCCGATATCGTAGTTATGTTCGGCAGGCTACAGTTTCTTGGAAAAATAGGCGCATGGACGCAAATCACTCAAAGATGAGCCTTGTGATAGTACCGCCCCCACACCAACCTCAGACGCATCGACTTCCACAACAAAAGGTTTTGATACGTCTGGCTGCACAAGAATGGGGGCTGAAACAAAACTGTTCTTAAGAAATTCAAATGCGCGCACAGCAGCCTCAGGCCAAACGGAGAAATTGGTACCCTTTTTAGTCATGTCAGTTAGCGGTTTAGCAATGATGGAAAAATCTTTGATAAACTTCCTATAGTAGTTAGAAAACCCAAGGAACCGCTGAAGTGCTTTCAGGTTATCAGGACGTTCCCAATGCAGCACCGCATGCACGTTAGCAGCGTCCATTTTAAAACCAGAAGCAAACACAATATAACCCAAGAACGGCAACTCTTGAGCAAAAAATACACATTTCTCAAGTTTAGCATACAGCTTATTCTCTCTGAGAAGCTGTAACACCTGCCTGACATGATCTAAATGAGCATCACGGTCGCAAGAATATATGAGGATGTCATCTAGGTACACGATAACGAATTTCCCCAAAACATGCGAGAACACATCATTGATGAAATGTTGGAACACTGCAGGTGCGTAAGTTAACCCAAACGGCATCACCAAATTTTCAAAATGACCCACAGATGTATTAAAAGCTGTCTTCCACTCATCACCTTGACGGACTCTTATGAGGTTGTACGCCTGTCACAGGGAGACTAGGTGAGCGAGAGCTAATAACCCGGGCCCCTGCAGTTTCCCTCAGACTAGGGAAATCCTGACTGACCCTCTACTTGGAGTTTACACTGATGGTGTGCATGTCCAGGCCTCGAACCTCTCCCTGTCTCCTGTTTCAACCCTAGGCTGAAACCTTCGCCCACCACCCAGTGAAGAGGTAATACTCCAATACCCACAGTTAGCACAGACAAGGATAAAGGAAAATATACACCACGCCGCAGTCAATCAGGAATACACTATAAATGTGCAGGGCAAAATAAATGCTAATATATGAAGGAGTAAATAAGACAAAGGAAAATACACCACCAGCAACGAATCTCCAACAACCAGCTCTCCACTCCAGACAGAGATAACAACGCACAAGACAGAAGCTATAATCGGCGACGCCCAATGATCAGGAGAACTATTTAAAGGCAATGGACATGGCCCAGCTTCCAATCCGAGGATCAGGTAAATTAACCCCGGAACAGCTAGATAAAATCTAGCCGACGCCAATGAGCAAATAGTGGTCAAAAGCGGAATTACTGCTGTCTGTCGAACGACCTGGTCTGAAAAGCGTCTGACATGACAGTACCCCGCCTTCTACGAGGGACCCCAGGGCCCTCACGGCTTATAGGACCCGGCTTGTCTGGATGGCGATGATGAAAAAACCTGACCAGCCGATCCGCATGAATGTCCGAGGCTGGTACCCAGGACCTCTCCTCAGGCCCATAACCACGCCAGTGTACCAAGTACTGTAAAGTGCGACGCACTACATGAGAGTCAACCACCTTGGAGACTTCAAACTCCAAATTACCATCCACCAAGGCTGGAGGTGGCATAGGCGCCGCGTCCACAGAACCCACCACCTTCTTTAGAAGAGACCTGTGGAACACGTTCTGTATCTTATACACCGTAGGGAGCTCCAATTGGTACGCTACTGGGTTAATGACGGCGGTGACCCTAAATGGACCAATAAACCGTGGACCCAATTTAAGGGACGGTATTTTGAGTCTTATGTTTTTTGTGGATAACCACACCCAGTCATCCACACTCAGGTCCGGACCTGGCACACGCCTACTGTCAGCCACACATTTGTACCTAGCACACACATTCACCAGGCGTTGTTTAACTCTCCTCCAGACTGATGACAATTGTGCTCCTAACTGGTCCTCCTCCGGAACGCTGGAAGAGCCCCTCTGACTCAAAGTACAAAATTGAGGATGTAGCCCGTAAACACAAAAAAACGGAGACCCCCCAGACGACTCCTCGCGGTGATCATTGATGGCAAACTCAGCCAAAGGAAGAAAGGTAGGCCACTCCTCCTGGTTATCAGAGACAAAGCAGCATAGGTACTGTTCCAAATTTTAGTTCATACGCTCAGTCTGACCATTTGACTGAGGATGAAACGCCGAAGAATGAGATAACTTGATCCCCAGCCATGAGCAAAATGCTTTCCAAAATTTTGCCACAAACTGAGACCCCCTATCAGACACGATGTCAGATGGAACCCCCTGAAGTCTGACCACCTCCTGCACAAATACCTGAGCCAGAGTCTTAGCGTTAGGCAAAGAAGGCAAAGACACAAAGTGCAACATTTTAGAAAACCGATCAACAATCACCAAGATGACCGTGTTCCCAGCTGATGAGGGCAAATCAGTGATGAAATCCATGGAGATTTCCGTCCAAGGCTTACTAGGTACCTCAAGAGGAAGTAGCGTGCCAACAGGAGGGGAGCGGGGCGTCTTAGCCCTAGCGCACGTGGTACAAGCTGACATGTATGAGACCACGTCCTGTCAGATCTTGGGCCACCAAAACCGAAGTGACACCAACTCCAAGGTACCCCTAACCCCTGGGTGGCCAGCCAGGACAGCATCATGATGCTCCGCCAAAACCTTTAAGCGGAGATGAAGCGGTACAAAAGATTTGTTGATGGGAAGCTCAGATAGTACCTCCTCCTGAGCCTCGGCAATCTCAGCCTCAACCTCGGTAGTGAGAGCCGAAACCACAACACCCTTTTGGAGGATGGGTACTGGATCCTCCCGAGGTTCTCCCCCCAGAAAACACCTGGACAGAGCATCCGCCTTAGTGTTTTTAGACCCCGGTCTGTAAGTGACAACAAAATTGAACCGCGTGAAAAACAATGCCCAGCGAGCCTGCCTGGGGGACAGACGCCTGGCTGACTCCAAATACAGCAGATTCTTATGATCGGTAATAACAGTTACCTGATGTACCGACCCCTCCAAGAAGTGTCGCCAATCCTCAAAGGCCAACTTAATTGCCAACAACTCCCTGTTGCCGATATCGTAGTTACGTTCGGCAGACGACAGTTTCTTGGAGAAATAGGCGCACGGACGTAAACCACTCAAAGATGAGCCTTGAGATAGTACCGCCCCACACCAATTTCAGATGCATCATCTTCCACAACAAAGGGTTTTGATACGTCTGGCTGCACAAGAATGGGGGCTGAAACAAAACTGTTCTTAAGAAATTCAAATGCGCGCACAGCAGCCTCAGGCCAAACGGAGAAATTGGTACCCTTTTTAGTCATGTCAGTTAGCGGTTTAGCAATGATGGAAAAATCCTTGATAAATTTCCTATAGTAGTTAGAAAACCCAAGGAACCGCTGAAGTGCTTTCAGGTTATCAGGACGTTCCCAATGCAGCACCGCTTGTACCTTAGCGGCGTCCATTTTAAAACCAGAAGCAGACACACTATAACCCAAGAAAGGCAACACTTGAACGGAAAATACACATTTCTCAAGTTTAGCATACAGCTTATTCTCTCTGAGAAGCTGTAACAGCTGCCTGACATGATCTAAATGAGCATCACGGTCGCAAGAATATATGAGAATGTCATCTAGGTACACGATAACGAATTTCCCCAAAACATGCGAGAACACATCATTGATGAAATGTTGGAACACTGCAGGTGCTTTAGTCAACCCAAATGGCATCACCAAATTTTCAAAATGACCCTCAGGGGTATTAAAAGCCGTCTTCCACTCATCACCTTGACGGACTCTTATGAGGTTGTACGCCCCCCTGAGGTCAAGCTTGGTAAACCACTTAGCACCTGCCACCTGGTTGAACAAATCTGGTATCACAGGCATAGGGTATGGATTAAGAACCGTAATCTGGTTCAACTCCCAAAATCCAAACACGGGCGTAATCCGCCATCTTTCTTGTTCACGAAGAAGAACCCTGCTGCCACCGGCGAGGATGACGGCCTGATGTGCCCTTTGCTCAAGCTTTCAGCAATGTAATCTTTTAACGCTTGTCTCTCCGGACCGGAGATGTTAAACATCCTTGCTTTAGGCAATTTGGCCCCTGGTTTAAACCTGATAGAACAGTCATAGGGACGATGTGGCGGCAACTCTGAACAACCCTTCTCAGAGAACACATCCACAAAATCCAGAAGTGACTCAGGAACGCTTGAAGTCACCGCAGCCACACATGTGGCCAGGCAATTCTCCTGGCAGAACTCGCTCCACTGAATTATGTCCTGAGTTTTCCAGTCAATTACCGGGTTGTGCATAGACAACCAAGGAAAACCCAAAACCACCTGAGCAGGAAGATTCCTGAGCACCTTACATGTAACCTGCTCGGAATGTAGAACTCCAATGTGGAGTTTCACCTCAGCCACAAATTCAGTAATCTCCCCCTGCGAGAGAGGAGCAGCATTGATGGTGACCATGCGGATAAGGTGAGACAGTTTTTCAATCCTAAAAACTGCTATGTGCGCAAACTCCTCATCAAAGAGATTTGTGGCTGAACCACTATCCACAAAAACAGTAATTGGCAGCTCACTGCCAGCAATAAAAACCTTAGCAGGGATCATGCATTGAGAAACCACCATGGAGGATATACATAAGCTCAGATTGGTCTCCTCCACACCCTCTGAGCTTAGACGTTTTCCGACGTTGCGTTTTTCTTAGACAGCAGAGGACAGATGTTAATAAAATGACCAGTTTTACCACAGTAAAAACAGGCTCCCTGCTTCCTGAGCTCAGGGGCTTGACGCTTAACATGTGACACCCCTGCGATTTGCATAGGCTCTATGGGCTCACCTGCAGCAACCTCACGTGAACCTAAACCCTCTCCCATAGGTGGCGTCTCATGCTCCCCCTGACGCAAAGGGCGATCAATGCGGACAACCAGACTCATGGCGGAATCTAGAGAAGCAGGAGTCTCGTACATCAGAAGGGCTTTTTTAACCCTTCCAGAAACCCCATGAATAAACTGACTCTGCAGAGCTGGATCATTCCACTGTGTGTCGACCGCCCAGCGGCGAAATTCTGAACAGTAATCCTCTGCAACTCACTCCCCCTGGCGAATAGTGCATATCTTAGATTCTGCTAGAGCCATTCTGTCAAGCTCATCGTAAATGTTTCCAAGAGAAGAAAAAAACTCTCCACAGAGTCAAATGCAGCAGAATCAGATGGCAAAGAAAACGCCCATGCTTGGGGATCCCCGTTTAATAATGACAACACCAGGCCCACACGCTGAGCCTCATTACCCGAGGAGATCGGGCGCATGCAGAAATATAGTTTGCAAGCTTCACGAAAAGAAACAAATTTACTGCGTTCCCCAGCAAACTTCTCAGGCAAAGGAAACTTAGGCTCAGCAACTCTACCTGTCGCTCCAGCTTGCACATTACATACTGCTTGTCCCTGTTGCTGCACTGCCCCCCTCAACTCAGTGACCTGTAGGGAAAGCGCCTCCAACTGGCGGGTTATGGAAGTCATGGGATCCATGGCAAAAAAAAAAAGAAACCCCTTTTTTTTTCTTTTTCTTTCAAGGCCGATTATAATGTCACGGGAAGCCTAGGTGGGCAAGAGCTAATAACCTGGGCCCCTGCAATTTCCCTCAGACTAGGGAAATCCTGACTGACCCTCTCCTAGAGTTTACACTGATGGTGTGCATGTCTAGGCCTCCACCCTCAGCCTATCTCCTGTTTCAACCCTAGGCTGAAACCACCACCCTCCACCCAGTAAAGAGATCTTACACCAATACCCACAGTTGGCACAGACAAGTATAACTGAAAATATGAACAAGGCCGCAGTCACTCAGGAATACACTATAAATGCACAGGGCAAAACAAATACAAATATAGGAAGGAGTAAATAAGACAAAGGGAAATACACCACCAGATACGATACTCCAACTCCTAGCTCACCACTCCAGACCGAGATAAACAAGCACTAGACAGAAGCTATAATCGGCGACACCCAATGTTCAGAGGAACTATTTAAAGGCAGTGGGCTTGGCCCAGCTTCCAATCCGAGCACCAGCTAAATTAACCCCGGACCAGCTAGACAAAATCTAGCCGATGCCACTGAGTGCATAGTGGACAAAAGCGGAATTACCGCTGTCTGTCGAACGCCCTAGTATGAACAGCATCCGACATGACACATGGCCTTGCGCAGTTAATATCTTCGCCTCTCACTCATGTCCTTATGCCTGCTTCAGACTGTGCGGCGTCAGCTGATCCCTTATCGCATGCCACGGCCGTGAAGCCGCACAGTCTGAAGAAGGCGGAAGGAGATGAGTGAGAGGCAAAGATATGCACTGCACATGCCCATGAATCCCAGCCCCGCAGTTTCTTCTGATTTATTCACACTGCGGGGCTGGGATTCATGGCCTTGCGCAGTTAATATCTTCGCGTCTCACTCATGTCCTTATGCCTGCTTCAGACTGTGCGGCGTCAGCTGATCCCTTATCGCATGCCACGGCCGTGAAGCCGCACAGTCTGAAGAAGGCCGAAGGAGATGAGTGAGAGGCGAAGATATGCACTGCGCATGCCCATGAATCCCAGCCCCGCAGTTTCTTCTGATTTATTCACACTGCGGGGCTGGGATTCATGGCCTTGCACAGTTAATATCTTCGCCTCTCACTCATGTCCTTATGCCTACTTCAGACTGTGCGGCATCAGCTGATCCCTTATCGCATGCCACGGCCGTGAAGCCGCACAGTCTGAAGAAGGCGGAAGGAGATGAGTGAGAGGCGAAGATATGCACTGCGCATGCCCATGAATCCCAGCCCTGCAGTGAGAATAAATAAGACACTGTGGGGCGTGATCTCGGGCAGGGCGGTCACACAGGCGCAGCCATCCTGACAACAAATGATGTCAGAAGACGGGCAGCGCTAAACGTGCATGGCCAAGGGATAACATAACAGCGCAGGCTCCGGGACAGATTCAAACAACGCTGAGGAGGCGGCGCACAGCGGCAAGGGGGTTGCTGCGTGTCATTATGAAGGAAAGTCACACCTCCAAGATGGTTAATCGGTATCAGAGAACACATTTTATAAGTGCTTAGTTCTGCGTGTGCAATGAGTATAACAAAAAGAGCCACCTTGTCCAAATGCAGCATTAGTGCTGCACAAGGTGGCTCTTTTAGTTACAAATACCTGGGGGGGGGCATATTCCCTTTAATTTCTGTTGTAGTGTCTGTGTAGCGTTCGCAGGACACATTGCCGGCTACACAGCAGGGGAACACCTGGCGTTAGAGTTGAGCGACTTTCATTTTTTTAAGATCGAGTAGGGTTTTGTGAATCCCGACTTTGTCCAGAGTCGAGTCGAGTGCAGTCGGCCGATTATCGCTAAAAGTCGGGGATCGACCGAAACGCGAAACCCAATGCAAGTCAATGGGGAAGCATAGTCTGCAGTGAGTGGAGGCCAGGAAAACACCTACAGTGCCCATTTTAATGCCAAAAACATCCATTCTTGTTTCTGAAGCTTGTCAATCTTAATTAACTCTATAATAATAGTTGGGCATAGGAAATTGGGGGTCATTTGGCAAAAGTTGTGGGGGGAGTAGGGCTGGCTCAAGTTTTTCGTGGGCCCAGGAAATGCGGACTACGTCACGGCGGTGTTGCAGGGAGAGGTAAGTATTTCAACGTTGCAAGTGCTGTGATCCTGAGCAAGCAGGGGGGGCCCACTCGTTCGCATTGGCACTGGCACAGGGCCCCTCAAAGTATGGCGGTGTGTTTGCATGGCGGGGGCGCCTCCCACCAGCAGCGACACTTTTGCGTACTCTGAGGGGCCCTGTGCCAGTGACGTTGCCAACGAGTATGCCCCCCCCACCTGATGAAGGAACCTGCACTTTCATCTGCACCTTCCTCTTTGTCCCTGTGTAAGGTGGTATAACATGCGGGAAGGGGAACCTTACTTTCAGCAGGGTCAGATTCTGGCTGTGTAGAGTACAAGGGGAATGTAGTGGTCTAGGTCAATGTACCAGCAGACTCATCTAGCAGTGGCTGGGCAATGGGCAGGATGAGGAGGAAACAGATATAGGGCCAAAGAATAAAGTAGGCTAAATGCAGTTCAAAATTGGTAACAGGCGGCATTGCTTTGTTCAGTGGAGTAGCAAACCCAAGAGCAGCAGACACTGTTTCAAGGGCCTAACCAAACTAGTAGGCCAAATGCAGTTTAATATCTGATAGTATAGGCCGAAAGCCAGAATGTGGAAGCTCAGCTTTGTTCAGTTGAGGACAACACCAGGCAGGGGCAGACACCTTTAGTAGGCAGGAACAGCCAATTTTTTTAAAAAAACAGCAGTTAATAAGAGGCAGAAGGTAGAAGCTCAGCTTTATTCAGTTGAGGACAACACCAGGCAGGGGCAGACACCTTTAGTAGGCCGGAACAGCCAATTTCATTTTTAAAAATCGTAATTTGGAACAGAAGGTTGAAGCTCAGCTTTATTCAGTTGAGGACAACACCAGGCAGGGGCAGACACCTTTAGTAGGCCGGAACAGCCAATTTCATTTTTAAAAATCGTAATTTGGAACAGAAGGTTGAAGCTCAGCTTTATTCAGTTGAGGACAACACCAGGCAGGGGCAGACACCTTTAGTAGGCCGGAACAGCCAATTTCATTTTTAAAAATTGTAATTTGGAACAGAAGGTTGAAGCTCAGCTTTATTCAGTTGAGGACAACACCAGGCAGGGGCAGACACCTTTAGTAGGCCGGAACAGCCAATTTCATTTTTAAAAATCGTCATTTGGAACAGAAGGTTGAAGCTCAGCTTTATTCAGTTGAGGACAACACCAGGCAGGGGCAGACACCTTTAGTAGGCCGGAACAGCCAATTTTTTAAAAAAACAGCAGTTAATAAGAGGCGGAAGGTAGAAGCACAGCTTTATTCTGTTGCAGCTTCTTGGCAATAATATAAAGAAGACGCGACAGGACAACACTCGGTGGATGCCATATCTGTGTTTTCAATGGAAAAAAACCTTTCAGTTAACTACTTGCAGGAGAAAGTTTTTGTAGCTGGTGGCCAATTTTTTTAAAAAAAAGCAGTTAATAAGAGGCCGAAGGTAGAAGCTCAGCTTTATTCAGTTGCAGCTTCTTGGCAATAATATAAAGAAGACGCGACAGGACAACACTCGGTGGATGCCATATCTGTGTTTTAAATGGAAAAAAACCTTTCAGTTAACTACTTGCAGGAGAAAGTTTTTGTAGCTGGTGGCCAATTTTTGTACTGTACCAGTTTTTTGTTGTATGTGTTTTTGTTTTTAATGTTAAAATGTCTGCATTTGATATCTCTCCAGTATTTTCTTTTTTATAAGCAAAATACTGCAGTTTTACATCGGTTACATGGATACACAGGCAGCTTGGTGGTCAGTGGAGGAGTATTGCAAGGAGTGACCGCAGACAGGCTATCAAAGGCCTAAAATAACAAACAATAGGCTCATGGCAGTTTTACATCGGTTACATGGATACACGGGCAGGCAGCTTGGTGGTCAGTGGAGGAGTATTTAAAGTAGGGACCGCAGACAGGCTATCAAAGGCCTAAAATAACAAACAATAGGCTCATGGCAGTTTTACATCGGTTACATGGATACACGGGCAGGCAGCTTGGTGGTCAGTGGAGGAGTATTTAAAGTAGGGACCGCAGACAGGCTATCAAAGGCCTAAAATAACAAACAATAGGCTCATGGCAGTTTTACATCGGTTACATGGATACACGGGCAGGCAGCTTGGTGGTCAGTGGAGGAGTATTGCAAGGAGTGACCGCAGACAGGCTATCAAAGGCCTAAAATAACAAACAATAGGCTCATGGCAGTTTTACATCGGTTACATGGATACACGGGCAGGCAGCTTGGTGGTCAGTGGAGGAGTATTTAAAGTAGGGACCGCAGACAGGCTATCAAAGGCCTAAAATAACAAACAATAGGCTCATGGCAGTTTTACATCGGTTACATGGATACACGGGCAGGCAGCTTGGTGGTCAGTGGAGGAGTATTTAAAGTAGGGACCGCAGACAGGCTATCAAAGGCCTAAAATAACAAACAATAGGCTCATGGCAGTTTTACATCGGTTACATGGATACACGGGCAGGCAGCTTGGTGGTCAGTGGAGGAGTATTGCAAGGAGTGACCGCAGACAGGCTATCAAAGGCCTAAAATAACAAACAATAGGCTCATGGCAGTTTTACATCGGTTACATGGATACACGGGCAGGCAGCTTGGTGGTCAGTGGAGGAGTATTTAAAGTAGGGACCGCAGACAGGCTATCAAAGGCCTAAAATAACAAACAATAGGCTCATGGCAGTTTTACATCGGTTACATGGATACACGGGCAGGCAGCTTGGTGGTCAGTGGAGGAGTATTTAAAGTAGGGACCGCAGACAGGCTATCAAAGGCCTAAAATAACAAACAATAGGCTCATGGCAGTTTTACATCGGTTACATGGATACACGGGCAGGCAGCTTGGTGGTCAGTGGAGGAGTATTGCAAGGAGTGACCGCAGACAGGCTATCAAAGGCCTAAAATAACAAACAATAGGCTCATGGCAGTTTTACATCAGTTACATGGATACACGGGCAGGCAGCTTGGTGGTCAGTGGAGGAGTATTGCAAGGAGTGACCGCAGACAGGCTATCAAAGGCCTAAAATAACAAACAATAGGCTCATGGCAGTTTTACATTGGTTACATGGATACACGGGCAGGCAGCTTGGTGGTCAGTGGAGGAGTATTTAAAGTAGGGACCGCAGACAGGCTATCAAAGGCCTAAAATAACAAACAATAGGCTCATGGCAGTTTTACATCGGTTACATGGATACACGGGCAGGCAGCTTGGTGGTCAGTGGAGGAGTATTTAAAGTAGGGACCGCAGACAGGCTATCAAAGGCCTAAAATAACAAACAATAGGCTCATGGCAGTTTTACATCGGTTACATGGATACACGGGCAGGCAGCTTGGTGGTCAGTGGAGGAGTATTGCAAGGAGTGACCGCAGACAGGCTATCAAAGACCTAAAATAACAAACAATAGGCTCATGGCAGTTTTACATCGGTTACATGGATACACGGGCAGGCAGCTTGGTGGTCAGTGGAGGAGCATTTAAAGTAGGGACCGCAGACAGGCTATCAAAGGCCTAAAATAACAAACAATAGGCTCATGGCAGTTTTACATCGGTTACATGGATACACGGGCAGGCAGCTTGGTGGTCAGTGGAGGAGTATTTAAAGTAGGGACCGCAGACAGGCTATCAAAGGCCTAAAATAACAAACAATAGGCTCATGGCAGTTTTACATCGGTTACATGGATACACGGGCAGGCAGCTTGGTGGTCAGTGGAGGAGTATTGCAAGGAGTGACCGCAGACAGGCTATCAAAGGCCTAAAATAACAAACAATAGGCTCATGGCAGTTTTACATCGGTTACATGGATACACGGGCAGGCAGCTTGGTGGTCAGTGGAGGAGTATTTAAAGTAGGGACCGCAGACAGGCTATCAAAGGCCTAAAATAACAAACAATAGGCTCATGGCAGTTTTACATCGGTTACATGGATACACGGGCAGGCAGCTTGGTGGTCAGTGGAGGAGTATTTAAAGTAGGGACCGCAGACAGGCTATCAAAGGCCTAAAATAACAAACAATAGGCTCATGGCAGTTTTACATCGGTTACATGGATACACGGGCAGGCAGCTTGGTGGTCAGTGGAGGAGTATTGCAAGGAGTGACCGCAGACAGGTTTACTAGGCCTAAAATAAATAAAAATAGGCTCAAGGCACTTAGAGTTATCTCGCAGGGGTACACAGGCAGCATTGGTGTGGTCAGCGGAGGAGGAGGATTACGAGGGACCGCAGACAGGCGTAGTACGTCTACAATTTCAAAAAGTGGCTCTATGCACTTTAAAATAGGTTCCAGGGGTACACAGGCAGCATTGGTATGGTCAGCAGAGGAGGAGGATTGCAAGGAGGGACCACAGACAGGCGTAGTACGCCTACAATTTCAAAAAGTGGCTTTATGCACTTTAAAATAGGTTCCAGGGGTACACAGGCAGCATTGGTGTGGTCAGCGGAGGAGGAGGATTGCAAGGAGAGACCACAGACAGGCGTAGTACGCCTACAATTTCAAAAAGTGTCTCTATCCACTTTAAAATAGGTTCCAGGGGTACACGGGCAGCATTGGTGTGGTCAGCGGAGGAGGAAGATTGCAAGGAGGGACCGCAGACAGGCTTACTAGGCCTAAAAAAAATAAAAATAGGCTCAGGGCACTTAGAGTTATCTCGCAGGGGTACACGGGCAGCATAAGTGTGGTCAGCGGAGGAGGAGGATTGCAAGGAGGGACCGCAGACAGGCTTACTAGGCCTAAAATAAATTAAAATAGGCTCAAGGCACTTAGAGTTATCTCGCAGGGGTACACAGGCAGCATTGGTGTGGTCAGTGGAGGAGGAGGATTGCAAGGAGGGATCACAGACAGGCTTACTAGGCCTAAAATAACTAAAATAAGCTCAAGGCAGTTTTACATCGGTTACATGGATACACAGGCAGCATTGTGGTCAGCGGAGGAGGCGGATTGCAAGGAGGGACCGCAGACAGGCTTACTAGGCCTAAAATAAATAAAAATAGGCTCAAGGCACTTAGAGTTATCTCGCAGGGGTACACAGGCAGCATTCGTGTGGTCAGCGGAGGAGGAGGATTGCAAGGAGGGACTGCAGACAGGTTTACTAGGCCTAAAATAAATAAAAATAGGCTCAAGGCACTTAGAGTTATCTCGCAGGGGTACACAGGCAGCATTGGTGTGGTCAGCGGGGGAGGAGGATTACAAGGAGGGACCGCAGACAGGCGTAGTACGTCTACAATTTCAAAAAGTGGCTCTATGCACTTTAAAATAGGTTCCAGGGGTACACAGGCAGCATTGGTATGGTCAGCGGAGGAGGAGGATTGCAAGGAGGGACCACAGACAGGCGTAGTACGCCTACAATTTCAAAAAGTGTCTCTATCCACTTTAAAATAGGTTCCAGGGGTACACGGGCAGCATTGGTGTGGTCAGCGGAGGAGGAAGATTGCAAGGAGGGACCGCAGACAGGCTTACTAGGCCTAAAAAAAATAAAAATAGGCTCAGGGCACTTAGAGTTATCTCGCAGGGGTACACAGGCAGCATTGGTGTCGTCAGTGGAGGAGGAGGATTGCAAGGAGGGACCACAGACAGGCTTACTAGGCCTAAAATAACTAAAAATAGGCTCAAGGCAGTTTTACATCGGTTACATGGATACACAGGCAGCATTGTGGTCAGTGGAGGAGGAGGATTGCAAGGAGGGACCGCAGACAGGCTTACTACGCCTAAAATAAATAAAAATAGGCTCAAGGCACTTAGAGTTATCTCGCAAGGGTACACAGGCAGCATTGTGGTCAGCGGAGGAGGAGGATTGCAAGGAGGGACCGCAGACAGGCTTACTAGGCCTAAAATAAATAAAAATAGGCTCAAGGCACTTAGAGTTATATCGCAGGGGTACACAGGCAGCATTCGTGTGGTCAGTGGAGGAGGAGGATTGCAAGGAGGGACCACAGACAGGCTTACTAGGCCTAAAATAACTAAAAATAGGCTCAATGCAGTTTTACATCGGTTACATGGATACACAGGCAGCATTGTGGTCAGCGGAGGAGGAGGATTGCAAGGAGGGACCGCAGACAGGCTTACTAGGCCTAAAATAAATAAAAATAGGCTCAAGGCACTTAGAGTTATCTCGCAGGGGTACACAGGCAGCATTATTGTGGTCAGCGGAGGAGGAGGATTGCAAAGAGGGACCGCAGACAGGTTTACTAGGCCTAAAATAAATAAAAATAGGCTCAAGGCACTTAGAGTTATCTCGCAGGGGTACACAGGCAGCATTCGTGTGGTCAGCGGAGGAGGCGGATTGCAAGGAGGGACCGCAGACAGGCTTACTAGGCCTAAAATAACTAAAATAAGCTCAAGGCAGTTTTACATCGGTTACATGGATACACAGGCAGCATTCGTGTGGTCAGCGGAGGAGGAGGATTGCAAGGAGGGACTGCAGACAGGTTTACTAGGCCTAAAATAAATACAAATAGGCTCAAGGCACTTAGAGTTATCTCGCAGGGGTACACAGGCAGCATTGGTATGGTCAGCGGAGGAGGAGGATTGCAAGGAGGGACCACAGACAGGCGTAGTATGCCTACAATTTCAAAAAGTGGCTTTATGCACTTTAAAATAGGTTCCAGGGGTACACAGGCAGCATTGGTGTGGTCAGCGGAGGAGGAGGATTGCAAGGAGGGACCGCAGACAGGCGTAGTACGTCTTCAATTTCAAAAAGTGGCTCTATGCACTTTAAAATAGGTTCCAGGGGTACACAGGCAGCATTGGTATGGTCAGCAGAGGAGGAGGATTGCAAGGAGGGACCACAGACAGGCGTAGTACGCCTACAATTTCAAAAAGTGGCTATATGCACTTTAAAACAGGTTCCAGGGGTACACAGGCAGCATTGGTGTGGTTAGCGGAGGAGGATGATTGCAAGGAGGGACCACAGACAGGCGTAGTACGCCGACAATTTCAAAAAGTGGCTCTATGCACTTTAAAATAGGTTCCAGGGGTACACGGGCAGCATTGGTGTGGTCAGCGGAGGAGGAGGATTGCAAGGAGGGACCGCAGACAGGCTTACTAGGCCTAAAATAAATAAAAATAGGCTCAAGGCACTTAGAGTTATCTCGCAGGGGTACACAGGCAGCATTCGTGTGGTCAGCGGAGGAGGAGGATTGCAAGGAGGGACCGCAGACAGGCTTACTAGGTCTAAAATAACTAAAAATAGGCTCAAGGCAGTTTTACATCGGTTACATGGATACACAGGCAGCATTGTGGTCAGCGGAGGAGGAGGATTGCAAGGAGGGACCGCAGACAGGCTTACTAGGCCTAAAATAAATAAAAATAGGCTCAAGGCACTTTGAGTTATCTCGCAAGGGTACACAGGCAGCATTGTGGTCAGCGGAGGAGGAGGATTGCAAGGAGGGACCGCAGACAGGCTTACTAGGCCTAAAATAAATAAAAATAGGCTCAAGGCACTTAGAGTTATATCGCAGGGGTACACAGGCAGCATTCGTGTGGTCAGTGGAGGAGGAGGATTGCAAGGAGGGACCACAGACAGGCTTACTAGGCCTAAAATAACTAAAAATAGGCTCAATGCAGTTTTACATCGGTTACATGGATACACAGGCAGCATTGTGGTCAGCGGAGGAGGAGGATTGCAAGGAGGGACCGCAGACAGGCTTACTAGGCCTAAAATAAATAAAAATAGGCTCAAGGCACTTAGAGTTATCTCGCAGGGGTACACAGGCAGCATTCGTGTGGTCAGCGGAGGAGGAGGATTGCAAAGAGGGACCGCAGACAGGTTTACTAGGCCTAAAATAAATAAAAATAGGCTCAAGGCACTTAGAGTTATCTCGCAGGGGTACACAGGCAGCATTGGTGTGGTCAGCGGAGGAGGAGGATTGCAAGGAGGGACCGCAGACAGGCGTAGTACGTCTTCAATTTCAAAAAGTGGCTCTATGCACTTTAAAATAGGTTCCAGGGGTACACAGGCAGCATTGGTATGGTCAGCGGAGGAGGAGGATTGCAAGGAGGGACCACAGACAGGCGTAGTACGCCTACAATTTCAAAAAGTGGCTATATGCACTTTAAAACAGGTTCCAGGGGTACACAGGCAGCATTGGTGTGGTTAGCGGAGGAGGATGATTGCAAGGAGGGACCACAGACAGGCGTAGTACGCCTACAATTTCAAAAAGTGTCTCTATGCACTTTAAAATAGGTTCCAGGGGTACACGGGCAGCATTGGTGTGGTCAGCGGAGGAGGAGGATTGCAAGGAGGGACCGCAGACAGGCTTACTAGGCCTAAAATAAATAAAAATAGGCTCAAGGCACTTAGAGTTATCTCGCAGGGGTACACAGGCAGCATTCGTGTGGTCAGCGGAGGAGGAGGATTGCAAGGAGGAACCGCAGACAGGCTTACTAGGCCTAAAATAACTAAAAATAGGCTCAAGGCAGTTTTACATCGGTTACATGGATACACAGGCAGCATTGTGGTCAGCGGAGGAGGAGGATTGCAAGGAGGGACCGCAGACAGGCTTACTAGGCCTAAAATAAATAAAAATAGGCTCAAGGCACTTAGAGCTATCTCGCAAGGGTACACAGGCAGCATTGTGGTCAGCGGAGGAGGAGGATTGCAAGGAGGGACCGCAGACAGGCTTACTAGGCCTAAAATAAATAAAAATAGGCTCAAGGCACTTAGAGTTATATCGCAGGGGTACACAGGCAGCATTCGTGTGGTCAGTGGAGGAGGAGGATTGCAAGGAGGGACCACAGACAGGCTTACTAGGCCTAAAATAACTAAAAATAGGCTCAAGGCAGTTTTACATCGGTTACATGGATACACAGGCAGCATTGTGGTCAGCGGAGGAGGAGGATTGCAAGGAGGGACCGCAGACAGGCTTACTAGGCCTAAAATAAATAAAAATAGGCTCAAGGCACTTAGAGTTATCTCGCAGGGGTACACAGGCAGCATTGTGGTCAGCGGAGGAGGAGGATTGCAAGGAGGGACCGCAGACAGGCTTACTAGGCCTAAAATAAATAAAAATAGGCTCAAGGCACTTAGAGTTATATCGCAGGGGTACACAGGCAGCATTGGTGTGGTCAGCGGAGGAGGAGGATTGCAAGGAGGGACCACAGACAGGCTTACTAGGCCTAAAATAACTAAAAATAGGCTCAATGCAGTTTTACATCGGTTACATGGATACACAGGCAGCATTGTGGTCAGCGGAGGAGGAGGATTGCAAGGAGGGACCGCAGACAGGCTTACTAGGCCTAAAATAAATAAAAATAGGCTCAAGGCACTTAGAGTTATCTCGCAGGGGTACACAGGCAGCATTCGTGTGGTCAGCGGAGGAGGAGGATTGCAAAGAGGGACCGCAGACAGGTTTACTAGGCCTAAAATAAATAAAAATAGGCTCAAGGCACTTAGAGTTATCTCGCAGGGGTACACAGGCAGCATTGGTGTGGTCAGCGGAGGAGGAGGATTGCAAGGAGGGACCGCAGACAGGCGTAGTACGTCTTCAATTTCAAAAAGTGGCTCTATGCACTTTAAAATAGGTTCCAGGGGTACACAGGCAGCATTGGTATGGTCAGCGGAGAAGGAGGATTGCAAGGAGGGACCACAGACAGGCGTAGTACGCCTACAATTTCAAAAAGTGGCTATATGCACTTTAAAACAGGTTCCAGGGGTACACAGGCAGCATTGGTGTGGTTAGCGGAGGAGGATGATTGCAAGGAGGGACCACAGACAGGCGTAGTACGCCTACAATTTCAAAAAGTGGCTCTATGCACTTTAAAATAGGTTCCAGGGGTACACTGGCAGCATTGGTGTGGTCAGCGGAGGAGGAGGATTGCAAGGAGGGACCGCAGACAGGCTTACTAGGCCTAAAATAAATAAAAATAGGCTCAAGGCACTTAGAGTTATCTCGCAGGGGTACACAGGCAGCATTCGTGTGGTCAGCGGAGGAGGAGGATTGCAAGGAGGGACCGCAGACAGGCTTACTAGGCCTAAAATAACTAAAAATAGGCTCAAGGCAGTTTTACATCGGTTACATGGATACACAGGCAGCATTGTGGTCAGCGGAGGAGGAGGATTGCAAGGAGGGACCGCAGACAGGCTTACTAGGCCTAAAATAAATAAAAATAGGCTCAAGGCACTTAGAGTTATCTCGCAAGGGTACACAGGCAGCATTGTGGTCAGCGGAGGAGGAGGATTGCAAGGAGGGACCGCAGACAGGCTTACTAGGCCTAAAATAAATAAAAATAGGCTCAAGGCACTTAGAGTTATATCGCAGGGGTACACAGGCAGCATTCGTGTGGTCAGTGGAGGAGGAGGATTGCAAGGAGGGACCACAGACAGGCTTACTAGGCCTAAAATAACTAAAGATAGGCTCAATGCAGTTTTACATCGGTTACATGGATACACAGGCAGCATTGTGGTCAGCGGAGGAGGAGGATTGCAAGGAGGGACCGCAGACAGGCTTACTAGGCCTAAAATAAATAAAAATAGGCTCAAGGCACTTAGAGTTATCTCGCAGGGGTACACAGGCAGCATTCGTGTGATCAGCGGAGGAGGAGGATTGCAAAGAGGGACCGCAGACAGGTTTACTAGGCCTAAAATAAATAAAAATAGGCTCAAGGCACTTAGAGTTATCTCGCAGGGGTACACAGGCAGCATTGGTGTGGTCAGCGGAGGAGGAGGATTGCAAGGAGGGACCGCAGACAGGCGTAGTACGTCTTCAATTTCAAAAAGTGGCTCTATGCACTTTAAAATAGGTTCCAGGGGTACACAGGCAGCATTGGTATGGTCAGCGGAGGAGGAGGATTGCAAGGAGGGACCACAGACAGGCGTAGTACGCCTACAATTTCAAAAAGTGGCTATATGCACTTTAAAACAGGTTCCAGGGGTACACAGGCAGCATTGGTGTGGTTAGCGGAGGAGGATGATTGCAAGGAGGGACCACAGACAGGCGTAGTACGCCTACAATTTCAAAAAGTGGCTCTATGCACTTTAAAATAGGTTCCAGGGGTACACGGGCAGCATTGGTGTGGTCAGCGGAGGAGGAGGATTGCAAGGAGGGACCGCAGACAGGCTTACTAGGCCTAAAATAAATAAAAATAGGCTCAAGGCACTTAGAGTTATCTCGCAGGGGTACACAGGCAGCATTCGTGTGGTCAGCGGAGGAGGAGGATTGCAAGGAGGGACCGCAGACAGGCTTACTAGGCCTAAAATAACTAAAAATAGGCTCAAGGCAGTTTTACATCGGATACATGGATACACAGGCAGCATTGTGGTCAGCGGAGGAGGAGGATTGCAAGGAGGGACCGCAGACAGGCTTACTAGGCCTAAAATAAATAAAAATAGGCTCAAGGCACTTAGAGTTATCTCGCAAGGGTACACAGGCAGCATTGTGGTCAGCGGAGGAGGAGGATTGCAAGGAGGGACCGCAGACAGGCTTACTAGGCCTAAAATAAATAAAAATAGGCTCAAGGCACTTAGAGTTATCTCGCAGGGGTACACAGGCAGCATTCGTGTGGTCAGCGGAGGAGGAGGATTGCAAAGAGGGACCGCAGACAGGTTTACTAGGCCTAAAATAAATAAAAATAGGCTCAAGGCACTTAGAGTTATCTCGCAGGGGTACACAGGCAGCATTGGTGTGGTCAGCGGAGGAGGAGGATTGCAAGGAGGGACCGCAGACAGGCGTAGTACGTCTTCAATTTCAAAAAGTGGCTCTATGCACTTTAAAATAGGTTCCAGGGGTACACAGGCAGCATTGGTATGGTCAGCGGAGGAGGAGGATTGCAAGGAGGGACCACAGACAGGCGTAGTACGCCTACAATTTCAAAAAGTGGCTATATGCACTTTAAAACAGGTTCCAGGGGTACACAAGCAGCATTGGTGTGGTTAGCGGAGGAGGATGATTGCAAGGAGGGACCACAGACAGGCGTAGTACGCCTACAATTTCAAAAAGTGGCTCTATGCACTTTAAAATAGGTTCCAGGGGTACACGGGCAGCATTGGTGTGGTCAGCGGAGGAGGAGGATTGCAAGGAGGGACCGCAGACAGGCTTACTAGGCCTAAAATAAATAAAAATAGGCTCAAGGCACTTAGAGTTATCTTGCAGGGGTACACAGGCAGCATTCGTGTGGTCAGCGGAGGAGGATGATTGCAAGGAGGGACCGCAGACAGGCTTACTAGGCCTAAAATAACTAAAAATAGGCTCAAGGCAGTTTTACATCGGTTACATGGATACACAGGCAGCATTGTGGTCAGCGGAGGAGGAGGATTGCAAGGAGGGACCGCAGACAGGCTTACTAGGCCTAAAATAAATAAAAATAGGCTCAAGGCACTTAGAGTTATCTCGCAAGGGTACACAGGCAGCATTGTGGTCAGTGGAGGAGGAGGATTGCAAGGAGGGACCGCAGACAGGCTTACTAGGCCTAAAATAAATAAAAATAGGCTCAAGGCACTTATAGTTATATCGCAGGGGTACACAGGCAGCATTCGTGTGGTCAGTGGAGGAGGAGGATTGCAAGGAGGGACCACAGACAGGCTTACTAGGCCTAAAATAACTAAAAATAGGCTCAATGCAGTTTTACATCGGTTACATGGATACACAGGCAGCATTGTGGTCAGCGGAGGAGGAGGATTGCAAGGAGAGACCGCAGACAGGCTTACTAGGCCTAAAATAAATAAAAATAGGCTCAAGGCACTTAGAGTTATCTCGCAGGGGTACACAGGCAGCATTCGTGTGGTCAGCGGAGGAGGAGGATTGCACAGAGGGACCGCAGACAGGTTTACTAGGCCTAAAATAAACAAAAATAGGCTCAAGGCACTTAGAGTTATCTCGCAGGGGTACACAGGCAGCATTGGTGTGGTCAGCGGAGGAGGAGGATTGCAAGGAGGGACCGCAGACAGGCGTAGTACGTCTTCAATTTCAAAAAGTGGCTCTATGCACTTTAAAATAGGTTCCAGGGGTACACAGGCAGCATTGGTATGGTCAGCGGAGGAGGAGGATTGCAAGGAGGGACCACAGACAGGCGTAGTACGCCTACAATTTCAAAAAGTGGCTCTATGCACTTTAAAATAGGTTCCAGGGGTACACGGGCAGCATTGGTGTGGTCAGCGGAGGAGGAGGATTGCAAGGAGGGACCGCAGACAGGCTTACTAGGCCTAAAATAAATAAAAATAGGCTCAAGGCACTTAGAGTTATCTCGCAGGGGTACACAGGCAGCATTGGTGTGGTCAGTGGAGGAGGAGGATTGCAAGGAGGGACCAAAGACAGGCTTACTAGGCCTAAAATAACTAAAAATAGGCTCAAGGCAGTTTTACATCGGTTACATGGATACACAGGCAGCATTGTGGTCAGCGGAGGAGGAGGATTGCAAGGAGGGACTGCAGACAGGTTTACTAGGCCTAAAATAAATAAAAATAGGCTCAAGGCACTTAGAGTTATCTCGCAGGGGTACACAGGCAGCATTCGTGTGGTCAGCGGAGGAGGAGGATTGCAAGGAGGGACTGCAGACAGGTTTACTAGGCCTAAAATAAATAAAAATAGGCTCAAGGCACTTAGAGTTATCTCGCAGGGGTACACAGGCAGCACTGGTGTGGTCAGCGGAGGAGGAGGATTGCAAGGAGGGACCGCAGACAGGCGTAGTACGTCTACAATTTCAAAAAGTGGCTCTATGCACTTTAAAATAGGTTCCAGGGGTACACAGGCAGCATTGGTATGGTCAGCGGAGGAGGAGGATTGCAAGGAGGGAACACAGACAGGCGTAGTATGCCTACAATTTCAAAAAGTGGCTTTATGCACTTTAAAATAGATTCCAGGGGTACACAGGCAGCATTGGTGTGGTCAGCGGAGGAGGAAGATTGCAAGGAGAGACCACAGACAGGCGTAGTACGCCTACAATTTCAAAAAGTGTCTCTATCCACTTTAAAATAGGTTCCAGGGGTACACGGGCAGCATTGGTGTGGTCAGCGGAGGAGGAGGATTGCAAGGAGGGACCACAGACAGGCTTACTAGGCCTAAAATAACTAAAAATAGGCTCAATGCAGTTTTACATCGGTTACATGGATACACAGGCAGCATTGTGGTCAGCGGAGGAGGAGGATTGCAAGGAGGGACCGCAGACAGGCTTACTAGGCCTAAAATAAATAAAAATAGGCTCAAGGCACTTAGAGTTATCTCGCAGGGGTACACAGGCAGCATTCGTGTGGTCAGCGGAGGAGGAGGATTGCAAAGAGGGACCGCAGACAGGTTTACTAGGCCTAAAATAAATAAAAATAGGCTCAAGGCACTTAGAGTTATCTCGCAGGGGTACACAGGCAGCATTGGTGTGGTCAGCGGAGGAGGAGGATTGCAAGGAGGGACCGCAGACAGGCGTAGTACGTCTTCAATTTCAAAAAGTGGCTCTATGCACTTTAAAATAGGTTCCAGGGGTACACAGGCAGCATTGGTATGGTCAGCGGAGAAGGAGGATTGCAAGGAGGGACCACAGACAGGCGTAGTACGCCTACAATTTCAAAAAGTGGCTATATGCACTTTAAAACAGGTTCCAGGGGTACACAGGCAGCATTGGTGTGGTTAGCGGAGGAGGATGATTGCAAGGAGGGACCACAGACAGGCGTAGTACGCCTACAATTTCAAAAAGTGGCTCTATGCACTTTAAAATAGGTTCCAGGGGTACACTGGCAGCATTGGTGTGGTCAGTGGAGGAGGAGGATTGCAAGGAGGGACCGCAGACAGGCTTACTAGGCCTAAAATAAATAAAAATAGGCTCAAGGCACTTAGAGTTATCTCGCAGGGGTACACAGGCAGCATTCGTGTGGTCAGCGGAGGAGGAGGATTGCAAGGAGGGACCGCAGACAGGCTTACTAGGCCTAAAATAACTAAAAATAGGCTCAAGGCAGTTTTACATCGGTTACATGGATACACAGGCAGCATTGTGGTCAGCGGAGGAGGAGGATTGCAAGGAGGGACCGCAGACAGGCTTACTAGGCCTAAAATAAATAAAAATAGGCTCAAGGCACTTAGAGTTATCTCGCAAGGGTACACAGGCAGCATTGTGGTCAGCGGAGGAGGAGGATTGCAAGGAGGGACCGCAGACAGGCTTACTAGGCCTAAAATAAATAAAAATAGGCTCAAGGCACTTAGAGTTAAATCGCAGGGGTACACAGGCAGCATTCGTGTGGTCAGTGGAGGAGGAGGATTGCAAGGAGGGACCACAGACAGGCTTACTAGGCCTAAAATAACTAAAGATAGGCTCAATGCAGTTTTACATCGGTTACATGGATACACAGGCAGCATTGTGGTCAGCGGAGGAGGAGGATTGCAAGGAGGGACCGCAGACAGGCTTACTAGGCCTAAAATAAATAAAAATAGGCTCAAGGCACTTAGAGTTATCTCGCAGGGGTACACAGGCAGCATTCGTGTGATCAGCGGAGGAGGAGGATTGCAAAGAGGGACCGCAGACAGGTTTACTAGGTCTAAAATAAATAAAAATAGGCTCAAGGCACTTAGAGTTATCTCGCAGGGGTACACAGGCAGCATTGGTGTGGTCAGCGGAGGAGGAGGATTGCAAGGAGGGACCGCAGACAGGCGTAGTACGTCTTCAATTTCAAAAAGTGGCTCTATGCACTTTAAAATAGGTTCCAGGGGTACACAGGCAGCATTGGTATGGTCAGCGGAGGAGGAGGATTGCAAGGAGGGACCACAGACAGGCGTAGTACGCCTACAATTTCAAAAAGTGGCTATATGCACTTTAAAACAGGTTCCAGGGGTACACAGGCAGCATTGGTGTGGTTAGCGGAGGAGGATGATTGCAAGGAGGGACCACAGACAGGCGTAGTACGCCTACAATTTCAAAAAGTGGCTCTATGCACTTTAAAATAGGTTCCAGGGGTACACTGGCAGCATTGGTGTGGTCAGTGGAGGAGGAGGATTGCAAGGAGGGACCGCAGACAGGCTTACTAGGCCTAAAATAAATAAAAATAGGCTCAAGGCACTTAGAGTTATCTCGCAGGGGTACACAGGCAGCATTCGTGTGGTCAGCGGAGGAGGAGGATTGCAAGGAGGGACCGCAGACAGGCTTACTAGGCCTAAAATAACTAAAAATAGGCTCAAGGCAGTTTTACATCGGTTACATGGATACACAGGCAGCATTGTGGTCAGCGGAGGAGGAGGATTGCAAGGAGGGACCGCAGACAGGCTTACTAGGCCTAAAATAAATAAAAATAGGCTCAAGGCACTTAGAGTTATCTCGCAAGGGTACACAGGCAGCATTGTGGTCAGCGGAGGAGGAGGATTGCAAGGAGGGACCGCAGACAGGCTTACTAGGCCTAAAATAAATAAAAATAGGCTCAAGGCACTTAGAGTTAAATCGCAGGGGTACACAGGCAGCATTCGTGTGGTCAGTGGAGGAGGAGGATTGCAAGGAGGGACCACAGACAGGCTTACTAGGCCTAAAATAACTAAAGATAGGCTCAATGCAGTTTTACATCGGTTACATGGATACACAGGCAGCATTGTGGTCAGCGGAGGAGGAGGATTGCAAGGAGGGACCGCAGACAGGCTTACTAGGCCTAAAATAAATAAAAATAGGCTCAAGGCACTTAGAGTTATCTCGCAGGGGTACACAGGCAGCATTCGTGTGATCAGCGGAGGAGGAGGATTGCAAAGAGGGACCGCAGACAGGTTTACTAGGCCTAAAATAAATAAAAATAGGCTCAAGGCACTTAGAGTTATCTCGCAGGGGTACACAGGCAGCATTGGTGTGGTCAGCGGAGGAGGAGGATTGCAAGGAGGGACCGCAGACAGGCGTAGTACGTCTTCAATTTCAAAAAGTGGCTCTATGCACTTTAAAATAGGTTCCAGGGGTACACAGGCAGCATTGGTATGGTCAGCGGAGGAGGAGGATTGCAAGGAGGGACCACAGACAGGCGTAGTACGCCTACAATTTCAAAAAGTGGCTATATGCACTTTAAAACAGGTTCCAGGGGTACACAGGCAGCATTGGTGTGGTTAGCGGAGGAGGATGATTGCAAGGAGGGACCACAGACAGGCGTAGTACGCCTACAATTTCAAAAAGTGGCTCTATGCACTTTAAAATAGGTTCCAGGGGTACACGGGCAGCATTGGTGTGGTCAGCGGAGGAGGAGGATTGCAAGGAGGGACCGCAGACAGGCTTACTAGGCCTAAAATAAATAAAAATAGGCTCAAGGCACTTAGAGTTATCTCGCAGGGGTACACAGGCAGCATTCGTGTGGTCAGCGGAGGAGGAGGATTGCAAGGAGGGACCGCAGACAGGCTTACTAGGCCTAAAATAACTAAAAATAGGCTCAAGGCAGTTTTACATCGGTTACATGGATACACAGGCAGCATTGTGGTCAGCGGAGGAGGAGGATTGCAAGGAGGGACCGCAGACAGGCTTACTAGGCCTAAAATAAATAAAAATAGGCTCAAGGCACTTAGAGTTATCTCGCAAGGGTACACAGGCAGCATTGTGGTCAGCGGAGGAGGAGGATTGCAAGGAGGGACCGCAGACAGGCTTACTAGGCCTAAAATAAATAAAAATAGGCTCAAGGCACTTAGAGTTATCTCGCAGGGGTACACAGGCAGCATTCGTGTGGTCAGCGGAGGAGGAGGAATGCAAAGAGGGACCGCAGACAGGTTTACTAGGCCTAAAATAAATAAAAATAGGCTCAAGGCACTTAGAGTTATCTCGCAGGGGTACACAGGCAGCATTGGTGTGGTCAGCGGAGGAGGAGGATTGCAAGGAGGGACCGCAGACAGGCGTAGTACGTCTTCAATTTCAAAAAGTGGCTCTATGCACTTTAAAATAGGTTCCAGGGGTACACAGGCAGCATTGGTATGGTCAGCGGAGGAGGAGGATTGCAAGGAGGGACCACAGACAGGCGTAGTACGCCTACAATTTCAAAAAGTGGCTATATGCACTTTAAAACAGGTTCCAGGGGTACACAAGCAGCATTGGTGTGGTTAGCGGAGGAGGATGATTGCAAGGAGGGACCACAGACAGGCGTAGTACGCCTACAATTTCAAAAAGTGGCTCTATGCACTTTAAAATAGGTTCCAGGGGTACACGGGCAGCATTGGTGTGGTCAGCGGAGGAGGAGGATTGCAAGGAGGGACCGCAGACAGGCTTACTAGGCCTAAAATAAATAAAAATAGGCTCAAGGCACTTAGAGTTATCTCGCAGGGGTACACAGGCAGCATTCGTGTGGTCAGCGGAGGAGGATGATTGCAAGGAGGGACCGCAGACAGGCTTACTAGGCCTAAAATAACTAAAAATAGGCTCAAGGCAGTTTTACATCGGTTACATGGATACACAGGCAGCATTGTGGTCAGCGGAGGAGGAGGATTGCAAGGAGGGACCGCAGACAGGCTTACTAGGCCTAAAATAAATAAAAATAGGCTCAAGGCACTTAGAGTTATCTCACAAGGGTACACAGGCAGCATTGTGGTCAGCGGAGGAGGAGGATTGCAAGGAGGGACCGCAGACAGGCTTACTAGGCCTAAAATAAATAAAAATAGGCTCAAGGCACTTATAGTTATATCGCAGGGGTACACAGGCAGCATTCGTGTGGTCAGTGGAGGAGTAGGATTGCAAGGAGGGACCACAGACAGGCTTACTAGGCCTAAAATAACTAAAAATAGGCTCAATGCAGTTTTACATCGGTTACATGGATACACAGGCAGCATTGTGGTCAGCGGAGGAGGAGGATTGCAAGGAGAGACCGCAGACAGGCTTACTAGGCCTAAAATAAATAAAAATAGGCTCAAGGCACTTAGAGTTATCTCGCAGGGGTACACAGGCAGCATTCGTGTGGTCAGCGGAGGAGGAGGATTGCACAGAGGGACCGCAGACAGGTTTACTAGGCCTAAAATAAATAAAAATAGGCTCAAGGCACTTAGAGTTATCTCGCAGGGGTACACAGGCAGCATTGGTGTGGTCAGCGGAGGAGGAGGATTGCAAGGAGGGACCGCAGACAGGCGTAGTACGTCTTCAATTTCAAAAAGTGGCTCTATGCACTTTAAAATAGGTTCCAGGGGTACACAGGCAGCATTGGTATGGTCAGCGGAGGAGGAGGATTGCAAGGAGGGACCACAGACAGGCGTAGTACGCCTACAATTTCAAAAAGTGGCTCTATGCACTTTAAAATAGGTTCCAGGGGTACACGGGCAGCATTGGTGTGGTCAGCGGAGGAGGAGGATTGCAAGGAGGGACCGCAGACAGGCTTACTAGGCCTAAAATAAATAAAAATAGGCTCAAGGCACTTAGAGTTATCTCGCAGGGGTACACAGGCAGCATTGGTGTGGTCAGTGGAGGAGGAGGATTGCAAGGAGGGACCAAAGACAGGCTTACTAGGCCTAAAATAACTAAAAATAGGCTCAAGGCAGTTTTACATCGGTTACATGGATACACAGGCAGCATTGTGGTCAGCGGAGGAGGAGGATTGCAAGGAGGGACTGCAGACAGGTTTACTAGGCCTAAAATAAATAAAAATAGGCTCAAGGCACTTAGAGTTATCTCGCAGGGGTATACAGGCAGCATTCGTGTGGTCAGCGGAGGAGGAGGATTGCAAGGAGGGACTGCAGACAGGTTTACTAGGCCTAAAATAAATAAAAATAGGCTCAAGGCACTTAGAGTTATCTCGCAGGGGTACACAGGCAGCACTGGTGTGGTCAGCGGAGGAGGAGGATTGCAAGGAGGGACCGCAGACAGGCGTAGTACGTCTACAATTTCAAAAAGTGGCTCTATGCACTTTAAAATAGGTTCCAGGGGTACACAGGCAGCATTGGTATGGTCAGCGGAGGAGGAGGATTGCAAGGAGGGAACACAGACAGGCGTAGTATGCCTACAATTTCAAAAAGTGGCTTTATGCACTTTAAAATAGATTCCAGGGGTACACAGGCAGCATTGGTGTGGTCAGCGGAGGAGGAAGATTGCAAGGAGAGACCACAGACAGGCGTAGTACGCCTACAATTTCAAAAAGTGTCTCTATCCACTTTAAAATAGGTTCCAGGGGTACACGGGCAGCATTGGTGTGGTAAGCGGAGGAGGAGGATTGCAAGGAGGGACCGCAGACAGGCTTACTAGGCCTAAAAAAAATAAAAATAGGCTCAGGGCACTTAGAGTTATCTCGCAGGGGTACACAGGCAGCATTCGTGTGGTCAGCGGAGGAGGAGGATTGCAAGGAGGGACCGCAGACAGGCTTACTAGGCCTAAAATAACTAAAAATAGGCTCAAGGCAGTTTTACATCGGTTACATGGATACACAGGCAGCATTGTGGTCAGCGGAGGAGGAGGATTGCAAGGAGGGACCGCAGACAGGCATACTAGGCCTAAAATAAATAAAAATAGGCTCAAGGCACTTAGAGTTATCTCGCAAGGGTACACAGGCAGCATTGTGGTCAGCGGAGGAGGAGGATTGCAATGAGGGACCGCAGACAGGCTTACTAGGCCTAAAATAAATAAAAATAGGCTCAAGGCACTTAGAGTTATCTCACAGGGGTACACAGGCAGCATTGGTGTGGTCAGCGGAGGAGGAGGATTGCAAGGAGGGACCGCAGACAGGCGTAGTACGTCTTCAATTTCAAAAAGTGGCTCTATGCACTTTAAAATAGGTTCCAGGGGTACACAGGCAGCATTGGTATGGTCAGCGAAGGAGGAGGATTGCAAGGAGGGACCACAGACAGGCGTAGTACGCCTACAATTTCAAAAAGTGGCTCTATGCACTTTAAAATAGGTTCCAGGGGTACACGGGCAGCATTGGTGTGGTCAGCGGAGGAGGAGGATTGCAAGGAGGGACCGCAGACAGGCTTACTAGGCCTAAAATAAATAAAAATAGGCTCAAGGCACTTAGAGTTATCTCGCAGGGGTACACAGGCAGCATTGGTGTGGTCAGTGGAGGAGGAGGATTGCAAGGAGGGACCAAAGACAGGCTTACTAGGCCTAAAATAACTAAAAATAGGCTCAAGGCAGTTTTACATCGGTTACATGGATACACAGGCAGCATTGTGGTCAGCAGAGGAGGAGGATTGCAAGGAGGGACTGTAGACAGGTTTAATAGGCCTAAAATAAATAAAAATAGGCTCAAGGCACTTAGAGTTATCTCGCAGGGGTACACAGGCAGCATTCGTGTGGTCAGCGGAGGAGGAGGATTGCAAGGAGGGACTGCAGACAGGTTTACTAGGCCTAAAATAAATAAAAATAGGCTCAAGGCACTTAGAGTTATCTCGCAGGGGTACACAGGCAGCACTGGTGTGGTCAGCGGAGGAGGAGGATTGCAAGGAGGGACCGCAGACAGGCGTAGTACGTCTACAATTTCAAAAAGTGGCTCTATGCACTTTAAAATAGGTTCCAGGGGTACACGGGCAGCATTGGTGTGGTCAGCGGAGGAGGAGGATTGCAAGGAGGGACCGCAGACAGGCTTACTAGGCCTAAAATAAATAAAAATAGGCTCAAGGCACTTAGAGTTATCTCGCAGGGGTACACAGGCAGCATTGGTGTGGTCAGTGGAGGAGGAGGATTGCAAGGAGGGACCAAAGACAGGCTTACTAGGCCTAAAATAACTAAAAATAGGCTCAGGGCAATTTTACATCGGTTACATGGATACACAGGCAGCATTGTGGTCAGCGGAGGAGGAGGATTGCAAGGAGGGACTGCAGACAGGTTTACTAGGCCTAAAATAAATAAAAATAGGCTCAAGGCACTTAGAGTTATCTCGCAGGGGTACACAGGCAGCATTCGTGTGGTCAGCGGAGGAGGAGGATTGCAAGGAGGGACTGCAGACAGGTTTACTAGGCCTAAAATAAATAAAAATAGGCTCAAGGCACTTAGAGTTATCTCGCAGGGGTACACAGGCAGCACTGGTGTGGTCAGCGGAGGAGGAGGATTGCAAGGAGGGACCGCAGACAGGCGTAGTACGTCTACAATTACAAAAAGTGGCTCTATGCACTTTAAAATAGGTTCCAGGGGTACACAGGCAGCATTGGTATGGTCAGCAGAGGAGGAGGATTGCAAGGAGGGAACACAGACAGGCGTAGTATGCCTACAATTTCAAAAAGTGGCTTTATGCACTTTAGAATAGATTCCAGGGGTACACAGGCAGCATTGGTGGGGTCAGCGGAGGAGGAGGATTGCAAGGAGAGACCACAGACAGGCGTAGTACGCCTACAATTTCAAATAGTGTCTCTATCCACTTTAAAATAGGTTCCAGGGGTACACGGGCAGCATTGGTGTGGTCAGCGGAGGAGGAGGATTGCAAGGAGGGACCGCAGACAGGCTTACTAGGCCTAAAAAAAATAAAAATAGGCTCAGGGCGCTTAGAGTTATCTCGCAGGGGTACACAGGCAGCATTGGTGTCGTCAGTGGAGGAGGAGGATTGCAAGGAGGGACCACAGACAGGCTTACTAGGCCTAAAATAACTAAAAATAGGCTCAAGGCAGTTTTACATCGGTTACATGGATACACAGGCAGCATTGTGGTCAGCGGAGGACGAGGATTGCAAGGAGGGACCGCAGACAGGCATACTAGGCCTAAAATAAATAAAAATAGGCTCAAGGCACTTAGAGTTATCTCGCAAGGGTACACAGGCAGCATTGTGGTCAGCGGAGGAGGAGGATTGCAAGGAGGGACCGCAGACAGGCTTACTAGGGCTAAAATAAATAAAAATAGGCTCAAGGCACTTAGAGTTATCTCGCAGGGGTACACAGGCAGCATTGGTGTGGTCAGTGGAGGAGGAGGATTGCAAGGAGGGACCACAGACAGGCTTACTAGGCCTAAAATAACTAAAAATAGGCTCAATGCAGTTTTACATCGGTTACATGGATACACAGGCAGCATTGTGGTCAGCGGAGGAGGAGGATTGCAAGGAGGGACCGCAGACAGGCTTACTAGGCCTAAAATAAATAAAAATAGGCTCAAGGCACTTAGAGTTATCTCGCAGGGGTACACAGGCAGCATTCGTGTGGTCAGCGGAGGAGGAGGATTGCAAGGAGGGACCGCAGACAGGCTTAGTACGTCTTCAATTTCAAAAAGTGGCTCTATGCACTTTAAAATAGGTTCCAGGGGTACACAGGCAAAATTGGTATGGTCAGCGGAGGAGGAGGATTGCAAGGAGGGACCACAGACAGGCGTAGTATGCCTACAATTTCAAAAAGTGGCTCTATGCACTTTAAAATAGGTTCCAGGGGTACACAGGCAGCATTGGTGTGGTTAGCGGAGGAGGAGGATTGCAAGGAGGGACCGCAGACAGGCGTAGTACGTCTTCAATTTCAAAAAGTGGCTCTATGCACTTTAAAATAGGTTCCAGGGGTACACAGGCAGCATTGGTATGGTCAGCGGAGGAGGAGGATTGCAAGGAGGGACCGCAGACAGGCGTAGTACGTCTTCAATTTCAAAAAGTGGCTCTATGCACTTTAAAATAGGTTCCATGGGTACACAGGCAGCATTGGTATGGTCAGCGGAGGAGGAGGATTGCAAGGAGGGACCACAGACAGGCGTAGTATGCCTACAATTTCAAAAAGTGGCTCTATGCACTTTAAAATAGGTTCCAGGGGTACACGGGCAGCATTGGTGTGGTCAGCGGAGGAGGAGGATTGCAAGGAGGGACCGCAGACAGGCTTACTAGGCCTAAAAAAAATAAAAATAGGCTCAAGGCACTTAGAGTTATCTCGCAGGGGTACACAGGCAGCATTGGTGTGGTCAGTGGAGAAGGAGGATTGCAAGGAGGGACCACAGACAGGCTTACTAGGCCTAAATTAACTAAAAATAGGCTCAAGGCAGTTTTACATCGGTTACATGGATACACAGGCAGCATTGTGGTCAGCGGAGGAGGAGGATTGCAAGGATCGAACGCAGACAGGCTTACTAGGCCTAAAATAAATAAAAATAGGCTCAAGGCACTTAGAGTTATCTCGCAGGGGTACACAGGCAGCATTCGTGTGGTCAGCGGAGGAGAAGGATTGCAAGGAGGGACCACAGACAGGCTTACTAGGCCTAAAATAACTAAAAATAGGCTCAAGGCAGTTTTACATCGGTTACATGGATACACAGGCAGCATTGTGGTCAGCAGAGGAGGAGGATTGCAAGGAGGGACCGCAGACAGGCTTACTAGGCCTAAAATAAATAAAAATAGGCTCAAGGCACTTAGAGTTATCTCGCAGGGGTACACAGGCAGCATTCGTGTGGTCAGCGGAGGAGGAGGATTGCAAGGAGGGACCGCAGACAGGCTTACTAGGCCTAAAATAACTAAAAATAGGCTCAAGGCAGTTTTACATCGGTTACATGGATACACAGGCAGCATTGTGGTCAGCGGAGGAGGAGGATTGCAAGGAGGGACCGCAGACAGGCTTTCTAGGCCTAAAATAAATAAAAATAGGCTCAAGGCACTTAGAGTTATCTCGCAAGGGTACACAGGCAGCATTGTGGTCAGCGGAGGAGGAGGATTGCAAGGAGGGACCGCAGACAGGCTTACTAGGCCTAAAATAAATAAAAATAGGCTCAAGGCACTTAGAGTTATATCGCAGGGGTACACAGGCAGCATTCGTGTGGTCAGTGGAGGAGGAGGATTGCAAGGAGGGACCACAGACAGGCTTACTAGGCCTAAAATAACTAAAAATAGGCTCAATGCAGTTTTACATCGGTTACATGGATACACAGGCAGCATTGTGGTCAGCGGAGGAGGAGGATTGCAAGGAGGGACCGCAGACAGGCTTACTAGGCCTAAAATAAATAAAAATAGGCTCAAGGCACTTAGAGTTATCTCGCAGGGGTACACAGGCAGCATTCGTGTGGTCAGCGGAGGAGGAGGATTGCAAAGAGGGACCGCAGACAGGTTTACTAGGCCTAAAATAAATAAAAATAGGCTCAAGGCACTTAGAGTTATCTCGCAGGGGTACACAGGCAGCATTGGTGTGGTCAGCGGAGGAGGAGGATTGCAAGGAGGGACCGCAGACAGGCGTAGTACGTCTTCAATTTCAAAAAGTGGCTCTATGCACTTTAAAATAGGTTCCAGGGGTACACAGGCAGCATTGGTATGGTCAGCGGAGGAGGAGGATTGCAAGGAGGGACCACAGACAGGCGTAGTACGCCTACAATTTCAAAAAGTGGCTCTATGCACTTTAAAATAGGTTCCAGGGGTACACAGGCAGCATTGGTGTGGTTAGCGGAGGAGGATGATTGCAAGGAGGGACCACAGACAGGCGTAGTACGCCTACAATTTCAAAAAGTGGCTCTATGCACTTTAAAATAGGTTCCAGGGGTACACGGGCAGCATTGGTGTGGTCAGCGGAGGAGGAGGATTGCAAGGAGGGACCGCAGACAGGCTTACTAGGCCTAAAATAAATAAAAATAGGCTCAAGGCACTTAGAGTTATCTCGCAGGGGTACACAGGCAGCATTGGTGTGGTCAGTGGAGGAGGAGGATTGCAAGGAGGGACTGCAGACAGGCTTACTAGGCCTAAAATAAATAAAAATAGGCTCAAGGCACTTAGAGTTATCTCGCAGGGGTACACAGGCAGCATTCGTGTGGTCAGCGGAGGAGGAGGATTGCAAGGAGGGACTGCAGACAGGTTTACTAGGCCTAAAATAAATAAAAATAGGCTCAAGGCACTTAGAGTTATCTCGCAGGGGTACACAGGCAGCACTGGTGTGGTCAGCGGAGGAGGAGGATTGCAAGGAGGTACCGCAGACAGGCGTAGTACATCTACAATTTCAAAAAGTGGCTCTATGCACTTTAAAATAGGTTCCAGGGGTACACAGGCAGCATTGGTATGGTCAGCGGAGGAGGAGGATTGCAAGGAGGGAACACAGACAGGCGTAGTATGCCTACAATTTCAAAAAGTGGCTTTATGCACTTTAAAATAGATTCCAGGGGTACACAGGCAGCATTGGTGTGGTCAGCGGAGGAGGAGGATTGCAAGGAGAGACCACAGACAGGCGTAGTACGCCTACAATTTCAAAAAGTGTCTCGATCCACTTTAAAATAGGTTCCAGGGGTACACGGGCAGCATTGGTGTGGTCAGCGGAGGAGGAGGATTGCAAGGAGGGACCGCAGACAGGCTTACTAGGTCTAAAAAAAATAAAAATAGGCTTAGGGCACTTAGAGTTATCTCGCAGGGGTACACAGGCAGCATTGGTGTCGTCAGTGGAGGAGGAGGATTGCAAGGAGGGACCACAGACAGGCTTACTAGGCCTAAAATAACTAAAAATAGGCTCAAGGCAGTTTTATATTGGTTACATGGATACACAGGCAGCATTGTGGTCAGCGGAGGAAGAGGATTGCAAGGAAGGACCGCAGACAGGCTTACTACGCCTAAAATAAAGAAAAATAGGCTCAAGGCACTTAGAGTTATCTCGCAGGGGTACACAGGCAGCATACGTGTGGTCAGCGGAGGAGGAGGATTGCAAGGAGGGACCGCAGACAGGCTTACTAGGCCTAAAATAACTAAAAATAGGCTCAAGGCAGTTTTACATCGGTTACATGGATACACAGGCAGCATTGTGGTCAGCGGAGGAGGAGGATTGCAAGGAGGGACCGCAGACAGGCTTACTAGGCCTAAAATAAATAAAAATAGGCTCAAGGCACTTAGAGTTATCTCGCAGGGGTACACAGGCATCATTCGTGTGGTCAGCGGAGGAGGAGGATTGCAAGGAGGGACCGCAGACAGGCGTAGTACGTCTACAATTTCAAAAAGTGGCTCTATGCACTTTAAAATAGGTTCCAGGGGTACCAGGCAGCATTGGTATGGTCAGCGGAGGAGGAGGATTGCAAGGAACGACCACAGACAGGCGTAGTACGCCTACAATTTCAAAAAGTGGCTCTATGCACTTTAAAATAGGTTCCAGGGGTACACAGGCAGCATTGGTGTGGTTAGCGGAGGAGGATGATTGCAAGGAGGGACCACAGACAGGCGTAGTACGCCTACAATTTCAAAAAGTGGCTCTATGCACTTTAAAATAGGTTCCAGGGGTACACGGGCAGCATTGGTGTGGTCAGCGGAGGAGGAGGATTGCAAGGAGGGACCGCAGACAGGCTTACTAGGCCTAAAATAAATAAAAATAGGCTCAAGGCACTTAGAGTTATCTCGCAGGGGTACACAGGCAGCATTGGTGTGGTCAGTGGAGGAGGAGGATTGCAAGGAGGGACCAGAGACAGGCTTACTAGGCCTAAAATAACTAAAAATAGGCTCAAGGCAGTTTTACATCGGTTACATGGATACACAGGCAGCATTGTGGTCAGCGGAGGAGGAGGATTGCAAGGAGGGACCGCAGACAGGCTTACTAGGCCTAAAATAAATAAAAATAGGCTCAAGGCACTTAGAGTTATCTCGCAAGGGTACACAGGCAGCATTGTGGTCAGCGGAGGAGGAGGATTGCAAGGAGGGACCGCAGACAGGCTTACTAGGCCTAAAATAAATAAAAATAGGCTCAAGGCACTTAGAGTTATATCGCAGGGGTACACAGGCAGCATTCTTGTGGTCAGTGGAGGAGGAGGATTGCAAGGAGGGACCACAGACAGGCTTACTAGGCCTAAAATAACTAAAAATAGGCTCAATGCAGTTTTACATCGGTTACATGGATACACAGGCAGCATTGTGGTAAGCGGAGGAGGAGGATTGCAAGGAGGGACCGCAGAAAGGCTTACTAGGCCTAAAATAAATAAAAATAGGCTCAAGGCACTTAGAGTTATCTCGCAGGGGTACACAGGCAGCATTCGTGTGGTCAGCGGAGGAGGAGGATTGCAAAGAGGGACCGCAGACAGGTTTACTAGGCCTAAAATAAATAAAAATAGGCTCAAGGCACTTAGTGTTATCTCGCAGGGGTACACAGGCAGCATTGGTGTGGTCAGCGGAGGAGGAGGATTGCAAGGAGGGACCGCAGACAGGCGTAGTACGTCTTCAATTTCAAAAAGTGGCTCTATGCACTTTAAAATAGGTTCCAGGGGTACACAGGCAGCATTGGTATGGTCAGCGGAGGAGGAGGATTGCAAGGAGGGACCACAGACAGGCGTAGTACGCCTACAATTTCAAAAAGTGGCTATATGCACTTTAAAATAGGTTCCAGGGGTACACAGGCAGCATTGGTGTAGTTAGAGGAGGAGGATGATTGCAAGGAGGGACCACAGACAGGCGTAGTACGCCTACAATTTCAAAAAGTGGCTCTATGCACGTTAAAATAGGTTCCAGGGGTACACGGGCAGCATTGGTGTGGTCAGCGGAGGAGGAGGATTGCAAGGAGGGACCGCAGACAGGCTTACTAGGCCTAAAATAAATAAAAATAGGCTCAAGGCACTTAGAGTTATCTCGCAGGGGTACACAGGCAGCATTCGTGTGGTCAGCGGAGGAGGAGGATTGCAAGGAGGGACCGCAGACAGGCTTACTAGGCCTAAAATAACTAAAAATAGGCTCAAGGCAGTTTTACATCGGTTACATGGATACACAGGCAGCATTGTGGTCAGCGGAGGAGGAGGATTGCAAGGAGGGACCGCAGACAGGCGTAATACGTCTTCAATTTCAAAAAGTGGCTCTATGCACTTTAAAATAGGTTCCAGGGGTACACAGGCAGCATTGGTATGGTCAGCGGAGGAGGAGGATTGCAAGGAGGGACCGCAGACAGGCGTAGTACGTCTTCAATTTCAAAAAGTGGCTCTATGCACTTTAAAATAGGTTCCAGGGGTACACAGGCAGCATTGGTATGGTCAGCGGAGGAGGAGGATTGCAAGGAGGGACCACAGACAGGCGTAGTATGCCTACAATTTCAAAAAGTGTCTCTATGCACTTTAAAATAGGTTCCAGGGGTACACGGGCAGCATTGGTGTGGTCAGCGGAGGAGGAGGATTGCAAGGAGGGACCGCAGACAGGCTTACTAGGCCTAAAAAAATAAAAATAGGCTCAAGGCACTTAGAGTTATCTCGCAGGGGTACACAGGCAGCATTGGTGTGGTCAGTGGAGAAGGAGGATTGCAAGGAGGGACCACAGACAGGCTTACTAGGCCTAAAATAACTAAAAATAGGCTCAAGGCAGTTTTACATCGGTTACATGGATACACAGGCAGCATTGTGGTCAGCAGAGGAGGAGGATTGCAAGGAGGGACCGCAGACAGGCTTACTAGGCCTAAAATAAATAAAAATAGGCTCAAGGCACTTAGAGTTATCTCGCAGGGGTACACAGGCATCATTCGTGTGGTCAGCGGAGGAGGAGGATTGCAAGGAGGGACCGCAGACAGGCGTAGTACGTCTACAATTTCAAAAAGTGGCTCTATGCACTTTAAAATAGGTTCCAGGGGTACCAGGCAGCATTGGTATGGTCAGCGGAGGAGGAGGATTGCAAGGAACGACCACAGACAGGCGTAGTACGCCTACAATTTCAAAAAGTGGCTCTATGCACTTTAAAATAGGTTCCAGGGGTACACAGGCAGCATTGGTGTGGTTAGCGGAGGAGGATGATTGCAAGAAGGGACCACAGACAGGCGTAGTACGCCTACAATTTCAAAAAGTGGCTCTATGCACTTTAAAATAGGTTCCAGGGGTACACGGGCAGCATTGGTGTGGTCAGCGGAGGAGGAGGATTGCAAGGATGGACCGCAGACAGGCTTACTAGGCCTAATAAAATAAAAATAGGCTCAAGGCACTTAGAGTTATCTCGCAGGGGTACAAAGGCAGCATTGGTGTGGTCAGTGGAGGAGGAGGATTGCAAGGAGGGACCAGAGACAGGCTTACTAGGCCTAAAATAACTAAAAATAGGCTCAAGGCATTTTTATATTGGTTACATGGATACACAGGCAGCATTGTGGTCAGCGGAGGACGAGGATTGCAAGGAGGGACCGCAGACAGGCATACTAGGCCTAAAATAAATAAAAATAGGCTCAACGCACTTAGAGTTATCTCGCAAGGGTACACAGGCAGCATTGTGGTCAGCGGAGGAGGAGGATTGCAAGGAGGGACCGCAGACAGGCTTACTAGGCCTAAAATAAATAAAAATAGGCTCAAGGCACTTAGAGTTATCTCGCAGGGGTACACAGGCAGCATTGGTGTGGTCAGTGGAGGAGGAGAATTGCAAGGAGGGACCACAGACAGGCTTACTAGGCCTAAAATAACTAAAAATAGGCTCAAGGCAGTTTTACATCGGTTACATGGATACACAGGCAGCATTGTGGTCAGCGGAGGAGGAGGATTGCAAGGAGGGACCGCAGACAGGCTTACTAGGCCTAAAATAAATAAAAATAGGCTCAAGGCACTTAGAGTTATCTCGCAGGGGTACACAGGCAGCATTCGTGTGGTCAGCGGAGGAGGAGGATTGCAAGGAGGGACCGCAGACAGGTTTACTAGGCCTAAAATAAATAAAAATAGGCTCAAGGCACTTAGAGTTATCTCGCAGGGGTACGCAGGCAGCATTGGTGTGGTCAGCGGAGGAGGAGGATTGCAAGGAGGGACCGCAGACAGGCGTAGTACGTCTTCAATTTCAAAAAGTGGCTCTATGCACTTTAAAATAGGTTCCAGGGGTACACAGGCAAAATTGGTATGGTCAGCGGAGGAGGAGGATTGCAAGGAGGGACCACAGACAGGCGTAGTATGCCTACAATTTCAAAAAGTGGCTCTATGCACTTTAAAATAGGTTCCAGGGGTACACAGGCAGCATTGGTGTGGTTAGCGGAGGAGGATGATTGCAAGGAGGGACCACAGACAGGCGTAGTATGTCTTCAATTTCAAAAAGTGGCTCTATGCACTTTAAAATAGGTTCCAGGGGTACACAGGCAGCATTGGTATGGTCAGCGGAGGAGGAGGATTGCAAGGAGGGACTGCAGACAGGCTTACTAGGCCTAAAATAACTAAAAATAGGCTCAAGGCAGTTTTACATCGGTTACATGGATACACAGGCAGCATTGTGGTCAGCGGAGGAGGAGGATTGCAAGGAGGGACCGCAGACAGGCTTACTAGGCCTAAAATAAATAAAAATAGGCTCAAGGCACTTAGAGTTATCTCGCAAGGGTACACAGGCAGCATTGTGGTCAGCGGAGGAGGAGGATTGCAAGGAGGGACCGCAGACAGGCTTACTAGGCCTAAAATAAATAAAAATAGGCTCAAGGCACTTAGAGTTATATCGCAGGGGTACACAGGCAGCATTCTTGTGGTCAGTGGAGGAGGAGGATTGCAAGGAGGGACCACAGACAGGCTTACTAGGCCTAAAATAACTAAAAATAGGCTCAATGCAGTTTTACATCGGTTACATGGATACACAGGCAGCATTGTGGTAAGCGGAGGAGGAGGATTGCAAGGAGGGACCGCAGAAAGGCTTACTAGGCCTAAAATAAATAAAAATAGGCTCAAGGCACTTAGAGTTATCTCGCAGGGGTACACAGGCAGCATTCGTGTGGTCAGCGGAGGAGGAGGATTGCAAAGAGGGACCGCAGACAGGTTTACTAGGCCTAAAATAAATAAAAATAGGCTCAAGGCACTTAGAGTTATCTCGCAGGGGTACACAGGCAGCATTGGTGTGGTCAGCGGAGGAGGAGGATTGCAAGGAGGGACCACAGACAGGCGTAGTACGCCTACAATTTCAAAAAGTGGCTATATGCACTTTAAAATAGGTTCCAGGGGTACACAGGCAGCATTGGTGTAGTTAGAGGAGGAGGATGATTGCAAGGAGGGACCACAGACAGGCGTAGTACGCCTACAATTTCAAAAAGTGGCTCTATGCACGTTAAAATAGGTTCCAGGGGTACACGGGCAGCATTGGTGTGGTCAGCGGAGGAGGAGGATTGCAAGGAGGGACCGCAGACAGGCTTACTAGGCCTAAAATAAATAAAAATAGGCTCAAGGCACTTAGAGTTATCTCGCAGGGGTACACAGGCAGCATTCGTGTGGTCAGCGGAGGAGGAGGATTGCAAGGAGGGACCGCAGACAGGCTTACTAGGCCTAAAATAACTAAAAATAGGCTCAAGGCAGTTTTACATCGGTTACATGGATACACAGGCAGCATTGTGGTCAGCGGAGGAGGAGGATTGCAAGGAGGGACCGCAGACAGGCGTAGTACGTCTTCAATTTCAAAAAGTGGCTCTATGCACTTTAAAATAGGTTCCAGGGGTACACAGGCAGCATTGGTATGGTCAGCGGAGGAGGAGGATTGCAAGGAGGGACCGCAGACAGGCGTAGTACGTCTTCAATTTCAAAAAGTGGCTCTATGCACTTTAAAATAGGTTCCAGGGGTACACAGGCAGCATTGGTATGGTCAGCGGAGGAGGAGGATTGCAAGGACGGACCACAGACAGGCGTAGTATGCCTACAATTTCAAAAAGTGGCTCTATGCACTTTAAAATAGGTTCCAGGGGTACACGGGCAGCATTGGTGTGGTCAGCGGAGGAGGAGGATTGCAAGGAGGGACCGCAGACAGGCTTACTAGGCCTAAAATAAATAAAAATAGGCTCAAGGCACTTAGAGTTATATCGCAGGGGTACACAGGCAGCATTCTTGTGGTCAGTGGAGGAGGAGGATTGCAAGGAGGGACCACAGACAGGCTTACTAGGCCTAAAATAACTAAAAATAGGCTCAATGCAGTTTTACATCGGTTACATGGATACACAGGCAGCATTGTGGTAAGCGGAGGAGGAGGATTGCAAGGAGGGACCGCAGAAAGGCTTACTAGGCCTAAAATAAATAAAAATAGGCTCAAGGCACTTAGAGTTATCTCGCAGGGGTACACAGGCAGCATTCGTGTGGTCAGCGGAGGAGGAGGATTGCAAAGAGGGACCGCAGACAGGTTTACTAGGCCTAAAATAAATAAAAATAGGCTCAAGGCACTTAGAGTTATCTCGCAGGGGTACACAGGCAGCATTGGTGTGGTCAGCGGAGGAGGAGGATTGCAAGGAGGGACCGCAGACAGGCGTAGTACGTCTTCAATTTCAAAAAGTGGCTCTATGCACTTTAAAATAGGTTCCAGGGGTACACAGGCAGCATTGGTATGGTCAGCGGAGGAGGAGGATTGCAAGGAGGGACCACAGACAGGCGTAGTACGCCTACAATTTCAAAAAGTGGCTATATGCACTTTAAAATAGGTTCCAGGGGTACACAGGCAGCATTGGTGTAGTTAGAGGAGGAGGATGATTGCAAGGAGGGACCACAGACAGGCGTAGTACGCCTACAATTTCAAAAAGTGGCTCTATGCACGTTAAAATAGGTTCCAGGGGTACACGGGCAGCATTGGTGTGGTCAGCGGAGGAGGAGGATTGCAAGGAGGGACCGCAGACAGGCTTACTAGGCCTAAAATAAATAAAAATAGGCTCAAGGCACTTAGAGTTATCTCGCAGGGGTACACAGGCAGCATTCGTGTGGTCAGCGGAGGAGGAGGATTGCAAGGAGGGACCGCAGACAGGCTTACTAGGCCTAAAATAACTAAAAATAGGCTCAAGGCAGTTTTACATCGGTTACATGGATACACAGGCAGCATTGTGGTCAGCGGAGGAGGAGGATTGCAAGGAGGGACCGCAGACAGGCGTAGTACGTCTTCAATTTCAAAAAGTGGCTCTATGCACTTTAAAATAGGTTCCAGGGGTACACAGGCAGCATTGGTATGGTCAGCGGAGGAGGAGGATTGCAAGGAGGGACCGCAGACAGGCGTAGTACGTCTTCAATTTCAAAAAGTGGCTCTATGCACTTTAAAATAGGTTCCAGGGGTACACAGGCAGCATTGGTATGGTCAGCGGAGGAGGAGGATTGCAAGGACGGACCACAGACAGGCGTAGTATGCCTACAATTTCAAAAAGTGGCTCTATGCACTTTAAAATAGGTTCCAGGGGTACACGGGCAGCATTGGTGTGGTCAGCGGAGGAGGAGGATTGCAAGGAGGGACCGCAGACAGGCTTACTAGGCCTAAAAAAATAAAAATAGGCTCAAGGCACTTAGAGTTATCTCACAGGGGTACACAGGCAGCATTGGTGTGGTCAGTGGAGAAGGAGGATTGCAAGGAGGGACCACAGACAGGCTTACTAGGCCTAAATTAACTAAAAATAGGCTCAAGGCAGTTTTACATCGGTTACATGGATACACAGGCAGCATTGTGGTCAGCGGAGGAGGAGGATTGCAAGGATCGAACGCAGACAGGCTTACTAGGCCTAAAATAAATAAAAATAGGCTCAAGGCACTTAGAGTTATCTCGCAGGGGTACACAGGCAGCATTCGTGTGGTCAGCGGAGGAGAAGGATTGCAAGGAGGGACCGCAGACAGGCTTACTAGGCCTAAAATAACTAAAAATAGGCTCAAGGCAGTTTTACATCGGTTACATGGATACACAGGCAGCATTGTGGTCAGCAGAGGAGGAGGATTGCAAGGAGGGACCGCAGACAGGCTTACTAGGCCTAAAATAAATAAAAATAGGCTCAAGGCACTTAGAGTTATCTCGCAGGGGTACACAGGCATCATTCGTGTGGTCAGCGGAGGAGGAGGATTGCAAGGAGGGACCGCAGACAGGCGTAGTACGTCTACAATTTCAAAAAGTGGCTCTATGCACTTTAAAATAGGTTCCAGGGGTACCAGGCAGCATTGGTATGGTCAGCGGAGGAGGAGGATTGCAAGGAACGACCACAGACAGGCGTAGTACGCCTACAATTTCAAAAAGTGGCTCTATGCACTTTAAAATAGGTTCCAGGGGTACACAGGCAGCATTGGTGTGGTCAGCGGAGGAGGAGGATTGCAAGGATGGACCGCAGACAGGCTTACTAGGCCTAATAAAATAAAAATAGGCTCAAGGCACTTAGAGTTATCTCGCAGGGGTACAAAGGCAGCATTGGTGTGGTTAGCGGAGGAGGATGATTGCAAGAAGGGACCACAGACAGGCGTAGTATGCCTACAATTTCAAAAAGTGGCTCTATGCACTTTAAAATAGGTTCCAGGGGTACACGGGCAGCATTGGTGTGGTCAGCGGAGGAGGAGGATTGCAAGGATGGACCGCAGACAGGCTTACTAGGCCTAATAAAATAAAAATAGGCTCAAGGCACTTAGAGTTATCTCGCAGGGGTACAAAGGCAGCATTGGTGTGGTCAGTGGAGGAGGAGGATTGCAAGGAGGGACCAGAGACAGGCTTACTAGGCCTAAAATAACTAAAAATAGGCTCAAGGCATTTTTATATTGGTTACATGGATACACAGGCAGCATTGTGGTCAGCGGAGGACGAGGATTGCAAGGAGGGACCGCAGACAGGCATACTAGGCCTAAAATAAATAAAAATAGGCTCAACGCACTTAGAGTTATCTCGCAAGGGTACACAGGCAGCATTGTGGTCAGCGGAGGAGGAGGATTGCAAGGAGGGACCGCAGACAGGCTTACTAGGCCTAAAATAAATAAAAATAGGCTCAAGGCACTTAGAGTTATCTCGCAGGGGTACACAGGCAGCATTGGTGTGGTCAGTGGAGGAGGAGGATTGCAAGGAGGGACCACAGACAGGCTTACTAGGCCTAAAATAACTAAAAATAGGCTCAAGGCAGTTTTACATCGGTTACATGGATACACAGGCAGCATTGTGGTCAGCGGAGGAGGAGGATTGCAAGGAGGGACCGCAGACAGGCTTACTAGGCCTAAAATAAATAAAAATAGGCTCAAGGCACTTAGAGTTATCTCGCAGGGGTACACAGGCAGCATTCGTGTGGTCAGCGGAGGAGGAGGATTGCAAGGAGGGACCGCAGACAGGTTTACTAGGCCTAAAATAAATAAAAATAGGCTCAAGGCACTTAGAGTTATCTCGCAGGGGTACACAGGCAGCATTGATGTGGTCAGCGGAGGAGGAGGATTGCAAGGAGGGACCGCAGACAGGCGTAGTACGTCTTCAATTTCAAAAAGTGGCTCTATGCACTTTAAAATAGGTTCCAGGGGTACACAGGCAAAATTGGTATGGTCAGCGGAGGAGGAGGATTGCAAGGAGGGACCACAGACAGGCGTAGTATGCCTACAATTTCAAAAAGTGGCTCTATGCACTTTAAAATAGGTTCCAGGGGTACACAGGCAGCATTGGTGTGGTTAGCGGAGGAGGATGATTGCAAGGAGGGACCACAGACAGGCGTAGTACGCTTACAATTTCAAAAAGTGGCTCTATGCACTTTAAAATAGGTTCCAGGGGTACACGGGCAGCATTGGTGTGGTCAGCGGAGGAGGAGGATTGCAAGGAGGGACCGCAGACAGGCGTAGTATGTCTTCAATTTCAAAAAGTGGCTCTATGCACTTTAAAATAGGTTCCAGGGGTACACAGGCAGCATTGGTATGGTCAGCGGAGGAGGAGGATTGCAAGGAGGGACCGCAGACAGGCGTAGTACGTCTTCAATTTCAAAAAGTGGCTCTATGCACTTTAAAATAGGTTCCAGGGGTACACAGGCAGCATTGGTATGGTCAGCGGAGGAGGAGGATTGCAAGGAGGGACCACAGACAGGCGTAGTATGCCTACAATTTCAAAAAGTGGCTCTATGCACTTTAAAATAGGTTCCAGGGGTACACGGGCAGCATTGGTGTGGTCAGCGGAGGAGGAGGATTGCAAGGAGGGACCGCAGACAGGCTTACTAGGCCTAAAAAAAATAAAAATAGGCTCAAGGCACTTAGAGTTATCTCGCAGGGGTACACAGGCAGCATTCGTGTGGTCAGCGGAGGAGAAGGATTGCAAGGAGGGACCGCAGACAGGCTTACTAGGCCTAAAATAACTAAAAATAGGCTCAAGGCAGTTTTACATCGGTTACATGGATACACAGGCAGCATTGTGGTCAGCAGAGGAGGAGGATTGCAAGGAGGGACCGCAGACAGGCTTACTAGGCCTAAAATAAATAAAAATAGGCTCAAGGCACTTAGAGTTATCTCGCAGGGGTACACAGGCATCATTCGTGTGGTCAGCGGAGGAGGAGGATTGCAAGGAGGGACCGCAGACAGGCGTAGTACGTCTACAATTTCAAAAAGTGGCTCTATGCACTTTAAAATAGGTTCCAGGGGTACCAGGCAGCATTGGTATGGTCAGCGGAGGAGGAGGATTGCAAGGAACGACCACAGACAGGCGTAGTACGCCTACAATTTCAAAAAGTGGCTCTATGCACTTTAAAATAGGTTCCAGGGGTACACAGGCAGCATTGGTGTGGTCAGCGGAGGAGGAGGATTGCAAGGATGGACCGCAGACAGGCTTACTAGGCCTAATAAAATAAAAATAGGCTCAAGGCACTTAGAGTTATCTCGCAGGGGTACAAAGGCAGCATTGGTGTGGTTAGCGGAGGAGGATGATTGCAAGAAGGGACCACAGACAGGCGTAGTACGCCTACAATTTCAAAAAGTGGCTCTATGCACTTTAAAATAGGTTCCAGGGGTACACGGGCAGCATTGGTGTGGTCAGCGGAGGAGGAGGATTGCAAGGATGGACCGCAGACAGGCTTACTAGGCCTAATAAAATAAAAATAGGCTCAAGGCACTTAGAGTTATCTCGCAGGGGTACAAAGGCAGCATTGGTGTGGTCAGTGGAGGAGGAGGATTGCAAGGAGGGACCAGAGACAGGCTTACTAGGCCTAAAATAACTAAAAATAGGCTCAAGGCATTTTTATATTGGTTACATGGATACACAGGCAGCATTGTGGTCAGCGGAGGACGAGGATTGCAAGGAGGGACCGCAGACAGGCATACTAGGCCTAAAATAAATAAAAATAGGCTCAACGCACTTAGAGTTATCTCGCAAGGGTACACAGGCAGCATTGTGGTCAGCGGAGGAGGAGGATTGCAAGGAGGGACCGCAGACAGGCTTACTAGGCCTAAAATAAATAAAAATAGGCTCAAGGCACTTAGAGTTATCTCGCAGGGGTACACAGGCAGCATTGGTGTGGTCAGTGGAGGAGGAGGATTGCAAGGAGGGACCACAGACAGGCTTACTAGGCCTAAAATAACTAAAAATAGGCTCAAGGCAGTTTTACATCGGTTACATGGATACACAGGCAGCATTGTGGTCAGCGGAGGAGGAGGATTGCAAGGAGGGACCGCAGACAGGCTTACTAGGCCTAAAAAAAATAAAAATAGGCTCAAGGCACTTAGAGTTATCTCGCAGGGGTACACAGGCAGCATTCGTGTGGTCAGCGGAGGAGAAGGATTGCAAGGAGGGACCGCAGACAGGCTTACTAGGCCTAAAATAACTAAAAATAGGCTCAAGGCAGTTTTACATCGGTTACATGGATACACAGGCAGCATTGTGGTCAGCAGAGGAGGAGGATTGCAAGGAGGGACCGCAGACAGGCTTACTAGGCCTAAATTAACTAAAAATAGGCTCAAGGCAGTTTTACATCGGTTACATGGATACACAGGCAGCATTGTGGTCAGCGGAGGAGGAGGATTGCAAGGATTGAACGCAGACAGGCCTACTAGGCCTAAAATAAATAAAAATAGGCTCAAGGCACTTAGAGTTATCTCGCAGGGGTACACAGGCAGCATTCGTGTGGTCAGCGGAGGAGAAGGATTGCAAGGAGGGACCGCAGACAGGCTTACTAGGCCTAAAATAACTAAAAATAGGCTCAAGGCAGTTTTACATCGGTTACATGGATACACAGGCAGCATTGTGGTCAGCAGAGGAGGAGGATTGCAAGGAGGGACCGCAGACAGGCTTACTAGGCCTAAAATAAATAAAAATAGGCTCAAGGCACTTAGAGTTATCTCGCAGGGGTACACAGGCAGCATTGGTGTGGTCAGTGGAGGAGGAGGATTGCAAGGAGGGACTGCAGACAGGCTTACTAGGCCTAAAATAAATAAAAATAGGCTCAAGGCACTTAGAGTTATCTCGCAGGGGTACACAGGCATCATTCGTGTGGTCAGCGGAGGAGGAGGATTGCAAGGAGGGACCGCAGACAGGCGTAGTACGTCTACAATTTCAAAAAGTGGCTCTATGCACTTTAAAATAGGTTCCAGGGGTTCCAGGCAGCATTGGTATGGTCAGCGGAGGAGGAGGATTGCAAGGAACGACCACAGACAGGCGTAGTACGCCTACAATTTCAAAAAGTGGCTCTATGCACTTTAAAATAGGTTCCAGGGGTACACAGGCAGCATTGGTGTGGTTAGCGGAGGAGGATGATTGCAAGGAGGGACCACAGACAGGCGTAGTACGCCTACAATTTCAAAAAGTGGCTCTATGCACTTTAAAATAGGTTCCAGGGGTACACGGGCAGCATTGGTGTGGTCAGCGGAGGAGGAGGATTGCAAGGAGGGACCGCAGACAGGCTTACTAGGCCTAAAATAAATAAAAATAGGCTCAAGGCACTTAGAGTTATCTCGCAGGGGTACACAGGCAGCATTGGTGTGGTCAGTGGAGGAGGAGGATTGCAAGGAGGGACCACAGACAGGCTTACTAGGCCTAAAATAACTAAAAATAGGCTCAAGGCAGTTTTACATCGGTTACATGGATACACAGGCAGCATTGTGGTCAGCGGAGGAGGAGGATTGCAAGGAGGGACCGCAGACAGGCATACTAGGCCTAAAATAAATAAAAATAGGCTCAAGGCACTTAGAGTTATCTCGCAAGGGTACACAGGCAGCATTGTGGTCAGCGGAGGAGGAGGATTGCAAGGAGGGACCGCAGACAGGCTTACTAGGCCTAAAATAAATAAAAATAGGCTCAAGGCACTTAGAGTTATATCGCAGGGGTACACAGGCAGCATTCTTGTGGTCAGTGGAGGAGGAGGATTGCAAGGAGGGACCACAGACAGGCTTACTAGGCCTAAAATAACTAAAAATAGGCTCAAGGCAGTTTTACATCGGTTACATGGATACACAGGCAGCATTGTGGTAAGCGGAGGAGGAGGATTGCAAGGAGGGACCGCAGAAAGGCTTACTAGGCCTAAAATAAATAAAAATAGGCTCAAGGCACTTAGAGTTATCTCGCAGGGGTACACAGGCAGCATTCGTGTGGTCAGCGGAGGAGGAGGATTGCAAAGAGGGACCGCAGACAGGTTTACTAGGCCTAAAATAAATAAAAATAGGCTCAAGGCACTTAGAGTTATCTCGCAGGGGTACACAGGCAGCATTGGTGTGGTCAGCGGAGGAGGAGGATTGCAAGAAGGGACCGCAGACAGGCGTAGTACGTCTTCAATTTCAAAAAGTGGCTCTATGCACTTTAAAATAGGTTCCAGGGGTACACAGGCAGCATTGGTATGGTCAGCGGAGGAGGAGGATTGCAAGGAGGGACCACAGACAGGCGTAGTACGCCTACAATTTCAAAAAGTGGCTATATGCACTTTAAAATAGGTTCCAGGGGTACACAGGCAGCATTGGTGTAGTTAGAGGAGGAGGATGATTGCAAGGAGGGACCACAGACAGGCGTAGTACGCCTACAATTTCAAAAAGTGGCTCTATGCACGTTAAAATAGGTTCCAGGGGTACACGGGCAGCATTGGTGTGGTCAGCGGAGGAGGAGGATTGCAAGGAGGGACCGCAGACAGGCTTACTAGGCCTAAAATAAATAAAAATAGGCTCAAGGCACTTAGAGTTATCTCGCAGGGGTACACAGGCAGCATTCGTGTGGTCAGCGGAGGAGGAGGATTGCAAGGAGGGACCGCAGACAGGCTTACTAGGCCTAAAATAACTAAAAATAGGCTCAAGGCAGTTTTACATCGGTTACATGGATACACAGGCAGCATTGTGGTCAGCAGAGGAGGAGGATTGCAAGGAGGGACCGCAGACAGGCTTACTAGGCCTAAAATAAATAAAAATAGGCTCAAGGCACTTAGAGTTATCTCGCAAGGGTACACAGGCAGCATTGTGGTCAGCGGAGGAGGAGGATTGCAAGGAGGGACCGCAGACAGGCTTACTAGGCCTAAAATAAATAAAAATAGGCTCAAGGCACTTAGAGTTATATCGCAGGGGTACACAGGCAGCATTCGTGTGGTCAGTGGAGGAGGAGGATTGCAAGGAGGGACCACAGACAGGCTTACTAGGCCTAAAATAACTAAAAATAGGCTCAATGCAGTTTTACATCGGTTACATGGATACACAGGCAGCATTGTGGTCAGCGGAGGAGGAGGATTGCAAGGAGGGACCGCAGACAGGCTTACTAGGCCTAAAATAAATAAAAATAGGCTCAAGGCACTTAGAGTTATCTCGCAGGGGTACACAGGCAGCATTCGTGTGGTCAGCGGAGGAGAAGGATTGCAAGGAGGGACCGCAGACAGGCTTACTAGGCCTAAAATAACTAAAAATAGGCTCAAGGCAGTTTTACATCGGTTACATGGATACACAGGCAGCATTGTGGTCAGCAGAGGAGGAGGATTGCAAGGAGGGACCGCAGACAGGCTTACTAGGCCTAAATTAACTAAAAATAGGCTCAAGGCAGTTTTACATCGGTTACATGGATACACAGGCAGCATTGTGGTCAGCGGAGGAGGAGGATTGCAAGGATTGAACGCAGACAGGCCTACTAGGCCTAAAATAAATAAAAATAGGCTCAAGGCACTTAGAGTTATCTCGCAGGGGTACACAGGCAGCATTCGTGTGGTCAGCGGAGGAGAAGGATTGCAAGGAGGGACCGCAGACAGGCTTACTAGGCCTAAAATAACTAAAAATAGGCTCAAGGCAGTTTTACATCGGTTACATGGATACACAGGCAGCATTGTGGTCAGCAGAGGAGGAGGATTGCAAGGAGGGACCGCAGACAGGCTTACTAGGCCTAAAATAAATAAAAATAGGCTCAAGGCACTTAGAGTTATCTCGCAGGGGTACACAGGCAGCATTGGTGTGGTCAGTGGAGGAGGAGGATTGCAAGGAGGGACTGCAGACAGGCTTACTAGGCCTAAAATAAATAAAAATAGGCTCAAGGCACTTAGAGTTATCTCGCAGGGGTACACAGGCATCATTCGTGTGGTCAGCGGAGGAGGAGGATTGCAAGGAGGGACCGCAGACAGGCGTAGTACGTCTACAATTTCAAAAAGTGGCTCTATGCACTTTAAAATAGGTTCCAGGGGTTCCAGGCAGCATTGGTATGGTCAGCGGAGGAGGAGGATTGCAAGGAACGACCACAGACAGGCGTAGTACGCCTACAATTTCAAAAAGTGGCTCTATGCACTTTAAAATAGGTTCCAGGGGTACACAGGCAGCATTGGTGTGGTTAGCGGAGGAGGATGATTGCAAGGAGGGACCACAGACAGGCGTAGTACGCCTACAATTTCAAAAAGTGGCTCTATGCACTTTAAAATAGGTTCCAGGGGTACACGGGCAGCATTGGTGTGGTCAGCGGAGGAGGAGGATTGCAAGGAGGGACCGCAGACAGGCTTACTAGGCCTAAAATAAATAAAAATAGGCTCAAGGCACTTAGAGTTATCTCGCAGGGGTACACAGGCAGCATTGGTGTGGTCAGTGGAGGAGGAGGATTGCAAGGAGGGACCACAGACAGGCTTACTAGGCCTAAAATAACTAAAAATAGGCTCAAGGCAGTTTTACATCGGTTACATGGATACACAGGCAGCATTGTGGTCAGCGGAGGAGGAGGATTGCAAGGAGGGACCGCAGACAGGCATACTAGGCCTAAAATAAATAAAAATAGGCTCAAGGCACTTAGAGTTATCTCGCAAGGGTACACAGGCAGCATTGTGGTCAGCGGAGGAGGAGGATTGCAAGGAGGGACCGCAGACAGGCTTACTAGGCCTAAAATAAATAAAAATAGGCTCAAGGCACTTAGAGTTATATCGCAGGGGTACACAGGCAGCATTCTTGTGGTCAGTGGAGGAGGAGGATTGCAAGGAGGGACCACAGACAGGCTTACTAGGCCTAAAATAACTAAAAATAGGCTCAAGGCAGTTTTACATCGGTTACATGGATACACAGGCAGCATTGTGGTAAGCGGAGGAGGAGGATTGCAAGGAGGGACCGCAGAAAGGCTTACTAGGCCTAAAATAAATAAAAATAGGCTCAAGGCACTTAGAGTTATCTCGCAGGGGTACACAGGCAGCATTCGTGTGGTCAGCGGAGGAGGAGGATTGCAAAGAGGGACCGCAGACAGGTTTACTAGGCCTAAAATAAATAAAAATAGGCTCAAGGCACTTAGAGTTATCTCGCAGGGGTACACAGGCAGCATTGGTGTGGTCAGCGGAGGAGGAGGATTGCAAGAAGGGACCGCAGACAGGCGTAGTACGTCTTCAATTTCAAAAAGTGGCTCTATGCACTTTAAAATAGGTTCCAGGGGTACACAGGCAGCATTGGTATGGTCAGCGGAGGAGGAGGATTGCAAGGAGGGACCACAGACAGGCGTAGTACGCCTACAATTTCAAAAAGTGGCTATATGCACTTTAAAATAGGTTCCAGGGGTACACAGGCAGCATTGGTGTAGTTAGAGGAGGAGGATGATTGCAAGGAGGGACCACAGACAGGCGTAGTACGCCTACAATTTCAAAAAGTGGCTCTATGCACGTTAAAATAGGTTCCAGGGGTACACGGGCAGCATTGGTGTGGTCAGCGGAGGAGGAGGATTGCAAGGAGGGACCGCAGACAGGCTTACTAGGCCTAAAATAAATAAAAATAGGCTCAAGGCACTTAGAGTTATCTCGCAGGGGTACACAGGCAGCATTCGTGTGGTCAGCGGAGGAGGAGGATTGCAAGGAGGGACCGCAGACAGGCTTACTAGGCCTAAAATAACTAAAAATAGGCTCAAGGCAGTTTTACATCGGTTACATGGATACACAGGCAGCATTGTGGTCAGCGGAGGAGGAGGATTGCAAGGAGGGACCGCAGACAGGCTTACTAGGCCTAAAATAAATAAAAATAGGCTCAAGGCACTTAGAGTTATCTCGCAAGGGTACACAGGCAGCATTGTGGTCAGCGGAGGAGGAGGATTGCAAGGAGGGACCGCAGACAGGCTTACTAGGCCTAAAATAAATAAAAATAGGCTCAAGGCACTTAGAGTTATATCGCAGGGGTACACAGGCAGCATTCGTGTGGTCAGTGGAGGAGGAGGATTGCAAGGAGGGACCACAGACAGGCTTACTAGGCCTAAAATAACTAAAAATAGGCTCAATGCAGTTTTACATCGGTTACATGGATACACAGGCAGCATTGTGGTCAGCGGAGGAGGAGGATTGCAAGGAGGGACCGCAGACAGGCTTACTAGGCCTAAAATAAATAAAAATAGGCTCAAGGCACTTAGAGTTATCTCGCAGGGGTACACAGGCAGCATTCGTGTGGTCAGCGGAGGAGGAGGATTGCAAAGAGGGACCGCAGACAGGTTTACTAGGCCTAAAATAAATAAAAATAGGCTCAAGGCACTTAGAGTTATCTCGCAGGGGTACACAGGCAGCATTGGTGTGGTCAGCGGAGGAGGAGGATTGCAAGGAGGGACCGCAGACAGGCGTAGTACGTCTTCAATTTCAAAAAGTGGCTCTATGCACTTTAAAATAGGTTCCAGGGGTACACAGGCAGCATTGGTATGGTCAGCGGAGGAGGAGGATTGCAAGGAGGGACCACAGACAGGCGTAGTACGCCTACAATTTCAAAAAGTGGCTCTATGCACTTTAAAATAGGTTCCAGGGGTACACAGGCAGCATTGGTGTGGTTAGCGGAGGAGGATGATTGCAAGGAGGGACCACAGACAGGCGTAGTACGCCTACAATTTCAAAAAGTGGCTCTATGCACTTTAAAATAGGTTCCAGGGGTACACGGGCAGCATTGGTGTGGTCAGTGGAGGAGGAGGATTGCAAGGAGGGACTGCAGACAGGCTTACTAGGCCTAAAATAAATAAAAATAGGCTCAAGGCACTTAGAGTTATCTCGCAGGGGTACACAGGCAGCATTCGTGTGGTCAGCGGAGGAGGAGGATTGCAAGGAGGGACTGCAGACAGGTTTACTAGGCCTAAAATAAATAAAAATAGGCTCAAGGCACTTAGAGTTATCTCGCAGGGGTACACAGGCAGCACTGGTGTGGTCAGCGGAGGAGGAGGATTGCAAGGAGGGACCGCAGACAGGCGTAGTACATCTACAATTTCAAAAAGTGGCTCTATGCACTTTAAAATAGGTTCCAGGGGTACACAGGCAGCATTGGTATGGTCAGCGGAGGAGGAGGATTGCAAGGAGGGAACACAGACAGGCGTAGTATGCCTACAATTTCAAAAAGTGGCTTTATGCACTTTAAAATAGATTCCAGGGGTACACAGGCAGCATTGGTGTGGTCAGCGGAGGAGGAGGATTGCAAGGAGAGACCACAGACAGGCGTAGTACGCCTACAATTTCAAAAAGTGTCTCGATCCACTTTAAAATAGGTTCCAGGGGTACACGGGCAGCATTGGTGTGGTCAGCGGAGGAGGAGGATTGCAAGGAGGGACCGCAGACAGGCTTACTAGGTCTAAAAAAAAATAAAAATAGGCTTAGGGCACTTAGAGTTATCTCGCAGGGGTACACAGGCAGCATTGGTGTCGTCAGTGGAGGAGGAGGATTGCAAGGAGGGACCACAGACAGGCTTACTAGGCCTAAAATAACTAAAAATAGGCTCAAGGCAGTTTTATATTGGTTACATGGATACACAGGCAGCATTGTGGTCAGCGGAGGAAGAGGATTGCAAGGAAGGACCGCAGACAGGCTTACTACGCCAAAAATAAAGAAACATAGGCTGAAGGCACTTAGAGTTATCTTGCAGGGGTACACAGGCAGCATACGTGTGGTCAGCGGAGGAGGAGGATTGCAAGGAGGGACCGCAGACAGGCTTACTAGGCCTAAAATAACTAAAAATAGGCTCAAGGCAGTTTTACATCGGTTACATGGATACACAGGCAGCATTGTGGTCAGCGGAGGAGGAGGATTGCAAGGAGGGACCGCAGACAGGCATACTAGGCCTAAAATAAATAAAAATAGGCTCAAGGCACTTAGAGTTATCTCGCAAGGGTACACAGGCAGCATTGTGGTCAGCGGAGGAGGAGGATTGCAAGGAGGGACCGCAGACAGGCTTACTAGGCCTAAAATAAATAAAAATAGGCTCAAGGCACTTAGAGTTATCTCGCAGGGGTACACAGTCAGCATTCTTGTGGTCAGTGGAGGAGGAGGATTGCAAGGAGGGACCACAGACAGGCTTACTAGGCCTAAAATAACTAAAAATAGGCTCAATGCAGTTTTACATCGGTTACATGGATACACAGGCAGCATTGTGGTAAGCGGAGGAGGAGGATTGCAAGGAGGGACCGCAGAAAGGCTTACTAGGCCTAAAATAAATAAAAATAGGCTCAAGGCACTTAGAGTTATCTCGCAGGGGTACACAGGCAGCATTCGTGTGGTCAGCGGAGGAGGAGGATTGCAAAGAGGGACCGCAGACAGGTTTACTAGGCCTAAAATAAATAAAAATAGGCTCAAGGCACTTAGAGTTATCTCGCAGGGGTACACAGGCAGCATTGGTGTGGTCAGCGGAGGAGGAGGATTGCAAGGAGGGACCGCAGACAGGCGTAGTACGTCTTCAATTTCAAAAAGTGGCTCTATGCACTTTAAAATAGGTTCCAGGGGTACACAGGCAGCATTGGTATGGTCAGCGGAGGAGGAGGATTGCAAGGAGGGACCACAGACAGGCGTAGTACGCCTACAATTTCAAAAAGTGGCTATATGCACTTTAAAATAGGTTCCAGGGGTACACAGGCAGCATTGGTGTAGTTAGAGGAGGAGGATGATTGCAAGGAGGGACCACAGACAGGCGTAGTACGCCTACAATTTCAAAAAGTGGCTCTATGCACGTTAAAATAGGTTCCAGGGGTACACGGGCAGCATTGGTGTGGTCAGCGGAGGAGGAGGATTGCAAGGAGGGACCGCAGACAGGCTTACTAGGCCTAAAATAAATAAAAATAGGCTCAAGGCACTTAGAGTTATCTCGCAGGGGTACACAGGCAGCATTCGTGTGGTCAGCGGAGGAGGAGGATTGCAAGGAGGGACCGCAGACAGGCTTACTAGGCCTAAAATAACTAAAAATAGGCTCAAGGCAGTTTTACATCGGTTACATGGATACACAGGCAGCATTGTGGTCAGCGGAGGAGGAGGATTGCAAGGAGGGACCGCAGACAGGCTTACTAGGCCTAAAATAAATAAAAATAGGCTCAAGGCACTTAGAGTTATCTCGCAAGGGTACACAGGCAGCATTGTGGTCAGCGAAGGAGGAGGATTGCAAGGAGGGACCGCAGACAGGCTTACTAGGCCTAAAATAAATAAAAATAGGCTCAAGGCACTTAGAGTTATATCGCAGGGGTACACAGGCAGCATTCGTGTGGTCAGTGGAGGAGGAGGATTGCAAGGAGGGACCACAGACAGGCTTACTAGGCCTAAAATAACTAAAAATAGGCTCAATGCAGTTTTACATCGGTTACATGGATACACAGGCAGCATTGTGGTCAGCGGAGGAGGAGGATTGCAAGGAGGGACCGCAGACAGGCTTACTAGGCCTAAAATAAATAAAAATAGGCTCAAGGCACTTAGAGTTATCTCGCAGGGGTACACAGGCAGCATTCGTGTGGTCAGCGGAGGAGGAGGATTGCAAAGAGGGACCGCAGACAGGTTTACTAGGCCTAAAATAAATAAAAATAGGCTCAAGGCACTTAGAGTTATCTCGCAGGGGTACACAGGCAGCATTGGTGTGGTCAGCGGAGGAGGAGGATTGCAAGGAGGGACCGCAGACAGGCGTAGTACGTCTTCAATTTCAAAAAGTGGCTCTATGCACTTTAAAATAGGTTCCAGGGGTACACAGGCAGCATTGGTATGGTCAGCGGAGGAGGAGGATTGCAAGGAGGGACCACAGACAGGCGTAGTACGCCTACAATTTCAAAAAGTGGCTCTATGCACTTTAAAATAGGTTCCAGGGGTACACAGGCAGCATTGGTGTGGTTAGCGGAGGAGGATGATTGCAAGGAGGGACCACAGACAGGCGTAGTACGCCTACAATTTCAAAAAGTGGCTCTATGCACTTTAAAATAGGTTCCAGGGGTACACGGGCAGCATTGGTGTGGTCAGCGGAGGAGGAGGATTGCAAGGAGGGACCGCAGACAGGCTTACTAGGCCTAAAATAAATAAAAATAGGCTCAAGGCACTTAGAGTTATCTCGCAGGGGTACACAGGCAGCATTGGTGTGGTCAGTGGAGGAGGAGGATTGCAAGGAGGGACTGCAGACAGGCTTACTAGGCCTAAAATAAATAAAAATAGGCTCAAGGCACTTAGAGTTATCTCGCAGGGGTACACAGGCAGCACTGGTGTGGTCAGCGGAGGAGGAGGATTGCAAGGAGGGACCGCAGACAGGCTTACTAGGCCTAAAATAAATAAAAATAGGCTCAAGGCACTTAGAGTTATATCGCAGGGGTACACAGGCAGCATTCTTGTGGTCAGTGGAGGAGGAGGATTGCAAGGAGGGACCACAGACAGGCTTACTAGGCCTAAAATAACTAAAAATAGGCTCAAGGCAGTTTTACATCGGTTACATGGATACACAGGCAGCATTGTGGTAAGCGGAGGAGGAGGATTGCAAGGAGGGACCGCAGAAAGGCTTACTAGGCCTAAAATAAATAAAAATAGGCTCAAGGCACTTAGAGTTATCTCGCAGGGGTACACAGGCAGCATTCGTGTGGTCAGCGGAGGAGGAGGATTGCAAAGAGGGACCGCAGACAGGTTTACTAGGCCTAAAATAAATAAAAATAGGCTCAAGGCACTTAGAGTTATCTCGCAGGGGTACACAGGCAGCATTGGTGTGGTCAGCGGAGGAGGAGGATTGCAAGAAGGGACCGCAGACAGGCGTAGTACGTCTTCAATTTCAAAAAGTGGCTCTATGCACTTTAAAATAGGTTCCAGGGGTACACAGGCAGCATTGGTATGGTCAGCGGAGGAGGAGGATTGCAAGGAGGGACCACAGACAGGCGTAGTACGCCTACAATTTCAAAAAGTGGCTATATGCACTTTAAAATAGGTTCCAGGGGTACACAGGCAGCATTGGTGTAGTTAGAGGAGGAGGATGATTGCAAGGAGGGACCACAGACAGGCGTAGTACGCCTACAATTTCAAAAAGTGGCTCTATGCACGTTAAAATAGGTTCCAGGGGTACACGGGCAGCATTGGTGTGGTCAGCGGAGGAGGAGGATTGCAAGGAGGGACCGCAGACAGGCTTACTAGGCCTAAAATAAATAAAAATAGGCTCAAGGCACTTAGAGTTATCTCGCAGGGGTACACAGGCAGCATTCGTGTGGTCAGCGGAGGAGGAGGATTGCAAGGAGGGACCGCAGACAGGCTTACTAGGCCTAAAATAACTAAAAATAGGCTCAAGGCAGTTTTACATCGGTTACATGGATACACAGGCAGCATTGTGGTCAGCGGAGGAGGAGGATTGCAAGGAGGGACCGCAGACAGGCTTACTAGGCCTAAAATAAATAAAAATAGGCTCAAGGCACTTAGAGTTATCTCGCAAGGGTACACAGGCAGCATTGTGGTCAGCGGAGGAGGAGGATTGCAAGGAGGGACCGCAGACAGGCTTACTAGGCCTAAAATAAATAAAAATAGGCTCAAGGCACTTAGAGTTATATCGCAGGGGTACACAGGCAGCATTCGTGTGGTCAGTGGAGGAGGAGGATTGCAAGGAGGGACCACAGACAGGCTTACTAGGCCTAAAATAACTAAAAATAGGCTCAATGCAGTTTTACATCGGTTACATGGATACACAGGCAGCATTGTGGTCAGCGGAGGAGGAGGATTGCAAGGAGGGACCGCAGACAGGCTTACTAGGCCTAAAATAAATAAAAATAGGCTCAAGGCACTTAGAGTTATCTCGCAGGGGTACACAGGCAGCATTCGTGTGGTCAGCGGAGGAGGAGGATTGCAAAGAGGGACCGCAGACAGGTTTACTAGGCCTAAAATAAATAAAAATAGGCTCAAGGCACTTAGAGTTATCTCGCAGGGGTACACAGGCAGCATTGGTGTGGTCAGCGGAGGAGGAGGATTGCAAGGAGGGACCGCAGACAGGCGTAGTACGTCTTCAATTTCAAAAAGTGGCTCTATGCACTTTAAAATAGGTTCCAGGGGTACACAGGCAGCATTGGTATGGTCAGCGGAGGAGGAGGATTGCAAGGAGGGACCACAGACAGGCGTAGTACGCCTACAATTTCAAAAAGTGGCTCTATGCACTTTAAAATAGGTTCCAGGGGTACACAGGCAGCATTGGTGTGGTTAGCGGAGGAGGATGATTGCAAGGAGGGACCACAGACAGGCGTAGTACGCCTACAATTTCAAAAAGTGGCTCTATGCACTTTAAAATAGGTTCCAGGGGTACACGGGCAGCATTGGTGTGGTCAGTGGAGGAGGAGGATTGCAAGGAGGGACTGCAGACAGGCTTACTAGGCCTAAAATAAATAAAAATAGGCTCAAGGCACTTAGAGTTATCTCGCAGGGGTACACAGGCAGCATTCGTGTGGTCAGCGGAGGAGGAGGATTGCAAGGAGGGACTGCAGACAGGTTTACTAGGCCTAAAATAAATAAAAATAGGCTCAAGGCACTTAGAGTTATCTCGCAGGGGTACACAGGCAGCACTGGTGTGGTCAGCGGAGGAGGAGGATTGCAAGGAGGGACCGCAGACAGGCGTAGTACATCTACAATTTCAAAAAGTGGCTCTATGCACTTTAAAATAGGTTCCAGGGGTACACAGGCAGCATTGGTATGGTCAGCGGAGGAGGAGGATTGCAAGGAGGGAACACAGACAGGCGTAGTATGCCTACAATTTCAAAAAGTGGCTTTATGCACTTTAAAATAGATTCCAGGGGTACACAGGCAGCATTGGTGTGGTCAGCGGAGGAGGAGGATTGCAAGGAGAGACCACAGACAGGCGTAGTACGCCTACAATTTCAAAAAGTGTCTCGATCCACTTTAAAATAGGTTCCAGGGGTACACGGGCAGCATTGGTGTGGTCAGCGGAGGAGGAGGATTGCAAGGAGGGACCGCAGACAGGCTTACTAGGTCTAAAAAAAAATAAAAATAGGCTTAGGGCACTTAGAGTTATCTCGCAGGGGTACACAGGCAGCATTGGTGTCGTCAGTGGAGGAGGAGGATTGCAAGGAGGGACCACAGACAGGCTTACTAGGCCTAAAATAACTAAAAATAGGCTCAAGGCAGTTTTATATTGGTTACATGGATACACAGGCAGCATTGTGGTCAGCGGAGGAAGAGGATTGCAAGGAAGGACCGCAGACAGGCTTACTACGCCAAAAATAAAGAAACATAGGCTGAAGGCACTTAGAGTTATCTTGCAGGGGTACACAGGCAGCATACGTGTGGTCAGCGGAGGAGGAGGATTGCAAGGAGGGACCGCAGACAGGCTTACTAGGCCTAAAATAACTAAAAATAGGCTCAAGGCAGTTTTACATCGGTTACATGGATACACAGGCAGCATTGTGGTCAGCGGAGGAGGAGGATTGCAAGGAGGGACCGCAGACAGGCATACTAGGCCTAAAATAAATAAAAATAGGCTCAAGGCACTTAGAGTTATCTCGCAAGGGTACACAGGCAGCATTGTGGTCAGCGGAGGAGGAGGATTGCAAGGAGGGACCGCAGACAGGCTTACTAGGCCTAAAATAAATAAAAATAGGCTCAAGGCACTTAGAGTTATCTCGCAGGGGTACACAGTCAGCATTCTTGTGGTCAGTGGAGGAGGAGGATTGCAAGGAGGGACCACAGACAGGCTTACTAGGCCTAAAATAACTAAAAATAGGCTCAATGCAGTTTTACATCGGTTACATGGATACACAGGCAGCATTGTGGTAAGCGGAGGAGGAGGATTGCAAGGAGGGACCGCAGAAAGGCTTACTAGGCCTAAAATAAATAAAAATAGGCTCAAGGCACTTAGAGTTATCTCGCAGGGGTACACAGGCAGCATTCGTGTGGTCAGCGGAGGAGGAGGATTGCAAAGAGGGACCGCAGACAGGTTTACTAGGCCTAAAATAAATAAAAATAGGCTCAAGGCACTTAGAGTTATCTCGCAGGGGTACACAGGCAGCATTGGTGTGGTCAGCGGAGGAGGAGGATTGCAAGGAGGGACCGCAGACAGGCGTAGTACGTCTTCAATTTCAAAAAGTGGCTCTATGCACTTTAAAATAGGTTCCAGGGGTACACAGGCAGCATTGGTATGGTCAGCGGAGGAGGAGGATTGCAAGGAGGGACCACAGACAGGCGTAGTACGCCTACAATTTCAAAAAGTGGCTATATGCACTTTAAAATAGGTTCCAGGGGTACACAGGCAGCATTGGTGTAGTTAGAGGAGGAGGATGATTGCAAGGAGGGACCACAGACAGGCGTAGTACGCCTACAATTTCAAAAAGTGGCTCTATGCACGTTAAAATAGGTTCCAGGGGTACACGGGCAGCATTGGTGTGGTCAGCGGAGGAGGAGGATTGCAAGGAGGGACCGCAGACAGGCTTACTAGGCCTAAAATAAATAAAAATAGGCTCAAGGCACTTAGAGTTATCTCGCAGGGGTACACAGGCAGCATTCGTGTGGTCAGCGGAGGAGGAGGATTGCAAGGAGGGACCGCAGACAGGCTTACTAGGCCTAAAATAACTAAAAATAGGCTCAAGGCAGTTTTACATCGGTTACATGGATACACAGGCAGCATTGTGGTCAGCGGAGGAGGAGGATTGCAAGGAGGGACCGCAGACAGGCTTACTAGGCCTAAAATAAATAAAAATAGGCTCAAGGCACTTAGAGTTATCTCGCAAGGGTACACAGGCAGCATTGTGGTCAGCGAAGGAGGAGGATTGCAAGGAGGGACCGCAGACAGGCTTACTAGGCCTAAAATAAATAAAAATAGGCTCAAGGCACTTAGAGTTATATCGCAGGGGTACACAGGCAGCATTCGTGTGGTCAGTGGAGGAGGAGGATTGCAAGGAGGGACCACAGACAGGCTTACTAGGCCTAAAATAACTAAAAATAGGCTCAATGCAGTTTTACATCGGTTACATGGATACACAGGCAGCATTGTGGTCAGCGGAGGAGGAGGATTGCAAGGAGGGACCGCAGACAGGCTTACTAGGCCTAAAATAAATAAAAATAGGCTCAAGGCACTTAGAGTTATCTCGCAGGGGTACACAGGCAGCATTCGTGTGGTCAGCGGAGGAGGAGGATTGCAAAGAGGGACCGCAGACAGGTTTACTAGGCCTAAAATAAATAAAAATAGGCTCAAGGCACTTAGAGTTATCTCGCAGGGGTACACAGGCAGCATTGGTGTGGTCAGCGGAGGAGGAGGATTGCAAGGAGGGACCGCAGACAGGCGTAGTACGTCTTCAATTTCAAAAAGTGGCTCTATGCACTTTAAAATAGGTTCCAGGGGTACACAGGCAGCATTGGTATGGTCAGCGGAGGAGGAGGATTGCAAGGAGGGACCACAGACAGGCGTAGTACGCCTACAATTTCAAAAAGTGGCTCTATGCACTTTAAAATAGGTTCCAGGGGTACACAGGCAGCATTGGTGTGGTTAGCGGAGGAGGATGATTGCAAGGAGGGACCACAGACAGGCGTAGTACGCCTACAATTTCAAAAAGTGGCTCTATGCACTTTAAAATAGGTTCCAGGGGTACACGGGCAGCATTGGTGTGGTCAGCGGAGGAGGAGGATTGCAAGGAGGGACCGCAGACAGGCTTACTAGGCCTAAAATAAATAAAAATAGGCTCAAGGCACTTAGAGTTATCTCGCAGGGGTACACAGGCAGCATTGGTGTGGTCAGTGGAGGAGGAGGATTGCAAGGAGGGACTGCAGACAGGCTTACTAGGCCTAAAATAAATAAAAATAGGCTCAAGGCACTTAGAGTTATCTCGCAGGGGTACACAGGCAGCACTGGTGTGGTCAGCGGAGGAGGAGGATTGCAAGGAGGGACCGCAGACAGGCGTAGTACATCTACAATTTCAAAAAGTGGCTCTATGCACTTTAAAATAGGTTCCAGGGGTACACAGGCAGCATTGGTATGGTCAGCGGAGGAGGAGGATTGCAAGGAGGGAACACAGACAGGCGTAGTATGCCTACAATTTCAAAAAGTGGCTTTATGCACTTTAAAATAGATTCCAGGGGTACACAGGCAGCATTGGTGTGGTCAGCGGAGGAGGAGGATTGCAAGGAGAGACCACAGACAGGCGTAGTACGCCTACAATTTCAAAAAGTGTCTCGATCCACTTTAAAATAGGTTCCAGGGGTACACGGGCAGCATTGGTGTGGTCAGCGGAGGAGGAGGATTGCAAGGAGGGACCGCAGACAGGCTTACTAGGTCTAAAAAAAAATAAAAATAGGCTTAGGGCACTTAGAGTTATCTCGCAGGGGTACACAGGCAGCATTGGTGTCGTCAGTGGAGGAGGAGGATTGCAAGGAGGGACCACAGACAGGCTTACTAGGCCTAAAATAACTAAAAATAGGCTCAAGGCAGTTTTATATTGGTTACATGGATACACAGGCAGCATTGTGGTCAGCGGAGGAAGAGGATTGCAAGGAAGGACCGCAGACAGGCTTACTACGCCTAAAATAAAGAAACATAGGCTCAAGGCACTTAGAGTTATCTCGCAGGGGTACACAGGCAGCATACGTGTGGTCAGCGGAGGAGGAGGATTGCAAGGAGGGACCGCAGACAGGCTTACTAGGCCTAAAATAACTAAAAATAGGCTCAAGGCAGTTTTACATCGGTTACATGGATACACAGGCAGCATTGTGGTCAGCGGAGGAGGAGGATTGCAAGGAGGGACCGCAGACAGGCATACTAGGCCTAAAATAAATAAAAATAGGCTCAAGGCACTTAGAGTTATCTCGCAAGGGTACACAGGCAGCATTGTGGTCAGCGGAGGAGGAGGATTGCAAGGAGGGACCGCAGACAGGCTTACTAGGCCTAAAATAAATAAAAATAGGCTCAAGGCACTTAGAGTTATCTCGCAGGGGTACACAGGCAGCATTCTTGTGGTCAGTGGAGGAGGAGGATTGCAAGGAGGGACCACAGACAGGCTTACTAGGCCTAAAATAACTAAAAATAGGCTCAATGCAGTTTTACATCGGTTACATGGATACACAGGCAGCATTGTGGTAAGCGGAGGAGGAGGATTGCAAGGAGGGACCGCAGAAAGGCTTACTAGGCCTAAAATAAATAAAAATAGGCTCAAGGCACTTAGAGTTATCTCGCAGGGGTACACAGGCAGCATTCGTGTGGTCAGCGGAGGAGGAGGATTGCAAAGAGGGACCGCAGACAGGTTTACTAGGCCTAAAATAAATAAAAATAGGCTCAAGGCACTTAGAGTTATCTCGCAGGGGTACACAGGCAGCATTGGTGTGGTCAGCGGAGGAGGAGGATTGCAAGGAGGGACCGCAGACAGGCGTAGTACGTCTTCAATTTCAAAAAGTGGCTCTATGCACTTTAAAATAGGTTCCAGGGGTACACAGGCAGCATTGGTATGGTCAGCGGAGGAGGAGGATTGCAAGGAGGGACCACAGACAGGCGTAGTACGCCTACAATTTCAAAAAGTGGCTATATGCACTTTAAAATAGGTTCCAGGGGTACACAGGCAGCATTGGTGTAGTTAGAGGAGGAGGATGATTGCAAGGAGGGACCACAGACAGGCGTAGTACGCCTACAATTTCAAAAAGTGGCTCTATGCACGTTAAAATAGGTTCCAGGGGTACACGGGCAGCATTGGTGTGGTCAGCGGAGGAGGAGGATTGCAAGGAGGGACCGCAGACAGGCTTACTAGGCCTAAAATAAATAAAAATAGGCTCAAGGCACTTAGAGTTATCTCGCAGGGGTACACAGGCAGCATTCGTGTGGTCAGCGGAGGAGGAGGATTGCAAGGAGGGACCGCAGACAGGCTTACTAGGCCTAAAATAACTAAAAATAGGCTCAAGGCAGTTTTACATCGGTTACATGGATACACAGGCAGCATTGTGGTCAGCGGAGGAGGAGGATTGCAAGGAGGGACCGCAGACAGGCTTACTAGGCCTAAAATAAATAAAAATAGGCTCAAGGCACTTAGAGTTATCTCGCAAGGGTACACAGGCAGCATTGTGGTCAGCGAAGGAGGAGGATTGCAAGGAGGGACCGCAGACAGGCTTACTAGGCCTAAAATAAATAAAAATAGGCTCAAGGCACTTAGAGTTATATCGCAGGGGTACACAGGCAGCATTCGTGTGGTCAGTGGAGGAGGAGGATTGCAAGGAGGGACCACAGACAGGCTTACTAGGCCTAAAATAACTAAAAATAGGCTCAATGCAGTTTTACATCGGTTACATGGATACACAGGCAGCATTGTGGTCAGCGGAGGAGGAGGATTGCAAGGAGGGACCGCAGACAGGCTTACTAGGCCTAAAATAAATAAAAATAGGCTCAAGGCACTTAGAGTTATCTCGCAGGGGTACACAGGCAGCATTCGTGTGGTCAGCGGAGGAGGAGGATTGCAAAGAGGGACCGCAGACAGGTTTACTAGGCCTAAAATAAATAAAAATAGGCTCAAGGCACTTAGAGTTATCTCGCAGGGGTACACAGGCAGCATTGGTGTGGTCAGCGGAGGAGGAGGATTGCAAGGAGGGACCGCAGACAGGCGTAGTACGTCTTCAATTTCAAAAAGTGGCTCTATGCACTTTAAAATAGGTTCCAGGGGTACACAGGCAGCATTGGTATGGTCAGCGGAGGAGGAGGATTGCAAGGAGGGACCACAGACAGGCGTAGTACGCCTACAATTTCAAAAAGTGGCTCTATGCACTTTAAAATAGGTTCCAGGGGTACACAGGCAGCATTGGTGTGGTTAGCGGAGGAGGATGATTGCAAGGAGGGACCACAGACAGGCGTAGTACGCCTACAATTTCAAAAAGTGGCTCTATGCACTTTAAAATAGGTTCCAGGGGTACACGGGCAGCATTGGTGTGGTCAGCGGAGGAGGAGGATTGCAAGGAGGGACCGCAGACAGGCTTACTAGGCCTAAAATAAATAAAAATAGGCTCAAGGCACTTAGAGTTATCTCGCAGGGGTACACAGGCAGCATTGGTGTGGTCAGTGGAGGAGGAGGATTGCAAGGAGGGACTGCAGACAGGCTTACTAGGCCTAAAATAAATAAAAATAGGCTCAAGGCACTTAGAGTTATCTCGCAGGGGTACACAGGCAGCATTCGTGTGGTCAGCGGAGGAGGAGGATTGCAAGGAGGGACTGCAGACAGGTTTACTAGGCCTAAAATAAATAAAAATAGGCTCAAGGCACTTAGAGTTATCTCGCAGGGGTACACAGGCAGCACTGGTGTGGTCAGCGGAGGAGGAGGATTGCAAGGAGGGACCGCAGACAGGCGTAGTACATCTACAATTTCAAAAAGTGGCTCTATGCACTTTAAAATAGGTTCCAGGGGTACACAGGCAGCATTGGTATGGTAAGCGGAGGAGGAGGATTGCAAGGAGGGAACACAGACAGGCGTAGTATGCCTACAATTTCAAAAAGTGGCTTTATGCACTTTAAAATAGATTCCAGGGGTACACAGGCAGCATTGGTGTGGTCAGCGGAGGAGGAGGATTGCAAGGAGAGACCACAGACAGGCGTAGTGCGCCTACAATTTCAAAAAGTGTCTCGATCCACTTTAAAATAGGTTCCAGGGGTACACGGGCAGCATTGGTGTGGTCAGCGGAGGAGGAGGATTGCAAGGAGGGACCGCAGACAGGCTTACTAGGTCTAAAAAAAAATAAAAATAGGCTTAGGGCACTTAGAGTTATCTCGCAGGGGTACACAGGCAGCATTGGTGTCGTCAGTGGAGGAGGAGGATTGCAAGGAGGGACCACAGACAGGCTTACTAGGCCTAAAATAACTAAAAATAGGCTCAAGGCAGTTTTATATTGGTTACATGGATACACAGGCAGCATTGTGGTCAGCGGAGGAAGAGGATTGCAAGGAAGGACCGCAGACAGGCTTACTACGCCTAAAATAAAGAAAAATAGGCTCAAGGCACTTAGAGTTATCTCGCAGGGGTACACAGGCAGCATTCGTGTGGTCAGCGGAGGAGGAGGATTGCAAGGAGGGACCGCAGACAGGCTTACTAGGCCTAAAATAACTAAAAATAGGCTCAAGGCAGTTTTACATCGGTTACATGGATACACAGGCAGCATTGTGGTCAGCGGAGGACGAGGATTGCAAGGAGGGACCGCAGACAGGCATACTAGGCCTAAAATAAATAAAAATAGGCTCAAGGCACTTAGAGTTATCTCGCAAGGGTACACAGGCAGCATTGTGGTCAGCGGAGGAGGAGGATTGCAAGGAGGGACCGCAGACAGGCTTACTAGGCCTAAAATAAATAAAAATAGGCTCAAGGCACTTAGAGTTATCTCGCAGGGGTACACAGGCAGCATTTGTGTGGTCAGTGGAGGAGGAGGATTGCAAGGAGGGACCACAGACAGGCTTACTAGGCCTAAAATAAATAAAAATAGGCTCAAGGCACTTAGAGTTATCTCGCAGGGGTACACAGGCAGCATTTGTGTGGTTAGCGGAGGAGGAGGATTGCAAGGAGGGACCGCAGACAGGTTTACTAGGCCTAAAATAAATAAAAATAGGCTCAAGGCACTTAGAGTTATCTCGCAGGGGTACACAGGCAGCATTGGTGTGGTCAGCGGAGGAGGAGGATTGCAAGGAGGGACCGCAGACAGGCGTAGTACGTCTTCAATTTCAAAAAGTGGCTCTATGCACTTTAAAATAGGTTCCAGGGGTACACAGGCAAAATTGGTATGGTCAGCGGAGGAGGAGGATTGCAAGGAGGGACCACAGACAGGCGTAGTACGCCTACAATTTCAAAAAGTGGCTCTATGCACTTTAAAATAGGTTCCAGGGGTACACAGGCAGCATTGGTGTGGTTAGCGGAGGAGGATGATTGCAAGGAGGGACCACAGACAGGCGTAGTACGCCTACAATTTCAAAAAGTGGCTCTATGCACTTTAAAATAGGTTCCAGGGGTACACGGGCAGCATTGGTGTGGTCAGCGGAGGAGGAGGATTGCAAGGAGGGACCGCAGACAGGCGTATTACGTCTTCAATTTCAAAAAGTGGCTCTATGCACTTTAAAATAGGTTCCAGGGGTACACAGGCAGCATTGGTATGGTCAGCGGAGGAGGAGGATTGCAAGGAGGGACCGCAGACAGGCGTAGTACGTCTTCAATTTCAAAAAGTGGCTCTATGCACTTTAAAATAGGTTCCAGGGGTACACAGGCAGCATTGGTATGGTCAGCGGAGGAGGAGGATTGCAAGGAGGGACCACAGACAGGCGTAGTATGCCTACAATTTCAAAAAGTGGCTCTATGCACTTTAAAATAGGTTCCAGGGGTACACGGGCAGCATTGGTGTGGTCAGCGGAGGAGGAGGATTGCAAGGAGGGACCGCAGACAGGCTTACTAGGCCTAAAAAAAATAAAAATAGGCTTAAGGCACTTAGAGTTATCTCGCAGGGGTACACAGGCAGCATTGGTGTGGTCAGTGGAGAAGGAGGATTGCAAGGAGGGACCACAAACAGGTTTACTAGGCCTAAATTAACTAAAAATAGGCTCAAGGCAGTTTTACATCGGTTACATGGATACACAGGCAGCATTGTGGTCAGCGGAGGAGGAGGATTGCAAGGATTGACCGCAGACAGGCTTACTAGGCCTAAAATAAATAAAAATAGGCTCAAGGCACTTAGAGTTATCTCGCAGGGGTACACAGGCAGCATTCGTGTGGTCAGCGGAGGAGAAGGATTGCAAGGAGGGACCGCAGACAGGCTTACTAGGCCTAAAATAACTAAAAATAGGCTCAAGGCAGTTTTACATCGGTTACATGGATACACAGGCAGCATTGTGGTCAGCGGAGGAGGAGGATTGCAAGGAGGGACCGCAGACAGGCTTACTAGGCCTAAAATAATAAAAATAGGCTCAAGGCACTTAGAGTTATCTCGCAGGGGTACACAGGCATCATTCGTGTGGTCAGCGGAGGAGGAGGATTGCAAGGAGGGACCGCAGACAGGCGTAGTACGTCTACAATTTCAAAAAGTGGCTCTATGCACTTTAAAATAGGTTCCAGGGGTACCAGGCAGCATTGGTATGGTCAGCGGAGGAGGAGGATTGCAAGGAACGACCACAGACAGGCGTAGTTCACCTACAATTTCAAAAAGTGGCTCTATGCACTTTAAAATAGGTTCCAGGGGTACACAGGCAGCATTGGTGTGGTTAGCGGAGGAGGATGATTGCAAGGAGGGACCACAGACAGGCGTAGTACGCCTACAATTTCAAAAAGTGGCTCTATGCACTTTAAAATAGGTTCCAGGGGTACACGGGCAGCATTGGTGTGGTCAGCGGAGGAGGAGGATTGCAAGGAGGGACCGCAGACAGGCTTACTAGGCCTAAAAAAAATAAAAATAGGCTCAAGGCACTTAGAGTTATCTCGCAGGGGTACACAGGCAGCATTGGTGTGGTCAGTGGAGGAGGAGGATTGCAAGGAGGGACCAGAGACAGGCTTACTAGGCCTAAAATAATTAAAAATAGGCTCAAGGCAGTTTTACATTGGTTACATGGATAAACAGGCAGCATTGTGGTCAGCGGAGGAGGAGGATTGCAAGGAGGGACTGCAGACAGGCTTACCAGGCCTAAAATAAATAAAAATAGGCTCAAGGCACTTAGAGTTATCTCGCAGGGGTACACAGGCAGCATTCGTGTGGTCAGCGGAGGAGGAGGATTGCAAGGAGGGACCGCAGACAGGCTTACTAGGCCTAAAATAAATAAAAATAGGCTCAAGGCACTTAGAGTTATCTCGCAGGGGTACACAGGCAGCATTGGTGTGGTCAGTGGAGGAGGAGGATTGCAAGGAGGGACCAGAGACAGGCTTACTAGGCCTAAAATAATTAAAAATAGGCTCAAGGCAGTTTTACATTGGTTACATGGATACACAGGCAGCATTGTGGTCAGCGGAGGAGGAGGATTGCAAGGAGGGACTGCAGACAGGCTTACCAGGCCTAAAATAAATAAAAATAGGCTCAAGGCACTTAGAGTTATCTCGCAGGGGTACACAGGCAGCATTCGTGTGGTCAGCGGAGGAGGGGGATTGCAAGGAGGGACCGCAGACAGGCTTACTAGGCCTAAAATAAATAAAAATAGGCTCAAGGCACTTAGAGTTATCTCGCAGGGGTACACAGGCAGCATTGGTGTGGTCAGTGGTAAAGGAGGATTGCAAGGAGGGACCACAGACAGGCTTACTAGGCCTAAAATAACAAAAAAATAGGCTCAAGGCAGTTTTACATCAATTACATGGATACACAGGCAGCATTGAAGTCAGCGGAGGAGGAGGATTGCAAGGAGGGACCGCAGACAGGCTTACTAGGCCTAAAATAAATAAAAATAGGCTCAAGGCACTTAGAGTTATCTATCTCGCAGGGGTACACAGGCAGCATTGGTGTGGTCAGCGGAGGACGATTGCAAGGAGTGTCTGACACAGTTAGTACTCACAAAAAATAAATAGATGTTAATGTCTCGCCAAAAAAAAAAAAAAAAGTGTGGCATACTTAGGTACAGGGGTGGGCTCATCTGCAGAGTTTCTGACATAGTAATTTGGCAGTAAGTATTTACTGGTGTCAATATAGGACACTGACCCAGACTACTTTAACTAGCATCATAGATGTCAACAAATTGGTATTGTCAGTGCCAGGCATTGAATGATGTCAGCGCATAGACTAAACATTGGTGGAGCTGTGAGAGATAAGTTTGCACGTGGTAGAGCACAGTTTGAGCTGGGGGGGTGAACTCTCTTGTGGCTGGCGTTACCGTCCCAGGGCCCCTCATGTTACAACGGTGTGTCTGACGTTGGGTGCGCGCCACCACCGCCAGAGACACTTTATTGTACTATGAGGGACCCAGTGGCAGTGCCGTCGACCAAAAGCGGGCACACCCACCTCTTCAGACAAACGGCACTCTAACGGGTGCTTGCGCCAAGTGGCGAGACCACGGCCCCGTGGGGGGAGTTTTCTCATTGAGGAAGGTGTAAACATGTCGTATGCTGGACAAACAGCTGCTGCAAATTAAGAGATTGGAACACTCAGTAAGACCAGTCCACAAGCAAGACCTTTTTATAGGAAAACTAGGTGTCAGCCGGGAAAGGTGGGGCAAAATAATTTGAAATCCAGGAGTGGTTCATTTTAATGAAGGTTAGATCATCCACATTTTGGGTAGCCAGACGAGTCCTTTTTTCGGTTAATATTGAACCAGCAGCACTGAATACTCTTTCTGATAGCACACTAGCTGCTGGGCAAGCAAGCTCCTGCAATGCATATTCTACCAATTCAGGCCAGGTGTCTAATTTGGATGCCCAGTAATCAAATGGGAATGACGGTTGAGGGAGACCATCGATAAGGGATGAAAAATAGTTAGTAACCATACTGGACAAATGTTGTCTCCTGTCACTTTGAATAGATGCTGCAGTACCTGTCCTGACTGCGGTCATTGCGAAATCGCTCCACAACCTGGTCAGAAAACCCCTCTGTCCAACGCCACTTCTGATTTGTGCACCTCTAACACCTCTGCCCTGTACCCCCCTGCAGCTTGTGTGAGAACCATCACCGGCGCTGTGTGCTGGGAATGCCTGAATCAAACGGTCTACAAGAGTAGCTTGTTTGGTTGCTAAAATTTGTTCGAGGTTCTCATGTGGCATAATATTTAGCAATTTCCCTTTATAGCGAGGGTCAAGGATGAAGGCCAACCAGTAATCGTCATCGCTCATCATTTTAATAATGCGTGGGTCCCTTTTGAGGATACGTAAGGCATAATCCGCCATGTGGGCCAAAGTTCCAGTTGTCAAATCTGCGGTTGTGCTGGTTTGAGGGGCAGTTACAGGCAAATCTACGTCACTTGTCTCCCTTAAAAAAACAGAACCCGGCCTTGCAACGCCACTAATTTCAGTTGGCCCAGGAGAAGCTTCCTCATTAAAAAAGTCCTCATCCCCATCATCCTCCTCATCCTCCTCCTCCTCTTCGCCCGCTACCGCGTCCTCTACACGGCCCTGACCAGACAATGGCTGGCTGTCATCAAGGCTTTCCTCTTCCTCGGCTGCAGACGCCTGCTTCTTTATGTGCGTCAAACTTTGCATGAGCAGACGCATTAGGGGGATGCTCATGCTTATTATGGCGTTGTCTGCACTAACCAGCCGTGTGCATTCCTCAAAACACTGAAGGACTTGACACAGGTCTTGTAGCTTCGACCACTGCACACCTGACAACTCCATGTCTGCCATCCAACTGCCTGCCCGTGTATCCTCCCACAAATACATAACAGCTCGCCTCTGTTCGCACAGTCTCTGAAGCATGTGCAGTGTGGAGTTCCACCTTGTTGCAACGTCGATGATTAGGCGATGCTGGGGAAGGTTCAAAGACCGCTGATAGTTCTGCATACGGCTGGAGTGTACGGGCGAACGGCGGATATGCGAGCAAAGTCTGCGCACTTTGAGGAGCAGGTCGGGTAACCCCGGATAACTTTTCAGGAAGCACTGCACCACCAGGTTTAAGGTGTGAGCCACGCAAGGAATGTGTTTCAGTTGGGAAAGGGCTATGGCAGCCATGAAATTCCTTCCGTTATCACTCACTACCTTGCCTGCCTCAAAATGTACAGCGCCCAGCCATGACTGAGTTTCTTTCTGCAAGAACTCGGACAGAACTTCCGCGGTGTGTCTGTTGTCGCCCAAACACTTCATTGCCAATACAGCCTGCTGACGCTTGCTACTAGCTGTCCCATAATGGCACACCTGGTGTGCAACAGTGGCAGCTGTGAATGGAGTGGATGTGCAACTGCGGTCTGTGGACGAGCTCTCGCTTCTGCAGGAGGAGGAGGAAGAGGAGGAGGGGGGCGAACGCCTACAGCCAACTCTTTCCTTGACCGTGGGCTAGGCAGAACTGTCACAATATTGCTGTCCCCTGTGGACCCTGCATCCACCACATTCACCCATTGTGCCGTAATGGACACGTAACGTCCCTGGCCATGCCTACTGGTCCATGCATCTGTTGTCAGGTGCACCTTTGTAGTCACAGACTGCCTGAGTGCATGGACGATGCGGTCTTTAACATGCTGTTGGAGGGCTGGGATGGCTTTTCTAGAAAAGAAGTGTCGACTGGGTAGCTGGTAGCGTGGTACAGCGTAGTCCATCAGCGCTTTGAAAGCTTCGCTTTCAACTACCCAGTAGGGCATCATCTCTAATGAGATTAGTCTAGCAATGTGGGCGTTCAAACCCTGTGTACGCGGATGCGAGGAAGAGTACTTCCTTTTCCTAACAAGAGTTTCATGTAGGGTGAGCTGGACTGGAGAGCTGGAGATCGTGGAACTATCGGTGGTGCCGGTGGACATGGGTGACTAAGAGAGGGTTGGAGATGGTATTCTTGCCGATGCCCTACATGCATTGTTTCCTACTGCGAACCTGGTGATTCCCTGACTGCTTTGGCCTGGCGACGAAAGCTGCACAGATACTGCAGGTGGTGCGGGAAATGGTGGGTTTACAGTGAGGGAAGGGATGTAGCGTTGCTGACTAGCTTCATTGGCCGAGGGTGCTGCAACCTTTAGGGACGTTTGGTAGTTAGTCCAAGCTTGCAAATGCATGGTGGATAAATGTCTATGCATGCAACTTGTATTTAGACTTTTAAGATTCTGACCTCTGCTTAAGGTAGTTGAACATTTTTTACAGATGACTTTGCGCTGATCATTTGGATGTTGTTTAAAAAAATGCCAGACTGCACTCTTTCTACTATCGGATACCTTTTCAGGCATTGCAGACTGAGCTTCTATAACCGGATGGCCACGCTGTCCTCCAACTGGTTTTGGTTTTGCCAAGCGTTTTTGGCCAGATACGAGCCCGGCAGATGGAACCTGTTGTGATGTTGATGCCTGCTGTGGCTCCTCCTCCTCCGCTTCAGAACTACTGCCGCCTGCACCCTGTTCCCCCAATGGCTGCCAATCGGGGTCAACAACTGGGTCATCTATGACCTCCTCTTCTATGTCATGTGCAACTTCGTTTGTGTCACCGTGTAAGCCGGTGGTATAGCGTTCGTGACGGGGCACCATAGTCTCCGCTGGGTTTGATTGTGCCTCAATACACTGCGAGGGCAATGTTCTGATCTGAGTCAAAGGAACAGCATAGTAATCTGGCTGTGGCTGTGCATCTGTGCACTCCATGTCCGATTCAACTTCTAATGGGCATGGCCTGTTAACTGTTTCACTGTCTAACCCAGGAACGGTATGTGTAAAGAGCTCCATGGAGTAACTTGTTGTGTCGACTGACGCATCCTTCACTGTTGCTCTGGGTGAAGGACACAAGGAAGCGACTTGTTCCTGTCCGGGAGCATCCACTGACGATGCACTGCTCTGACATTTGGCACTTTCCGAGGAGGAGGCGAAAGAGCTAGAGGCAGAGACAGCAATGAAAGCCAATACTTGTTCCTCCTGCTCCGGCTTCAAAAGTGGTTTTCCTACTCCCAGAAAAGAGAGCGTTCGAGGCCTTGTGTAGCCAGACAACGAACCTGGCTCAACAACTCGAGACTTAGGTGCTGTACTGCTTTTACCACGACCACCTGATGCTCCACCACCACTACCATCATTACCAGCTGACAATGACCGCCCACGGCCACGACCTCTTCCACTAGACTTCCTCATTGTTTGCAAAACGTAACCAAAGTAAAGGTATTTGTTACTGTAAAACATCTTATGAGGTGAATTCAAACTTCTGTTGGATTTATATATACCTTTATAGGAAAATCAGGCCCAATGTTACACACTAGGTTTTCTGTGCCCCAATAATTTGAGACAGATGGCACACACAGGACCGGCACTCAAGCAGAAATGCCAATCTTAATCTCCCACTATTTTTTTTTTTCAGGGAGAATTTACCCCCCCAAAAAAATGGCCCAATATTACACACTGGTTTTCAGTGGCACACAAGGAGAGACAGATGCCACACACAGGACTGGCACAGAGGCAAACTTGCCAATCTTTATCTCCCACTATTAATTTTTTTTTTACAGGGAGAATTTACCCCCCCCAAAAAATGGCCCAATATTACACACTGGTTTTCAGTGGCACACACGGGGAGACAGATGCCACACACAGGACTGGCACAGAGGCAGACTTGCCAATCTTTATCTCCCACTACTATTTTTTTTTTTTACAGGGAGAATTTACCCCCCCAAAAAATGGCCCAATATTACACACTGGTTTTCAGTGGCACACAAGGAGAGACAGATGCCACACACAGCACTGGCACAGAGGCAGACTTGCCAATCTTTATCTCCCACTATTAATTTTTTTTTGAACAGGGAAAATTTACCCCCCCCAAAAAAAAAATTGGCCCAGTATTACACACTGGTTTTCGGTGGCACACAAGGAGAGACAGATGCCACACACAGGACTGGCACAGAGGCAGACTTGCCAATCTTTATCTCCCACTATTAATTTTTTTTTTTACAGGGAGAATTTACCAAAAATAAAAAATAGCCCAATATTACACACTGGTTTTCAGTGGCACACAATGAGAGACAGATGCCACACACAGCACTGGCACAGAGGCAGACTTGCCAATCTTTATCTCCCACTATTATTTTTTTTTTACAGGGAGAATTAACCAAAAAAAAAATGGCCCAATATTACACACTGGTTTCAGTGGCACACAAGGAGACACAGATGCCACACACAGGACTTGCACAGAGGCAGACTTGCCAATCTTTATCTCCCACTATTATTTTTTTTTTTACAGGGAGAATTTACCCCCCCCAAAAAATGGCCCCATATTACACACTGGTTTTCGATGGCACACAAGGAGAGACAGATGACACACACAGGACTGGCACAGAGGCAGACTTGCCAATCTTTATCTCCCACTATTAATTTTTTTTTACAGGGATAATTTACAAAAAAAAAAAAATGGCCCAATATTACACACTGGTTTTCAGTGGCACACAATGAGAGACAGATGCCACACACAGCACTGGCACAGAGGCAGACTTGCCAATCTTTATCTCCCACTATTAATTTTTTTTTACAGGGAGAATTTACCAAAAAAAAAAATGGCCCAATATTACACACTGGTTTTCAGTGGCACACAAGGAGAGACAGATGCCACACACAGGACTGGCACAGAGGCAGACTTGCCAATCTTTATCTCCCACTATTATTATTTTTTTTTACAGGGAGAATTTACCCCCCCCAAAAAAATGGCTCAATATTACACACTGGTTTTCAGTGGCACACAAGGGGAGACAGATGCCACACACAGGACTGGCACAGAGGCAGACTTGCCAATCTTTATCTCCCACTATTAATTTGTTTTTTACAGGGAGAATTTACCCCCCCAAAAAATGGCCCAATATTACACACTGGTTTTCAGTGGCACACAAGGAGAGACAGATGCCACACACAGGACTGGCACAGAGGCAGACTTGCCAATCTTTATCTCCCACTATTAATTTTTTTTTTTACAGGGAGAATTTAGCAAAAAAAAAAAATGCCCCAATATTACACACTGGTTTTCAGTGGCACACAAGGAGAGACAGATGCCACACACAGGACTGGCACAGAGGCAGACTTGCCAATCTTTATCTCCCACTATAATTTTTTTTTTTACAGGGAGAATTTACCCCCCAAAAAATGGCCCAATATTACACACTGGTTTTCGGTGGCACACAAGGAGAGACAGATGCCACACACAGGACTGGCACAGAGGCAGACTTGCCAATCTTTATCTCCCACTATAATTTTTTTTATACAGGGAGAATTTACCCCCCAAAAAATGGCCCAATATTACACACTGGTTTTCAGTGGCACACAATGAGAGACAGATGCCACACACAGTACTGGCACAGAGGCAGACTTGCCAATCTTTATCTCCCACTATTAATTTTTTTTTGAACAGGGAAAATTTACCCCCCCCAAAAAAAAATGGCCCAGTATTACACACTGGTTTTCGGTGGCACACAAGGAGAGACAGATGCCACACACAGGACTGGCACAGAGGCAGACTTGCCAATCTTTATCTCCCACTATTAATTTTTTTTTACAGGGAGAATTTACCAAAAATAAAAAATGGCCCAATATTACACACTGGTTTTCGGTGGCACACAAGGAGAGACAGATGCCACACACAGGACTGGCACAGAGGCAGACTTGCCAATCTTTATCTCCCACTATTATTTTTTTTTTTTACAGGGAGAATTTACCCCCCAAAAAATGCCCAATATTACACACTGGTTTTCAGTGGCACACAATGAGAGACAGATGCCACACACAGCACTGGCACAGAGGCAGACTTGCCAATCTTTATCACCCACTATTAATTTTTTTTTGAACAGGGAAAATTTACCCCCCCCAAAAAAATGGCCCAGTATTACACACTGGTTTTCGGTGGCACACAAGGAGAGACAGATGCCACACACAGGACTGGCACAGAGGCAGACTTGCCAATCTTTATCTCCCACTATTAATTTGTTTTTTACAGGGAGAATTTACCAAAAATAAAAAATGGCCCAATATTACACACTGGTTTTCGGTGGCACACAAGGAGAGACAGATGCCACACACAGGACTGGCACAGAGGCAGACTTGCCAATCTTTATCTCCCACTATTAATTTTTTTTTTACAGGGAGAATTTACCACAAAATAAAGGCCCAATATTACACACTGGTTTTCAGTGGCACACAATGAGAGACAGATGCCACACACAGCACTGGCACAGAGGCAGACTTGCCAATCTTTATCTCCCACTATTAATTTTTTTTTTACAGGGAGAATTTACAAAAAAAAAATGGCTAAATATTACACACTGGTTTTTGGTGGCACACAAGGAGAGACAGATGCCACACACAGGACTGGCACAGAGGCAGACTTGCCAATCTTTATCTCCCACTATTATTTTTTTTTTTTACAGGGAGAATTTACCCCCCCAAAAAAATGGCCCAATATTACACACTGGTTTTCAGTGGCACACAAGGAGAGACAGATGCCACACACAGAAATGGCACAGAGGCAGACTTGCCAATCTTTATCTCCCACTATTAATTTTTCTTTACAGGGAGAATTTACCAAAAAAAAAATGGCCCAAGATTACACACTGGTTTTCAGTGGCACACAATGAGAGACAGATGCCACACACAGCACTGGCACAGAGGCAGACTTGCCAATCTTTATCTCCCACTATTAATTTTTTTTTACAGGGAGAATTTACCAAAAAAAAAATGGCCCAATATTACACACTGGTTTTCAGTGGCACACAAGGAGAGACAGATGCCACACACAGGACTGGCACAGAGGCAGACTTGCCAATCTTTATCTCCCACTATTAATTTTTTTTTTACAGGGAGAATTTACCAAAAAAAAAAAATGGCCCAATATTACACACTGGTTTTCGGTGGCACACAAGGAGAGACAGATGCCACACACAGGACTGGCACAGAGGCAGACTTGCCAATCTTTATCTCCCACTATTAATTTTTTTTTTACAGGGAGAATTTACCACAAAAAAAAAATGGCCCAATATTACACACTGGTTTTCAGTGGCACACAAGGAGAGACAGATGCCACACACAGGACTGGCACAGAGGCAGACTTGCCAATCTTTATCTCCCACTATTAATTTTTTTTTTACAGGGAGAATTTACCACAAAAAAAAATGGCCCAATATTACACACTGGTTTTCAGTGGCACACAATGAGAGACAGATGCCACACACAGCATTGGCACAGAGGCAGACTTGCCAATCTTTATCTCCCACTATTTATTTATTTATTTTTTCAGGGAGAATTAAAAAAACAAACAAAACAAAAAAACCAATATTACACACTAGGTTTTCTGTGGCACACAATGAGAGACAGATGCCACACACAGCACTGGCACAGAGGCAGACTTGCCAATCTTTATCTCCCTGCAGTAATCTCAGAAAAGTATGGCAGGCAGCTATAAAAAGGACTGCTGCACACAAAAGTGTGGACAAACAAACAAGATAGCTGTGCAGAAAGGAAGGAACAACAGGATTTGTGCTTTGAAAAAAGCAGTTGGTTTGCACAGCGGCGTACACACAGCAACGCAGCTATCAGGGAGCCTTCTAGGGCAGCCCAATGAGCTACAGCGCTGAGGAAAAAAAATGTAGCTTCCACTGTCCTGCAAACAAAAGGTGGTGTTGGACAGTGGAAATCGCTACAGCACAAGCGGTTTGGGGATGAATGTACCCTGCCTATCGCTCTCCCTGCTTCTGACAAAGCGGCAGCAACCTCTCCCTACGCTCAGATCAGCAGCAGTAAGATGGCGGTCGGTGGGAACGCCCCTTTATAGCCCCTGTGACGCCGCAGAAAGCAAGCCAATCAGTGCAATGCCCTTCTGTAAGATGGTGGGGACTGAGATCTATGTCATCATGCTGCCCACACTCTGCGTCCACCTTCATTGGCTGAGAAATGACGCTTTTAGCGTCATTGAAACACGACTTTGGCGCAAAAGTCGCGTACCGCATGGCTGACCCCACACAGGGATCGGGTCGGGTTTCATGAGACGCCGACTTTGCCAAAAGTCGGCGACTTATGAAAATGAACGATCCGTTTCGCTCAACCCTAGTCCCTACCATCATTTACCAAGGACACTAGCAAGTTTCTTAAGAAGATAGATGGGTTATGTATCGACACAGAGAAGTTTCTTGTAACCTGTGACATTGAATCTTTGTATACGAACATCAGACACAGTGATTGCATTCGGGCAACAAAATTCTTTTTTACACCGTCTTTGACCACTTTCTTGATTGATCTCCTACAATTCACTCTATCACATAATTTTTTTCTATTCAAAGGGTCCTTGTTCCTACAGCTCCGGGGTACAGCCACGGGGTGCCTCTTTTGCACCATCATATGCTAATCTTTTCCTGGGGCAGTGGGAGAGGGACCTCTTCCTGTCAGATCGCCACGTATCTATGGACCACGTCCTTTTCTGGGGGCGCTACATAGATGACAGATGACGTGTTTTGGATCTGGCAGGGGTCGGAAGATTCTCTTCACAAATTCATGTCATCCTTAAACCATAATGATCTCAATATACATTTGACTTACCATTATAACAGGGAGTCCATTGACTTCCTGGACGTCAAAATCAAGCGAGACATCCAGAACGTCTTACAGACGGATGTGTTCCGGAAATCAACTTCAGTCAACTCTCTTCTTCTGGCTGATTCATCTCATCCTCCTTCCATAATTCGCTCATTTACGGTTGGCCCATTTTTTACTTTACGTAGAATCTGTTCAAGTGATACCGATTTTTACACACAAGCTGAGGACCTCAAAAAGAGGTTTATAGACAGGGGTTACAGTCGACGTTCCATCACAAGGGCCTTTAACAGGGCCAGACATACTCCTAGAAATATTGCACTTTATTCCTCTACCTATAACAAGATTAAGTCCAGTAATTAAGTCAGATTCATTACACAACATCATGGTCACACCGGTTTGATGCGTCTATTTTTGGAGAAATCATGGGCAATTTTGCTCTCTGATCCCATCCTTTCTAAATGTTTAGGACCCAGACCCATGATCACTTTTAGTAGATCTAGAAATCTGTGGGACTGCCTTGTTAGGAGCCACTATGTGAATGAAACATCTACCTTCTTTTCCAATTCAAAAGAAGGTAGGCTGTCGACCACGTGGCAATTGCATGGCCTGTCCAACCATAGTTTGTACGCAAACATTTTCCAGCTTTGATGGACAGACAGCTTACAGTATTAAACATGCCATCACATGTAACACCAGGGCTGTCATATATTATGCCACCTGCCTTTGTCCACTGGTATTTGTCGGTTTAATCACATGCCCCCTTAAAGTCCGAGTACTTGAGCACGTACTTGGCATCATTGCTGCTAAAGAGGTGGAAGATATCTTTCTTCTTAAAACGCTACCACGCCATTTTTGGGCCCACCACGATTGTGATGCTTCAAAATTGGAAGCTAGGGGCATCAACATGATACATCCTACCACCAGTTGCGGTCTTATTTCTAAGCCACTGGCAAAATTGGAGGCAAGGTGGATTTGGACATTGAGGACAGTTCATTCTCTTGGCCTGAATAAACAACTTAGCTTCATTCCCTTTCTGTAGACCCGTGGGTGTTCAGCTGATTCATCAATATTATACTACATTATATCACTAATAAGGTGGATTTTTTTTGTCTTTTGCTTTTAACCATGTTTTATATTTACCTCTGCTTTTAGTTCTATTTTCTCTGATGTGGACCTCTTTTCTTCCTGGGGCTTGATTTCATCGTAGACAGGTCCTGACGGAGTATTCTCTATGGACAATTCAATAGAAGATGTGGAACATGTATGCCATATTATTCACGTCACATGTCTATATATCTTTGTTCTGTAGTTTTAATGATTCATCATTATTTGTGTTCCGCACGGTATATCCGTTTTTATTTACACCATTTGAATGGTCAATTATATACATGGTGATTCACATTAGTTACTACGTGTGTATTTGTTTAAACTTTTTTGTTTTCATATATACATATTTTACGCACATGCACACTACATATTGTCACTTTTGACGCCATGTTTATTCTATATCTCTTAATTATCTATATATTTTTCATGTTTTTACTATTTTTTTCACATTAGTCATTGCTAGTGTTGAGCATTCCGATACCGCAAGTATCGGGTATCGGCCGATACTAGCGGTATCGGAATTCCGATACCGGGATTCCGATACTTGCCGCGTATCGGATACCGGAATCGGAAGTTCCCAGATTCAAAATGCAGAAATTCAGCCAATGAGAATGATTCCAAGTGTGGGCACATCCTGTTTAGCATGGAGGGCATGAAACTACTGGCAAGGCTGTGATTGGCTGCTGAAATGATGTCATGATGCAGTTTAAAAGTCGCTGGCGCCATTTTGCGATCACTCTGCTGTGAATTCAGTTAGTGACAGGACGCTGTTTGCTGACTGAGGGACAGTTTAGAGATAGCGATTTGCTTCTTTGTGCTTTCCAAAGGCTAATTTAGCAACCGCTGTGTTCACCTACTATTCACCTTCCTTTTGCCTTGTAGCGCTGTTTTCACAGCGATCTGCAAGGTCTCTCTGTGTGTGTGTGTGTGAGTGCAGCCCACTCTCTAGTCTGAGTGCAGCCACATAGGCCATCCATAGCTGGTTGTATTCAGTTCAGGGAGGGTGGTTCATTGCCTCATACTGTCCTTTTTTTTTTTTTTTTTGAAGTAGTGCAGGCTGCTGCACATTTTTTCCAAAAATTCCTATTAGTGTCTTTCCACCCGTCTCCAGCTAATTTGTGGAAAAACACTACATAGGATAAAGTAGAGGAGGGTTTTTGGGCCTTGCAGCGCCGTTTACGGCTGTCTGCACGGTCTCCGTGTGACTGCAGCTCGCCCTGTAGTCTGTGAGCAGCCGTAGCCTGGTTGTCTGCAGCTCAGGGTTTTTCACTGCGTCATACCGCCAAATCAATTTTCTTTTTTTTCAAAGTAGTGTAGTCTGCTGCTAATTTATTTTAAAAAATCCTATTAGTGTCTTTCCACCCGTCTCCAGCTAATTTGTGGAAAAACACTACATAGGATAAAGTAGAGGAGGGTTTTTGGGCCTTGCAGCGCCGTTTACGGCTGTCTGCACGGTCTCCGTGTGATTGCAGCTCTATCCGTTGTCAGTTCAGCCCCAAAAAAATAAATAAATAATAAAGTTCACCAAACACACCAGTTACACACCACTTTACATTTGTGTAGGCCACATTAGCTCATATTCAAGTCTAGTCCACACTTTAGAAAATTAGTGTGTCTTATACCTGTTAGGAGGAGTTGCTCAGGAATAAGCACACAAAGCTGTTAGTACTTTTCTGCTTATCTTTATCAGTCAACCAAGATGAAGAAGGCAGTGAGTAAGGCACGTGGGCGTGGGCGTGGGCGCGGAGCAGGGAGGGGACGTGGGGATTCTGTGCCTGCTGCGGGCACCGGTGAGTCATCAGCACCCACTTTCACAAGGGAACAGTCGTTCATGCGCAGCTTTGTCGCCGAGCGCCGTACACCGCTGCTGCGTGAAGACCAAATTGAAGCCGTTGTGGGATGGATGGCAGCTAATGCATCAACTTCCATTAGTGCCACATCCTCTCAGACACAGAGCACTGGAGAGCAGCCATCTGTCTCTTCACCACCTGCAAAATTGCCCAGGCAGACAGAGATCCCAGGACAGGAGCAGTCTCTACTTCTGTTCTCTGAATCATCTCTTGGCTTGGAAACAGGGGGCCAGCCAAGCAGCATTGGAGAAATGGAAGAAGAGGCAGGGTGCAGTGATGCCCAACCGCTTTTTCTGTCTTCCTCTGAAGAGGCGGGTGGGCCAGTGGCTCCGGTCACCACCTCGCAGGCCGCATCAGCTGATGATGACACTCAGGTGCCACTTACTGGTGCGTGCTCTGCTGCTGAGACTACCCAGGAGGAGCAGTTGGGGGCAGAGGGTAGTGTAGATGATGAGGTCCTTGACCCATCTTGGCGTCAGGGACAGGAAGGTGGTGGGAGCAGCTCTGAGGAAGAGATTCCCCGTACGGCCCAAAGAGGGAGAGGGAGGGGGAAGACTGCGGATCCTGCAGCCTCCGCTTTGGCACCCGTAAGGAGCATGTCTCTTCCAAAAGTCAAAAGGGGGGCTCCCAAGACTTGCAGTGCCTGGTCCTTTTTTGACCCAGTTGCAGATGACATTTGCTATGTCAGATGCAAGGTGTGTCATCAAAAAATCAAAAGAGGTCAAAAAGTCGCCAACCTCAATACCTCCAACATGTGGAAACATGTGCGCAACAGGCACCCGGCGGAGTTAGACAAACACACTGAAGAGCTAGGCCAACCAACAGCGGCAGCTACCACCTCTTCAGCTCGTGTTGCCTCTTCCTCTAGCTCACACGCAGCTGGTTCGGCTTCCTCCCAGGATCGCCGTGGAAGAACCTCTGGCCCTGTTGTCCAGAGACCCGCTGTCATTCCACCCGCAGCACCACTTTCCCAGTCAACCACACACTCCCAGCCCAGTCTACAGCCATCGGTAGTACAGGCATGGGAGAAAAGGCGGCCTTTCTCGTCAAACCACCCACGAGCACAGGCTCTGACTGCAGGCATTGCCAAACTTCTGTCACTGGAAATGCTGTCATTCAGGCTGGTGGAGACTGACAGCTTCCGTGACTTGATGTCATTGGCAGTCCCACAGTACAATGTGCCCAGCCGCTTTTACTTCAGCAGGCAAGCCGTCCCTGCCCTGCACAAGCATGTGGAGGGACACATAAAACACGCGCTACTGAACGCCGTCAGTAGCAAGGTCCACCTCACCACCGATGCGTGGACCAGTCAACATGGACAGGGGCGATACCTTTCCCTCACTGCCCATTGGGTTAATGTAGTTGAGCCGGGTACAGACCGTGCGAGTGGCGCAGGACGTGTCCTGCCCACTCCAAGGATTGCAGGAATCCATTCTGTACGCATTGACTCCTCCTCTTACACCAGTTCCTCAGAATCATCGCTGCAGGAGCCGTCACAGTCCACCTCCACATGGACCCGTGATGAACGTGTACCTGTTACGACCGACATGAGCACAGCCGTGGCCAAACGTCAACAGGCCGTCTTGAAATTAATTTTTTGGGGGAATCGTAGCCACACAGCGCAGGAGCTCTGGAATGCCATCAAGCAGGAGAGCGATGTGTGGTTTGAGCCAGCGAATCTCCAGCCAGGCATGGTAGTGTGTGATAATGGCCGAAATCTGGTGGCAGCCCTGGGCCTCGGCAACCTCACTCACATCCCATGTCTGGCACATGTGCTCAATTTGGTCGTGCAGAGTTTTTTGAGGGACTATCCGGATCTTGATGCACTGCTGCACAAGGTCCGCCTAGAGTGTGCTCACTTGCGGCGTTCCAGCACGGCAAAAGCGCGCATTGCGGCTCTGCAGCGCCGACACCGCCTGCCGGAACATCGCATCATATGTGACCTACCTACCAGGTGGAATTCCACGTTACATATGTTGGAGCGGTTGTGTGAGCAGCAGCAAGCTGTAATGGAGTACCAGCTGTATCAGGCGCAAAAAAGTCGCAGTCAGCGCCGTACAGACTTCACAACCACAGAGTGGGCCACTATGAAGGATGTCTGCCAGGTTTTGCGTCCCTTTGATTATTCCACGCGGATGGCGAGTGCAGATGATGCACTAGTCAGCATGACTGTCCCCCTTATCTGCCTGCTTGAAAAATCACTGCAAGCGCTAAGGGATGATGTTGTGGAAGAGGTGGAGGATGAGGATTCACCACTTCCATCATCTTCTGGACAGTCAGCGCCACGTGGTTCCTCACAAACGCGTAGGCAGGGGACAGTTTGTGAGGAGGATGAGGAGGAGTCAATGGAGGAGGAAGACATCCGTCCAGAGGAGGGAGTTCCCGAATTGTCCAGTACTCAGTGTGTACAGCGAGGGTGGGGTGATGACGAGCGGGCAGAGATCACGCCTCCAGCTGGGGACAGCGTTTCTTGGGCAGTTGGCAGTCTGCAGCACATGGTGGATTGCATGCTGCAGTGCCTGAGAAACGACCGCCGCATCGACCACATTCTCAACATGTCTGATTATTGGGTGTTCACCCTCCTCGATCCTCGCTACCGGGACAACGTAGAAAGCCTCATCACACCGTTGAACCGGGAGCGAAAAATGCGGGAGTACCAAGACACACTGGTCAGTTCCATCATCTTCTCCATTCCAACTGAGAGAAGTGCTGCTACTGCATTCCAAAGCAGCTCAGTGCGTCCAGGCAGTGGTGGAGGCTCTGCACAAAGAGGGAGCAGAAGCAGTGCCTCTGCCCAAGGCAAGACCAGTATGGCCCAACTGTGGCACAGTTTTGTGTGCCCCCCACAAAAGTCTACACCATCACAGACGGCTCCAGTCAGCAGGAGGCAACGGTTCCGTCAGATGGTGACAGACTACATGTCTTGCCCTCTTGCTGTACTCCCAGACGGCTCTTCCCCTTTCAAGTTTTGGGTCTCAAAGCTGGATACATGGCCAGAGCTAAGCCAGTATGCATTGGAGGTGCTGTCTTGCCCTGCGGCCAGTGTATTATCGGAACGTGTCTTTAGTGCTGCAGGTGGTGTACTAACTGACCGTCGCATGCGACTATCCCCCGATAACGTTGACCGGCTTACTTTTCTGAAAATGAACAAGGCCTGGATCTCGCAGGAATTTGCCACTCCTCCTCCTGATTAAATAATTAGGTCACTGTATACGTTATCCAGGTCTCCTGTTGTGTTCATCTTTCTACCACCTGAACTTAAATTTCTGGGCTCCAACACCGCCAGTTGAGGCTCAGACGTGCCGTCTGCACAGTCAAAACATACGACCCAGTGTTATTGGGTTTCAGTAACGTCAGCTGATCCCCAGCTGTGTAGCCGGCAATGTGTCATGCGACCGCCACGCTGACACAACAACTGAAATGTAAGGGAATCTGTCCCCCCCCCCCCCAAGGCGTTTGTTACTGAAAGAGCCACCTTGTGCAGCAGTAATGCTGCACAAGGAAAAAGGTAGCTATTTTGGTTTTGCTCCTTGCACACGCAAAACTTAACACTTATAAAATGTGTCCACTGATACCGTAAAACCGTCCCGGAGGTGGGACTTTCCTTCGTAATATGACGCAGCACAGCCGTCATTCCTACCCCCCCGGCGCCGCGCCCCGGCTCCTCAGCGTTGTTTGATTCCGTCCCGGAGCCTGCGCTGTTATGTTATCCCGTGGCCAGGCACACTTAGCGCTGCCCGTCTTCTGGCATCATTTGGTGTCAGGCTGGCTGCGCCTGTGCGGCCACGCTGGCCGAGAGCCCGCCTCGCAGTGTCTTCTGATTTAATCCCACTGGGGGCCTGGGATCTATGGACATGCGCAGTGCATATCTGAACCTCCACCTCTCACTCATCTCCCTATGGCTTCTTCAGACTGTTCGGTGTCAGCTGGTCCCTAATAGCATGCCACGGCCGTGACACCGCACAGTCTGAAAAAGAAGCCGTAGGGAGGGGAGTGAGAGGCGAGGATATGCACTGCGCATGGCCATGGATCCCAGGCCCCCAGTGGGATTACATCAGAAGACACTGCGAGGCGGGCTCTCGGCCAGCGCGGCCGCACAGGCGCAGCCAGCCTGACACCAAATGATGTCAGAAGATGGGCAGCGCTAAGTGTGCCTGGCCACGGGATAACATAACAGCGCAGGCTCCGGGACGGAATCAAACAACGCTGAGGAGCCGGGGCACGGCGGCGGGGGGGTAGTAATGATGGCTGTGCTGCGTCATATTACGAAGGAAAGTCCCACCTCCGGGACGGTTTCACGGCTTCAGGGGACACATTTTATAAGTGTTTAGTTCTGTGTTTGCAAGGAGCATGATGAAAAGAGCCACCTTTTCCTTTTGCATCTTTTGTGCTGCACAAGCTGGCTCTTTCAGCTACAAACGCCTTGGGGGGGGGGTTAAAGGTTCCCTTTCGACTTTCTCAGGCTTCGGCCTACATTGTGTTCCTCTGCTTTTCCACCTGCCCCTGGGCTCCAACACCGCTAGTTGCCGTCCAGAAGTGCTGTACGCACAGTCAACAGTCGCTCCTCTGTTATTGGGGTTCAGTAACGTCAGCTGTTCCCCTGCTGTGTGTGTGGCAATCCCTCCTACCTCCTCCAACCTCCTCCAACCTCCTCCTCCTCCACCTGTCCCTGGGCTCCAACACCGCCAGTTGCCGTCCAGAAGTGCTGTACGCACAGTCAACAGTCCCTCCTCTGTTATTGGGGTTCAGTAACGTCAGCTGTTCCCCTGCTGTGTGTGTGGCAATCCCTCCTACCTCCTCCAACCTCCTCCAACCTCCTCCTCCTCCACCTGTCCCTGGGCTCCAACACCGCCAGTTGCCGTCCAGAAGTGCTGTACGCACAGTCAACAGTCCCTCCTCTGTTATTGGGGTTCAGTAACGTCAGCTGTTCCCCTGCTGTGTGTGTGGCAATCCCTCCTACCTCCTCCAACCTCCTCCTCCTCCACCTGTCCCTGGGCTCCAACACTGCCAGTTGCCGTCCAGAAGTGCTGTACGCACAGTCAACAGTCCCTCCTCTGTTATTGGGGTTCAGTAACGTCAGCTGTTCCCCTGCTGTGTGTGTGGCAATCCCTCCTACCTCCTCCAACCTCCTCCTCCTCCACCTGTCCCTGGGCTCCAACACCGCCAGTTGCCGTCCAGAAGTGCTGTACGCACAGTCAACAGTCCCTCCTCTGTTATTGGGGTTCAGTAACGTCAGCTGTTCCCCTGCTGTGTGTGTGGCAATCCCTCCTACCTCCTCCAACCTCCTCCTCCTCCACCTGTCCCTGGGCTCCAACACCGCCAGTTGCCGTCCAGAAGTGCTGTACGCACAGTCAACAGTCCCTCCTCTGTTATTGGGGTTCAGTAACGTCAGCTGTTCCCCTGCTGTGTGTGTGGCAATCCCTCCTACCTCCTCCAACCTCCTCCAACCTCCTCCTCCTCCACCTGTCCCTGGGCTCCAACACCGCCAGTTGCCGTCCAGAAGTGCTGTACGCACAGTCAACAGTCCCTCCTCTGTTATTGGGGTTCAGTAACGTCAGCTGTTCCCCTGCTGTGTGTGTGGCAATCCCTCCTACCTCCTCCAACCTCCTCCTCCTCCACCTGTCCCTGGGCTCCAACACTGCCAGTTGCCGTCCAGAAGTGCTGTACGCACAGTCAACAGTCCCTCCTCTGTTATTGGGGTTCAGTAACGTCAGCTGTTCCCCTGCTGTGTGTGTGGCAATCCCTCCTACCTCCTCCAACCTCCTCCAACCTCCTCCTCCTCCACCTGTCCCTGGGCTCCAACACCGCCAGTTGCCGTCCAGAAGTGCTGTACGCACAGTCAACAGTCCCTCCTCTGTTATTGGGGTTCAGTAACGTCAGCTGTTCCCCTGCTGTGTGTGTGGCAATCCCTCCTACCTCCTCCAACCTCCTCCTCCTCCACCTGTCCCTGGGCTCCAACACTGCCAGTTGCCGTCCAGAAGTGCTGTACGCACAGTCAACAGTCCCTCCTCTGTTATTGGGGTTCAGTAACGTCAGCTGTTCCCCTGCTGTGTGTGTGGCAATCCCTCCTACCTCCTCCAACCTCCTCCTCCTCCACCTGTCCCTGGGCTCCAACACCGCCAGTTGCCGTCCAGAAGTGCTGTACGCACAGAGCCAAACACCTCGCCTATGTGTTAGTGGGGTTCAGCACCGCCAGCTGTTCCCCTGCTGTGTATACGGCAACGTGTACTGCGACCACCACGCAGGCACAACAAGTTAAATTTAAGGGAACCTGTCCCCCCCCCCCCATGCGTTTGTTACTGAAGGAGCCACCTTGTGCAGCAGTAATGATGCAAAGGGAAAAAGTGCCTCTTTTCGTGGTGCTCCTTGCATATGCTGAACCTAACACTTATGAAATGTGTCCCCTCACAGCGTTCAACCGTCCGGTCGGTGGAACTTTCCTTTGTCATGTGACGCAGCACAGCCGTCATTTTTACCCCCTTGTCGCCGTGCGACGCCTCCTCAGCGTTGTTTGAATCTGTCCCGGAGCCTGCGCTGTTAGGTTACCCCTTGGCCATGCACACATTTTGCGCTGCCCGTCTTCTGACATCATTTGCTGTCAGGCTGGCTGCGCCTGTGCGGGTGCGCTGTCCGAGATTCAGCCTCGCGGTGTCGTCTAATGTAATCCCACCGCGGGCCTGGGATCCGTGTCCATGCGCAGTGCATATCCTCGCCTCTCACTCCCCTCCCTACGGCTTCTAAAGACTGTTCGGTGTCAGCTGGTCCCTAATAGCATGCCACGGCCGTGACACCGCACAGTCTTTAGAAGCCGTAGGGAGGGGAGTGAGAGGCGAGGATATGCACTGCGCATGGACACGGATCCCAGGCCCGCGGTGGGATTACATTAGACGACACCGCGAGGCTGAATCTCGGACAGCGCACCCGCACAGGCGCAGCCAGCCTGACAGCAAATGATGTCAGAAGACGGGCAGCGCAAAATGTGTGCATGGCCAAGGGGTAACCTAACAGCGCAGGCTCCGGGACAGATTCAAACAACGCTGAGGAGGCGGCGCACGGCGACAAGGGGGTAAAAATGACGGCTGTGCTGCGTCACATGACAAAGGAAAGTTCCACCGACCGGACGGTTGAACGCTGTGAGGGGACACATTTCATAAGTGTTAGGTTCAGCATCTGCAAGGACCATAATTAAAAGAGCTAAGTTTACCTTTTCCAGCATTAGTGCTGTACACGATGGCTCTTCCAGCTACAAACGCCTGGGGGGGGGGGTTAAAGGTTTCCTTTCAACTTGCTCCAGTGCAGGCTTCGGCCTACACTCCGCTCCCCCTGCTCCTCCTGCTGACCCTGGGCTCTAACACCGCCAGTTGGGGCCCAGATGTGCTGGCTGCACAGAGCCAAACACCTCGCCAATGTGTCAGTGGGGTCCAGCACCGCCAGCTGTTCCCCTGCTGTGTAGCCGGCAACGTGTCCTGCAAAAGCCACGCAGACACAACAGACCCAAAGCTGCCGCCAGTGCAGGCTTCGGCCTACACTCCCCTCCCCCTGCTCCTCCTCCTCCTGCTCCTCCTCCTGCTGACCCTGGGCTCTAACACACCGCCAGTTGGGGCCCAGATGTGCTAGCTGCACAGAGAAAAACACCAGCCAATGTGTCAGTGGGGTCCAGCACCGCCAGCTGTTCCCCTGCTGTGCAGCCGGCAACGTGTCCTGCAAAAGCCACGCAGACACAAGAACTGAAATTGAAGGGAACCTGTCCCCCCTCCCCCAGGCGTTTTTACGTTATCCAGCCACCTTGTACAGCGGTAATGCTGCATGTGTGCAAGGTGGCTCAGAAACGTATTCTCCTCGCACATGTGGAACTGAAAACACGTCTGAAATGTGTCCTCTGTGTGACCATTTAACCGTCCCGGTGGTGTGACTTTCCTTTGTAATGACACGCTGCAACCCCCTTGGTAGCGCTGCCCGTCTTCTGGCATCATTGTTTGGCTGGCTGCGCCTCTGCGGCCGCCCTGACCCACACAACGCCCCTCGGTGTCTTATTTATTGGGACTGCGAGGGTGTGATTCATGGGCAGGATCAGTGCATCAGTTCGCCTGTCCCTCCTCTCCTTCCGCCTTCTTCGGACTGTGCGGCTTCATGGCCGTGGCATGCGATAAGGGATCAGATGACGCCGCACAGTCTGAAGCGGGTGTAAGGACCCGAGTGTGAGAGGCCAACATATGTGCTGCGCCAGGCCCTGAATCCCAGCCCCGCAGTGTTTTAACAATGTTAAGACACTGCGGGGCTGGGATTCATGGTCATCGCGAACCGCACCGGCCGACATTACATGATGCCAGAAGATGGGCAGCGCTAACGGCGCTAGGCCAGGGGATAACACGACAGCGCAGACTCCTGTACAGCAAATAACAACGCTCGGGAGGCTGCACCCAGCACCAAGGTGGGATTCTTGACACCTGTGCTGCGTCTCATTACAAAGGGAACTCGCGCCTCCATTACACAGTTTGACTGTATAAAGGGCTGAATGTTATACGTGTTCCATTCAGCGTGTGCAAGGAGAAAAATTACAAGAGCAACCTTTGACTTGCGCAGCACTGCTGCTGCATAAGCTGTGGCTCTTCTACTTTGTAACCCCTGAGGGGGGGTTAAAGGTGACTTTTGAAATCGGTTCAATTAGGCTTCGGCCTACACTCTGCTCCACCTGCAGAGCCCGGGCTCCAACAACGCTAGTTGCTGTCCGGAAGTGCTGGCTGCACAGAGCCAAACACCTCGCCAATGTGTCAGTGGGGTCCAGCACCGCCAGCTGTTCCCCTGCTGTGTAGCCGGCAACGTGTCCTGCAAAAGCCACGCAGACACAACAGACCCAAAGCTGCCGCCAGTGCAGGCTTCGGCCTACACTCCCCTCCCCCTGCTCCTCCTCCTCCTGCTCCTCCTCCTGCTGACCCTGGGCTCTAACACACCGCCAGTTGGGGCCCAGATGTGCTAGCTGCACAGAGAAAAACACCAGCCAATGTGTCAGTGGGGTCCAGCACCGCCAGCTGTTCCCCTGCTGTGCAGCCGGCAACGTGTCCTGCAAAAGCCACGCAGACACAAGAACTGAAATTGAAGGGAACCTGTCCCCCCTCCCCCAGGCGTTTTTACGTTATCCAGCCACCTTGTACAGCGGTAATGCTGCATGTGTGCAAGGTGGCTCAGAAACGTATTCTCCTCGCACATGTGGAACTGAAAACACGTCTGAAATGTGTCCTCTGTGTGACCATTTAACCGTCCCGGTGGTGTGACTTTCCTTTGTAATGACACGCTGCAACCCCCTTGGTAGCGCTGCCCGTCTTCTGGCATCATTGTTTGGCTGGCTGCGCCTCTGCGGCCGCCCTGACCCACACAACGCCCCTCGGTGTCTTATTTATTGGGACTGCGAGGGTGTGATTCATGGGCAGGATCAGTGCATCAGTTCGCCTGTCCCTCCTCTCCTTCCGCCTTCTTCGGACTGTGCGGCTTCATGGCCGTGGCATGCGATAAGGGATCAGATGACGCCGCACAGTCTGAAGCGGGTGTAAGGACCCGAGTGTGAGAGGCCAACATATGTGCTGCGCCAGGCCCTGAATCCCAGCCCCGCAGTGTTTTAACAATGTTAAGACACTGCGGGGCTGGGATTCATGGTCATCGCGAACCGCACCGGCCGACATTACATGATGCCAGAAGATGGGCAGCGCTAACGGCGCTAGGCCAGGGGATAACACGACAGCGCAGACTCCTGTACAGCAAATAACAACGCTCGGGAGGCTGCACCCAGCACCAAGGTGGGATTCTTGACACCTGTGCTGCGTCTCATTACAAAGGGAACTCGCGCCTCCATTACACAGTTTGACTGTATAAAGGGCTGAATGTTATACGTGTTCCATTCAGCGTGTGCAAGGAGAAAAATTACAAGAGCAACCTTTGACTTGCGCAGCACTGCTGCTGCATAAGCTGTGGCTCTTCTACTTTGTAACCCCTGAGGGGGGGTTAAAGGTGACTTTTGAAATCGGTTCAATTAGGCTTCGGCCTACACTCTGCTCCACCTGCAGAGCCCGGGCTCCAACAACGCTAGTTGCTGTCCGGAAGTGCTGGCTGCACAGAGCCAAACACCTCGCCAATGTGTCAGTGGGGTCCAGCACCGCCAGCTGTTCCCCTGCTGTGTAGCCGGCAACGTGTCCTGCAAAAGCCACGCAGACACAACAGACCCAAAGCTGCCGCCAGTGCAGGCTTCGGCCTACACTCCCCTCCCCCTGCTCCTCCTCCTCCTGCTCCTCCTCCTGCTGACCCTGGGCTCTAACACACCGCCAGTTGGGGCCCAGATGTGCTAGCTGCACAGAGAAAAACACCTCGCCAATGTGTCAGTGGGGTCCAGCACCGCCAGCTGTTCCCCTGCTGTGCAGCCGGCATCGTGTCCTGCAAAAGCCACGCAGACACTTGCTCTTGTACCTTCTGCTCCCCATCCTGGTTCCAGTACCGTCAGCTGGTTCCGGGCAGAGCCTTTGGCTTAGGTGCCTCCCTTTGGTATCCGAGTTCCACCAACGTCAGGTGGTCCTTGGTAGTGCTTTCAGGCACGGGTACCTCCTGCTTAGTAACCGGGTTCCAGTAACGTCAGCTGGTCCTCGGTAGTTCCATTGGCTCTTGGACCTTCGGCTACCCATCCGGGTTCCAGCACCGTCAGCTGGTTCTCGGCAGTGTCTTTTGCTCTTGTACCTTCTGCTCCCCATCCTGGTTCCAGTACCGTCAGCTGGTTCCGGGCAGAGCCTTTGGCTTAGGTGCCTCCCTCTGGGTATCCGAGTTCCACCAACGTCAGGTGGTCCTTGGTAGTGCTTTCAGGCATGGGTACCTCCTGCTTAGTAACCGGGTTCCAGTAACGTCAGCTGGTCCTCGGTAGTTCCATTGGCTCTTGGACCTTCGGGTAGCCATCCGAGTTCCAGTTCCATCAGCTGGTTCTCGGCATTTTCTCAGCCTTCTTGTACCTTCTGCTACATTTCCAAGTTCAAGAGACTAAACACGATGACCCGGAAGACCACCCCTAAGATGACGACGACACCAGAGACGACAACCACCGTGATGACGACGACCCTGGAGACGATGACCCCGAAGACCACCCCGATGACAACGACCCCGGAGACGACGACCCTGAAGACCACCCCGATGACGACGACCCCGGAGACGACGACCCTGGAGACGACGACGACCTGGAAGACCGAGAAGCAGAAGAACAAGAGGCTGCAGAACAAAGAGCAGAAGAACATTAAGCATAACACTAAATATCAGAGCAAAAAATATTATCTAAATTATAAGCAGAAGAAGACTAAGCAGTGTATGGGGGTGAGTCCGTTCCTCCTCGTGGTGCCCCTGGATAAAGCCTGATGCTGCAGGCCAAACTGAACGCGGACAAATGTAACTGTTTTGTGACAGGCAGAACGGAAGGTGTAATCTTCAAACTTTTATAGATAACAACTACGGGAATGCCTGTCACAAATAAGAATATGATGAAGAAGTTGAATATGATGAAGATAATAGTAAAATAAAAAGAATATGAACAATGTAACCCAAAAAATAATAGGTAGAAGATGAAGAAGAAGATGAATAAGGTGAAGAAGTTGATGTCAAAGAAGCTGATGATGAGGATAATTAAGAAGAAAGCGTGGGAGAAGTAAAAAAGAAGGTGAAGGGCGTGGAAGTAGTGAAACATCAATATCTGACATAAAAAAAAAAAAAAAAACATAGTCAAATTCTTTCTAACGCCGAACTTCATAAAAAAAAATAAAAAATCCTGCTATTCTATTACATTGGGCTAAACCTCTGTCCCTTTAATATCTCCGCCACGTCCCCCAATACATCCTACAATATTCTTAGTTGTTTTCCTTCATGTAGAATGAACCTACAAGTGTATAAAGGGTTTATTTTAATTCCGATATTTTCGTCCCATTGACTTGCATTGGGATCGGGTATCGGTATCGGATTGGATTCCGATACTGTGACGGTATCGGCCGATACTTTCCGATACCGATACTTTCCGATATCGGAAAGTATCGCTCAACACTAGTCATTGCAATTATGCATGTGGTGATTCACATTACATATTTTGTGCACACATGGTTTTTCATATATTTTGTGCATATACACATACTCTAACAAGGGTACACTGTATATTGCTATTTCATACTGATATCACAGTCTTTTTTCTGGTACTAGCATTGTAATTCACTTTCACTAGTCATTCGCGTAGGTTGCCTCATATGATGACTTTACCCCTTTCATTGCATTCCACACCTTCCTTTTCTTTTTTCCTCTCTCACTTCTTACACACATTGGTTAATCCCTTTGTCCCCATACACACATACCCACTTACTCCATTCCCCACATCCAGTGCTGTTTGTTTCTATCGTTCAGTCCCTTTGTAGCACATACAGACTTATGACGGCTGGACCTGTACTGCACGCACGTGGAGCGCCCACAGTAGGGCAGCGGGGTACTTGGAGCCGGGCCCTTCGGTTCTCGATGGGGAATGTCATGGTGGCTGACCTGGTCCGTGGCCATAGGGACGTCCGTTGTAAATGTGGGAAAGGTCTTTAAAGGGATAATGTTTGTGACGCCACCTGTGGTATCCGGCCAGGGTGACGGACGCTGCTTATGGGTCCGCTGGGGTGATGTTATGGCAGCTAGATGGTATACCTTCCCACAGGTGAAGTGTATCCCCAGGGCTTCCCAAAGTGTAGATAGTGGATGGTGTGAGGCGCAGTGAAGAACGAGGACACAAGGTTGCAGTCTCTTTACCTTTACTAAAGGCTTCAGCATCCACAGTCCAGGGTACAGACCACAGGGTAGGCAGAGTCTGGCCGGTCTGAAGGCAAATCTAGAGTCCCCTTATCCAGGTGGAAATCAGTAGCCTTCCTCTAGCGCCTGGGATGTTGTAGTACCTCCCTGCTGAGCGTCTCGGAAAGGTCCTCACAACTGATGTTGGTGTTCTAGATGTTATGTCTCTTTCTCTCTGTCCCCCTGATGGAAAGGAACAACCCTTATGACTGATGGCCTGAGGCTTTTTACAGGAGCTCTAGCATGCCCCAGCCCCCGCAAGTTGCCACCGTGCCTCCTGGGTATAGGTCGGGCAGGTAACGTGGAATTATCTGTCCTGCCAGTCTCTGAAGTAAAGCTTAGAGATCCTTACTCCCTCGGTATTCTGGCTACCAGATTCCTGCGCCTCAGAAGGAAGCAGCTTACTCCTGGCTGATCTCCCTCTGATGTTCCTCTCCTGTGCTCTTCTTTCCTGCACACTCTCTGCAATATGTTCGCTTTAGTGTCTTCTTCCAGGAGCTGCAGCACCTCAGGCTCCAGGACTCCTTCCTATCCCTCTGTCTTCCTGACAGGAACTGAACTCTGAACCCCTTTTCCCTCCAGATCAGGATGTTTTATAGGGGAGGTCACCTAAAACAGGCTTAGAGCTCCCCCTTCTGGTCTGGAGTGTGAACATGTTGCATGCATTGTGTTTACCTGCATTGTGTTTACCTGATGAAGAGATCTCCTTTATTGCCTTCAGACGTAACATCACTCCCCCTAGAGGAGAATAATATTACTGCAATGACCAGGACCCTGGGGCACTGGACTCTCCCCTGTTAAATCCAGTACTCCCAGACTGGGAAAAGAAAACAATAATACATTAGCAAAAAGACATACATATTTTGAAAAACATTTGAACAATTGCAAAACTTTGGCTTCCCTTTATGGGAGGTGAGGACACTTGAACGTTGCAAGAAAACCAGTTTGTAAAAGGTCATCTGTATTGTCTTTAGACAGATGAAGCAAAGAAAGGCTCTACCCACATAAGTCACGTGGGCAGAACCAGTGTGCACCTTGGAGGTGCCAAACTATTTACAAAGAAAGTCTTTGGGTAAGCATTGTCCATTACTGCAATGTAAATTTTTTAACCTGTAACAAAGACGAGCAATTTAAACATATAGCAGCAATTATTAACACTTTTAATCCTTGTAACAAGCTGGGATTTGACTCTTGGTGCTATGTGTAGAGCTACACAGTACAGGGATTGCTAGTGATCTGACAGGGTTCACTGTTCTCATTACCACTGGTGTAGTGCGCTGTCTTATGGCTACACTTCTGGTGAGTCTACGTAGCACTAGTATACTGAATATTCTGGGACTACTTCTACTTACTGTAGGCATGGCAGATTCATCAATAGCAGAGGGTGGATTTTCTGATTCTACTGCTGGGGTGATACTGGCTGCTTGAACCTGTTGGTGTGGAGTCTCTTCAGGTTCTGGATGGTTCTGAGTCGCATTGTGTTCTGATGTTTCCAGCTGGGGAAAAGTCAAGACAGGTATCACAATGGCCTGATTTACTTGAGTCCAGGACTGGGGAAAATCTCTAAGAACAGTGTGTATCATCTTCTCTTCCATAGGTGAAGATGTTCCTGGGTCTGTTTCTCTGTTCCTCAATTTATCAGGGCATTTCTTGAGATGATTTCTGGATACTGCCGTCGAAGTTTCTCCTCCATCTTTGCTGATAAGACAAACTTTAGTATTGTCAAAGTTGGACGGTAAGATGGTATATGCTTCCGCTTCCCACTGATCATTAAGTTTGTTCATTCTTCTTTTACGCTTTAACACTTGTTCACCTGGGGACAAGGGAATTGCAGGAGCACGTTGATTGTAATCTCTCTCTTGTTTTTGTCTGGCTTGAGATAGACTTCTTTCAACACACTCTTGTACTTGACGGCACTTTTGCTGTCTTTCTGTATCCCAATCTGCATCAGATGATGGATTTTCTGGGGTTAAGACTCCCATATCTAGATCAACAGGTAGTTTGCTGGATCTTCCTCTCATCAGATATGCTGGAGTACAGTTGGTGGAATTTACTGGAATGTGGTTGTACAGGTCTACCAAGTCTGGCAACTTTTCTGGCCATAAGTTCCGTTCTTCCACAGGCAAAGTCTTCAGTAAGTCGATTACCATTTGGTTCATCTTTTCACACATTCCATTGGTTTGTGGGTGATACGGTGTTGTTCTGATCTTTTTGCATCCGTATAAGTTGCAGAACTCTTGAAATACCTCTGCTTCAAAGGCTGGACCTTGATCAGCAAGGACCTTCTCTGGGTATCCGTGTGGTCTGCAAAAGTACCGTTGAAAGGCTTTGGCTGCTATCCTTGCCATCAAATCCTTGACAGATACAACTACCAGGAATCTGGAGGGAAAATGACTATACAGTAACCGCTGAAAAACACCCACAGTTTCAAAAAATATTATGCTCAGTGACAAATATAATACATGTTTTTATCCCCAAAACAATTTGCGCAAGAGTGCGGAGGTAAAAAAGACAATTTGTATGAATAGTCCAATGCAAAAAAGAGGCCCCGCTTCCCTATTTTAAATATGTGCACTCCGTGTGCATAATGGGAGCTAAGAACCCAGGTGGCTGTCAGCCTGAACTATAAGTATGTTGCGTTAGTGAATGAATCCATTAGAGCAGCATGTGTACACCTTCCCGCAGACGAAGCCATACGCGAAACGCGCGTCCGGGTCAGCCGCCAGCACCCGCATAGGTAATGACATCTCATGTTTTCCCTTTCATGCTGCTCTAATGGATTCATTCACTAACGCAACATACTTATAGTTCAGGCTGACAGCCACCTGGGTTCTTAGCTCCCATTATGCACACGGAGTGCACATATTTAAAATAGGGAAGCGGGGCCTCTTTTTTGCATTGGACTATTCATACAAATTGTCTTTTTTACCTCCGCACTCTTGCGCAAATTGTTTTGGGGATAAAAACATGTATTATATTTGTCACTGAGCATAATATTTTTTGAAACTGTGGGTGTTTTTCAGCGGTTACTGTATAGTCATTTTCCCTCCACCTTTTGTATTTATTATAAAATAGGTTCATGTATTATTGTCTTTTAAAGTATTCCAATAAAATGTTGAAATTTTTATGGCCAATTGCTTCCAAATTCTTTTTGATGAGTTTATGGCTTCTTTGAAGCATGCCATGTTACTAGGCAGTTATCTATATTTTTGATGTACCAGGAATCTGGAGTAGTGGTCTACAATGGTAAGAGCGTAAACATAGCCGGATCGGCTTGGTGTTAGCTTCACGTGGTCTAAGGCTACCAGTTCAAGTGGCTGTTTGGTGACTATGGGCTGTAGGGGAGCCCTCTGGCTGTCACGGTCCTTCTTGCGTAGGCTACATGGGCCACACTCTCGGCACCACTTTTCGATGGTTTTTTTCATGCCAACCCAGTAGAACTTTCCACGAAGTAGACGCTCCAACTTTCTCCATCCGAAAGTGTCTTGCTCCATCGTGGTACACTTCCAGAACCATTGGCGCATCTTGTCTTGGGACTACTATCTGCCATACCAACTCAGGAGTGCGTGGGTCGATACTTCTTCGGCACAGCTTACCATCGTGGATAAATAATTTGCCTTTCTCCTTCCACAGTTGTTGTGTCTCTTGTGGATCATCTGGGCCAGGGTGGGAACCTGCCTGGGTCAGGAGTTCTTTCGCCCGACGGACCGTGGGGTCACTGTCCTGGGTCTCTGCCCATCCGTGGTGAGGCAGGTGATTCAGTGTGGCGTCCTGCTTGTTCTTGCACCTGTTCCTCACATGATGGGAATACTGAGTGGCCTTGAGGCGATGGATAGCTGGCAACTCTATTTCTTTGAGTGTTTCCAAGTCTTATCCCGTTTCTGGCAAGTTGGGCATTCTGGACAATGCATCGGCATTCGCATTCTTGTGCCCTGCCCGGCACTTAATGGTGAAATCATAATTGGACAACCAGGCCATGCACCGTTGCTCCAGGGCACCAAGTTTTGCTGTGTCCAAGTTTGTCAGTGGATTGTTATCCGTGAACACGGTGAATTTTGCTGAGGCCAGGCAGTGCTTGAATCTCTCGGTCACTGCCAAAACGATGGCGAGGAACTCCAGCTTAAAGGAACTGTAGTTGTCAGGGTTCCTTTCGGTGGGACGAAGTTTCCTGCTGGCGTAGGCAATTACCCTTTCTTTGCCTCTCTGGACCTGGGACAACATGGCTTCTAGTCCCATGTTGATGGCGTCCGTGTACAGCACAAATGATTGGTCATACTCAGGGTAAGCCAGCACCTCTTCTCCCATCAGAGCCGACTTCAAACAAGTGAAGCATCTCTCCAGTCCGTTGTTCCAGTCAAATGGGGTATTCTTACACTTGGTTTTCTTGGATTGGCCCACTAACAGGTCTTGCAGTGACGCGGCTTTCTTGGTGAAGTCTTTGATAAACCTCCTGTAGTAGCCTACCAACCCGAGGAACTGCCGGACTTCATGGAGATTGCTGGGCTTCGGCCAGTCGCTGATCACAGTGACCTTGTCAGGGTCTGGGGCCACTCCTTCGGCACTCACTACATGGTCCAGGTACTGTACTTTGGGCTTTAACAGATTGCATTTGGATGGTTTTACCTTTAGGCCAAAGTTAGATAGAGCTTCAAATACCTCGGCCATGTGCTCCAGATGGTCCTCATAAGTCTTGGAGAAGACAATGACATCGTCCAGATACAGCAATATGGTTTCAAAGTTCTTATGTCCAAGACAGCACTCCATCATCCTCTGAAACGTTCCTGGGGCGTTGCACAGTCCGAACGGCATGTAGTTGAATTCACAGAGACCCATCGGTGTGGTGAAGGCTATCTTTTCCTTATCCATCTCTGCCATGGGGACCTGCCAGTACCCACTGGTGAGATCCAAGGTAGAGAAGTAGTTAGCAGATTTTAAAGCAGCTAATGACTCTTCTATTATGGGCAGTGGGTATGCATCTTTGTGTGTAATGCGGTTTATCTGCCTATAATCTACAAACATCCTCATTGTGCCGTCTTTCTTTCTGACGAGGATTAATGGAGCTGCCCGGGGGCTACAACTGTCTCTAACTACCCAGCCTCCTTCATCTCTCGCAACATGTCTTTGGCACACTGATAATGAGCTGGAGGTACAGGATGGTATCTCTCTTTAATGGGTGGATTATTTCCCGTGGGGATATGATGTTGAATCCCTTTTACCTGCCCAAAATCTAGGGGGTGCTTGCTGAATACTCTCTCATACTCATGGACCACCCTGTAAGCTCCCTGTTTTTGGTGTGACGGTGTAGAGTCAGTGCCCACGTGTAATTTCTGACACCAATTTTCCATTTGTCCTCCAGAGCCATTGTCCTCCACCTGGCTGGATGGGACCAAGGGCTCTGTTGCCTGTATCACATTATTATCAACAGTAAACAGTTTGGCAAGTGTGGCATATTTGTTTAGGTGGACTTCTTCCTCTCCACAGTTAGGGCCCCTTCACACTGGTCGATTCTGCTACGATTACGACGCATTTGCGTCATATTCGACATCGCAGTACGAGCTCGTAGCCAGCGGTCACACTCTACGATGTTAACGCTTTTTCTGACGTAGTTGCGATGTGAACGTCACGCGTCGCAATCGTACGCTACCCTTCACACCGCCATAGTCCTACGACTCCGAGCGTGACGTATTACCAGCATGGGCGTGCTAAAACGTCACGCCCAATCAGGAGACAGGTATGCGGAAGCCCAACCCACGTAGTCGCATTACGAGCTCGTATGACCGCCGTCACATACTACGATTTCGACCGCCACAGCGAGACATTTACGACGAAAGAAAGTTCTGCTCTTTCTTTCACATCGTACGATGCTGGGCTGCGTCGCAAATCGTAACGCCATGTCACACTTTGCAACCTCGGAACGAGGACGGATAAACGTCACAAATCGAACGCTCGTTCAGACTTTGATTGCACAGTGTGAAGGGGCCCTTAAGGACACGCACTGGTACCCTCCCCTTGCGGACTTTAACCACCCCTCTGGCTGTCAAGATTGTGGGCCTACTGTCTGAATACACAGGTTCTACCAGGGCCTGGTAGTCTTTACCTCTGAGACCTATTGCTGTCTGACACCATATTAACATTTCACTCCTGGGGGGTATTGCAATGGGGATTGAATCACTCACTGTGGCACGGCCAATTTCTCCACCAGATAGTTCTACCTGCTGTCTCTGTACCAGAGCTCTGATTTCTTTCTGCAAAACACATTGCTCACTGTAACCAGCAGTTTCGGCCACCTGTTGTAACAAGACAATAACCTCTGCAAGACAATTTTCTATGACATTAGTACCAATGGTCATCATAGGGTTACATTCACGGCGATCAATATCAACAATCACGATCCCTTGGTATTTTAACTCTACTCGCCCCACTTTAATAGTGACCTCTTTGGGATCACTTGTGGTAAGGGCTGACCGTTACTGACTAATGTCTGTGGCAGCCCAATAACACTTATAAAGGATGTAAGGCATAGTTGTCACCTGAGTACCGGTGTCCTACAGAGCGTTCATGGGGATACCATCGATCACAATGGGAAGAACAGGTCATCCTCCAAAGTACTTGGCTCGCCAGTTTTGTGGGCCTGGTCGCCCTACTCCTAAGGGTTGGCCCTCTGCCCCAGGGGTTGCTCGTTTAAATGACAGTACCTTGCAATGTGGCCTGCCTGATTGCAGCGGCGGCAGATGGGTCGTCTTTCTTGATGATAGCGATCGTCGTCTCTGCCTCTGGTCCGTGGGATTCTCTTCTGTCGTCGCCAGGGAACATCCTCTGGTCTGGAAGCCAGCTTGATCTTCTCTTTGGGGGCCTCCTGTAGGGACTGCATGGTCTGGGCAAATGCAGCAACGTTCTTGGTCAGCTCCTGTAGCTGGAGGCGTAGTCCGGCGGGAGAATCATCTTCAAGGATCTGGGCATCGGCCTCGGCAAAGACTTGAGGATAGGGCGCCACCTCCTGGTGGTAGCTGAGGGCTGGATGACTAGGGGGAACTGCACGGCTGAGCTGCCATTCCTGTAGCACCTGGATGGCCTTGTCTTTGAACTGCGCAAGGGCCAGATCAGGATTCTGCATGGCCAGGAGGTGCAGTTGGGACCTTTGGTGACTGCACAGGAGCCCCTCAATGAACTGCTCTTTTAAGAGTTTGTCCTCATCTGGCACACTGTTAGGGTCAACCTGCCTGATTGCCCGCAGTGCTTCTTGGAGATTAAGGGCATAGTCCCGTAGGCTATCCTGCGGCCTCTGCTTGCACCCATAGAATGTCAATTTAATTTCTGTAGCGGTGTGGGTGTCAAAGGTGGTCTTAAGTTTGGCAAAGGCCTGCTGCACAGTCACTTTATCCGCAGCTGGCCAGGATTTTACCTCCCTCTGGGCCGCTCCAAGCAGTTGACCCGTTACAATGTGAACTTTCTGATGCTCTGTCAGGGGGTAAACTTCAAGCAGGCTGTAGAGTCTCTCTTTAAAGTCAGACCCGTAGAAGCACTCTTCTATAGCGCGAAACGGCCGTCGTCTCGTCTGTCGCACTCCTGTTCTATTTCACTCCTCTGAGCCGTGAAGATGTCTTTCTGTGTATTTCAATAAAGGACACTTGAACTGCAGGATTGGTGAGTGCTGTCGCGTCTGTTCTATTGTTTCTATATATCTCTCTTTAAAGTCAGCTAATGTATGTGATTCCCCGGAATATTGCGGGAGCCAGGCTGCTCCAGGTATGTATGGCATGATGGCTGCTGTAGCTGAGGTGGCGCCCGGCTGGCTGATAGGAGCGGCGGGCTCTGTGGCTGCGCCTATCGCGGAGCCTGTGGACACGTCCACTGCGAGGCCTGGGGGTGCTATAGGGTCTGCGGCTGCGACCGTCGCCAACTCCATACCCAGATGAGACATGGCAATTTCCCCTCGCTAACCTGATAGAAGCCGGCATCTCCTTTTGCGGCTCCACTGTACGACGTCTTCACTTCCGGCGTTCTAGACAGCAGCGCGGCACCCATCGTTTCTGCTTCGTGCTCTTTTCGGCTAGCTCCACCCACGCTGCACGGCAATGGCAGATTTTGGCGGGAAATGGCAATACACAGTCTTTTAGCACAAACAGTTCAAATATAATTCTGGCACACTTCTTAGGCGCACATGACCCGATTTTCAGGCTTAAGTAGATCCTGTTTGTGATGTTAAAAATTGGAGTGCCCCCAGTAGGGCAGCGGGGTACTCGGAGCCAGGCCTTTCGGTTCTCGATGGGGAATGTCACGGTGGCTGACCCGGTCCGTGGCCCTAGGGACATCTGTTGTAAATGGGGGAAAGGTCTTTAAAGGGATAATGTTCGTGACACCTGTGGTATCCGGTCAGGGTGATCGACGCTGCTTAGGGGTCCGCTGGGGTGATGTTATGGCAGCTAGATGGTATACCTTCCCACAGGTGAAGTGTATCCCCAGGGCTTCCCAGAGTGTAGATAGTGGATGGTGTTAGGTACAGTGAAGAATGAGGACACAAGTTGCAGTCTCTTTACCTTTACTGAAGGCTTCAGCATCCACAGTCCAGGGTACAGACCACAGGGTATCCAGAGTCTGGCTGGTCTGAAGGCAAATCCAGAGTCCCCTTATCCAGGTGGAAATCAGTAGCCTTCCTCTAGTGCCTGGGATGTTGTAGTACCTCCCTGATGAGTGTCTCGGAAAGGTCCTCACTAGGGTTGAGCGAAACGGGTCGGCCATTTTCAGAAGTCGCCGACTTTTGGCAAAGTCGGGTTTCATGAAACCCGACCTGACCCCTGTGTGGGGTCGGCCATGAGGTCGGCGATCTTCTGAATCTGGTATCGGAATTCCGATACCGAGTTCCGATATGTTTGCGATATCGGAAATCGGTATCGGAATCCATATTTAAGTGTAAAATAAAGAATCAAAATAAAAAATATTGATATACTCACCCTCGGAAGCGCCCTGGTACTAACTGGCAGCCTTCCTTCTTAAGAATGAGCGCGTGAAGGGCCTTAGATGATGTCACGGCTTGTGATTGGTCGCGTGAGCGGTCACATGGGCGGCCGCGACCAATCACAAGCCGTGACGTCATCTAAGGCCCTTCACGCGCTCATTCTTAGGAAGGAAGGCTGCCGGAAAGAAGCCGAGGGTGAGTATATTCCTATTAGGTATATACTCACCCTCGGACGCGCCCTGCTTCTTTCTGGCAGCCTTGTCATTATCATGGTATTACTTTTTGCTTCCTTGTTTTGTTTTAATCAATAAATTATATTCCTTTGTACCATATACATTTATGTTGTGAATTCCTTTCTTGGGCTCCATCCTGTGGTTGCGAATGGTATTTTTGGGAGTGCTCTTGGGCTCCCTCTGGTGGTTTCAAGTGGAACTTAGCAGCTGCTGTCACTAATCGGTTCCCTGGCCTTGTTATTTAACTGGGCTTTTGGCTGTAGTTGATGCCAGCTGTCAATGTTCCTCCTGTGGATTCAGTCCTTTTCTGGAAGTTCTCTGTTGGCCAGTCCATTTCAGCTCAAGATAAGTTCTGCTAGTTTTTGGGTGTTTCCCTGCTTATGACCTTCTGTTCAGTTTATGTTATTTCTCTTTTGTCCAGCTTGTCATTATGAAATATTCCGGCTAGTTGGAAGCTCTGGGGTTGCAGATTTGCCCCTCCACACCGTGAGTCGGTGTGGGGGTTATTTTTGTAAACTCTGCGTGGACATTTAGTTTTTATACTGACCGCACAGTAGCCTTTTCTATCTCTGTCTATTTAGATAGTATTGGCCTCCTTTGCTAAAATTCTAGTTTCATTTCTGAGTTTGTCATTTCCCTCTCCACTCACCGTCAATATATGTGGGGGCTATCTTTCCTTTGGGGGTTTGTCTGAGGCGAGATAGTTTTCCGTTTCCATCTTCAGGGGTAGCTAGTTCTTACGCTGTGAAGAGGCGTCTAGGCAGAGATAGGAACGCTCCACGGCTATTTCTAGTGTTGGTGTTAGGAGTAGGGATTGTGGTCAGTAAAGCTACCACCTCCTCAGAGCTAGTTCATTATTGGTTTTACCCACCAGGTCATCTCAGTACCGCTCCGTAACCACCAGGTCATAACAGTACAGCTGGCCCACAATGTGTTAACTGCATCTCAAAAGAGGGAAGAGAAAGTTCTGAGTCATTGTTTTTTTTTTCTTGTTGCTTGTTTCGTCCTTTTTTTTCCCCTTGATTTTTGGATGGTGCAGGAGCTTGGTGCTGATATGGAGGTTCATGGTCTGTCTGCGCGTGTTGATCATCTCGCTGCAAGGGTACAGAGTATCCAAGACTATGTTGTTCAAACTCCTGTTTCTGAGCCTCGAATTCCTATCCCTGATTTGTTTTCTGGGGATAGATCTAGGTTTTTGAACTTTAAAAATAATTGCAGATTATTTTTTGCTCTGAGACCCCGTTCCTCTGGTGACCCCATTCAGCAGGTGAAGATTGTTATTTCTCTGCTGCGTGGCGACCCGCAGGATTGGGCATTCTCCCTTGAGCCAGGGAATCCTGCATTGCTCAATGTAGATTCATTTTTTCAAGCACTTGGATTGCTTTATGACGAACCCAATTCTGTGGATCAGGCAGAAAAAAATTTGCTGGCTCTGTGTCAGGGTCAGGAAGCGGCAGAGATATATTGTCAGAAATTTAGAAAGTGGTCTGTGCTTACAAAATGGAATGAGGATGCCCTGGCGGCTATTTTCAGAAAGGGTATTTCTGAAGCTCTTAAAGATGTTATGGTGGGGTTTCAAACACCTGCTGGTTTGAACGAATCAATGTCTCTGGCCATTCAGATTGATCGGCGCCTACGTGAACGTAAGGTGGTGCATCATATGGCGGTGTCCTCTGGGCAGAGTTCTGAGCCTATGCAACGTGATAGAGTTTTGATGAGAGCAGAACGGCAGGAGTTCAGACGTCAGAATGGGCTGTGTTTTTACTGTGGTGACGCTACTCATGCTATCTCTGACTGCCCGAAGCGAACTAAGAGGGTTGCTAGGTCGGTAACCATCAGTACTGTACAGCCTAAATTTCTCTTGTCTATTACCCTGATTTGCTCATTGTCGTCCTTTTCTGTAATGGCATTTGTGGATTCTGGTGCTGCCCTGAACTTAATGGACCTAGAATTTGCCAAGCGCTGTGGTTTTTCCTTGGAGCCTTTGCAGAATCCTATTCCCTTGAGGGGGATTGATGCTACGCCATTGGCCAAGAATAAACCTCAGTACTGGACACAGTTAACCATGAATATGGCTCCAGCACATCAGGAAAATATTCGCTTTTTGGCGTTGCATAATTTGCATGATGTGGTTGTGCTGGGGTTTCCATGGTTACAGGTACATAATCCAGTGCTGAAATGGAAATCTATGTCTGTGACTAGTTGGGGTTCTCAGGGGATACATAGTGACATACCTCTGATGTCAATTTCCTCGTCCCCTTCTTCTGAAGTTCCTGAGTTTTTGTTGGATTTCCAGGATATATTTGAGGAGCCTAAATCCAGCCCTCTGCCTCCTCATAGGGACTGTGATTGCGCTATTAATTTGATTCCTGGCTGTAAGTTCCCTAAGGGTCGACTTTTCAATCTGTCTGTGCCAGAGCATGCCGCTATGCGGACTTATGTAGAGGAGTCCTTGGAGAAGGGGCATATTCGCCCGTCTTCGTCACCGTTGGGAGCGGGGATCTTTTTTGTTGCCAAGAAGGATGGCTCCTTGAGGCCCTGTATAGATTATCGCCTTCTCAATAAGATCACGGTCAAATTCCAGTACCCTTTGCCTTTGCTCTCTGATTTGTTTGCTCGGATTAAAGGGGCTAGCTGGTTTACCAAGATTGACCTTCGAGGGGCACATAATCTGGTCCGCATCAAACAGGGTGATGAATGGAAAACAGCATTTAATACGCCCGAAGGCCATTTTGAATATCTTGTGATGCCTTTCGGGCTCTCTAATGCTCCATCTGTGTTTCAATCCTTTATGCATGATATTTTCCGGGAGTATCTGGATAAATTTATGATTGTATATTTGGATGATATTTTGGTTTTTTCCGATGATTGGGAGTCTCATGTGAAGCAGGTCAGGATGGTATTTCAGATTCTTCGTGCTAATACACTGTTTGTGAAGGGGTCTAAGTGCCTTTTTGGAGTTCAGAAGGTTTCTTTTCTGGGGTTCATTTTTTCTCCCTCGGCTATTGAAATGGACCCTGTTAAGGTCCAGGCTATTTATGATTGGACTCAACCCACATCTGTGAAGAGCCTTCAGAAGTTTTTGGGCTTTGCTAACTTTTATCGCCGCTTCATTGCTAATTTTTCTACTGTGGTTAAACCTCTGACCGATTTGACCAAGAAAGGTGCAGATGTGGTGAATTGGTCCTCTGCGGCTGTGGAGGCCTTTCAGGTGCTTAAGCGTCGTTTTACTTCTGCCCCTGTGTTCCGTCAGCCAGATGTTTCTCTCCCTTTTCAGGTTGAGGTTGACGCTTCTAAGATTGGGGCAGGAGCTGTTCTGTCTCAGAGAAGTTCTGATGGCTCTGTGTTGAAGCCGTGTGCTTTCTTCTCCAGAAAGTTTTCGCCTGCTGAGCGTAATTATGATGTCGCCAATCGTGAGTTGTTGGCTATGAAGTGGGCATTCGAGGAGTGGCAACATTGGCTTGAGGGAGCTAAGCATCGTGTTGTGGTCTTGACCGATCATAAGAATCTGATTTACCTTGAGTCTGCCAAGCGGTTAAATCCTAGACAGGCTCAGTGGTCTTTGTTTTTCTCCCGTTTTGATTTTGTGGTCTCGTATCTTCCGGGATCTAAGAATGTGAAGGCTGATGCCCTGTCTAGGAGTTTTTTGCCTGATTCTCCTGGAGTCCGTGAGCCGGTTGGTATTCTCAAGGAGGGGGTGATTCTTTCTGCTATCTCCCCTGATTTGCGGCGGGTGCTTCAGGAGTTTCAGGCTGATAGACCCGACCGCTGTCCTGTGGGGAAATTGTTTGTTCCTGATAGATGGACTAGTAAGGTGATTTCTGAGATTCATGGTTCGGTGTTGGCTTGTCATCTTGGGATCTTTGGTACCAGAGATTTGGTTGCCAGGTCCTTTTGGTGGCCTTCTTTGTCACGGGATGTGCGTTCCTTCGTGCAGTCCTGTGGGTTCTGTGCCCGGGCTAAGCCCTGCTGTTCTCGTGCTAGTGGTTTGCTTTTGCCTTTGCCTATCCCTGAGAGGCCCTGGACGCATATTTCCATGGATTTTATTTCTGATCTTCCTGTTTCTCAGAAGATGTCTGTCATCTGGGTGGTTTGTGACCGGTTTTCTAAAATGGTCCATTTGGTACCTTTGCCTAAGTTGCCTTCCTCCTCTGATTTGGTTCCTTTGTTTTTCCAGCATGTGGTTCGTTTGCATGGTATTCCAGAGAATATTGTGTCTGACAGAGGTACCCAGTTTGTTTCTAGGTTTTGGCGGTCTTTTTGTGGTAGAATGGGCATTAATTTGTCTTTTTCTTCGGCGTTTCACCCTCAGACAAATGGACAGACGGAGCGAACCAATCAGACCTTGGAAACCTATTTGAGATGCTTTGTGTCTGCTGATCAGGATGATTGGGTTACCTTCTTGCCGTAGGCCGAGTTTGCCCTTAATAATCGGGCTAGTTCGGCTACTTTGGTTTCGCCTTTTTTTTGTAATTTCGGTTTTCATCCTCGCTTTTCTTCAGGGCAGGTTGAGCCTTCAGACTGTCCTGGGGTAGATTCTGTGGTGGACAGGTTGCAGCGGATTTGGACTCATGTGGTGGACAATTTAACATTGTCTCAGGAAAAGGCTCAGCGTTTTGCTAACCGCCGTCGGTGTGTTGGTCCCCGGCTTCGGGTTGGGGATTTGGTCTGGTTGTCTTTTCGTCATGTTCCTATGAAGGTCTCTTCCCCTAAGTTCAAACCTTGTTTTATTGGTCCTTACAGGATTTCAGAAATTATCAATCCTGTGTCTTTTCGTTTGGCCCTTCCAGCTTCGTTTTCCATTCATAATGTGTTCCATAGATCTTTGTTGCGGAGATATGTGGTGCCCATGGTTCCCTCCGTTGACCCTCCTGCTCCGGTGTTGGTTGAGGGGGAGCTGGAATATGTGGTGGAGAAGATTTTGGATTCTCGTCTTTCAAGGTGGAAACTTCAGTATCTGGTCAAGTGGAAGGGTTATGGCCAGGAGGATAACTCTTGGGTTTTTGCCTCCGATGTCCATGCTGCCGATTTGGTATGTGCTTTTCATTTGGCTCGTCCCGATCAACCTGGGGGCTCTGGTGAGGGTTCGGTGACCCCTCCACAAGGGGGGGGTACTGTTGTGAATTCCGTTCTTGGGCTCCATCCTGTGGTTGCGAATTGTATTTTTGGGAGTTCTGCTCTTGGGCTCCCTCTGGTGGTTTCAAGTGGAACTTTGCAGCTGCTGTCACTAATCGGTTCCCTGGCCTTGTTATTTAACTGGGCTTTTGGCTGTAGTTGATGCCAGCTGTCAATGTTCCTCCTGTGGATTCAGTCCTTTTCTGGAAGTTCTCTGTTTCAGCTCAAGATAAGTTCTGCTAGTTTTTGGGTGTTTCCCTGCTTATGACCTTCTGTTCAGTTTACGTTATTTCTCTTTTGTCCAGCTTGTCATTATGAAATATTCCGGCAAGTTGGAAGCTCTGGGGTTGCAGATTTGCCCCTCCACACCGTGAGTCGGTGTGGGGGTTATTTTTGTAAACTCTGCGTGGACATTTAGTTTTTATACTGACCGCACAGTAGCCTTTTCTATCTCTGTCTATTTAGATAGTATTGGCCTCCTTTGCTAAAATTCTAGTTTCATTTCTGAGTTTGTCATTTCCCTCTCCACTCACCGTCAATATATGTGGGGGCTATCTTTCCTTTGGGGGTTTCTCTGAGGCGAGATAGTTTTCCGTTTCCATCTTCAGGGGTAGCTAGTTCTTAGGCTGTGAAGAGGCGTCTAGGCAGAGATAGGAACGCTCCACGGCTATTTCTAGTGTTGGTGTTAGGAGTAGGGATTGCGGTCAGTAAAGCTACCACCTCCTCAGAGCTAGTTCATTATTGGTTTTACCCACCAGGTCATCTCAGTACCGCTCCGTAACCACCAGGTCATAACACATTTATTGTTGTCTTTTATATTTATATACATTGAACCTTTTGTTAGGTTTTTCCTCTTTGCTGCAATCTATGTTTATGCACTGCACAGTACTACTCCTCCTGTCCTGTATATATATACAGTTATTTGAAAAAGTTTGGGCACCCCTATTAATCTTAAGCTTAATGTTTTATAAAAATTGTTTTTTTGCAACAGCTATTTTAGTTTCATATATCTAATAACTGTTGGACACAGTAATGTTTCTGCCTTGAAATGAGGTTTATTGTACTAACAGAAAATGTGCAATCTGCATTCAAACAAAATTTGACAGGTGCATAAGTATGGGCACCTCACCAGAAAAGTTACATTAATATTTAGTAGATCCTCTTTTTGCAAAAACAACAGCCTCTAGTCGCTTCCTGTAGCTTTTAATGAGTTCCTGGATCCTGGATGAAGGTATTTTTGACCATTCCTCTTTACAAACAATTTCAGTTCAGTTAAGTTTGATGGTCGCCAAGCATGGACAGCCCTCTTCAAATGATCCCACAGATGTCCAATAATATTCAGGTCTGGGGACTGGGATGGCCATTCCAGAACAGTGTAATTGTTCCTCTGCATAAATGCCTGAGTAGATTTGGAGCTGTGTTTTGGATCATTGTCTTGCTGAAAGATCCATCGCCTGCGTAACTTCAACTTTGTCACTGAATCATGAACATTATTGTCAAGAATCTGCTGATACTGAGAGGAATCCATGCGTCCCTCAACTTTAACAAGATTCCCGGTGCCGGCATTGGCCACACAGCCCCAAAGCATGATGGAACCTCCACCAAAATTTTACTGTGGGTAGCAAGTGTTTTTCTTGGAATGCTGTGTTTTTTTGCCGCCATGCATAACGCCTTTTTGTGTGACCAATAGTGTTGAGCATTCTGATACCACAAGTATCGGGTATCGGCCGATATTTGCTGTATCGGAATTCCGATACCGAGTTCCGATATTTTTGTGATATCGGAAATCGGAATCGGAAGTTCCCAGTGTATGGTTCCCAGGGTCTGGAGGAGGAGACTCTCCTTCAGGCCCTGGGATCCATATTCATGTAAAAAATAAAGAATTAAAATAAAAAATATGGATATACTCACCCCTCCGGCGGACCCTGGACCTTAGCGATGTAACCGGCAGCCTCCGTTCCTAAGAATGCAGTGAGTTTAGGACCTGCGATGACGTCACGGCTTGTGATTGGTCGCGTGAGCGGTCACATGAGCGGTCACGCGACCAATCACAAGCCGCGACGTCATCAAAGGTCCTTCACTCTGCATTCTTAGGAACGGAGGCTGCCGGTTACATCGCTAAGGTCCAGGGGCCGCCGGAGGGGTGAGTATATCCATATTTTTTATTTTAATTCTTTATTTTTTACATGAATATGGATCCCAGGGCCTGAAGGAGAGTTTCCTCTCCTTCAGACCCTGGGAACCATCCAGGATACCTTCCGATATTTGTGTCCCATTGACTTGTATTGGTATCGGGTATCGGTATCGGCGAGATCCGATATTTTGCCAGTATCGGACGATCCAATCCGATACCGATACTTTCGAATATCGGAAGGTATCGCTCAACACTAGTGACCAAACAACTCAATCTCGGTTTCATCAGTCCACAGGACCTTCTTCCAAAAAGAAATTGGCTTCTCCAAATGTGCTTTTGCATACCTCAGCCGACTCTGTTTGTGGCGTGCTTGCAGAAATGGCTTCTTTCGCATCACTCTCCCATACAGCTTCTCCTTGTGCAAAGTGCGTTGTATAGTTGACTGATGCACAGTGACACCATCTGCAGCAAGTTGATGCTGCAGCTCTCTGGAGGTGGTCTGAGGATTGTCCTTGACTGATCTCACCATTCTTCTTCTCTGCCTTTAGGATGTTTTTCTTGGCCTGCCACGGTTCCTGGTTCTTCCATTTCCTTACTATGTTCCTCACAGTGGAAATTGCCGGGTTAAATCTCTTAGACAGCTTTTTGTATCCTTCCCCTGAACAACTATGTTGAATAATCTTTGTTTTCAGGTCATTTCACAGTTCTTTTGAGGAGCCCATGATGCCACTCTTCAGAGGAGATTCAAACAGAACAACTTGCAAATGGCCACTTTAAGTAGCTTTTCTCATGACTGCATACACCTGGCTATGAAGTTCAAAGCTTAATGAGGTTACAAAACAAAAAAATTGCTTTGGTAAGTCAGTAAAGAGTAGGTAGGAGTATTTAAAACAAGAAAATGATAAGGGTGCCCATACTTATGCACCAGTCAAATTTTGTTTGAATGCAGATTACACATTTTCTGCTATTTTTATAAAACATTAAGCTTAACATTAATAGGGGTGCCCAAACTTTTCACACATATATGTATATATATATATATATATATATATATATATATATACACTGCACAGTACCACGTCTCCTGTGTTTACAGAGGGCATGGAAAGTATTCAGACCCCGTTAAATTTTTCACTCTTTGTGAGGTATTTTGAAGAGCCGGCCACTCCTGGGAAGGTTCACCACTGTTCACCACTGTTCCATGATTTCACCATTTGGGGATAATGGATCTCACTGTGGTTAGATGGAGTCCCAAAGCTATAGAAATGGCATTATAAACCTTTTACACACTGATTTGGAAACCACTGTTGTGGCTAACCGGGATAGAACCCAAGGTGAGGGTGACAAAAGTTCTGTTTCCCCCACAGCGGCTTCAAGGTAAAGTCGTGCCGCAGCAATTAAGTGTTGGCATTGCGGAAGGCCCGGAGATGTGGCTGCCAACTGCCTCCGGATATCTGAGCCCATGGACTGCGGTATACTCGTTGTGTGTCTATGTATGCCCAGCCAGTTGGTACTGCCACTACAGGCACTGCCAACAGCGAACCCCAGCTGTGCCAGGTACTCGTAAACAGGAACCAAACAGAGGCTCTCCTGGACTCAGGGAGCTTAGTGACTTTTGTCCATGGGTCCCTTGTTGCCAGGGACAACCCCAAAGGATGGAAAGTGGAGGTGATGGTTATCCATGGGGATATCCAAGAATACCTGACCACAGAGGTTAATTTTTCTACACCGTGTGGAGGCATAAAACATGTGGTGGGATTGGTAAAGACTCTTTCAAATGGGACTGTGTTGGGAAGAGACTTGCCCCTGTTCTGTTCCCTGTGGGAGACCAGGATTAACTCTCCCAAGGTAAATGTTGTTTCAGATGCAGAGCCCGAAGATCCAGAGTCAGGCATACCTGCCATAGGGGTTGCTGACCTAGGGACAGAGTGTAACCCCGAGGTTGTGGCAGGAGAGGTCAAGGAGATCCCACCGATCCCTGAGCTGGAAAGGTCCCCTGGTAAGTTAAGGACAGTTCAGTTCCAAGGACCCAAGCAGAAATGCACAAGTAAAAAGAAAGCCTGGAGGAAGCGGGAGTGAGTGGTCGTGGAGGCGACTAGGGACGTATGCACAAGGAACCCTCTGGCACTGGCCAAGGATATGGCCAGGGTTAAATGGATAGAGCTCTCGCTAGACAGCAGCTTCGTGAGGCTCAGATTTGGGTGCAAAAATGTATGGATGTATGCCCAGAATTGCAGGGACAGACCTTGGTGTTTCGGCTGGACATAGTTACGGAGGCACGGGTAAGGGTATGGAGGAAACGGTACCAAAAGGCAGGTACTTAGGTTACGGGATGAGCTGTAGGGCTGGTGAACACAAAATAAACCAGGTTGAGGCCACCTGAAACTGGCTCAAGTCTACTGTCAGTCAGGAAAAGGGGCGTGAAGTCTGCAGTGGAGAACGGGGAGATGGTTGGTCAGGTAACAAAGTATGGAGGAGAAATGCAAAGGGGAGGGATGCATGCATCAACCGATGGTTCTGGTCTCTACTTTGGTTTCTCAGTACAGTGTCAGGCGGGTGTGTCACATGGTCATGCAGATGCCCTGTCACGGACCCATGTGGGGTGACAAGTGTTCAACCACACAGGTTTGAACAGAGGAGGGTATGTGATGTAGTTACTGGTGTCACATGTGAGGGTCGCTCTGTGTTCCCGCCAGGATACAAACAGAGGAGTATTGAGGCCATGGGAGTGCATTGCAGTCACAGGAGTAGCTGTCATTGCAATGCAGAATAAAAGTGAGTACAGGCTTGGACAAGCTATTTGTCCAGGGCAGATTTAAGAAAACCTGCTGGGCTTTTATTTTTGAAACAGACTACAGGATTGTAGTGGGACAGTCCTTTTCCTTCGTGGCCTGGCTTTCCATGTGGCCCATGGCCACAGATTCCAGTTAAAACCCCTGCAGTAAAGGGTTTGGGTGTGTCAGAGTTAGTGTCAGTGTCAATCTGGTGTTTGCAGGAGTGCAGAGCCTGCAGAGATCCACCTTTATGAGGTAACACAGGCAAGCAGAGTCAAACAGCCAAAGGAGCTGAAAAGCCTGGCACCCACAGCGTACATGGCAGTGCAGTCGCTCATGGCAACCGGTGTCGGAGGTGGACTGGCTTTTTTATTGGCTGCAATCTGGAGGATATGTTTCCCGGCTGCAATCTGGAGGATATCGTTTGCGGTGTACTTTATGTGAGTTGAACATTAAAGACACTTTGCTTTGAACTTTGCTGGGTCACTGCCTTATCACTGCACAGCGTGGTTACCGCGGCACTATAATGCACAAAACATTTTGTTTTGCATTGAATAAAGCATTTGAGTTTTAATTGTGTGCCTATTGCTGGATGTCTAATCTTTTTTATTTACTTCAATGTCTATAAAGAAATTTGTGCACCCTCCCAGAATGTTCTCTGCTGATGAAACAGAAGTACATTTCGTTACTTGTGAGCTGTCTACATAAAACTATTTATTTCTATAACTTCCAATTAGATAACCTTGTGTACAATTGTGTGCCCCTCCCTAAGTAAATTAATTACATCAAATGGAAAATCTTTGTTTAAAAGCAGTTCTTTAAAGTGGACCTCGTTATAACTTGTAGAAACCAAGAAAGTTTGAACATTTTCTTAATAAATGTAATTGGGCACTACTGCTTTTCTTTACAGTGAAGCATTGGTTCTCCTTTCCCCCCACGGACTTATCAAACAAATGCTACGTGTATTTTGCAACAGCTGTTGCTAGGCAACAATGGTGCATCGCACTGGGTCTCACTAATGATTGCTCAGATGAAAAGGATCGTTCGCGGGTGGTTTGTAAAATTGTTCTTAGTAAATCGCCTTTTATCCACCTGCACCAGTAGAGCCAATCTGTAAACACCTAACAGCAATCATAGAACACTGCATTGCACAGACCCTCTATGGGAGTAAGGGGGCACCCACATGTTCAAAGATAATAGTGTGGGGGTAAGGATAGATCATCATTACTCCATATTGAAGATCTAGACTAACTATCTTAAATAAATATATTAGGAGAATTCTGTTGTTTACACTGTAAGGCCATGTGCACACGTTCAGTATTTTTCGCGTTTGTTCGCTATAAAAATGTGATAAAAACGCGAAAAAAAGTGAAAAAAACGCTAACATATGCCTCCTATTATTTACAGGGTATTCCGCATTTTTTGTGCAAATGTTGCATTTTTTTCCGCAAAAAAATCACATCGCGGAAAATAAAGCAACATGTTCATTAAAAATGCGGAATTGCGGGGATTCCGCACACCTAGGAGTGCATTGATCTGCTTACTTCCCGCACGGGGCTGTGCACACCATGCGGGAAGTAAGCAGATCATGTGCGGTTGGTACCCAGGGTGGAGGAGAGGAGACTCTCCTCCACGGACTGGGCACCATATAATTGGTAAAAAAAAAAGAATTAAAATAAAAAATAGTCATATACTCACCCTCTGATGGCCCCCGGAGTGTTCCCGCCTCTCCGGTGCATGCTGCCGCTTCCGTTCCTTTAGATGGTCTGTGTGAAGGACCTGCGATGACGTTGCAGTCTTGTGATTGGTCGCGTGACCGCTCATGTGACCGCTCACGCGACCAATCACAAGCCGCGATGTCATCGAGGGTCCTTCACACACAAACCATCTATAGGAACGGACGCCGCCGAGGAGATCGGCTGTCTGCAGGTGAGTATAACCTTTTTTTTTATTTTTTTAATTATTTTTAAACATTCTATCTTTTACTATTGATGCTGCATAAGCAGCATCTATAGTAAAAAGTTGGTCACACTTGTCAAACACTATGTTTGACAAGTGTGACCAACCTGTCAGTCAGTTTTCCAAGCGATGCTACAGATCGCTTGGAAAACTTTAGCATTCTGCAAGCTAATTACGCTTGCAGAATGCTAAAAAAAACGCCAAAAAAACGGAAAAAAAACGCAAAAAAAAATGCGGATTTCTTGCAGAAAATTTCCGGTTTTCTTCAGGAAATTTCTGCAAGAAATCCGGACGTGTGCACATAACCTTAGGGGGCAGTAGGGGCAGCATGGTGGCGCAGTGGACAGCACAGCAGTCTTGCAGAGCTGGAGTCCTGGGTTCAAACCCCACCAAGGACAACGTTTGCATGCTCTCTCCATGATTGTGTGGGTTTCCTCTGAGTACTCCAGTTTCCTCCCACATTCCAAAGACATACTGATAGGGAATTTAGATTGTGAGCCCCATCGGGGACAGTGATGATAATGTGTGCAAACTGTAAAGTGCTGCAGAATATGTTAGCGCTATATAAAGATTATTATTATGTTAGGTTTTACGATGCACATTTTTAGCTATTAAGATGTTGATTTTTAATTAGCTCTAAACACATAACGCTACACAGGACTAAACAGAAAGATGTATATTGGGCAGCATACATTAGAGCAGGGGTGGAGAACCTCAGGTCCCAGGTCAATTTATGGCCCTCCATGACCTTTTATCAGGCCCTCAAACAGATTCTCAGGGACCGCTTTCTTGGGCAGGGAGGTGTATTTTGATTGCCAACAGATCATTCATTTCTTCTTGCTCTGTTAGCACATACACACAGTGTCCACTACTGAACACTGAAGGGCATGCAATGAAAGATTATGTCCTGAAACCAGTGCCAGAGTCAGGATGCACTTTGTGGGTGGAGTTTGTACGGCCCCCGAAACATGGTATGAATATCCAAATGGCGCTTGGCAGAAAAAAAGATTCCTCACCCCTGCATTAGAGTAAAGGTAGCTGCTCCTTTGTACATATGGAGACGGCTGTCAACCACTGAGTGTAGTCTTTAGATGCCAGCATACCCACATCATCTTTGAAACTGAAGACTATTCAGGAAAATGCCAGCAGTGGTTTTTCCAAAGTGATTACCTTTGCTTTCTCTGTGAGGTAAAGTGCCATGGAATAAATGGTGCTATAATAAATAATAATAATAATAATATTGATATTTTGGCTTTACTGCTGCCTCTTTTTGTTTGTTTAATATATAAGATAGTGGTGGCTTCCAAGCAGAAGACACCCGAATGTACCAAACACTTCTTGAAGCCATATTGAAAGCCTGAAGCAGTTAAAACAAGTTTCATGAAGATGGAACATATGCACAGTAAGTCGTTTTGACACTACTGTGCATTAGTGATGAGTGAGCACTAAAATGCTCGGGTGCTCGTTGCTCAGATCGAGCAGATTGGTATACTCGGGTACTCGGCCAGAACAACAAGCCCAATGTAAGTCTATGGGAGATCCAAGTATTTTTACCGCGATCCTCCCGGGGGTCCTTTTAAGGTCTAAAAACGTTTGAAATTGATGGAAACACTGCTCAAATGACACAGGGACATCATGGGGATCGCCCCTGGAAGCATTCCTGGCTCCTAGTTCCCAGCTTTAATCAATTTTTTTCCGAGATTCATGCCATTTTTCCCGGTGCCACAAAAAACACGTGAAAACGAAACCAAAACGGGTTTTGCTGGGAAATATGTCAAGGTACATCCTTTGCAGGTTAATGACTTGCCTGTAAGGCCAAATATTTAACCCTAGAAAGAAAATTTCCTCTCCTACTTAGGCTAAGTTCAGACGCAGCGTTTTTGAAGCGTTTTTCAATTTTAACTTTGCTTTCAAACTCTGCAAATGCATTCACTGGGAAATATCATTGTAACATTTAACAACCCTAGCTGGCCATGTGGTGTGTGACACATAAGCAGACCCATTTTGTTTCACTTATGAAGAAGGGACTCTTAAAGTCAAAGAGCCTATTTTTACTGGTGCATCAGGCGGCATTAATCTTCTTAAAGGGCCATTATTAAACTGTGGGTCTCCTAAGCTGTTGTAGCCTATGCTGTGAGTGGATGGGCTGCCAAGAATTATGACGCACCACAATACCCCTTTCATAAGAAATTCAGGGGGGACTCCTGAAAAAGTGTTGCATTGAATTCAAGGCCTGCCCTGGTAGCAATTCATATGCACCCCAATAAGCCTTTGAACCCACATGCTGGATGGGCCCAGGAAAATCCACTTCACAATATGCATTTTGTACTCCCGCACTCCTTTATTTTACATATTGGCAGCAAGGCCAGCCCTGCTGCATAGTCATATGCACCCCATTACGCCATGGAACCCACATACTGGATAGGCCCAGGAAAATCCACTTCACAATATGCATTTTGCACTCCCGCACTCATTTGTTTTACATATTGGCTGCAGGCCAGCCCTGCTGCATAGTCATATGCAGGAAATGAAGAAAGAATTCCAGCTCAACGAGGCGGTGAAAAGTAAACACTTGGTACTTTATTCACTTCATGTCAGAAGCAGAGGATAAGACATCAGCACAATACAATTAAAAACACTATCTACGCGTTTCAGGTGACAGAGCACCCTTAATCATGATATCTAGTGTGCAGCCTGTTCAATGCTTTTTATACTAGCACCCGGTAGGCACACCGGTGCAATGGCTGATTAGGGAAATAATTTAAAAAAAATGGAAACACCTGATAGTGTGCATAAACCACAGTTAGCCACAAAAAACAGAAAAATAAGTGAAAAAAACCCAGAAAAACAGGCAAAGAAATACACATGTACTTTGGCTATATACAGATGAAAAATGTGAAACACACCAATGTGATTGCTCAATAATATCCTGCATGTCTATTGCTCCATTCCCTGACAGCAAGCAAGCTTGAATGGTATCAGAGTCCTTCTACCTTCGGCATTGATTCCTGCTTATATCTATATTTGTTAGCCAGCTTGTTATGCAATTGTTTTTGTTTCTAGATATTTAATTCTATTCTGCTTGTCCTTATGCCAAGAGTTCGCATAACTGTTTTTCAAAGGGGTTTATGATCCATGTAGACCTGGACATTTGTTTATCTGATCACTACATTTATTGTGCCCTGCTGTCTCAATTGAGTTAGATTGATTGGTAACGAGAGGGGGGAAGACCAAAAAAAAAAAAAAAGTGAGATCTAAGAGCTGGCCACCTATAAATGTAGATATAGCTTGGGGAAGCATTCATGCAGGGGGCATTCGTGCACTATTATTCGTGTACATTTTTTTCAAAGTACTTTTTTTTCTAAGTATTCAGCAGTTATAACATGGCAGTTAGACAGGGCAGGAGACAGGTAAGACAATCTAAATCTATTCCCTATTCAGTTGGCACACAGCAAATACTCACCATATGTATTTGTATAATCTATATCATGGCTGCTGCTTTCACACACAATCACCGCCCTTGCATAAACTCTTTACACTCCATCCATATTGGCCCCTCTGTCCTTGCCTCTCCTATGTATAGCACTCATGCTCTGTTCACATTGCTTAACAGTACAGATCCATTCAGTCCCACCATCCAACACAAGAGACGCTCTCACAAATCACTTAACCATCTGATCACTCTTTCTATCCTCCTTCTCCTAGTTGCTGGAGACATCTCTCCGAACCCCGGCCCCCCATGTTATAGCCAGTCAAACCTCCCAACTGCTACACCAAGAAACCCCTCTAACCTTATTAATATTCCCTGCATGCCTTCTGTCTCTTTGAATTGTGCCCTTTGGAATTCTCGCTCTGTGTGTAATAAACTCTCCTTCATTCATGACTTCTTCCTTTCTAACTCTCTTAATCTCCTGGCTCTTACTGAAACCTGGATCCAGCAGTCAGACACCACCGCTGCTGCTGCTCTCTCATTTGGTGGACTACACTTTTCTCATACCCCAAGATCAGACAACAGAGCAGGTGGAGGCGTTGGTCTGCTCCTTTCACCCAAATGTACCTTCCAAGTTATCCCCCAAGTACCCTCACTTGTATTCCCTTCCTTTGAGGTCCATGCTGTCAGACTCTACGTCCCCTTCTCCATGCGAGTGGCGGTGGTGTATCGTCCTCCCGGCCCCTCTCACCAGTTCCTGGATCATTTTGCCACCTGGCTTCCACACTTTCTCTCTTATGACACCCCCACCCTCATCATGGGTGATTTCAATATCCCAATTGCTTCTCCCCTCTCCCCATCTGCTTCTCACCTTTTATCTCTAACCTCCTCTTTCGGCCTCTCGCAGCATACTAACTCTCCAACACATGATGATGGAAACTCCCTTGATTTGGTCTTCTCCCGGCTTTGCTCACTGGATGATTTCACAAACTCCCCTCTCCCGCTCTCTGACCACAACCTTCTTTCATTCTCTATCAAGAACTGCCATCCCGCTCAGGTCACCCCCACTTTCCACACTTATAGAAACATACAGGCCATTAACACCCAGAAACTTATGAAGAACTTGCAGTCTTCATTGGCCCCAATCTCATCCATCTCTTGTCCTAATTCTGCTCTGAAGCATTACAATGAAACCCTGCAAAGTGCCCTGGATGAAGCTGCACCTCCTATACATAGAACAACTCGGCACAGACGGCGACAACCGTGGCACACGCTGCAAACACGTTTCCTGCAGCGGTGCTCCAGGTGCGCCGAACGTCTGTGGAGAAAATCTAATCTGCCCGAAGATTTCATCCATTATAAGTTCATGTTAAAAACATACAACTCTGCCCTTCACCTCTCCAAACAAACCTATTTCAACACCCTCATCACCTCGCTGTCCAATAACCCTAAACGTCTCTTTGACACTTTCCGGTCCCTACTCAACCCAAGAGAGCAGGCCCCAACCACAGATCTCCGCGCTGACGATCTGGCCAATTACTTCAAAGAAAAAATTGACCACATTCGACAGGAAATCATTTCCCAATCTCTTCATACCAAGCACTGTCCTCCCTCCCCCACTGCATCTAGTTCACTCTCTGACTTTGAACCAGTTACAGAAGAAGAAGTAAGCAGGCTCCTTGCATCTTCTCGCCCGACCACTTGCACCAGCGACCCCATTCCGTCGCATCTCCTCCAGTCCCTTTCCCCGGCTGTCACCTCTCACCTAACAAAAATATTCAACCTTTCCCTCACTTCCGGTATTTTTCCCTCCTCATTTAAGCATGCCATCATACATCCACTACTTAAAAAGCCCTCCCTCGATCAAAATTGTGCCGCTAATTATAGACCTGTCTCTAATCTTCCCTTCATCTCTAAACTCTTGGAACGCCTGGTCCACTCCCGTCTTACCCGCTATCTCTCAGATAATTCTCTTCTCGACCCTCTTCAATCTGGTTTCCGCTCTTTACACTCTACTGAAACTGCCCTCACTAAAGTCTCTAATGACCTACTAACAGCTAAATCTAATGGTCACTATTCCATGCTAATTCTCTTGGATCTCTCCGCAGCATTCGACACTGTGGATCATCAGCTCCTCCTCACTATGCTCCGCTCCATCGGCCTCAAGGACACCGTTCTCTCTTGGTTCTCCTCCTATCTCTCTGGCCGATCCTTCACTGTTTGTTTTGCTGGTTCCTCCTCCTCTCACCTTCCCCTTACTGTTGGGGTTCCTCAAGGATCAGTCCTAGGCCCCCTCCTCTTCTCTTTGTATACTGCCCCTATTGGACAAACAATCAGTAGATTTGGTTTCCAGTACCATCTCTATGCTGACGACACCCAATTATATACCTCTTCTCCTGTTATCACGCCGACCTTTTTAGAAAACACCAGTGATTGTCTTACCGCTGTCTCTAACATCATGTCCTCCCTCTATCTGAAACTGAACCTGTCAAAAACTGAACTCCTCGTGTTCTCTCCCTCTACAAACCTACCTTTGCCCGACATTGCCATCTCTGTGTGCGGTTCCACCATTACTCCAAAGCAACATGCCCGCTGCCTTGGAGTCATCCTTGATTCCGAGCTTTCATTCACCCCCCACATCCGATCACTGGCTCACTCTTCTTATCTGCATCTCAAAAACATTTCCAGAATTCGCCCTTTTCTTACTTTCGACTCTGCAAAAACTCTTACTGTCTCACTTATTCATTCTCGTCTGGACTATTGTAACTCTCTACTAATTGGCCTACCTTTTACCAGACTCTCCCCGCTCCAATCTGTCCTGAATGCTGCTGCCAGGATCATATTCCTCGCCAACCGTTACACCGATGCCTCTACCTTGTGCCAGTCATTACACTGGCTACCCATCCAATCCAGAATCCAGTACAAAACTACTACCCTCATCCACAAAGCACTCCATGGCTCAGCACCACCCTACATCTCCTCTCTGGTCTCAGTCTACCAACCTACCCGTGCCCTCCGCTCTGCTAATGACCTCAGGTTAGCATCCTCAATAATCAGAACCTCCCACTCCCGTCTCCAAGACTTTACACGTGCGGCGCCGATTCTTTGGAATGCACTACCTAGGTTAATACAATTAATCCCCAATCCCCACAGTTTTAAGCGTGCCCTAAAAACTCATTTGTTCAGATTGGCCTACCGCCTCAACGCATTAACCTAATTATCCCTGTGTGGCCTATTAATAAAAAAACAACAACATAATCACGTTCCTCCATCATGTTCTCATACACTTTATGCAGTTAATAGCCTCTGTGTCTGTACTGTTACATACTTAGGCAGTTAACTGGTTCATGCAGCTTTACATGAACACCCGAGCCTTACACTATGGCTGGTCCAAATAACTAAAGCAATTGTTACCATCCACCTCTCGTGTCTCCCCTTTTCCTCATGGATTGTAAGCTTGCGAGCAGGGCCCTCATTCCTACTGGTATCTGTTTTGAACTGTGATTTCTGTTATGCTGTAATGTCTATTGTCTGTATAAGTCCCCTCTATAAGTTGTAAAGCGCTGCGGAATATGTTGGCGCTATATAAATAAAATTATTATTATTATTATAATAATATATAAATAACATAAAATACAAGAATGATACAGAAATTTGTATTGTGTCAGGCTCTTCATAAGATGGTTGATAAGACAGAATTGAAGCAATATCCAAATAGGAAGCCTGATAGAATAATTTATGTATATTTTCCATGATAGTTGTTCAAAATGTGCCATGACATATAAGGATAAAGAAATGAACAAATTCCTGAAGGATATGGAGATTCGGACACCTATAGGGATATATTTGGAAATAAGAATAAAGATGTAATGTAATTAATGATCAAATTGCTAAGAGAAGTACGTTTGAGAAAATACAATAAAGACAAAACAATGAATATTGTGAGAAATGATGAAACAGTTAAATAGGTAAAGAGCTTGTGAGCTGCAATAGATGCATTAGACTGCAAAAGTCCCTCATGGAGACAATGGACTAGTGGTCACATGCGCAGAGAGGAAAAAGAACAAGAAAATCATGATCATGTAAACCAAACAGAAAGGCACCAGGCAGCATCGGGCCGGTTCGAGCACTCGGAGGGTGACGATGCACACCACTAAAGAATATTGGTTTTATGGGTCACGACAAGGGCAAAATATCAGAGAGGTAAGAAATATATGCATTTTAGGGGCAATATAATTAGTAAAAAAGCATCATATCCTTTCTCCTATTAAGGCCATGCGGTGTTCTAGTTCCCAATTTGAACATCCACCATGTCTCCCTATTTCTTAGAGTTACCTCAGTATCCCCTCCTCTAAAAGGTCTGTGTGTCTTTTCAATTGCGTAAACCTTTAATGAGTCAAGATTGGATTGGTGTGAATTAATGAAGTGCTGCGACACTTGCGATATATTTCTATGGATGTTAACGTTTTCCACGTCATAAATGTGCTCCCGAATTCTTGTTTTAAGTGGGCGCATGGTGCTCCCAACGTATTTGAGATGGCAAGTTGTGCATTCCATAATGTAAACTACATTATTGGTGTTGCAATTCAGGATTGTTTTAATTTGATATGTTTTCCGATTATTTGCATCCGCAAAATCGGAACGTTTCTGTGCAAATTTACAAATTTTACAAACTGAGGCACCACATTTGTAGAAGCCCTTAGTGCTGAGCCAGTTAGAAGGCTGGGCATGGGACGTATTTAGGGAGCTAGGTGAAAGACTATGACCTAAGGATGGTGCTTTTCTTGACACAATTCTGCATCCATGTTTAAGTATGACCGCAATGTCAGGATCTTCCCTTAAAATAGATAGATTGTTTCTGATAAGTTTGCTGATGGAAGCAAATTGGTTGCTATATTGAAAAACCAAAGTAATGGGATTGGTGGAAATTGTTTTTTTATTCTGTTTGAATTTAAAACGGGGTCTTTTATCAACAATTTGCTCTGCCCTCTGTAAACACCACTTACTATAGCCTCTATGTGTAAGTCTGCCTTTAATATCCTCAACCTCCCTGGCATAGTCCTCCTGAGAGCTGCAGTTTCGTTTTGCTCTGACCATTTCTCCTACGGGAATGCTTTTGATTGTATGTTTAGGATGATGACTATTTGCGCGCAATATTGTGTTGCCTGCTGTGGTTTTTCTGAAAGTTGATGTTACTACAGGAATATCACTTACGCCTTGGAGTTTTAAATCCAAAAACTCTATGCATGTGTGTTCCTGACGAGCGGTGAAACTAAGGTTGAAAGGGTTACTATTGAAGTAATCAATTAATTTATGTACGGTAGATACATCGAAATTCCATATCATAATGATATCATCGATGTATCTACCGTACCAGAATATGTAATCCCTGAATGGGTTCTCAGTATTGTAAATATATGACTCCTCCCACCAACTCATCACCAAATTGGCGAGAGAGGGCGAATACTTGGCCCCCATTGAGACACCGCTGATTTGCATATAATAGGTTTGATTAAAACAGAAAAAATTTGTAGTAATCAAAAAATGAGAAACTTCTATTACATAAGATTGAAGATCTAAGGAAAAATCACTGTATTTTTCCATATGGAATCTTAATGCATGAAGTGCTATCTCATGTGGTATGGACGTGTATAATGAAACAACGTCCGAGGTGATCAATGAAAAATTAGTTTGCCATGTAAGATCTTTCATGACATCTAGGACATCTGTACTGTCTCTGAGATAGCCAGGTGTCCTCTGGACGAGAGGCTGAAGGAGCAGATCTAGCCACTACCCCAGCCTCTCACCCAGGGACCCAATGCCTGAGACAATCGGCCTCATGGGTGGAGGATATACCTCTTTATGAGTTTTGGGTAAGACATACATTACTGGGGTAATGGAGGTTAAAACTTTGAGATGATCGCTCTCTTTTTTATTAAAAAAGCCCAAACTGAGACCCTCATCAATAAACCCAAAGATTTTTTCTTTAATCAGTGAAGTAGGATTGGTAAGTAGGCGTTTATACACAGCAGAATCAGATAACATTTTGTCAACCCAAACAATATAATTATCCCTGTTCATAACTACAACAGAACCACCATTGTCAGAGTTTTGTCTCGTAATTCTCGTAATGCCTGTTGTAATTTAGGTTTAAGATTACTATTGTGCAAGCGTGCATCATGAGTACTTTCTGAGAGGAGACTTAGCTGTGTTTCCATAACGGATTGAAACCTATCCATTACAGGTTTACGTGCTTGCACAGGATAGTAATGAGGATTGGGTACCTTGATACGATTTATAGAAGAATTCGAACTAGTACTCGGACTAAGACCATCCTCCTGTAATTCCAATAAACATATGAGTGACAATTGGTCAGCAAAATTAAAAGATTTGAAAACATTATCACACTCATATGTATTACCTTCAGTCACGGTCGAATCATCCTTAAAATGCAGTTTCAGCGCAATATTCCTAATAAACCTATTTACATCACAAATAGTAGAAAAAAGATCAAAATTACAGCTAGGCACAAAATTAAGACCATGAGACAAAAGTTCTTTCTGGTCATTTGTGAGGGAAAACGAGGAGAGATTAATCACATCAAATTGCCCTAACGTTGATGTCTGAGATAGTATCTTGGAGGATTTTTGTTGGCATCGGTGTTTCCTTCCCTTTCTCCGGTAAACCTTCTTCTGTTGTTGTTTAATGGAGGCTTGCTTTTCTTGAAATAAGAGTTTTTTGATGCCTGTAAGGGTTCTGAGTCTGAGTCTTCAGTGACTCCGGTAGACGTATCTAATTCTGATGAGCTGAAAGTGACTTGTCTTTGCATACGGTTTTTCAAAGTGCGGCGTTTCTGGGGTTTGAGGATTGATTTTTGGGATTGGGTCATTTTATCCCACCTCCCCCACTCATAGACTTGTTCATGGGCATAGTCATATAGATCACGTTCCAGTTTACGTTTTTTCATGTCCATAATATTTTCCTCTGCTTTAGTGATTTTGGAGTTGCTGGTATTCATGAACTCATCAAATTGAGCAGATGTCATCTTATCTTTAGCGTCCTTAGTTGCTGTTTCAATGTCCTTTTGCAAATTTGTTAACATTTCTTCCTCATAATGAATAATCAGTGCAATAAGTTTCAAAGAGCAATCAGATAAAATTGTGTTCCATTCCTTGACAAATGTGTCTGAATAAAAAGTACTAGGGATTTTCTTTACTCTCAGCCCTCTCGGAATCACATTTTTATCTTTATAATTCTTGAGTGAGCTGAGATCCCACCATACACGGTTTTCTTTCAGCATTAATGATAACAAGTTGTCTAGCAATGCATCTTTATTGCCGGGTGGTGAGATGTCCTCTGTTGCTGTTACTGCAAACAGTCTTTCAGCTTTATTTTGTCTTCCAGACACATTCATGATGGTAAGCCAAAGTCTATTGTGCTGATGTAATAGTAATTCTTAATCCTCTTGACATAAATAACAGTGGAGAAGGGAAAACTATGCGAGCACGGAGACACTGGTATAAATCATAGCAAAAGAAAAGTCCAGCTCACCATAGTCGTTATCCCAGGAAGCTCGGAGCACGGAAACGCTGTGTCAGGGCGTGAGGAGGCCAGAAATGAAGAAAGAATTCCAGCTCAACGAGGCGGTGAAAAGTAAACACTTGGTACTTTATTCACTTCATGTCAGAAGCAGAGGATAAGACATCAGCACAATACAATTAAAAACACTATCTACGCATTTCAGGTGACAGAGCACCCTTAATCATGATATCTAGTGTGCAGCCTGTTCAATGCTTTTTATACTAGCACCCGGTAGGCACACCGGTGCAATGGCTGATTAGGGAAATAATTTAAAAAAAATGGAAACACCTGATAGTGTGCATAAACCACAGTTAGCCACAAAAAACAGAAAAATAAGTGAAAAAAAAACAAAAACAGGCAAAGAAATACACATGTACTTTGGCTATATACAGATGAAAAATGTGAAACACACCAATGTGATTGCTCAATAATATATAAATAACATAAAATACAAGAATGATACAGAAATTGGTATTGTGTCAGGCTCTTCATAAGATGGTTGAGAAGACAGAATTGAAGCAATATCCAAATAGGAAGCCTGATAGAATAATTTATGTATATTTTCCATGATAGTTGTTCAAAATGTGCCATGACATATAAGGATAAAGAAATGAACAAATTCCTGAAGGATATGGAGATTCGGACACCTATAGGGATATATTTGGAAATAAGAATAAAGATGTAATGTAATTAATGATCAAATTGCTAAGAGAAGTACATTTGAGAAAATACAATAAAGACAAAACAATGAATATTGTGAGAAATGATGAAACAGTTAAATAGGTAAAGAGCTTGTGAGCTGCAATAGATGCATTAGACTGCAAAAGTCCCTCATGGAGACAATGGACTAGTGGTCACACCAATCCAATCTTGACTCATTAAAGGTTTACGCAATTGAAAAGACACACAGACCTTTTAGAGGAGGGGATACTGAGGTAACTCTAAGAAATAGGGAGACATGGTGGATCTTCAAATTGGGAACTAGAACACCGCATGGCCTTAATAGGAGAAAGGATATGATGCTTTTTTACTAATTATATTGCCCCTAAAATGCATATATTTCTTACCTCTCTGATATTTTGCCCTTGTCGTGACCCATAAAACCAATATTCTTTAGTGGTGTGCATCGTCACCCTCCGAGTGCTCGAACCGGCCCGATGCTGCCTGGTGCTTTTCTGTTTGGTTTACATGATCATGATTTTCTTGTTCTTTTTCCTCTCTGCGCATGTGACCACTAGTCCATTGTCTCCATGAGGGACTTTTGCAGTCTAATGCATCTATTGCAGCTCACAAGCTCTTTACCTATTTAACTGTTTCATCATTTCTCACAATATTCATTGTTTTGTCTTTATTGTATTTTCTCAAATGTACTTCTCTTAGCAATTTGATCATTAATTACATTACATCTTTATTCTTATTTCCAAATATATCCCTATAGGTGTCCGAATCTCCATATCCTTCAGGAATTTGTTCATTTCTTTATCCTTATATGTCATGGCACATTTTGAACAACTATCATGGAAAATATACATAAATTATTCTATCAGGCTTCCTATTTGGATATTGCTTCAATTCTGTCTTCTCAACCATCTTATGAAGAGCCTGACACAATACAAATTTCTGTATCATTCTTGTATTTTATGTTATTTATATATTATTGAGCAATCACATTGGTGTGTTTCACATTTTTCATCTGTATATAGCCAAAGTACATGTGTATTTCTTTGCCTGTTTTTCTGGGTTTTTTTCACTTATTTTTCTGTTTTTTGTGGCTAACTGTGGTTTATGCACACTATCAGGTGTTTCCATTTTTTAAAAATTATTTCCCTAATCAGCCATTGCACCGGTGTGCCTACCGGGTGCTAGTATAAAAAGCATTGAACAGGCTGCACACTAGATATCATGATTAAGGGTGCTCTGTCACCTGAAACGCGTAGATAGTGTTTTTAATTGTATTGTGCTGATGTCTTATCCTCTGCTTCTGACATGAAGTGAATAAAGTACCAAGTGTTTACTTTTCACCGCCTCGTTGAGCTGGAATTCTTTCTTCATTTCTGGCCTCCTCACGCCCTGACACAGCGTTTCCGTGCTCCGAGCTTCCGGGGATAACGACTATGGTGAGCTGGACTTTTCTTTTGCTATAGTCATATGCACCCTATTACGCCATGGAACCCACATACTGGATAGGCCCAGGAAAATCCACTTCACAGTATGCATTTTGTACTCCCATACTCCTTTGTTTTACACATTGGCAGCAAGGCCAGCCCTGCTGCATAGTCATATGCACCCCATTACGCCTGGGAACACACATACTGGATGGGCCCAGGAAAATCTACTTCACAATATGCATTTTGTACTCCCATACTCCTTTGTTTTACATATTCGCAGCAAGGCCAGCCCTGCTACATAGTCATATGCACCCCATTACGCCATCGAACCTACATACTGGGTGGGCCCAGAAAAATCCACTTCACAGTATGCATTTTGTACTCCCGTACTCCTTTGTTTTACACATTGGCAGCAAGGCCAGCCCTGCTGCATAGTCAGTCATATGCACTCCATTAGGCCTTTGAACCCACATACTGGATGGGCCCATGAAAATCCACTCGTAGTTTTTAATGGTATGATGGATCTCTCTTTGTAGAATTATTTACAGGAGAATTTGACAATTTTTATTTGCCATGTTTTTAACACTAAGGTTCAGATACAGCTTTAACCCCTCTGTGACCTTAGACGTACTATCCCGTCGAGGTGACCTGGGCCTATCTGACCCTCGACGGGATAGTACGTCATACGCGATCGGCCGCGCTCACGGGGGGAGCGTGGCCGATCGCGGCCGGGTGTCAGCTGCATATCGCAGCTGACATCCGGCACTATGTGCCAGGAGTGGTCACGGACCGCCCCCGGCACATTAACCCCCGGCACACCGCGATCAAACATGATCGCGGTGTACCGGCGGTATAGGGAAGCATCGCGCAGGGAGGGGGCTCCCTGCGGGCTTCCCTGAGACCCCCGGAGCAACGCGATGTGATCGCGTTGCTGCGAGGGTCTCCTACCTTCTTCCTCCCTGCAGGTCCCGGATCCAAGATGGCCGCGGCATCCGGGTCCTGCAGGGAGAAAGGTGGCTTACCGAGTGTCTGCTCAGAGCAGACGCTGGTAAGCCTGCACCGATGTAAGTGAGATCGGTGATCTGATAAAGTGCAGTGCACACTATCAGATCATCAATCTGTGATGTCCCCCTGGGACAAAGTAAAAAAGTAAAAAAAAAAATTTTCCACATGTGTAAAAAAAAAAAAAAAAATCCTAAATAAATAATAAAAAAAAATATATATATTATTCCCATAAATACATTTCTTTATCTAAATAAAAAAAACAAAACAATAAAAGTACACATATTTAGTATCGCCGCGTCCGTAACGACCCAACCTATAAAACTGACCAACTAGTTAACCCCTTCAGTAAACACCGTAAGAGAAAAAAAAAAAAAAACGAGGCAAAAAACAACGCTTTATTACCATACCACCAAACAAAAAGAGGAATAACACGCGATCAAAAAGACTGATATAAATAATCATGGTACCGCTGAAAACATCATCTTGTCCCGCAAAAAACGAGCCACCATATAGCATCATCAGCAAAAAAATAAAAAAGTTATAGTCCTGAGAATAAAGCGATGCCAAAATAATTATTTTTTCTATAAAATAGTTTTTATCGTATAAAAGCGCCAAAACATTAAAAAATGATATAAATGAGATATCGCTGTAATCGTACTGACCCGACGAATAAAACTGCTTTATCCATTTTACCAAACGCGGAACAGTATAAACGCCTCTCCCAAAAGAAATTCATGAATAGCAGGTTTTTGGTCATTCTGCCTCACAAAAATCGGAATAAAAAGTGATCAAAAATGGTCAAGTGTCCGAAAATGTTACCAATAAAAACGTCAACTCGTCCCGCAAAAAACAAGACCTCACATGACTCTGTGGAGCAAAATGTGGAAAAATTATAGGTCTCAAAATATGGAGACGCAAAAACTTTTTTGCTATAAAAAGCGTCGCTGGTTTCACACTTGCGTTTTTGTCTGCAGCGTTTTTTGCACAAAAAAAGCATGCGTTTTTTCCCTATATTTAACATTGAAAACGCATGCGTTTTTTTGTACGCGTTTGGTCGCGTTTTCAAATGCATGCGTTTTTTTTCTGCATGTGTTCATTTTCAGAAATACAGCCTGCAGTATTTTCTTGCGTTTTTAAGCACATGCGTTTGCGTTAAAAACGCATGCGTTTTTATCGAAAAAAAAAACAGAAAACACACTGAAAAGCCACCCACCACCATCAAGGTGATAAAGGGATCCAAACCCTAACCCTAACTCTACCCCTAACCTCACCCCTAACCGTTTAATGAACATTTTCTGACAGTCATAGTGCCACGTATTTCAGTGCCACGTATTTCAGTGCCACGTATTTCCGTGCCACGTATTTCAGTGCCACGTATTTCAGTGCCACGTATTTCAGTGCCACGTATCACGTATTTCAGTGCCACGTGTTTCAGTGCCACGTATTTAAGTGTCACGTATTTCAGTGCCACGTATCACATATTTCAGTGCCACATATTTTAGTGCCACATATTTAAGTACCACGTATTTCAGTGCCACGTATTTCAGTGCCACGTATTTCAGTGCCACATATTTCAGTGCCATGTATCACGTGTTTCAGTGCCACGTATTTCAGTGCCACGTATTTCAGTGCCACGTATTTCAGTGCCACGTATTTCAGTGCCACGTATTTCAGTGCCACGTATCACGTATTTCAGTGCCACATATTTCAGTGCCACGTATTTCAGTGCCACGTATTTCAGTGCCACGTATCACGTATTTCAGTGCCACGTATTTCAGTGCCACATATTTCAGTGCCACGTATTTCAGTGCCACGTATCACGTATTTCAGTGCCACGTATTTCAGTGCCACGTATTTCAGTGCCACATATTTCAGTGCCACGTATTTCAGTCACGTTTAGGGTTAGGGTTAGGGGTAGGGTTAGGGTTAGGGCTAGGGTTGGAGGTAAAGTTAGGGTTAGGGTTGGGGCTAAAGTTAGGGTTGGGGCTAAAGTTAGGGTTAGGGTTTGGATTACATTTACGGTTTGGATTAGGGTTGGGATTAGAATTATGGGTGTGTCAGGGTTAGGGGTGTGGTTAGGGTTACCGTTGGGATTAGGGCTAGGGGTCTGTTTGGATTAGGGTTTCAGGTAGAATTGGGAAGTTTCCACTGTCCAGGCACATCAGGGGCTCTCCAAACGGGACATGGCGTCCAATCTCAATTCCAGCCAATTCTGCGTTGAAAAAGTAAAACAGTGCTCCTTCCCTTCCGAGCTCTCCCGTGCGCCCAAAAAGGGGTTTACCCCAACATATGGGTTATCAGCGTACTCGGGACAAATTGAACAACAACTTCTGGGGTCCAAGTTCTCTTGTTATCCTTGGGAAAATAAAAATTTGGGGGGCTAAAAATCATTTTTGTGGGAAAAAAAAGATGTTTTATTTTCACGGCTCTGCGTTATAAACTGTAGTGAAACACTTGGGGGTTCAAAGTTCTCACAACACATCTAGATAAGTTCCTTGGGAGGTCTAGTTTCCAATATGGGGTCACTTGTGGTGGGTTTGTACTGTTTGGGTACATCAGGGGCTCTGCAAATGCAACGTGACGCCTGCAGACCAATCCATTTAAGGCTGCATTCCAAATGGCGCTCCTTCCCTTCCGAGCTCTGTCATGCGCCCAAACAGTGGTTCCCCCCCACATATGGGGTTTCAGCGTACTCAGGACAAATTGGACAACAACTTTTGTGGTCTAATTTATCCTGATACCCTTGTGAAAATACAAAACTGGGGGCTAAAAAATCATTTTTGAGAAAAAAAAAAAATAATTTTTATTTTCACGGCTTTGCGCTATACACTTTAGTGAAACACTTAGGGGTTCAAAGTTCTCAAAACACATCTAGATAAGTTCCTTGGGAAGTCTAGTTTCCAATATGGGGTCACTTGTGGGGGTTTGTACTGTTTGGGTACATCAGGGGCTCTGCAAATGCAACGTGACGGCTGCTGACCAATCCATTTAAGTCTGCATTCCAAATGGCGCTCCTTCCCTTTCGAGCTCTGTCATGCGCCCAAACAGTGGTCCCCCCCCCCACATATGGGGTATCAGCGTACTCAGGACAAATTGGAAAACAAATTTTGGGGTCCAATTTATTCTGTTACCCTTGTAAAAATACAAAGCTGGGGGCTAAAAAATCATTTTTGAGAAAAAAAAAAAAATTATTTTCACGGCTCTGCGTTATAATCTGTAGTGAAACACTTGGGGGTTCAAAGCTCTCAAAACACATCTAGATAAGTTCCTTAGGGGGTCTAATTTCCAAAATGGTGTCACTTGTGGGGGGTTTCAATGTTTAGGCACATCAGGGGCTCTCCAAACGCAACATGGCGTCCCATCTCAATTCCAGTCAATTTTGCATTGAAAAGTCAAATGGCGCTCCTTCCCTTCCAAGCTCTGCCATGCACCCAAACAATGGTTTACACCCACATATGGGGTATCAGCATACTCAAGACAAATTGCACAACATTTTTTGGGGTCCAATTTCTTCTCTTACCCTTGGGAAAATAAAAAATTGGGGGCGAAAAGATCATTTTTGTGAAAAAATATGATTTTTTATTTTTACGGCTCTGCATTATAAACTTCTGTGAAGCACTTGGTGGGTCAAAGTGCTCACCACACATCTAGATAAGTTCCTTAGGGGGTCTACTTTCCAAAATGGTGTCACTTGTAGGGAGTTTCAATGTTTAGGCACATCAGGGGCTCTCCAAACGCAACATGGCGTCCCATCTCAATTCCAGTCAATTTTGCATTGAAAAGTCAAATGGCGCTCCTTCCCTTCCAAGCTCTGCCATGCGCCCAAACAATGGTTTACACCCACATATTGGGTATCACCGTACTCAGGACAAATTGCACAACATTTTTTGCAGTCCAATTTCTTCTCTTACCCTTGGGAAAATAAAAAATTTGGGGTGAAAAGATCATTTTTGTGAAAAAATATGATTTTTTATTTTTACGGCTCTGCATTATAAACTTCTGTGAAGCACTTGGTGGGTCAAAGTGCTCACCACACATCTAAATAAGTTCCTTAGGGGGTCTACTTTCCAAAATGGTGTCAATTGTAGGGGGTTTCAGTGTTTAGGCACATCAGGGGCTCTCCAAACGCAACATGGCGTCTCATCTCAATTCCAGTCAATTTTGCATTGAAAAGTCAAATGGCGCTCCTTCCCTTCCAAGCTCTGCTATGCGCCCAAACAATGGTTTACACCCACATATGGAGTATCAGCGTACTCAGGACAAATTGCACAACATTTTTTGGGGTCCAATTTCTTCTCTTACCCTTGGGAAAATAAAAAATTGGGGGCGAAAAGATAATTTTTGTGAAAAAATATGATTTTTTATTTTTACGACTCTGCATTATAAACTTCTGTGAAGCACTTGGTGGGTCAAAGTGCTCACCACACATCTAGATAAGTTCCTTAGGGGGTCTACTTTCCAAAATGGTGTCACTTGTAGGGGGTTTCAATGTTTAGGCACATCAGGGGCTCTCCAAACGCAACATGGCATCCCATCTCAATTCCAGTCAATTTTGCATTGAAAAGTAAAATGGCGCTCCTTTCCTTCCGAGCTCTGCCATGCGCCCAAACAGTGGTTTACCCCCACATATGGGGTATCAGCGTACTCAGGACAAATTGTACAACAACTTTGGGGGTCCATTTTCTCCTGTTACCCTTAGTAAAATAAAACAAATTGGAGCTGAATTAAATTTTGTGTGAAAAAAAGTTAAATGTTCATTTTTATTTAAACATTCCAAAAATTCCTGTGAAACACCTGAAGGGTTAATAAACTTCTTGAATGTGGTTTTGAGCACCTTGAGGGGTGCAGTTTTTAGAATGGTGTCACACTTGGGTATTTTCTATCATATAGACCCCTCAAAATGACTTCAAGTGAGATGTGGTCCCTAAAAAAAAATGGTGTTGTAAAAATGAGAAATTGCTGGTCAACTTTTAACCCTTATAACTCCGTCACAAAAAAAAATTTTGGTTCCAAAATTGTACTGATGTAAAGTAGACATGTGGGAAATGATACTTATTAAGTATTTTGTGTGACATATGTCTGTGATTTAAGGGCATAAAAATTCAAATTTGGAAAATTGCGAAATTTTCAAAATTTTCGCCAAATTTCCATTTTTTTCACAAATAAACGCAAGTTATATCGAATAAATTTTACCACTATCATGAAGTACAATATGTCATGAGAAAACAGTGTCAGAATCGCCAAGATCTGTCATAGCATTCCAGAGTTATAGCCTCATAAAGGGACAGTGGTCAGAATTGTAAAAATTGGCCCGGTCATTAACGTGCAAACCACCCTTGGGGGTGAAGGGGTTAAAAAAAGGCTAATACTTGTAATACAACGCAATTTTATTGCAAACTACAAAATTCAAGGAATGGTATGATTGAATATTGTGAGTGTGTACACTTTTGTATATGTTAACATACAAAGGTTAATAAGTACATATAAGGATTAAATAAATATAGTGATTACGTACATATGAAGATGAACTACATACAGTATACTTAGATCATCACCAAGAGGCTTTTAAACATCATCCGTCTGGAATAGAGAGAGAAGCAACACCAAGACAGAGAACCCCTGGGAGATTACCTACACTGCATGGGCGTCCCCAATTATGCAGGTATCAGCACACTATACATGTTTTGGCATCTGTCTTAGTCATGTTTCTCTGGTCTTATATAGTGATTTACACTATGTAATAACTCTAGTTTCACCCAGACCTTCAAGTGTCCACTTTTCAAGGTTGGATGAAACTGAGATATCATGGAGTCATCAGACGAGGGGCCATAAACCCCTAGAAAATGAAAGCCACAAGGATTTAGATGAAACCACCACAGGCATAGGCTCAGTAAACCTTAATGTTTTGCAATGACAAACAGCAAACTTATAGAGGCTTAGAACTGTTTGTAAAGTGAATAAACAAACACTTATCAAGATTGTGTCACTATGAGCACTGTCTGTCACATCTGTAAATGTTTCACAAGAAATGCAGCTATGTGATTGTCTGAATGCATTCGGCATACAGTATTTCAATCTTGTTTACAAATCACCATTTGTATATTCGTCATTTGTACATTTGAGGCAGCCTAAGTTATGGCTGTCAAGGAGAGAAACTAATATAGTGGACCAAGCTATATTTTTAATGAACTACTGAGCCAAACTAACAGCATTGCTTTATCAAATTTATATGAAGTGTATTGTGTCCAATGTCAGCAACTAGGCAACACAAAAGGAGCTTTTTAAGGGAGCTCTTTAAGGTACACAAATGTTATGAAGTCTTTGCCAACAAAGATGTGGTTTCTGTTGTGAATTCTGTTTGTGGGCTCCCTCTGGTGGCTACTGGTGGTACTGGTTGACTTCTGTCTTCTATCTCCAGTGCACCTGTTCCCATCAGGAAATGGGAGTTTCCTATATAGTCTGGCTTCTCACTCATTTACTTGCCGGCTATCAATGTTACCAGAGCTCCTCTGTTACTTGCTACCTGCTCCAAGTCTGCTGAGTCAGATAAGTTTGATCATTTGTACCTTTTGTCCAGCGTGCATTTATATTAATCTTGCTGCTGGAAGCTCTAGTGAACTGAAATGACCACTCCGGTGTCATGAGTTGATACCGGAGTTTAAAGTCATTTCAGGATGGTATTTTGTAGGGTTTTGAGTTGACCGCGAAGTCCACTTTTGTATTTTCTGCTATCTAGTTAGTGGGCCTCTCTTTGCTGAACCTGTATTCATACTGCGTATGTGTTTTCTTCTTAACTAACCGTCATTATATGTTGGGGGCTACTATTACTTTGGGGTTTTCTCTGGAGGCAAGCCAGGTCTGTGTTTCCTCTAGTAGGGGTAGCTAGATCTCCGGCTGGTGCGAGACGTCTAGGGATAAAACGCAGGTACGTTCCCCGGCCACTGGTAGTTGTGCGTTAGGTTCAGCATCGCGGTCAGCTTAGATTCCATCTTCCTAGAGCTAGTCCTGTTTTTGCCTATGTCCCTGCGATTGGGAATCATGACAGTATAGCCGGCCCAAATGTGTTAAGTATTGGCTGAAGTAGGAGAGAAAAGAAGTCTCTGACACCTTTTTTTTTTTTTTTTTTTTTTTACTCTGAAGTCTGTTTAGCCATAATTGCAGTCTGCTTCTTTCCCTCCTCTTAATCCCTGAATGGCTCAGATCTCAGCTGCTGAAAAATGGATATCCAGAGTTTAGCTTCAAATCTGAATAATCTTGCTTCTAAGGTTCAAAATATGCAAGATTTCGTCATACATGCTCCTATGTCTGAACCTAAAATTCCTATACCAGAGTTTTTTTCTGGAGATAGATCTCGTTTTTTGAATTTCAAACACAATTGTAAATTGTATCTTTCTCTGAGACCTCACTCCGCTGGAAACCCTGCTCAGCAGGTTAAGATTGTTATTTCCTTGCTGCGGGGTGACCCCCAGAATTGGGCATTTGCATTGGCGCCAGGGGATCCTGCGCTGCTCAATGTGGATGCGTTTTTTCTGGCGCTGGGGTTGCTCTATGAGGAACCGAATTTGGAGATTCAAGCTGAAAAGGCCTTGATAGCCCTCTCTCAAGGGCATGATGAAGCTGAAATATATTGTCAAAAGTTTCGTAAATGGTCTGTGCTTACTCAGTGGAATGAGTGCGCCCTGGCGGCGAATTTCAGAGAGGGTCTCTCTGACGCCGTTAAAGATGTCATGGTGGGGTTTCCTACGCCCACAGGTCTGAATGAGTCCATGACAATGGCCATTCAGATTGACTGGCGTTTGCGGGAGCGCAAACCTGTGCACCATTTGGCGGTGTCTTCTGAGCAGGCACCGGAGAATATGCAATGTGATAGAATTCTGTCCAGAAGTGAACGGCAGAATTATAGGCGTAAAAATGGGTTGTGTTTCTATTGTGGCGATTCTGCTCATGTTATATCAGCATGCTCTAAACGCACTAAAAGGGTTGATAAGTCTTTTGCAGTTAGCAACTTGCAGTCTAAGTTTCTTTTGTCTGTAACTTTGATTTGTTCGTTATCATCTATTAATGTGAATGCCTATGTAGACTCTGGCGCCGCCTTGAATCTTATGGATTGGTCCTTTGCCAGGCGCTGTGGGGTTAGTCTAGAGTCTCTGGAAGTCCCTATTCCTTTGAAGGGTATCGACTCCACACCATTGGCTTGGAATAAACCTCAATATTGGACACAAGTGACTATGTGTATGACTCCAGACCATCAGGAGGTGATTCGATTCCTTGTGTTGCATAATTTGCATGATGTTTTAGTGCTTGGATTGCCATGTTTACAAACTCACAACCCAGTTCTTGACTGGAAGACAATGTCCGTATTAAGCTGGGGATGTCAGGGGGTTCATGGGGGAGTACCCTTGGTTTCCATTGCTTCATCTACTTCCTCTGAGGTTCCGGCATTTTTGTCTGACTATTGTGATGTTTTTGAGGAGCCTAAACTTAGTTCGCTCCCTCCTCACAGGGATTGCGATTGTGCTATAGATTTGATTCCTGGCAGCAAATTTCCTAAAGGTCGTTTGTTCAATCTGTCTGTGCCAGAGCATGCTGCTATGAGAGAGTATATTAAGGAGTCCTTGGAAAAGGGACATATTCGTCCATCCTCATCCCCTTTAGGAGCAGGTTTTTTTTTCGTGGGTAAAAAAGATGGTTCCCTGAGGCCTTGTATTGATTATCGGCTGTTGAATAAGATTACAGTCAAATATCAGTATCCTTTGCCACTGTTGACTGATTTGTTTGCTCGTATTAAGGGGGCAAGGTGGTTCTCTAAGATTGACCTTCGAGGTGCGTATAATTTGGTGCGGATTAAGCAGGGAGATGAGTGGAAAACTGCATTTAATACGCCCGAGGGCCATTTTGAGTATCTGGTAATGCCTTTTGGTCTTTCTAATGCCCCTTCAGTCTTTCAGTCCTTTATGCACAATATTTTCCATGAATATCTGGATAAATTTATGATTGTGTATCTGGATGATATTTTGATTTTTTCCGATGACTGGGAGTCGCATGTTCAACAGGTCAGGAAGGTTTTTCAGGTTTTGCGGGCTAATTCTTTGTTTGTAAAGGGTTCAAAGTGTATTTTTGGGGTTCAGAAGATCACTTTTTTGGGGTATATTTTTTCCCCTTCTTCTATTGAGATGGATCCTGTCAAGGTTCGGGCTATTTGTAATTGGACGCAACCGACTTCCCTTAAGAGCCTTCAGAAATTCTTGGGCTTTGCTAATTTCTATCGTCGATTTATAACTGGTTTTTCAAGTGTCGTTAAGCCTCTAACAGATTTGACTAAGAAGGGTGCTGATGCTTCCAATTGGTCCTCGGCGGCTGTGGAGGCCTTTCGGGAGCTTAAGCACCGCTTTTCTTCTGCTCCTGTGTTGCGCCAACCTGATGTTTCACTTCCTTTTCAGGTTGAAGTTGATGCTTCAGAGATCGGAGCAGGGGCGGTTTTGTCACAGAGAGGTTCTGATTGCTCGGTGATGAGACCATGTGCGTTCTTTTCTCGAAAATTTTCGCCCGCCGAGCGAAATTATGATGTTGGTAATCGGGAACTTTTGGCTATGAAGTGGGCCTTTGAGGAGTGGCGTCATTGGCTTGAGGGTGCTAGGCATCAGGTGGTGGTTTTGACTGATCACAAGAATCTGATTTACCTTGAGTCAGCCAGGCGTCTGAATCCTAGACAGGCGCGCTGGTCGTTGTTTTTCTCCCGGTTTAATTTTGTGGTCTCATATCTACCAGGTTCAAAAAATGTGAAGGCAGATGCCCTTTCTAGGAGTTTTGAGCCTGACTCCCCTGGTGATTCTGAGCCTACGGGTATCCTTAAGGATGGGGTGATATTGTCTGCTGTCTCTCCAGACTTGCGACGTGCTTTGCAGGAGTTTCAAGTGGATAGGCCTGATCGTTGTCCGCCTGGGAGACTGTTTGTTCCAGATGAGTGGACCAGTAGAGTCATCTTGGAAGTTCATTCTTCTGTGTTGGCAGGCCACCCTGGAATCTTTGGTACCAGAGATTTGGTGGCCAGGTCCTTCTGGTGGCCTTCCCTGTCTCGGGATGTGCGTACTTTTGTACAGTCTTGTGATGTTTATGCTCGGGCCAAGCCTTGTTGTTCTTGGGCTAGTGGATTGTTGTTGCCCTTGCCTATTCCGAAGAGGCCTTGGACACACATCTCTATGGACTTTATTTCGGATCTCCCGGTTTCTCAGAAAATGACCGTCATCTGGGTGGTGTGTGACCGTTTTTCTAAAATGGTTCATTTGGTACCCTTGCCCAAGTTGCCTTCTTCATCGGAGTTGGTTCCTCTATTTTTTCAAAATGTGGTTCGTCTACATGGTATCCCGGAAAACATCGTTTCTGACAGGGGATCCCAATTTGTGTCTAGATTTTGGCGGGTGTTCTGTGCCAGGATGGGCATTGATTTGTCTTTTTCATCTGCTTTCCATCCTCAGACGAATGGCCAGACAGAGCGTACTAATCAGACCTTGGAGACTTATTTGAGGTGTTTTGTGTCTGCTGATCAGGATGACTGGGTCGCCTTTTTGCCGTTGGCGGAGTTTGCCCTTAATAATCGGGCTAGTTCTGCCACTCTGGTTTCTCCTTTCTTCTGCAATTCGGGGTTTCACCCTCGTTTTTCATCTGGTCAGGTGGAATCTTCGGATTGTCCTGGAGTGGACACTGTGGTGGATAGATTGCACCAGATTTGGAGTCATGTGGTGGACAACTTGAAGTTGTCCCAGGAGAAGACTCAGCAGTTTGCTAATCATCATCGTCATGCTGGTAATCGTCTTCGTGTTGGGGACTTGGTGTGGTTGTCTTCTCGTTTTGTCCCTATGAAGGTCTCTTCTCCTAAGTTTAAACCTCGGTTCATAGGTCCTTATAAGATTTTGGAGATTCTTAATCCTGTATCGTTTCGTTTGGACCTACCGGCATCTTTCACTATTCATAATGTCTTCCATCGGTCTTTGTTGCGGAGGTACGAGATACCGGTTGTTCCTTCTGTTGAGCCTCCTGCTCCTGTGCTGGTGCAGGGTGAATTGGAGTATCTTGTGGAGAAGATTTTGGACTCTCGCATTTCCAGACGGAGACTTCAATATTTGGTTAAATGGAAGGGATACGGTCAGGAGGATAATTCTTGGGTGACTGCCTCTGATGTTCATGCCTCTGATTTGGTTCGCGCCTTTCATAGGGCTCGTCCAGATCGCCCTGGTGGTTCTCATGAGGGTTCGGTGCCCCCTCCTCAAGGGGGGGGTACTGTTGTGAATTCTGTTTGTGGGCTCCCTCTGGTGGCTACTGGTGGTACTGGTTGACTTCTGTCTTCTATCTCCAGTGCACCTGTTCCCATCAGGAAATGGAAGTTTCCTATATAGTCTGGCTTCTCACTCATTTACTTGCCGGCTATCAATGTTACCAGAGCTCCTCTGTTACTTGCTACCTGCTCCAAGTCTGCTGAGTCAGATAAGTTTGATCATTTGTACCTTTTGTCCAGCGTGCATTTATATTAATCTTGCTGCTGGAAGCTCTAGTGAACTGAAATGACCACTCCGGTGTCATGAGTTGATACCGGAGTTTAAAGTCATTTCAGGATGGTATTTTGTAGGGTTTTGAGTTGACCGCGAAGTCCACTTTTGTATTTTCTGCTATCTAGTTAGTGGGCCTCTCTTTGCTGAACCTGTATTCATACTGCGTATGTGTTTTCTTCTTAACTAACCGTCATTATATGTTGGGGGCTACTATTACTTTGGGGTTTTCTCTGGAGGCAAGCCAGGTCTGTGTTTCCTCTAGTAGGGGTAGCTAGATCTCCAGCTGGTGCGAGACGTCTAGGGATAAAACGCAGGTACGTTCCCCGGCCACTGGTAGTTGTGCGTTAGGTTCAGCATCGCGGTCAGCTTAGATTCCATCTTCCTAGAGCTAGTCCTGTTTTTGCCTATGTCCCTGCCATTGGGAATCATGACAGGTTTCACCAATGTGGGGTACCTTTTTTAAAAATATACTATTGACATCACAGCCCCCCTTGCCCAAACTTCACCGGCCTATAACAGTACAAAGCACGTTCACCCTGGTGATCTAGTGGCAGTTAAAGAAGATACATTGCAGGAGACAGAGTTAAGAATTAGGCCCAATGTAGTGGTGTGTGTCTCTGAGACTTGTAATGCAGTCCATGATCTGCCAAACAATTCCCCAATGGGGGTACCTTTTTTAAAAATAGACTAGTGCCATCGCAGGCCCCTTGCCCAAAATTCACCGGCCAATAACAGTACTGAGCACGTTCACCCTGGTCATCTAGTGCAGTTAAAGGACACATTGCAAGAGACAGAGTTAAGAAGTAGGTCCAATGTAATGTCATGCCCAATTTCCCAATGTGGGGTCCTTTTTTTTTACAAAATAAGAGTGCCATCACAGCCCACTTGCCCAAAATGCACCGTACAGAGCACGTTCACCCTGGTCATCTAGTGGCAATTAAAGGACACATTGCAGGAGACAGAGTTAAGAAATAGGCCCAATGTAGTGGTGTGTGTCTCTGAGACTTGTAATGCAGTCCATGATCTGCCAAACAATTCCCCAATGGGGGTACCTTTTTTAAAAATAGACTAGTGCCATCGCAGGCCCCTTGCCCAAAATTCACCGGCCAATAACAGTACTGAGCACGTTCACCCTGGTCATCTAGTGCAGTTAAAGGACACATTGCAAGAGACAGAGTTAAGAAGTAGGTCCAATGTAATGTCATGCCCAATTTCCCAATGTGGGGTCCTTTTTTTTACAAAATAAGAGTGCCATCACAGCCCACTTGCCCAAAATGCACCGTACAGAGCACGTTCACCCTGGTCATCTAGTGGCAATTAAAGGACACATTGCAGGAGACAGAGTTAAGAAATAGGCCCAATGTAGTGATGTGTGTCTCTGAGACTTGTAATGCAGTGCATGAGCTGCCAGACAATTCCCCAATGGGGGTACCTTTTTTAAAAATAGACTAGTGTCATCGCAGGCCCCTTGTCCAAAATTCACCTGCCTATAACAGTACAGAGCACGTTCACCCTGGTGATCTAGTGTGTTATGGTGACCTGGTGGTTAGGAGCACTAGGAATGACCTGATGAGTAAACTAGTAATACAGGACCAGCTCTGGGAAGTGGGAGCTCTGCTGACCGCAACCCCTAATCCTATCACAACAACTAGAAATAGCCGTGGAGCGTACCTGACTCTGCCTAGACGCCTCTTCACAGCCTAAGAGCTAACTACCCCTAAAGATAGAAAATAAAGCCTACCTTGCCTCAGAGAAATTCCCCAAAGAAACAGGCAGCCCCCCACAAATATTAACTGTGAGTTAAGATGGAAGTCACAAACACAGGAATGAAACAGGTTTCAGCAAAGGAGGCCAGACTTAACTAAACAGACTGAGGATAGAAAAGGTAACTTTGCGGTCAGCACTAAAAACTATAAAAACCATGCAGAGTGTGCAAAAAGAGACCCCCGCACCGACTCACGGTGCGGAGGTGCCACTCTGCATCCCAGAGCTTCCAGCTAGCAAGGCAAAATCATGATAGCAAGCTGGACAAGAAAACAGAGATAAACAATTTAACTAGCAGGGACTTAGCTTTTGCTGGAGTAGACAGGAATCTGCAAGATCCAAGAGAGAACTGAACCAGTAATAGAACATTGACAGCTGGCATCAAGTAACGGTCTGAGTGGAGTTAAATAGAGCAGCCAGCCTAGAACTAAACGAGGTCAGCTGGAGAAGGAACCTCAGAACCAGAGGGAGCCCATGGACAGAACTCGCCGAAGTACCATTCATGACCACAGGAGGGAGTTCGAGAACAGAATTCACAACAGTACCCCCCCTTGAGGAGGGGTCACCGAACCCTCACCAGAGCCCCCAGGCTGATCAGGACGAGCCAAATGAAAGGCACAAACCAGATCGGCAGCATGAACATCAGAGGCAACAACCCAGGAATTATCCTCCTGACCATAACCTTTCCACTTGACCAGGTAGTGAAGTTTCCTTCTCGAAATACGAGAATCCAAAATCCTCTCCACCACATACTCCAACTCCCCCGTAACCAACACCGGGGCAGGAGGGTCAACGGAGGGAACCATAGGAGCCACATATCTCCGCAATAACGACCTATGGAACACATTATGGATGGCGAAAGAAGCTGGAAGGTCCAAACGAAATGACACAGGATTAAGAATTTCAGAAATCTTATAAGGACCAATGAACCGAGGCTTAAACTTAGGAGACAAAACCTTCATAGGAACATAACGAGATGACAACCAAACCAAATCCCCAACACGAAGTCGGGGACCAACACAGCGACGGCGGTTAGCGAAACGTTGAGCCTTCTCCTGGGACAATGTTAAATTGTCCACCACGTGAGTCCAAATTTGCTGCAACCTGTCCACCACAGAATCCACACCAGGACAGTCCGAAGGCTCAACCTGCCCTGAAGAAAAATGAGGATGGAAACCAGAATTACAGAAAAAGGGCGAAACTAAAGTGGCCGAGCTGGCCCGATTATTAAGGGCGAACTCAGCCAAAGGCAAGAAGGACACCCAATCATCCTGATCAGCAGAAACAAAGCATCTCAGATATGCTTCCAAAGTCTGATTGGTTTGTTCGGTTTGGCCATTTGTCTGAGGATGGAAAGCTGAAGAAAAAGACAAATCAATGCCCATTTTAGCACAAAAGGACCGCCAAAACCTTGAAACAAACTGGGAACCTCTGTCCAACACGATGTTCTCCGGAATGCCATGCAAACGAACCACATGCTGGAAAAATAATGGAACCAAATCAGAGGAGGAAGGCAATTTAGGCAAAGATACCAAATGGACCATCTTAGAGAAGCGATCACAAACTACCCAGATGACCGACATCCTTTGAGAGACAGGGAGATCCGAAATAAAATCCATGGAAATATGCGTCCAGGGCCTTTTCGGGACCGGCAAGGGCAAAAGCAACCCACTGGCACGAGAACAGCAGGGCTTAGCCCGAGCACAAATCCCACAGGACTGCACAAAAGAACGCACATCCCGTGACAAGGAAGGCCACCAAAAGGATCTAGCCACCAAATCTCTGGTACCAAAGATTCCAGGATGACCAGCCAACACCGAACAATGAACCTCAGAGATAACTCTGCTAGTCCATCTATCAGGGACAAACAGTTTCTCCGCTGGACAACGGTCAGGTCTATCAGCCTGAAACTCCTGCAGCACCCGCCGCAAATCAGGGGAGATGGCAGACAAAATTACCCCCTCTTTGAGAATACCAGCCGGCTCAGGAACTCCCGGAGAATCAGGCACAAAACTCCTTGAAAGGGCATCAGCCTTCACATTCTTAGAACCCGGAAGGTACGAAACCACAAAATCGAAGCGGGAGAAAAACAGCGACCATCGAGCCTGTCTAGGATTCAACCGCTTGGCAGACTCGAGATAAGTCAGATTCTTGTGATCCGTCAAGACCACCACGCGATGCTTGGCTCCTTCAAGCCAATGTCGCCACTCCTCGAACGCCCACTTCATAGCCAACAACTCTCGATTGCCCACATCATAATTGCGCTCAGCAGGCGAAAACTTTCTAGAAAAGAAAGCACATGGTTTCATCACCGAGCCATCAGAACTTCTTTGAGATAGAACAGCCCCTGCTCCAATCTCAGAAGCATCCACCTCGACCTGAAACGGGAGCGAAACATCTGGCTGACCAACACAGGGGCAGAAGAAAAACGACGCTTCAACTCCTGAAAAGCCTCCACGGCCGCAGAGGACCAATTGACCACATCAGCACCTTTCTTGGTCAAATCAGTCAATGGTTTAACAACACTAGAAAAATTAGCGATGAAGCGACGGTAAAAATTAGCAAAGCCCAGGAATTTCTGAAGGCTCTTCACAGAAGTAGGCTGAGTCCAATCATAAATGGCCTGAACTTTAACAGGGTCCATCTCGATAGTAGAAGGGGAAAAAATGAAGCCCAAAAATGAAACCTTCTGAACTCCAAAGAGACATTTAGACCCCTTCACAAACAAGGAATTAGCACGAAGGATCTGGAACACCATTCTGACCTGCTTCACATGAGACTCCCAATCGTCCGAAAAGACCAAAATATCATCCAAATATACAATCATGAATCTATCCAGGTACTTTCGGAAGATGTCATGCATAAAGGACTGAAACACAGATGGAGCATTAGAAAGCCCGAATGGCATCACCAGGTACTCAAAATGGCCCTCGGGCGTATTAAATGCTGTTTTCCATTCATCGCCCTGTTTAATACGCACAAGGTTATACGCCCCTCGAAGATCTATCTTAGTGAACCAACTAGCCCCCTTAATCCGAGCAAAGAAATCAGACAGTAGAGGCAAAGGGTACTGAAATTTGACGGTGATTTTATTAAGAAGGCGGTAATCTATACAAGGTCTCAGAGAACCATCCTTCTTGGCCAAAAAAAAGAACCCTGCTCCCAACGGTGACGACGACGGGCGAATATGCCCCTTTTCCAAGGACTCCTTTATATAACTCCGCATAGCGGCGTGTTCTGGCACAGACAAATTGAACAGTCGGCCCTTCGGAAACTTACTACCAGGAATCAAATTAATTGCACAATCGCAATCCCTATGAGGAGGTAGGGCACGGGATTTGGGCTCATCAAATACATCCCGGTAATCCGACAAGAACTCAGGGACTTCAGAAGGATGGGAAGACGAAATTGACAACAATGGGACATCACCATGTACCCCTTGACAACCCCAACTAGATACAGACATTGATTTCCAATCCAATACTGGATTATGGACCTGTAGCCATGGCAAACCCAATACGACCACATCATGCAAATTATGCAACACCAAAAAGCGAATATCCTCCTGATGTGCAGGAGCCATGCACATGGTCAATTGAGTCCAGTACTGAGGCTTATTCTTGGCCAAAGGCGTAGCATCAATTCCTCTCAATGGAATAGGATACTGTAAAGGCTCCAAGAAAAAACCACAGCGCCTGGCAAACTCCAAGTCCATCAAATTCAGGGCAGCGCCTGAATCCACAAATGCCATAACAGAATAGGACGACAGAGAGCAAATCAGAGTAACGGACAAAAAAAATTTTGGCTGTACAGTACCAATGGTGGCAGACCTAGCGAACCGCTTAGTGCGCTTAGGACAATCAGAGATAGCATGAGTGGAGTCACCACAGTAAAAACACAGCCCATTCTGACGTCTGTATTCTTGCCGTTCAGCTCTGGTCAAGGTCCTATCACATTGCATAGCCTCAGGCCTCTGCTCAGAAGATACCGCCAAATGGTGCACAGTTTTGCGCTCACGTAAGCGTCGATCGATCTGAATGACCAAAGACATAGACTCATTCAGACCAGCAGACATGGGGAATCCCACCATAACATCCTTAAGGGCTTCAGAAAGACCCTTTCTGAAAATTGCCGCCAGGGCACACTCATTCCACTGAGTAAGCACAGACCACTTTCTAAACTTCTGACAATATACCTCCGCTTCATCCTGACCCTGACACAAAGCCAGCAAGATTTTCTCTGCCTGATCCACTGAATCTGGTTCATCATAAAGCAATCCAAGCGCCAGAAAAAACGCATCTACATTACGCAATGCAGGATCTCCTGGCGCAAGGGAAAATGCCCAGTCTTGAGGGTCGCCACGCAGCAAAGAAATAATAATTTTTACTTGCTGAATGGGGTCACCAGAGGAGCGGGGTTTCAAAGCAAGAAACAGTCTACAATTATTTTTGAAATTCAGGAACTTAGATCTATCCCCAGAAAACAAATCAGGAATTGGAATTCTGGGTTCTAACATCGGATTCTGAACTACATAATCTTGAATGCCTTGTACCCTTGCAGTGAGTTGATCCACACAAGAGGACAGACCTTGAATGTCCATATCTACACCTGTGTCCTGAACCACCCAGAGATTTAGGGGAAAGGAAAAACAAAACACGCTGTAGAGGAAAAAAAAATGGTCTCAGAACTTCTCTTATCCCTCTATTGAGATGCATTAACACTTTACTGGCCAGCTGTACTGTTATGGTGACCTGGTGGTTAGGAGCACTAGGAATGACCTGATGAGCAAACTAGTAATACAGGACCAGCTCTGGGAAGTGGGAGCTCTGCTGACAGCAACCCCTAATCCTATCACAACAACTAGAAATAGCCGTGGAGCGTACCTGACTCTGCCTAGACACCTCTTCACAGCCTAAGAGCTAACTACCCCTAAAGATAGAAAATAAAGCCTACCTTGCCTCAGAGAAATTCCCCAAAGAAACAGGCAGCCCCCCACAAATATTAACTGTGAGTTAAGATGGAAGTCACAAACACAGGAATGAAACAGGTTTCAGCAAAGGAGGCCAGACTTAACTAAACAGACTGAGGATAGAAAAGGTAACTTTGCGGTCAGCACTAAAAACTATAAAAACCACGCAGAGTGTGCAAAAAGAGACCCCCGCACCGACTCACGGTGCGGAGGTGCCACTCTGCATCCCAGAGCTTCCAGCTAGCAAGGCAAAATCATGATAGCAAGCTGGACAAGAAAACAGAGCTAAACAATTTAACTAGCAGGGACTTAGCTTTTGCTGGAGTAGACAGGAATCTGCAAAATCCAAGAGAGAACTGAACCAGTAATAGAACATTGACAGCTGGCATCAAGTAACGGTCTGAGTGGAGTTAAATAGAGCAGCCAGCCTAGAACTAAACGAGGTCAGCTGGAGAAGGAACCTCAGAACCAGCAGCTCCACTCACAGCCACCAGAGGGAGTCCATGGACAGAACTCGCCGAAGTACCATTCATGACCACAGGAGGGAGTTCGAGAACAGAATTCACAACACTAGTGGCAGTTAACCCCTTCCTGACATCTGACGTACTATCCCGTCGAGATGGGGTGGGCCCGTATGACCACCGACGGGATAGTACGTCATACGCGATCGGCCGCGCTCACGGGGGGAGCGCGGCCGATCGCGGCCGGGTGTCAGCTGCATATCGCAGCTGACATCCGGCACTATGTGCCAGGAGCGGTCATGGACCGCCCCCGGCACATTAACCCCCGGCACACCGTGATCAAACATGATCGCGGTGTACCGGCGGTATAGGGAAGCATCCCGCAGGGAGGGGGCTCCCTGCAGGCTTCCCTGAGACCCCCGGAGCAACGCGATGTGATCGCGTTGCTCCGAGGGTCTCCTACCTCCCTCCTCGCCGCAGGTCCCGGATCCAAGATGGCCGCGGCATCCGGGTCCTGCAGGGAGGGAGGTGGCTTACCGAGTGCCTGCTCAGAGCAGACACTTGGTAAGCCTGCAGCCCTGCACAGCAGATCGCAGATCTGGCAGAGTGCTGTGCACACTGCCAGATCAATGATCTGTGATGTCCCCCCCTGGGACAAAGTAAAAAATTTAAAAAAAATTCCCCACATGTGTAAAAAAATAAATAAAAAAAATATCCTAAATAAAGAAAAAAAATATATATTATTCCCATGAATACATTTCTTTTGCTAAATAAAATAAAAAAAACAATAAAAGTACACATATTTAGTATTGCCGCGTCCGTAACGACCCAACCTATAAAACTGCCCCACTAGTTAACCCCTTCAGTAAACACCGTAAGAAAGAAAAAAAAAAAAACGAGGCAAAAAACAACGCTTTATTATCATACCGCCGAACAAAAAGTGGAATAACACACGATCAAAAAGACTGATGTAAATAACCATGGTACCGCTGAAAACATCATCTTGTCCCGCAAAAAACGAGCCACCACACAGCATCATCAGCAAAAAAATAAAAAAGTTATAGTCCTGAGAATAAAGCGATACCAAAATAATTATTTTTTCTATAAAATAGTTTTTATCGTATAAAAGCGCCAAAACATAAAAAAATGATATAAATGAGGTATCGCTGTAATCGTACTGACCCGACTAATAAAACTGCTTTATCAATTTTACCAAACGCGGAACGGTATAAACGCCTCCCCCAAAAGAAATTCATGAATAGCTGGTTTTTGATCACTCTGCCTCACAAAAATCGGAATAAAAAGCGATCAAAAAATGTCACGTGTCCGAAAATGTTACCAATAAAAACGTCAACTCGTCCCACAAAAAACAAGATCTCACATGACTCTGTGGACTCAAATATGGAAAAATTACAGCTCTCAAAATGTGGTAACGCAAAAGATATTTTTTGCAATGAAAAGCGTCTTTCAGTGTGTGACGGCTGCCAATCATAAAAATCCGCTAAAAAACCCGCTATGAAAGTAAATCAAACCCCCCTTCATCACCCCCTTAGTTAGGGAAAAATAAAAAAATTAAAAAATGTATTTATTTCCATTTTCCCATTAGGGCTAGAGTTAGGACTAGAGTTAGGACTAGAGTTAGGACTAGAGTTAGGACTAGAGATAGGACTAGAGATAGGACTAGAGTTAGGACTAGAGTTAGGACTAGAGTTAGGGATAGGGTTAGGGCTAGGGTTAGGGCTAGGGTTAGGGTTAGGGTTAGGGCAAGGGTTAGGGTTAGGGTTAGGGTTGGGGCTAGGGTTAGGGCTAGGGCTAGGGTTGGGGTTAGGGCTAGGGTTGGGGCTAGGGTTAGGGCTAGTGATAGGGCTAGGGCTAGGGTTAGGGCTAGGGTTGGGGCTAGGGTTGGGGCTAAAGATAGGGTTAGGGTTTGGATTACATTTACGGTTGGGAATAGGGTTGGGTGTGTCTGGGTTAGAGGAGTGGTTAGGGTTACTGTTGGGATTAGGGTAAGGAGTGTGTTTGGATTAGGGTTTCAGTTATAATTGGAGGGTTTCCACTGTTTAGGCACATCAGGGGCTCTCCAAACGGGACATGGCATCCGATCTGAATTCCAGCCAATTATGCGTTGAAAAAGGAAAACAGTGCTCCTTCCCTTCAGAGCTCTCCCGTGTGCCCAAACAGGGGTTTACCTCAACATATGGGGTATCAGCGTACTCAGGACAAATTGGACATCATCTCTTGGGGTCCAAGTTCTCCTGCTACCCTTGGGAAAATACAAAACTGGGGGCCAAAAAATAAGTTTTGTGGGAAAAAAAAGATTTTTTATTTTCACGGCTCTGCGTTGTAAACTGTAGTGAAACACTTGGGGGTTCAAAGTTCTCACAACACATCTAGATAAGTTCCTTGGGGGGTCTAGTTTCCGATATGGGGTCACTTGTGGGGGGTTTGTACTGTTTGGGTACATCAGGGGCTCTGCAAATGCAACGTGACGCCTGCAGACCAATCCATTTAAGTCTGCATTCCAAATGGTGCTCCTTCCCTTCCGAGCTCTGTCATGCGCCTAAACAGTGGTTCCCCCCCACATATGGGGTATCAGCGTACTCAGGACAAATTGGACAACAACTTTTGGGGTCCAATTTATCCTGATACCCTTGTGAAAATACAAAACTGGGGGCTAAAAATCATTTTTGTGAAAAAAAAAAGAATTTTTATTTTCACGGCTCTGCGTTATAAACTGTAGTGAAACACTTGGGGGTTCAAAGTTCTCACAACACATCTAGATAAGTTCCTTGGGGGGTCTAGTTTCCAATATGGGGTCACTTGTGGGGGGTTTGTACTGTTTGGGTACATCAGGGGCTCTGCAAATGCAACGTGACGCCTGCAGACCAATCCATTTAAGTCTGCATTCCAAATGGCGCTCCTTCCCTTCCGAGCTCTGTCATGCGCCCAAACAGTGGTTTCTCCCCACATATGGGGTATCAGCGTACTCAGGACAAATTGTACAACAACTTTTGGGATCCAATTTATCCTGATACCCTTGTGAAAATACAAAACTGGGGGCTAAAAATCATTTTTGTGAAAAAAAAAAAGGAATTTTTATTTTCACGGCTCTGCGTTATAAACTGTAGTGAAACACTTGGGGGTTCAAAGCTCTCAAAACACATCTAAATAAGTTCCTTAGGGGGTCTACTTTCCAAAATGGTGTCACTTGTGGGGGGTTTTAATGTTTAGGCACATCAGGGGCTCTCCAAACGCAACATGGCATCCCATCTTAATTCCAGTCAATTTTGCATTGAAAAGTAAAATAGCGCTCCTTCCCTTCCGAGCTCTGCTATGCGCCCAAACAGTGGTTTACCCCCACATATGGGGTATCGTCGTACTCAGGACAAATTGCACAACAACTTTTGTGGTCTAATTTCTTCTCTTACCCTTGGGGAAATAAAAAAATGGGGGCGAAAAGATCATTTTTGTGAAAAAATGATTTTTTATTTTTACGGCTCTGCATTATAAACTTCTGTGAAGCACTTGTTGGGTCAAAGTGCTCAACACACATCTAGATAAGTTCCTTAAGGGGTCTACTTTCCAAAATGGTGTCACTTGTACAGGGTTTCAATGTTTAGGCACATCAGGGGCTCTCCAAACGCAACATGGCGTCCCATCTCAATTCCAGTCAATTTTGCATTGAAAAGTCAAATGGGGCTCCTTCCCTTCCGAGCTCTGCCCTGCGCCCAAACAGTGGTTTACCCCCACATATGGGGTATCAGCGTACTCAGAACAAATTGCACAACAATTTTTCAGGTCCAATTTCTTCTCTTACCCTTGGGAAAATAAAAAATTGGGGGCAAAAAGATCATTTTTGTGAAAAAATATGATTTTTTATTTTTACGGCTCTGCATTATAAACTTCTGTGAAGCACTTGTTGGGTCAAAGTGCTCACCACACATCTAGATAAGATCCTTAGGGGGTCTACTTTCCAAAATGGTGTCACTTGTGGGGGGTTTCAATGTTTAGGCACATCAGGGGCTCTCCAAATGCAACATGGCGTCCCATCTCAATTCCAGTCAATTTTGCATTGAAAAGTCAAATGGCGCTCCTTTCCTTCCGAGCTCTGCCATGCGCCCAAACAGTGGTTTACCCCCACATATGGGGTATCAGCGTACTCAGGACAAATTGTAAAACAAAGTTTGTGGTCTATTTTCTCCTGTTACCCTTGGTAAAATAAAACAAATTGGAGCTGAAATAAATTTTGTGTGAAAAAAAGTTAAATGTTTATTTTTATTTAAACATTCCAAAAATTCCTGTGAAACACCTGAAGGGTTAATAAACTTTTTGAAAGTGGTTTTGAGTACCTTGAGGGGTGCAGTTTTTAGAATGGTGTCACACTTGGGTATTTTCTATCATATAGACCCCTCAAAATGACTTCAAATGAGATGTGGTCCCTAAAAAAAAATGGTGTTGTAAAAATGAGAAATTGCTGGTCAACTTTTAACCCTTATAACTCCGTCACAAAAAAAAATTTTGGTTCCAAAATTGTGCTGATGTAAAGTAGACATGTGGGAAATGTTACTTATTAAGTATTTTGCGTGACATATGTCTGTGATTTAAGGGCATAAAAATTCAAAGTTGGAAAATTGCGAAATTTTCAAAATTTTTGCCAAATATTCGTTTTTTTCACAAATAAACGCAAGATATATCAAAGAAATTTTACCACTATCATGAAGTACAATATGTCATGAGAAAACAGTGTCTGAATCGCCAAGATCCGTTGAAGCGTTCCAGAGTTATAACCTCATAAAGGGACAGTGGTCAGAATTGTAAAAATTGGCCCGGTCATTAACGTGCAAACCACCCTTGGGGGTGAAGGGGTTAAAGGATACATTGCAGGAGACAGAATGAAGAAGAAGGACAAATGTAGTTTTGTGTGTTTCTGTCAATGGGGGTACCTTTTATAAAAATTGACTAGTGCCTCTCAGGCTCTTTGCCCAAAATTCACCGGCCTAATACAGGACTGAGCACGTTCACCCTGGTCATCTAGTGGCAGTTAAAGGCACATTGCAGGAGACAGACTTAATAAGTAGGCCCAATGTAATGTAATGCCCAATTCCTCAATGTGGGGTCCTGTTTTTACAAAATAAAATAGTGCCTTCACAGCCCCTGTGCCCAAAATTCACCTGCCTATAACAGTACAGAGCACGTTCACCCTGGTCATGTAGTGGTTCTGGATGATGAGGATGAGGATAAAAAGAAGGATAACAACAAACAGACTAAATCTGGAAGCGTATACCCATGTGTGGTTGTGAAGAGGTGAATAAGAATACACCTTCCCAAAAGAGAGAATGTATTTGAGGTTATGTTTCACTGTTTTCCCTTTGTGGTGTACAGAAGTCTTTCCCAATCCAGGATAAGGCAGATGCGCTTATCTGTTATAATTCCACCAGCAACACTAAAAACCCGCTCTGACAGAATGCTAGCAGCAGGGAAGGCCAGGACCTCCAAGACGTAGAGAGCCAGTTCATGCCACGTGTCCAGCTTGGATACCCAATAATTAAAAGGCACAGAGGAATTACGGAGGACATTTGTACAATCTGCAAGGTACTCCCTCACCATCTTCACAAACATTGCACTTCTTTTGAGAGCACCCCTTGCCTCTGTGCTATCACGATGGGAGGGTCTGAGAAAACTGTCCCAGAACTCTGCAATTACTCCCCTGCCTGAGCTAGATTGCACAACAAGACGACTGATCATGCTGTCCTCCTCCTCCTCCTCCCTGTTCTCAGGCCATCCCCGCTGAACAGATGGTACGACAGCTGTGTTTGTAGTACCATCTATAGCACATGAAAGTAGCTCCTGTCCTTCCTACTCCTCCTCATTGACTACCAATCCACGATGAGAAGACATGAGGCTGGACTGAGTGTAATCCCCCTGTATGGTTCCTTGCCCCATGTCCTCGTGCTCTGCCTGCAATGCATCATCTTTAAATGTGAGCAGAGAGGTTTTCAGAATGCTGAGAAGCGGGATGGTGACACTCATTATGGCGTCATCACCGCTCACCATCTGGGTGCAGTCCTCAAAGTTTTGGAGGATGGTACATATGTCTGACATCCATGTGTTATGGATCTGCAACACAGGACTAAGTTAGAAGGGGGAAAACCTACCCTGAACTATGACTAGGCTGAAACCCTACGATGGATTGGGCGACCTGTTCCTTGCAAATAGACCCACCAACTATCCTAGGTAAATCTCAAGCGAAGATCTATAGATAAGGGGAATGGGTTCCCTAAAAGAACTAAGGACTGGATGCAAAAGCGGGTCACTTTCCTAAGGGAAAACAAAGAGAAGGCTGCAGACACCAATAGAAAACAGAAACTAAGGCTAGCAGAACCAGAGGGACCAGTACTGCACAAATAACACACACAGAAGACAAAGCAAAGCACCAAGCTAGAGCTCAAGCAGATAAACATTGTGGTCCAGCAAGGACTGGGAGGCAGGTGCTGGTTAATAAAGAGTGAAACAAACACCTGACCCAAGACAAACCCAGCACCAGAGGAAAAAGACCAGCAGCCAGAACTCCACAAGTAAATGGCGGATAGTCACAAACTAAACAAATTCTAACAGTGCCTCCCCTTTAACGAGGATCCCCCGGATCCTCTAGGCCGGGCCTTATTCGGAAATCTCCTGTGAAAAGCCTTAATTAACCTTGAGGCTGAGACGTCCACAGCTTTCACCTTGGAATTGTCCTCGGGACCGAAACCCTTCCAGGACACAAGGCACAAGGTACTGTAACCCTCTATGCCACCTGGAATCAAGAATGCGTGAAATCTCAAACTCACAGTCCTCATCAATTGGAGAATCAGACAGCATGGCCACTTTATCTATTGTCAACCTTCTTCAGCAAAGATACATGAAAAACTGAATTAATTTTCCAGGACGATGGAATGTCTAATCTCACCGCTGCTGAGTTGACACTGTGAACCACTTTGAAAGGTCCTACAAACTTCGGCCCCAACTTTTTAGAAGGGATCTTCAAACACAGATTCCTAGAGGACAACCAAACCATGTCCCCAACAACAAACCTCGCCTCCCTTCTTCTCTTGTCAAAAAATTTCTTAGACCTCCTATTAGCCTGTTTAAGATTATGGCGCACACTGGTCCAAACCCTTTCCAAATTTCCAGAAAAACTCTCCTCCTCAGGCACCCCCGCACCAATCCTAGAAAAAGGACCGAAAGATGGATTCTTTCCAGTACAACAAAAGAAAGGAGACCACCCAGCTGAAGAAGACGTATGATTATCTCAGACATCTCCTGATTGTCTGCTACAAAACATCTCTAAAACTGCTTAACGTCTTGGTTCTTCCTCTTGGTCTGCCCATTGGACTACGGATGATAGCCTGATGAAAATGACAAATGAATAGTGATGAGCGAACACTAAAATGTTCGGGTGCTCGTTGTTCGAGTCGAACATCTCCCGATGTTCGAGTGTTCGTTTCGAATAACGAACCCCATTGTAGTCAATGGGAGACTCGAACATTTTTCAGCGGGACCAAAGCTCTGCACAGGGAAGGTCGCCTAAAAACATGGGAAGCTCAGAAAATGATGGAAACAACACTGGAATGGACAGGAAACAGCAGGGGCAGCATGCATAGTTGCCTCTGAGGCTGCCCAAATGCACCATTACGCCAAATTATGGCCAACAGCTTTGTGGTGACAGAGTGACCCACTTTGATGAGGTAGCAGGTGAAACACACCGAAATTGAGCCTGACAGAGCATGGCAGCTATGGGCACGGCATGCGGAGGCAGCATCAGGCCGGAGAGCGGCACAGTGACGGACCCTTGAGGAGGCGGCAGCAGCATCATTCCTTACACATTGAGGCCACAGAGTGGCACAATTACATAGTTTGGAGGTAGCGAAGACCCAGCATGTGGAGGCGTCAGCACGGAGAGTGGCACGGTGACGGACCCTTGAGGAGGCGGCAGCAGCATCATTCCTTACACATTGAGGCCACAGAGTGGCACAATTACATAGTTTGGAGGTAGCGAAGACCCAGCATGTGGAGGCGTCAGCACGGAGAGTGGCACGGTGACGGACCCTTGAGGAGGCGGCAGCAGCATCATTCCTTTCACATTGAGGCCACAGAGTGGCACATTTACATAGTTTGGAGGTAGCGAAGACCCAGCATGTGGAGGCGTCAGCACGGAGAGTGGCACGGTGACGGACCCTTGAGGAGGCGGCAGCAGCATCATTCCTTACACATTGAGGCCACAGAGTGGCACAATTACATAGTTTGGAGGTAGCGAAGACCCAGTATGTGGAGGCGTCAGCAGCGTCAGCACGGAGAGTGGCACGGTGACATGACAGACTTCAGTTTGAGCTGCTTTAACACGGTGGCGAGTGGAAATCTGTAGAAATCTATGCTTTATTCATCTTGATAAGCGTCAGCCTGTCAGCGCTGTCAGTTGACAGGCGTGTACGCTTATCGGTGATGATGCCACCAGCTGCACTGAAGACCCACTCTGACAACACGCTAGCGGCAGGGCAAGCCAGCACCTCCAAGGCGTACAGTGCCAGTTCTGGCCACGTGTCCAGCTTTGAAACCCAGTAGTTGTATGGAGCAGAGTGATCATGCAGGACGTTGGTATGGTCACCTAGGTAGTCCTTCACCATCTTTCTGTAAATCTCGCCTCTACTCTGTCTAGACTGTGGATTGGTGGCATACTCTTGCATGGGTGACATAAAACTGGCAAAGGCCTTGGAGATTGATCCTCTGCCAGCGCTTGACAAGCTGCCTGCTCCCCTCCTCTCCCTCGCTTGTTGGCCCTCAGAACCACGTCCTCTGCCGCTAGCGGTGTCAGATGGGAAGGCTATTTTCAGCTTGTGCACCAGGGCCAGTTGGTATTGATGCAGTCTCATACTCCTTTCCTCTATAGGAATTAGAGTGGAAAAGTTGTGCTTGTACCGGGGGTCCAAGAGGGTGAACACCCAGTAATCGCTGGTGGAAAATATTTTTCTCACGCGAGGGTCACGGGAAAGGCAGCCTAACATGAAGTCAGCCATGTGCGCCAGAGTCCCAACACGTAAGAATTCCCCCTCCGCAACAGGCCGACTCTCCATTTCCTCCTCCTCCTCCTCCTCCAACTCCTCCTCCTCAGCCCAAACACGCTGAACTGAGAAGAGGGAATGGGTACCGTCTTCAGTCTCGCCCACAGTCTCCTCCTCTTCATCCTCATCTTCCTCCTCCCCCTCCTCAGTTACACTCTGAGAAACAGACTGGCTGGTGTTCTGGCTCTCAGTCAACTCTTCTTCCCCCATCTCCTGTGACAATCGATGCGCCTCAGACTTCATGCTGAGCAATGATTTTTTCAGCAGACAAAGCAGCGGGATGGTGACGCTGATTATGGCGTCATCCCCGCTGACCATCAGTGTTGACTCGTCAAAGTGGCTTAACACCTTACATATATCAGACATCCACGTCCACTCCTCATTGTAGATTTGAGGAAGCTGACTAACTTGACTACCGGTTCTGGTGGAATTGGTCATCTGACAGTCTACAATGGCTCTGCGCTGCTGGTAAACCCTGTTTAACATGTGTAGGGTGGAATTCCATCTCGTTGGCACGTCGCACAACAGTCAGTGAGCTGGCAGTTGTAAGCGCCGTTGCACTGCCCTCAGGGTGGCAGCATCAGTGGTGGATTTGCGGAAATGGGCACAGATGCGTCTCACCTTGGTGAGCAAATCTGACAGATTGGGGTAGGTCTTGAGGAACCGCTGAACCACCAGATTGAACACGTGGGCAAGGCATGGAACGTGTGTGAGTCTGCCCAGTTGCAGAGCCGCCACCAGATTACGCCCGTTGTCACACACGACCATGCCTGCTTTCAGGTTCAGCGGCGCCAGCCAAAGATCCGTCTGAGCCGTCATGCCCTGTAACAGCTCCTGGGCAGTGTGCCTCTTGTCACCTAAGCTCAGCAGTTTTAGCACCGCCTGCTGGCGCTTGCCCACTGCGGTCCTGCTGCGACTGCAGCTGCCGACTGAAGGTGGCGTGTCCACGGATGGAAATTTACAAGTGGTGTTTGTGGAGGAGGAGGAGGAGGAGGAGGAGGAGGAGGAGGAGGGGGGAGAAGTATAGTAATCCTGGGAAACAGTCACCGAGGTAGGCCCCGCAATCCTGGGTGTGGGCAACACATGAGCTGACCCCGGTTCAGACTCTGTGCCAGCCTCAACCAAATTAATCCAATGTGCCGTCAGGGAGATATAGTGTCCCTGCCCCCCAGCACTGGTCCACGTGTCCGTGGTTAAGTGGACCTTTTCTGTAACCGCGTTGGTCAGGGCACGGTTGATGTTCTGAGACACGTGCTGGTGTAGTGCTGGGACGGCACATCGAGAAAAATAGTGGCGGCTTGGGACGGAGTAGCGAGGGGCAGCCACCGCCATCAGGTTGCGGAATGCCTCCGTCTCCACCAGCCTGTAGGGCAGCATCTCCAAACTCAGGAGTTTGGAGACATGGACATTTAAGGCCTGTGCATGTGGGTGGGTGGAGGCATATTTGCGCTTGCGCTCAAATGTTTCATGCAAAGACAGCTGAACACTGCGCTGGGACACATTGGTGGATTGTGGGGGGGATGGTGAAGGTGCAGGGGTGGTTGCATGGCGGGAGTCGCTGGTGCCGGGCTCCTGGGCTGGGGAGTTACTGGCAGAGCCAGCATGTGACACAGGGGAAGGAGCAGCGGTGCGACCAGAAGGAGGTGAACGGCCTTGATTCCAATGAGTTGGGTGTTTAGCACTCATATGCCTGCGCATGCTGGTAGTGCTTAGGTTGCTAGTGGTGGCTCCCCTACTGAGCTTGGTGTGGCACAGGTTGCACAACACAGTCCGTCGGTCCTCCTCACTTTCTTTAAAGAAGCTCCAGACTTTAGAACACCGAGGCCTCGACCAAACTGGTTCACTTGTTGAACCTCTGTCTGATGAAATTACTCTGGCCCTGCCTCTCCCTCTGGTCGCACGTCTACCTCTTGCAACGTTTTCTGATGTTACACTTGCCTCCCCCTCCGAAGCACTCTCTTGACTAGGCCTAACAACCCAGCTGGGGTCAGTCACCTCATCATCCACCGGCTCCTCCTCCTCCCATTCATCAGCCTGCTCCCCCCTGGGAATTACTGCACTGACAAGCACCTCACTGTCTGACACCCGTGTCTCATCCTCAGACACCTCTCCACAGACTATTTGTAAATCCCCACTTTCATCACCCACAGACTGGGAAAGCTCTCTATTTTGGGCATCGGGACAGACCCACTGGTCAGGTTGCTGCTCAGCAGTGCTTTGTGAATCTAGGAAGGGTTGGGAAAACAGTTCCTGGGAGTATGCAGGATTTGAATCACTAATTTCCAAGGAGGGGCCAGGCTGGGCGGGAGGAGGTTGAGCTGAAAGATCCTGAGGTCCACTCCCTTGGCTAGCGTTGGTGGACTGCGTGGAAGACTTGGCGGTGGATAAACTACTGGATGCATTATCCGCTATCCAGTTGATCACCTGTTCGCACTGCTGGGGATCCAATAGGGGTGTGCCACGTGACACTGTAAATTGGGACAGGAAGCTAGAAAAGGGTACTCTGCGGCGTTCCAGTGCTCCATCAGAAGCAGGTACTGTGTCACCCTGCCCAGGACTACGGCCTCTGCCTGCAACCTCACTTTGACGCCCACGACCACGTCCTCGTCCTCGTCCCTTACCCCTGGGGTTCACCATTGTAAAGGTTATGCTAGAAAAGCTAGTTATGAAGGTGAAATACACTCTATTTGTCCAAACAGAGGATATATTGCGTGTTGCAAAAAGGACTATTCGGTAAAGAGCGTATTTTATGCAACCAAACCTTGGTTTGCAGCAAACTGATGTGTATCAGTAACAGATATAAAACTGTGTTTTATATTTGTGGTATTTCTTCAGATCAAATACCCCTTCTTTATGTAACTATTAGATATGGCGTGCACAAAACTGGCCACAGGCCTAGTCACTAAATACAGAGCTTATTTTTGGACCACAAAACTTGGGTACCAGTAACAGATATAAAACTGTGTTTATATTTGTGGTATTTCTTCACATCAAATACCCTTTATTTCTTTAACTATTAGATATGGCGTGCACAAATCTGGCAACAGGCCTAGTCACTAAATACAGAGCGTATTTTTGAACCACAAAACTTGGGTACCAGTAACAGATATAAAACTGTGTTTATATTTGTGGTATTTCTTCACATCAAATACCCTTTATTTCTTTAACTATTAGATATGGCGTGCACAAATCTGGCAACAGGCCTAGTCACTAAATACAGAGCGTATTTTTGAACCACAAAACTTGGGTACCAGTAACAGATATAAAACTGTGTTTATATTTGTGGTATTTCTTCACATCAAATACCCTTTATTTCTTTAACTATTAGATATGGCGTGCACAAATCTGGCAACAGGCCTAGTCACTAAATACAGAGCGTATTTTTGAACCACAAAACTTGGGTACCAGTAACAGATATAAAACTGTGTTTATATTTGTGGTATTTCTTCACATCAAATACCCTTTATTTCTTTAACTATTAGATATGGCGTGCACAAATCTGGCAACAGGCCTAGTCACTAAATACAGAGCGTATTTTTGAACCACAAAACTTGGGTACCAGTAACAGATATAAAACTGTGTTTATATTTGTGGTATTTCTTCACATCAAATACCCTTTATTTCTTTAACTATTAGATATGGCGTGCACAAATCTGGCAACAGGCCTAGTCACTAAATACAGAGCGTATTTTTGAACCACAAAACTTGGGTACCAGTAACAGATATAAAACTGTGTTTATATTTGTGGTATTTCTTCACATCAAATACCCTTTATTTCTTTAACTATTAGATATGGCGTGCACAAATCTGGCAACAGGCCTAGTCACTAAATACAGAGCGTATTTTTGAACCACAAAACTTGGGTACCAGTAACAGATATAAAACTGTGTTTATATTTGTGGTATTTCTTCACATCAAATACCCTTTATTTCTTTAACTATTAGATATGGCGTGCACAAATCTGGCAACAGGCCTAGTCACTAAATACAGAGCGTATTTTTGAACCACAAAACTTGGGTACCAGTAACAGATATAAAACTGTGTTTATATTTGTGGTATTTCTTCACATCAAATACCCTTTATTTCTTTAACTATTAGATATGGCGTGCTATAAAAATGCAATTTTTATCTAATGCGGTTTTTTGGACACACAAAACCTTGGATTAGAATGTAGGGTATTCTATACTATATATATATATACTATATATGTGGCAGAATTGCGTATTCTGTACACTGCGCTTATGTGTACGCTAAACAAATATTTTTGGGCCAGGTGTGGTATATCTGTATCACTCAAAAATGCATTTTTATATCTTATGCGGTTTTATTTTTAGGCCGCAAATATTTCCTTTTTTAATTTATTAATTATTGTTATTAATTAATATTATTATTATTAAATGAGGTGACAGCGTGTGCTGTACCACTCTATGGAGTCTGAGGCACTACAAGTCCCAGACAGCAGCACAAATGAGGTTACAGCATGTGCTGGAGTCTGAGGCACTACAAGTCCCAGACAGCAGCACAAATGAGGTTACAGCGTGTGCTGGAGTCTGAGGCACTACAAGTCCCAAACAGCAGCACCAATGAGGTTACAGCGTGTGCTGGAGTCTGAGGCACTACAAGTCCCAGACAGCAGCACAAATGAGGTTACAGACAGCGTGTGCTGGAGGCTAAATGGAGTCTAAGGAACATCCAGCAGCCGATATTCTAATAGTGCGGCGTTCGCCCAAAATGGCGGACGCCGCACTATAAAACCCAGCCTAATGCACACACGATCCCTGCCTAATGCCTATAAAGATTGACTTGGAGACTGAGATTGAGACTTGGCACTGAGACAGTGAGTGCGCAGCTAAGATGGCGGCCGCTGCACTCCTGGTCCCAGCTGCCACACAGCTAGCCAGCAAATACAAGAGAGGACTAGTAGTAGTAAACGTAGATTAGCCCTGACAAGGGCTGTTGATTTCTGCACCCTGCCTGCCTGATTAATTCTGGTCTTTGTCCCTGCTCTAGTCCCTATCAATTCCCAGTCCCCCCAGCACGTCTGTCCCTATGCTCTTTCACACTGCAAATGGCTGAAAGCGCCGAACATAATGAAAGCAGTCTATTGGCTGGTCAGGTCACCTGATCTGGCCAGCCACTCACTGCTCTCGTCTTGTACATGTCCCTACGTCATGCTAGTAGCTTAGAAGGCTCACCTAACATGATTGGCTCCTTGAAAAACCGCCAAAAATGAGAAAAACAAAAACGAGATTTCACTCGAGTACCGCGAGATGTTCGGCCGAATACCGAACACCTTCGAACGCCCTAATGTCCGATCGAACACCAGGTTCGAGTGAACACGTTCGCTCATCACTACAAATGAACCTTAAGTCTGTCACAAAAGGCACGCCAAAAGCGAACCACCAACTGTGGTCCCTTATTGGGAACACCATGGAGTCTGACAATCTCTTTCACACATGCCCTGGCAAGTGTCTTAGCGCAGGGTAATTTAATGAACGGGACCAGATGACACATCTTACTAAACCGGTCCACAACAACCCAGATAACAGAAAAACCCTCATAGACCGGCAGGTCGGTGCTAAAATCCATTGCAAGATGCATCCATGGAGAACTAGGAACCTCTAATGGGCAAAGCAACCCTGCCGCCAAAGTATGAGAAGTCTTAGACCAAGAGCACACGGTACACTGATGCACCCACTGGACAATTTCTCTTAGCCACCCCGGCCACCAGAATTTCCGACTGATCGACTTTCTTGTTTCGGCAATCCCTGGATAATCCGCCAAACAAGACTCATAACATTCATAAACAAAGCTCTCCTCAGGGCGTTAGGCACAAATAATTTCCCATAGGGAGTGTTAGTTGGTGCCGCATTCTGGGCTTTAAGAATGCTATTTTCCAACTCAGAACCTAATGCTGCCACCACCACCCCCTCTGCAGAATAGATTCTTCCTTTTCAGTATTAACCGCTGGGGAGAAACTTCGAGACAAAGCATCAGCTTTAACATTTTTTGTCCCAGGGATATATGTCACAGAGAAATGGAACGGGCAAAAAACAATGCCCACCTAGCTTGACGGGTATTCAAACGTTTAGAAGCATCCAGATAAATCAGGTTGTTATGATCAGCAAAGACTTGTATAGGATGTCTAACGCCCTCCAAAAAATGTTGCCAATGCTCAAACGCAAGCTTAATAGCCAGCAATTCTCGGTTCCCAACATCGTAGTTAAGCTCCGCCTTTGAAAATTTCTTATAAAAGAAATCACAGGGATGCATCCCATCCTCTCCCTCATAGGACAGAACAGCCCCCACTCCTACTGATGAGGCATCCACCTCTACCAGAAAGGGCTTAGTCTCATCTGTCTGAATCAAAACATGAGCAGAGCTAAACCTCTCCTTGAGATGCTCAAAAGACGTAACAGCCTCAGGGGACCATTGGACAGTATTGGAACCCTTCTTAGTAAGATCAGTAAGGGAATTCTTTATGAATTTTCTATAATAATTAGCAAACGGCAAAAATCTCTGAATCGACTTCAAGCACTCAGGTCTAGGCCACTCCAATACCGCTTGAACCTTCACCGGGTCCATCACAAAACCATCACTGGAAACAAAGTACCCCAAAAAAACTAATTTTCTGTACCGCAAACTCGCATTTCTCCAGTTTAGTAAAGAGTGTGTTTTCTCTCAGAATCTGAAGAACCTCACGGACTCTTCCAATGCGACTCCGGATCGGGCAAATAGATCAAATATCATCCAAATAAACAATCACACTCCTACCTATCAACGGACTCAGGATGTCATTAATTAAATTTTGAAAGAACGCCGGAGTATTTGTAAGGCCGAAAGGCATAACTAGATACTCAAAATTACCTTCCGGGGTATTAAAGGCTATCTTCCATTCATCGCCTTCTTTAAACCGCAGCAAATTATATGCCCCACAGAGCTCGATCTTAGAAAACCCCTTGGCTCCAACTAATTGGTTAAACAAATCCAGAATTAGCGGCAAGGGGTAAGGATTGCGCACAGTGATCTTATTAATCTCCCTGAAATCCAGACACGGCCTAAGACTCCATCTTTTTTTTTTACAAAAAAGAACCCCACAGCCACAGGAGACTTAGAGGGTCTTATATGACCTGCAGCAAGACTCGTCTGCAGGTATTCCTTTAAGGTCTCCCTCTCAGGAATCGTCAGATTAAATTAACGACTCTTAGGGAGAGTAGCACCTTGGACGAACTCAATAACGCAATCGTAATCTCTATGAGGTGGTAGAGCTTGTGACTCCACTTCTGAAAATACTTTCCAGAAGTCCTGAATGGCTTCAGGTAGCTAATTTTTCACAACAACAGCAATGTGTACATCACAACATTTCCCATAATACTCCTGACCCCAGGATCTTATCGTACTTGACGACCAGTCCATTACAGGATTGTGCATATTTAACAAGGGTAACCCCAGGACAACTGGAAAAGGCAATTTATCAAGTACAAACAAATCTTAAGATTCCTGGTGTTCCATATTCACAGTGAGTGGAAACCCGGTGACCTTTCGAGAAATTCATCCATGCTCTAGAGGAGTGTTATCAATCGCCACTGCAGGAAAAGGGTATGATAAAGTTACAGAATCAATCTTATTCTTGTCTAGAAATTGTTGATCAATCAAATTAAGTGCAGAACCACAGCCCGCCATTAGGGTTGGCCATTTTCAGAAGTCGACGACTTTTGGCAAAGTCGGGTTTCATGAAACCCGACCCGACCCTGTTGTGGATTCTGTTTGTGGGCTCCCTCTGGTGGTTACTGCTGGTACTGGGTGACTTTGGTGGGTTGTGGCCTTTGGTTTCCACCTGTCCATCAGAGGCTGGGTGTTTCCTATTTTACCTGGCCTTTCTGTCATTCCCTTGCCGGCTATCAATGTATTCAGATGTGCTCTGTTTTGTTCCTGCCTACCTGCTCCCAGATCTTTCAGGATAAGCTAAGTGCTGATTTTCAGTTGTTTGGTTTTTTGTCCAGCTTGCTTATTATGTCTCTATGCTAGCTGGTAGCTCTAGTGTACTGAGGTTCTCCCCATGTGCCATGAGTTGGCACATGGGTTCTTGTAATCTCAGGATGGTTTTTTTGATTAGGGTTTTTTGCTGACCGCTCAGACCCCTTTTGTATCGTTCTGCTTTCTAGTTTACAGCGGGCCTCAATTTGCTAAACCTATATATATCATCTCTATGTGTGTGCCTTCCTCTCATTTCACCGTCAATACTTGTGGGGGGCAACTATACCTTTTGGGGTTCATTCCTCTGGAGGCAAGTGAGGTCTTTATTTTCTCTGTAGTACTAGTTAGCTCTTAGGCTGGTGCGTGGCGTCTAGAACCAACGTAGGCACGCTCCCTGGCTATCTCTAGTTGCGTTTGTCAGGCGTAGGGCAGCGGTCAGCCCAGGTTCCATCACCCTAGAGCTCGTCCGTTATATATTTGTACCTTGCTTGTCCTGTGCTATCCCTAGCCATTGGGATTCATGACAGTATAGCCGGCCCACAAAGTGTTAATTGTTTGGGCTGAAGCAGGAGAAAAAGAAGTGTTTAAGGGAATTTTTTTTTTTTTTTTTTTTTCCCTTCAGAGTTTTGCTGCCTAGCCCTTAATTGCTGTCTAGCTGCTTCTTACCTCCTCTTAACCCTTGAATGGCTCTGATCTTAGCTGTTTAACATGGATGTCCAGACTTTGGCTTCCAGCCTGAGTAATCTCGCGGCAAAAGTTCAAAACATACAGGATTTTGTTGTTCACACTCCCATGTCTGAACCTAGAATTCCTATTCCAGAGTTCTTTTCTGGAGATAGATCTACCTTCCTGAATTTCAGGAACAATTGTAAATTGTTTCTTTCTTTAAAATCTCGCTCCTCTGGAGACCCTGCTCAACAGGTCAGGATTGTAATATCTTTCCTGCGGGGCGACCCTCAGAGTTGGGCATTTGCATTGGCACCAGGGGATCCTGCATTGCTCAGTGTGGATGCGTTTTTTCTGGCATTGGGATTGCTCTATGAGGAAACTAACCTGGAGATTCAGGCTGAAAAGGCTTTGTTAGCCCTCTCTCAGGGGCATGATGAAGCGGAAATATATTGTCAAAAATTTCGGAAATGGTCGGTGCTTACTCAGTGGAATGAGTGCGCCCTGGCTGCAAACTTCAGAAATGGTCTTTCTGAGGCCATTAAGGATATTATGGTGGGGTTCCCTACGCCTACAGGTCTGAATGAGTCTATGGCTATGGCCATTCAGATTGATCGGCGTTTACGGGAGCGCAAACCCGTGCACCAGATGGCGGTGTCTTCTGAACAGGCACCTGAGACTATGCAATGTGATAGAATTCAGTCCAGAAGTGAACGGCAAAATTATAGGCGGAAAAATGGATTGTGTTTTTATTGTGGTGATTCAGCTCATGTTATATCAGCATGCTCTAAACGCACAAAAAAGCTGGATAAATCTTTTGCCATTGGTACTCTGCAGCCTAAGTTCATTTTGTCTGTGACTCTGATTTTTTCACTGTCTTCCATTTCCGTCGATGCCTATGTGGATTCGGGCGCTGCCCTGAGTCTTATGGATTGGTCATTTGCTAAACGCTGCGGTTTTAGTCTGGAGCCTCTGGAAGTTCCTATTCCTCTGAAGGGAATTGACTCTACACCATTGGCTATGAATAAACCGCAGTATTGGACACAAGTGACCATGCGCATGACTCCCGTTCATCAGGAGGTGATTCGCTTCCTTGTACTGTATAATTTAATGATGCACCTCCGATTTCAATCGCTTCATCTACTCCTTCTGAGATCCCTGAGTTTTTGAGGAGCCTAAGCTCAATTCGCTCCCTCCTCATAGAGATTGTGACTGTGCTATAGAATTGATTCCTGGCAGTAAGTTCCCTAAGGGTCGTTTATTTAATCTGTCACTGCCAGAGCATACTGCTATGCGGAATTATATTAAGGAGTCCTTGGAAAAGGGACATATTCGTCCATCTTCGTCCCCTCTGGGAGCAGGGTTTTTTTTCGTGGCAAAAAAAGATGGTTCCCTGAGGCCTTGTATAGATTATCGCCTTCTGAATAAGATTACAGTCAAATATCAGTATCCATTGCCATTATTGACTGATTTGTTTGCTCGCATTAAGGGGGCTAGGTGGTTCACTAAGATAGATCTTCGCGGTGCGTATAATCTGGTGCGGATAAAACAGGGTGATGAGTGGAAAACCGCATTTAATACGCCTGAGGGCCATTTTGAGTATTTGGTAATGCCTTTTGGACTCTCCAATGCTCCGTCAGTCTTTCAGTCCTTTATGCACAATATTTTCCGTGAATATCTGGATAAGTTTATGATTGTGTATTTGGATGATATTTTGGTGTTTTCTGATGACTGGGAGTCTCATGTTCTACAAGTCAGGAAGGTGTTTCAGGTTCTGCGGGCCAATTCTCTGTTTGTGAAGGGCTCAAAGTGTCTCTTCGGAGTCCAGAAGATTTCTTTTTTGGGGTACATTTTTTCTCCTTCTACTATTGAGATGGATCCCGTCAAGGTTCAGGCAATTTGTGACTGGACACAACCTACATCTGTTAAGAGCCTACAGAAGTTCTTGGGGTTTGCTAATTTTTATCGTCGGTTCATTGCTAATTTTTCCAGTATTGTTAAACCTTTGACTGATTTGACTAAAAAGGGTGCTGATGTTGCTGATTGGTCTCCTGCGGCCGTGGAGGCCTTTCAGGAACTTAAGCGCCGGTTTTCTTCTGCTCCTGTGTTGTGTCAACCAGATGTTTCACTTCCTTTTCAGGTTGAGGTTGATGCTTCCGAGATTGGAGCGGGGGCAGTTTTGTCACAGAGAAGTTCTAATGGCTCGGTGATGAAGCCATGTGCATTCTTCTCTAGAAAATTCTCGCCCGCCGAGCGCAATTATGATGTGGGTAATCGGGAGCTTTTGGCCATGAAGTGGGCATTTGAGGAGTGGCGTCATTGGCTTGAGGGTGCTAAACATCGTGTGGTGGTCTTGACTGATCACAAGAATCTCATTTACCTTGAGTCTGCCAGGCGTTTGAATCCTAGACAGGCTCGTTGGTCGTTGTTTTTTTCTCGTTTCAATTTCGTGATTTCATACCTGCCAGGTTCAAAGAATGTGAAGGCAGATGCTCTTTCCAGGAGTTTTGTGCCTGACTCTCCTGGAGACTCTGGGCCTACTGGTATCCTTAGGGATGGGGTAATATTGTCCGCCGTATCCCCAGACTTGCGACGTGCATTGCAGGAGTTTCAGGTGGATAAACCGGATCGTTGTCCACCAGAAAGACTGTTTGTTCCGGATGATTGGACCAGTAGAGTCATCTCCGAGGTCCATTCTTCTGTGTTGGCTGGTCATCCTGGAATATTTGGTACTAGAGACTTGGTGGCCAGGTCTTTTTGGTGGCCTTCCTTGTCTAGGGATGTGCGTACCTTTGTGCAGTCTTGTGAAGTGTGTGCTCGAGCTAAGCCTTGCTGTTCTCGGGCCAGTGGGTTGTTGTTATCCTTGCCCATCCCGAAGAGGCCTTGGACGCACATTTCCATGGATTTTATTTCTGATCTCCCGGTTTCACAGAAAATGTCCGTTATCTGGGTTGTGTGTGACCGCTTTTCTAAGATGGTTCATTTGGTGCCCTTGCCTAAGTTGCCTTCCTCCTCTGAGTTGGTCCCTTTATTTTTTCAGAACATGGTTCGTTTGCATGGGATTCCGGAGAATATCGTTTCTGACAGGGGATCCTGTTGTGAATTTACCTTTTGGCTCCCTCTAGTGGCTACTAGTGATTTGACTCTGGGTATGTCATTCATCCCTTGTATGCTCACCTGGGTCGTTAGGTCAGGGGTGTCGCTATATAAGCTCCCTGGACCTTCAGTTCAATGCCTGGCAATGTTGATATCAGAGCTAATCTGTAGTGCTCTGGTCTGCTGATCCTGGTTCCTGCTTGATTAAGCTAAGTCTACTTTCTTGCTTTTTGCTATTTGTTTTTGTTTTGCATTTTTGTCCAGCTTGTATTTAATCCGTTTCCTGACCTTGCTGGAAGCTCTAGGGTGGCTGGTGTTCTCCCCCCGGGCCGTTAGACGGTTCGGGGGTTCTTGAATCTCCAGCGTGGATTTTTGATAGGGTTTTTGTTGACCATATAAGTTATCTTACTACATTCTGCTATTAGTAAGTGGGCCTCTCTCTGCTAAACCTAGTTCATCTCTGTGTTTGTCATTTCCTCTTACCTCACCGTTATTATTTGTGGGGGGCTTGTATCCTACTTTTGGGGTCTTTTCTCTGGAGGCAAGAGAGGTCTTTGTTTTCCTCTTCTAGGGGTAGTTAGCTCTCCGGCTGGCGCGAGACATCTAGCGACCAACGTAGGCATGTTCCCCGGCTACTTCTAGTGTTGGCGTTAGGAGTAGATATATGGTCAACCCAGTTACCACTGCCCTATGAGCTGGATTTTTGTACTTCGCAGACTTGCTGATATCTCTGAGACCCTCGCCATTGGGGTCATAACAGTTTGCCAGGCCCATTAAATGTTAATGCAATGTGATGGAAAAACCGCAAATTCACCTATGGTGCTGTCTGAACAAACGCCTGATTTAATGCAATGTGATAGAGTCCTGACTAGAAATGAGCGGAAAATTCATAGACGCCAGAATGGCTTGTGTTACTACTGTGGTGATTCTACACATGTTATCTCAGCATGCTCTAAACGTCTTACTAAGGTTGTTAGTCCTGTCGCCATTGGTAATTTGCAACCTAAATTTATTCTATCTGTAACTTTGATTTGCTCACTGTCATCGTATCCTGTCATGGCGTTTGTAGACTCAGGTGCTGCCCTGAGTCTTATGGATCTGTCATTTGCCAAGCGCTGCGGTTTTGTTCTGGAGCCATTAGAAAATCCTATCCCTCTTAGGGGTATTGATGCTACGCCTTTGGCAAAAAATAAACCGCAGTTTTGGACACAGGTTACCATGTGCATGACTCCCGAACATCGGGAGGTGATACGTTTTCTGGTTCTGCATAAAATGCATGATTTGGTTGTTTTGGGTTTGCCATGGTTACAGACCCATAATCCAGTCTTGGACTGGAAGGCAATGTCAGTGTCAAGTTGGGGCTGCCATGGAATTCATGGAGATTCCCTGCCCTTGTCTATTGCTTCTTCTACGCCTTCGGAAGTTCCGGCGTATTTGTCTGATTATCAGGATGTCTTCAGCGAGTCTAAGTCCAGTGCACTGCCTCCTCATAGAGAATGTGACTGTGCAATAGATTTGATTCCTGGCAGTAAGTTTCCTAAGGGGAGACTGTTTAATTTGTCGGTACCTGAACATACCGCAATGCGTTCATATATCAAGGAGTCTCTTGAGAAGGGGCATATCCGTCCTTCTTCTTCCCCTCTTGGTGCGGGATTCTTTTTTGTGGCTAAAAAGGACGGATCTTTGAGGCCTTGTATTGACTATCGGCTTTTAAATAAGATCACTGTCAAATTTCAGTATCCTTTGCCGCTGTTGTCAGATTTGTTTGCCCGGATTAAAGGTGCCAAGTGGTTTACCAAGATAGACCTTCGTGGTGCGTACAACCTTGTGCGCATTAGGCAAGGCGATGAATGGAAAACCGCATTCAATACGCCCGAAGGTCATTTTGAGTACTTGGTGATGCCATTTGGGCTCTCTAATGCACCTTCAGTTTTTCAGTCCTTCATGCATGACATTTTCCAGAAGTATCTGGATAAATTTTTGATTGTTTATCTGGATGATATTCTGTTTTTTTCTGATGATTGGGACTCGCATGTGGAGCAGGTCAGGATGGTTTTTGAGATTTTGCGTGAAAATTCTTTGTTTGTAAAAGGCTCAAAGTGTCTTTTTGGTGTACAGCGGGTCCCCTTATTGGGGTTCATTTTTTCCCCTTCTGCTGTGGAGATGGACCCAGTCAAGGTCCGAGCTATTCATGATTGGACTCAACCTTCGTCAGTTAAGAGTCTTCAGAAGTTCTTGGGTTTTGCTAACTTCTACCGTCGTTTTATCGCAACTTTTTCTAGCATTGTTAAACCGCTGACGGATATGACCAAGAAAGGCTCTGATGTAACTAACTGGGCTCCTGCTGCCGTGGAGGCTTTCCAGGAGTTGAAACGCTGGTTTACTTCGGCGCCTGTTTTGTGCCAGCCTGACGTCTCACTTCCCTTTCAGGTTGAGGTGGATGCTTCAGAGATTGGGGCAGGGGCCGTTTTGTCGCAGAGAGGCCCTGGTTGCTCCACTATGAGACCTTGTGCCTTTTTCTCTAGGAAGTTTTCGCCGGCAGAGCGAAATTATGATGTGGGCAATCGGGAGTTGTTGGCCATGAAGTGGGCATTTGAGGAGTGGCGTCATTGGCTCGAGGGTGCTAAGCATCGTGTGGTGGTCTTGACTGATCACAAAAATCTGATGTATCTCGAGTCTGCTAAACGCCTGAATCCTAGACAGGCCCGCTGGTCATTGTTTTTCTCCCGTTTTGACTTTGTGGTCTCGTATTTACCAGGTTCTAAGAATGTGAAGGCCGATGCTCTGTCTAGGAGCTTTGTGCCTGATGCTCCTGGAGTCGCTGAACCTGGGGGTATTCTTAAGGAAGGAATTATCGTGTCAGCTATTTCTCCAGATCTGCGACGTGTGTTACAGAGATTTCAGGCTGGTAGGCCTGACTCTTGTCCACCTGACAGATTGTTTGTGCCTGCTAAATGGAACATCAGAGTCATTTCCGAGGTTCATTCCTCAGTGTTGGCAGGGCACCCGGGAATTTTTGGCACCAGAGATCTGGTGGCCAGGTCCTTTTGGTGGCCTTCCTTGTCAAGGGATGTGCGGTCATTTGTGCAGTCCTGTGGAACTTGTGCTCGAGCTAAACCTTGCTGTTCTCGTGCCAGCGGGTTGCTCTTGCCCTTGCCTGTCCCGAAGAGACCTTGGACACACATCTCTATGGATTTCATTTCTGATCTTCCGGTGTCTCAGGGCATGTCTGTCATCTGGGTGATATGTGATCGTTTCTCCAAGATGGTCCATTTGGTTCCTTTGCCTAAGCTGCCTTCCTCTTCTGATCTGGTTCCTGTGTTCTTCCAGAACGTGGTTCGTTTGCACGGCATTCCTGAGAATATTGTGTCGGACAGAGGATCCCAGTTTGTTTCCAGGTTCTGGCGATCCTTTTGTGGAAGGATGGGCATTGATTTGTCATTTTCGTCCGCTTTCCATCCCCAGACTAACGGACAAACGGAGCGTACTAATCAGACTCTGGAGGCTTATTTGAGGTGTTTTGTCTCTTCTGATCAGGATGATTGGGTGGCCTTCTTGCGTTGGCTGAATTTGCCCTTAATAATCGGGCTAGTTCCGCCACCTTGGTTTCGCCATTTTTCTGCAACTCTGGTTTCCATCCTCGTTTTTCCTCGGGACATGTGGAGCCTTCTGACTGTCCTGGGGTGGATTCCGTGGTGGATAGGTTGCAGCAGATCTGGACTCATGTGGTGGACAACTTGAAGTTGTCACAGGAGAAGGCTCAGCGTTTTGCCAACCGCCGCCGCGGTGTGGGTCCCCGACTTCGCGTTGGGGATTTGGTATGGCTGTCTTCTCGATTTGTTCCTATGAAGGTCTCCTCTCCCAAATTTAAGCCTCGCTTCATTGGTCCTTACAAGATATTGGAAATCATTAATCCTGTATCCTTTCGCCTGGATCTTCCGGTGTCGTTTGCCATTCACAACGTATTTCATAGGTCCTTGTTACGGCGGTACGTTGTGCCTGTGGTTCCTTCTGCTGAGCCTCCTGCTCCGGTGTTGGTGGAGGGCGAGTTGGAGTACGTGGTGGAGAAGATCTTAGATTCTCGTCTCTCCAGGCGGAGGCTTCAGTACCTGGTCAAGTGGAAGGGCTATGGTCAGGAGGATAATTCCTGGGTGGTCGCCTCTGATGTGCATGCGGCCGATTTAGTTCGTGCCTTTCACGCCGCTCATCCTGATCGCCCTGGTGGTCTTGGTGAGGGTTCGATGACCCCTCACTAAGGGGGGGGTACTGTTGTGAATTTACCTTTTGGCTCCCTCTAGTGGCTACTAGTGATTTGACTCTGGGTATGTCATTCATCCCTTGTATGCTCACCTGGGTCGTTAGGTCAGGGGTGTCGCTATATAAGCTCCCTGGACCTTCAGTTCAATGCCTGGCAACGTTGATATCAGAGCTAATCTGTAGTGCTCTGGTCTGCTGATCCTGGTTCCTGCTTGATTAAGCTAAGTCTACTTTCTTGCTTTTTGCTATTTGTTTTTGTTTTGCATTTTTGTCCAGCTTGTATTTAATCCGTTTCCTGACCTTGCTGGAAGCTCTAGGGTGGCTGATGTTCTCCCCCCGGGCCGTTAGACGGTTCGGGGGTTCTTGAATCTCCAGCGTGGATTTTTGATAGGGTTTTTGTTGACCATATAAGTTATCTTACTACATTCTGCTATTAGTAAGTGGGCCTCTCTCTGCTAAACCTAGTTCATCTCTGTGTTTGTCATTTCCTCTTACATCACCGTTATTATTTGTGGGGGGCTTGTATCCTACTTTTGGGGTCTTTTCTCTGGAGGCAAGAGAGGTCTTTGTTTTCCTCTTCTAGGGGTAGTTAGCTCTCCGGCTGGCGCGAGACATCTAGCGACCAACGTAGGCATGTTCCCCGGCTACTTCTAGTGTTGGCGTTAGGAGTAGATATATGGTCAACCCAGTTACCACTGCCCTATGAGCTGGATTTTTGTACTTCGCAGACTTGCTGATATCTCTGAGACCCTCGCCATTGGGGTCATAACAGGATCCCAGTTTGTGTCTAGATTTTGGCGGACGTTTTGTGACAAGATGGGCATTGATTTGTCTTTCTCGTCTGCATTCCATCCTCAGACGAATGGCCAGACGGAGCGAACTAATCAGACCTTGGAAACTTATTTGAGGTGTTTTGTTTCTGCTGATCAAGATGACTGGGTTGCTTTTTTGCCACTGGCCGAATTTGCTCTTAATAATCGGGCTAGTTCTGCCACGTTGGTCTCTCCTTTTTTTTGTAATTCGGGGTTTCATCCTCGTTTTTCCTCTGGTCAGGTGGAGTCTTCGGATTGTCCTGGAGTGGACGTGGTGGTGGACAGGCTACATCAGATTTGGAATCAGGTGGTGGACAATTTGAAGTTATCTCAGGAGAAGACTCAGCAGTTTGCTAATCGCCGTCGCCGCGTGGGTCCCCGACTTCTTGTTGGGGATTTGGTGTGGTTGTCTTCTCGTTTTGTCCCTATGAAGGTCTCTTCTCCTAAGTTCAAGCCTCGGTTCATCGGTCCTTATAGGATCTCGGAGATTCTTAACCCTGTATCTTTTCGTTTGGATCTCCCAGCATCGTTTGCTATTCATAATGTGTTCCATCGGTCGTTGTTGCGGAGGTATGAGGTTCCCGTTGTTCCTTCGGTTGAGCCTCCTGCTCCGGTGCTGGTGGAGGGAGAATTGGAGTATGTTGTTGAGAAGATCTTGGATTCTCGTGTTTCCAGACGCAAACTCCAGTATTTGGTTAAGTGGAAGGGTTATGGTCAGGAGGATAATTCCTGGGTGGTCGCCTCCGATGTTCATGCGACTGATTTGGTCCGCGCCTTCCATAGAGCTCACCCTGATCGCCCTGGGGGTTCTCGTGAGGGTTCGGTGACCCCTCCTCAAGGGGGGGGTACTGTTGTGGATTCTGTTTGTGGGCTCCCTCTGGTGGTTACTGCTGGTACTGGGTGACTTTGGTGGGTTGCGGCCTTTGGTTTCCACCTGTCCATCAGAGGCTGGGTGTTTCCTATTTTACCTGGCCTTTCTGTCATTCCCTTGCCGCGGCTATCAATGTATTCAGATGTGCTCTGTTTTGTTCCTGCCTACCTGCTCCCAGATCTTTCAGGATAAGCTAAGTGCTGATTTTCAGTTGTTTGGTTTTTTGTCCAGCTTGCTTATTATGTCTCTATGCTAGCTGGTAGCTCTAGTGGACTGAGGTTCTCCCCATGTGCCATGAGTTGGCACATGGGTTCTTGTAATCTCAGGATGGTTTTTTTGATTAGGGTTTTTTGCTGACCGCTCAGACCCCTTTTGTATCGTTCTGCTTTCTAGTTTACAGCGGGCCTCAATTTGCTAAACCTATATATATCATCTCTATGTGTGTGCCTTCCTCTCATTTCACCGTCAATACTTGTGGGGGGCAACTATACCTTTTGGGGTTCATTCCTCTGGAGGCAAGTGAGGTCTTTATTTTCTCTGTAGTACTAGTTAGCTCTTAGGCTGGTGCGTGGCGTCTAGAACCAACGTAGGCACGCTCCCTGGCTATCTCTAGTTGCGTTTGTCAGGCGTAGGGCAGCGGTCAGCCCAGGTTCCATCACCCTAGAGCTCGTCCGTTATATATTTGTACCTTGCTTGTCCTGTGCTATCCCTAGCCATTGGGATTCATGACACGACCCTTGTGTGGGGTCGGCCATGAGGTCGGTGATCTTCTGAATCTGGTATCGAAATTCCGATACCGAGTTCCAATATGTTTGCGATATCGGAAATCGGTATCGGAATCCACATTTAAGTGTAAAATAAAGAATTAAAATAAAAAATATTGATATACTCACCTCTCCGGAGGCCCCTGGACATCGCCGCTGGTAACCGGCAGCCTTCTTTGCTTAAAATGAGCGCGTTTACGGCCTTCCATGACGTCACGGCTTCTGTGTGGTCACGTGCCGCTCATGTGACCGCCACGCGACCAATCACAAGCCGTGACGTAATTCTCAGGTCCTAAATTCCTAATTCTAGGAATTTAGGACCTGAGAATTACGTCACGGCTTGTGATTGGTCGCGTGGCGGTCACATGGGCGACCGCGACCAATCACAAGCTGTGACGTCATCTAAGGCCCTGAACGCGCTCATTCTTAAGAAGGAAGGCTGCCGGAAAGAAGCAGGGCACGTCCGAGGGTGAGTATATACCTAATAGGAATATACTCACCCTCGGCTTCTTTCCGGCAGCCTTCCTTCCTAAGAATGAGCGCGTTCAGGGCCTTAGATGACGTCACGGCTTGTGATTGGTCGCGGCCGCCGATGTGACCGCCACGCGACCAATCACAAGCCGTGACGTAATTCTCAGGTCCTAAATTCCTAGAATTATGAATTTAGGACCTGAGAATTACATCACGGCTTGTGATTGGTCGCGTGGCGGTCACATGAGCGGCACGCGACCAATCAGAAGCCGTGACATCATGGAAGGCCCTGAACGCGCTCATTTTAAGCAAAGAAGCTGCCGGTTACCAGCGGTAAGGTCCAGGGTGCATCGGAGAGGTGAGTATATCAATATTTTTTACTTTAATTCTTTATTTTACACATTAATATGGATCCCAGGGCCTGAAGGAGAGTTTCCTCTCCTTCAGACCCTGGGAACCATAGTATCCCATTGCACTGCATTGGGTTTCGGGTTTCGGCCGACCCCGACTTTTTTATAGGATCGGCCGATTTCACTCGACCCGACTTTTGAGAAAACCCGATGAAACCCGACCCGATCCTATATAAATAAAAGTCGCTCAACCCTACCCGCCATCACTTGAAAATCGATCGAATGACCACGACAGGTAGAACTACCAGAAAACTCCAGCAAAAATTCAATGCGAAAGGGAGGGTTATTCTGATTGACCTTTTTTTCTCTTTTCCTTGTTTATGCATCCTTCACATTGCTTAATAAAATGGTCAGCCTTACCACAATAAAGGCATAGCCCCTCAGAGAATCTTCTCTGCCTTTCTTGGGAACGAAAGGACATTGCCCCAAGTTGCATCGGGTCCCCACAGTCAACAGGTCTTTCCAGCAAAATTGAAACCTTCTCCTCATTCTGCCTACCTCTCAATCTTCTATCCACCCGGATAGCTAATTGCATGGCAGCCTCAAGTGTAGCAGGTGCAGGATATGCAATAAGCAAATCTTTAACCCTGTCATTCAAACCTGCTAAAAACTGACTGTTGAGTGCTGTATCATTCCAGCTGACCTCTGCAGACCATCGTCTGAACTGGGTACAATATCTCTCAGCGTCGACAGAACCCTGTTTCAGCCGCCTGAGTTCTGAATCGGCTGTAGTGACCCAAACAGGATCAACATATAATACACCCATAGCAGAAAAAAATGCTTCTACTGACATCAAACAAGGGTCATCCGGACGCAATGAAAGTGCCCAAACTTGGGGCTCACCTCCCAATAACAACATAATAATCCCCACACGCTGTAATTCAGCCCCTGAAGACCTGGTTCTAAGCAAAAAAAAAGTAAACATGCATTTTTAAGCTAAAAAAATTCCTGTGATTTACCAGAAAAAACATTAAGGCAAACCCACCTTAGGTTCTTCAGAGCGGATTCCAGGGCAATTACTCATGTGCTGTTGTAAGCTGGCAACTTCCAACATTAACCCTTGCAGATGCTGAGCAAGATCTTGAACGCTGTTCATATTGCAGAAATCCGGGAGGGGTGTTTTTTTTTTTAATACTTCTTTCTGGCTGGACAAACTGTTACGGATCTGCAACACAAGACTAAGGTAGAAGGGGAAAACTGACCCTGCACTATGACTAGGCTGAAACCCTACGATGGAGTAGGTGACCCATTCCTTGCGAATAGACCCACGATGATCCTAGGTTAATCTCAAGTGAAGACCTATAGATAAGGGGAAGGGGTTCCCTAAAAGAACTAAGGACTGGGTACAAAAATGGGTCACCTCCTAATAGAAAACAAAGAGAAGGCTGTAGACTAGTGTTGAGCGATACCTTCCGATATTCAAAAGTATCAGTATCGGATTGGTTCGGCCGATATCCAAAAAATATCAGATATCGCCGATACCGATACCCGATACCAATGGAAGTCAATGGGACACAAATATCGGAAGCGATCCTGGATGGTTCCCAGGGTCTGAAGGAGAGGAAACTCTCCTTCAGGCCCTGGGATCCATATTCATGTAAAAAATAAAGAATACAAATAAAAAATATGGATATACTCACCCCTCCGACGGCCCCCGGCTCTCAGAGGTGCAACCGGCAGCCTCCGTTCCTAAGAATGCAGTGAGTGTAGGACCTGCGATGACGTCGCGGTCACGCGACTGGTCACGTGACCAGTCACAAGACCGCGACGTCATCACAGGTCCTAAACTCACCGCATTCTTTGGAACAGAGGCTGCCGGTTGCACCGCTGAGGTCCAGGGTCCGTCGGAGGGGTGAGTATATCCATATTTTTTATTCTTTATTTTTTACATGAATATGGATCCCAGGGCCTGAAGGTGAGTCTCCTCTCCTCCAGATCCTGGGAACCATACGCACCGCACACGCCGAAGATGACTGGGAACTTATAGGAACTTCCGATTCCGATTTCCGATATCACAAAAATATCGGAACTCGGTATCGGAATTCCGATACAGTGAATATCGGCCGATACCCAATATTTGCAGTATCGGAATGCTCAACACTACTGAAGACACCAATAGAAAACAGAAACTAAGGCTAGCAGAACCAGGGGGACCAGTACTGTACAAATAACACACAGAAGACAAAGCAAAGCACCAAGCTAGAGCTCAATCAGATAAACACCGTTGTCCAGCAAGGACTGGGAGGCAGGTGCTGGTTAATAAAGAGTGAAACAAACACCTGACCCAAGACAAACCCAACACCAGAGGAAAAAGACCAGAAGCCAGAACTCCATGTCTACTCCTGAGGTCTTATGTGTGGAGTCTAAACTGAATATCGACGGCCTTGTTGATGTTGTTAGTCAACAACTGCCCTCTTCTGCTCACATAGCCTTTCCAACATAAGCAGCGTAGAGTTCAAGCACGTGGGGACATCACGCACGGAAGCTGCAAACGCTGCTGAATCACGGCAAGGGCGGCTGAAGCTGTACCTGACTTTCTAAAATGGGCAGACAGACGGTGTACTTTCACTAGCAGATCTGGCAGCTCCGGGTTGCTTTTCTGAAAATGTTGAACCACGAGGTTAAGCACATGGGCCCAGCAAGGTACGTGTGTGAGCTCACCTTGCCTCAGAGACGCCACCATGTTACGGCCATTGTCACACACGACCATTCCTGGCTGTAGGTTCAGCGGTGTCATCCAAACATTTGACTGCTCTTTCAGTGCTGTCCACAACTCTTCTGCATTGTGCGGTTTGTCACCTATGCAGATTAGCTTCAGCACAGCCTTGGCTGAGGTGGTGCTGCAGTGCTTCCAGCTTCTGACTGATGTGTTGATTTCAGAGATGGGTGATGAATAGGAGGATGTGCAGGAGCTGTAGACTGTGGGGGCAACACTGATTGATGTAGGGCTAGCAATCCTCGGCGTGGGGAGGATGTGTTCCATCCCAAAATCTGACTGGGTCCCGGCTTCCACTATGTTAACCCAGTGTGCCGTCAGTAAGATGTACCATACCTGCCCACAAGCACTTGTCCATGTGTCCGAGGTTAGGTGGACTTTCCCTGTAACAGCATTGTTGAGGGCAAAGGTAATGTTGTGGGACACATGCTGGTGTAATGCCGGTATGGCACACCGGGAGAAATAGTGGTGACTGGGGACCGAGTACCTTGGGATGGCCACCACGATCAGGTTGCGGATAGCTTCCGTCTCAATGAGCCTAAAAGGCAGCATTTCTTGCCAAGCAGAAGAGAAATATTAGAATAAAGGACTGTGGCCTGTGGGGCGTTGGCTGGGTATTTCCGCTTGCGTTCCAAAGACTGGGTTATAGACAACTGAAGGCTGTGCTGGGACAAGGACTTGGATGGGCTTGATTATGGTGCTGCTTAATTGTGGGCCACAACAGGTGCAGGGCTAGAGGCTACTTCACATGCACGGTGAACTCGGGATTGTCTTCTACGCAAAACAATGAAAGAAGCAGTGGTGTTACCAGCAGGCAGTGGTCCCAAAGCCTGGGGTTCGTCCCACAAAGTCAGGTGCTTTGCTGCCCTGTGCCTGAACATGCTGGTGGTGGTCAGGCTGGTTATTTTGCTACCCCTGCTGATGCGCGCATGGCAGGTGCTGCAAATGGCCTGTTTGGGGTTATCAGTAGAGTCCTTAAAGCATAACCAGATTCGGGAAGATCTAACAGTTGGAATGGCAACTTCCCTCATGTTGGTGTTACGGGGAACGGATGCACTCCTGTCTGTGGCCACCACACTGCTTCTTCCTGCCTGTTGGGTTGATATGCCTCCTTCCCCATGTGTGCTGCTGCCCTTGCTCTGCATGTCCTCCTGCCAGGTTGGGTCAGTCACTATGTCCTCCACCACCTCATCTTCCACATCCGCACCCTGCTCCTCCTCCTGACTTTCAGGCAATTGTGTCTCATCATCATCCACCTCTTCTGACACTTTCCCTCCATGGCCTTCGCGTGGCCGGGGCTGGTCAAAGCTTTGGGAAACTCTACATGCGATCTCATCTGTACCCACTTCAAGTTGACTGGCCGAGAGTTCTGAATCTTGAAAATGGAAAACTGAACAGCTCTTCAGAGTGTCCAAGTGTGGGATCATTTGTCTCAGGGCACTCAGCATGGTGGGAGGAAGGAGAATCAGGGTGAGGAATATCCGGGCCACACTCACGGCTACTCATACATGACCGTGTGGAAGACATGGTGGTGGTGGTGGTGGTGGTGGTGGCTAAGTGACTGGAAGCATTATCCGCTATCCAACCAACAACCGTTTCACACTGCCCTGGCTTCAATAGTGGTGTGCTGCGGTCACCTAGAAACTGGGACAGGAAGGTCGAGCGAGAAGTGGGTCTTTGTTGAAGCCCACTTTTACCTTGGCCATGGCCTCATCCTCTGCATGCACCATCATCATCACGTCCACTTCCCCATCCCTTACCCCTTGCCTTTCCCAATTTATATGGACTGCTGCACTATTTCTAATGTTCAACACAAAAATATTTATTTGTAGCGAAATAATATCTGATCAGTATGCCTGCAAATCTACAATTTTTCAAACCCAAACACCAGGCAGGCCTCAGATTGATATAAATGACTGTATTAAATTTTGTGGGGCTTTTTTGTAAAGTGAATTTATGCAAAACAGTGCTGTATATAATTAGAGTATCAGACCGCAAAAAAAGTGGAAAACCGGCCTACAATGCCCAAACTTGGAGCACGCAGAAATATGAGGGGTGTCACGAAAATACCACACTGGCCAATATGTGGTCTTTTTATATTTTTTGAAGCTAAATAGTGCTATATTGAATTAGCGTATCAGTCAGCAAAAAAAGGGGTACAATGGCCTAAAATGACCAAACTTGGAGCACACAGATATATGAGGGCTTTCACGGAATTACCACACTGGCAAATATGTGGCCTTTTTATATTTTTTTATGCTAAATAGTGCTGTACATAATTTGAGTAACAGACAGCAAAAAAGTGGTACACCGGCCTACAATGGCCAATCTTGGAGCATGCAGATATATAAGGGCTTTCACGGAAATACCACACTGGCAAAAATGTGGCCTGTTTTTTTTTTAAATGCAAAATAGTGCTGCATAGAATTAGAGTATCAGACAGCAAAAAAAGGGGTACACCTGCCTACAATGACGAAACTTGGAGCACGCAGATATATGAGGGCTGTCACAGAAATACCACACTGACAAATATGTGGCCTTTTTTATTTTTTGAAGCTAAATAGTGCTGTATACAATTAGAGTAACAGACAGCAAAAAAAAGGGGTCCACCGGCCTACAATGACCAAACTTAGAGCACGCAGATATATGAGGGCTGTAACGGAAATATAACACTGGCAAATATGTGGCCTTTTTATAATTTTTTAAGCTAAATAGTGCTGTATAGAATTAGAATATCAGACAGCAAAAAAAGGGATACATCGGCCTACAATGACCAAACTTGGAACACGCAGATATATGAGGGCTGTCACTGAAATACCACACTGGCAAAAATGTAGCCTGTTTCTTTAAAAAAAAAAATGCAAAATTGTGCTGTATATAATTAGAGTAACAGACAACAAAAAAAATTGATACACCAGCCTACAATGACCAAACTTGGAGCACGCAGATATATGAGGGCTGTCACAGAAATACCACACTGGCAAATATGTGGCCTTTTTTTATTTTTTGAAGCTAAATAATGCTGTTAGAGATTATTAATTAGAGAAACAGACAGCAGAAAAAGTGGTCAACCGGCCTACAATGGCCCAACTTGGAGCACGCAAATATATGAGGTCGGCCACGGAGATACCACACTGGCAAATATGTGGCCTTTTTATAATTTTTGAAGCTAAATAGAGTTGTATATAATTAGAGTAACAGACAGAAAAAAAAAGGGGTCCACTGGCCTACAATGACCAAACTTGGAGCACGCAGATATGAGGGCTGTCACGGAAATACCACACTGGCAAAAATGTGGCCAGTTTTTTTTTAAATGCAAAATAGTGCTGTATATAATTAGAGTAACAGACAGCAAAAAAAGTGGTACACTGACCTACAATGACCAAACTTGTAGCACGCAGATATATGAGGGCTGTCACAGAAATACCACACTGGCAAACATGTGGCCTTTTTATAATTTTGGAAGCTAAATAGTGCTGTATAGAATTAGAGTATCAGAAAGCAAAAAAGGGGTCCACCGGCCTGCAATGACCAAACTTGGAGCACGCAGATAAATGAGGGCTGTCACGGAAATACCACACTGGCAAAAATGTGGCCTGTTTTTTTTTAATGCAAAACAGTGTTGTATAGAATTAGAGTCTCAGACAGCAAAAAAAGTGGTCCACGGCCTACAATGCCCAAAGTTGGAGCACGCAGATATATGAGGCCTTTTTCGGTAAATTTAAAACACACTAAAAAAAAAGTGGCACTAGGCTAGCACACACAACTATGCTGTGTATGCCTGACAAACTATGATTTTTCAACAGGCCTCAGTCTGACAGAACAGACTGTATATATTTTTTTTTAAGGTGAATTATTTGAAAAAAAAAGGCATCTAGGTATATAGTGAAGAAGCTGCAGCAGCAGACAGTTATGGAGCTTTGGGAGGGATGCAGTGGGAGCAATGGACATATATGCAGTGCCTGCAGGCCTTGCACTGATGTGGATATGCTGTGTCCTGCCTACCTAGTGCTGCAATATCGGGGCCCATGAATTAGCCTTAAAAAGGACTTTTGGTTTCTTAGGAGTTGTGGATTTAAGAGTTGCAGACCTACACTAACTCTAAAAACCACGATTCTGACCCTATCTCGGCAGCAGCTCTCCCTACTCTCACTGAATCCGGAGATGAATGCAGCGAGCAGGGCGGCGCCAGGTCTCTTATACTCGGGATGATGCTGTGTGGCCAAGCCAATCACTGCACGACCACAACAAAGATAGCTGCGGAGTTTCATGACCCGGGAGACAATCCCTGCACCGTGATTGGGTCTCTAAAGTCTGCCAAAAATGCTGGGTGGAGACACCAGTTACCACCGAATAATCCCGGAAATGCTTGGTGCTCGCCAAGTACACCGAGCATAGTGATACTCGGGCTAGTAACGAGTAGTGGTGAGAACATCGCTCATCACTACTGTGCATATGTTCATGTGTCGTTTTGATGCTGAACCTGCCTGAAAAAACAATGTTGCATGCACATACACTTATAAGTCTAGGATAACAAGGAATTTCAGTTAGCAAAATATAGTTATATGGATATTTTCTCATAAATGTCCTGTGGGGGAAATACGTATTTGATCCCTTGCTGATTTTGTAAGTTTGCCCACTGACAAAGACATGAACAGTTTATAATTTTAAGGGTAGGTTAATTTTTTAATCCAGAAAATTACATTGTATAAAATATATACATTTATTTGCATTTTGCAGTGAGAAATAAGTATTTGATCCCCTACCAACTAAGAGTTCTGGCTCCTACAGACCAGTAAGACGCTCCTAATAAGCTTGTTACCTGCATTAAAAAATTAAAGACAGCTGTCTTATTTAGTCACCTTTAGGGTATGTGCACACATATTTTTGAGAGCTGTGGATTTTTCCGCAGCAGATTTAATAAATTCGCAGGTAAAAGGCACTGCGTTTTTATGCGGAATTTGTGCGGATTCCACCTGCGGTTTTACGCCTGCGGATTCCAATTATGGAGCAGGTGTAAACCGCTGCAGAATCCGCACAAAGAATTGACATGCTGCAGAATGTAAGCCACAGCGTTTTGGCGTGTTTCTTTCCCCAGCATCGGCACTGTGGATTGCGTTTTCCATAGTTTTACATTGTACTGTAAACGCATGGAAAGCTGCTGCGGACCCGCAGAAAAATCTGCAACGTGTGCACATAGCCTTATAAAAGACTCCTGTCCACAGACTCAATTAATCAGTCAGAATCTAGCCTTTACAACATGGGTAAGACCAAACAGCTTTATAAAGATGTCAGGGAAAAAATCATAGACCATAAAGACACTAAACCAATAAGACAATAAACCATAAGTAAGACACTGGGTGAGACGGAGACCTCTGTTGGTGCAATAGTAAGAAAATGGGAGAAATACAAAATGACTGTCAATCGACATCGATCTGGGGCACCATGCAAAATCACATCTCGTGGGGTATCCTTGATCATGAAGAAGGTGAGAGATCAGCCTAAAACTACACGGGGGGAACTTGTTAATGATCTTAAGGCAGTTGGGACCACAGTCACCAATAAAACCATTGCTAGCTAATAGGGTTGAGCGAAACGGATCGTTCGTTTTCATAAGTCGCCGACTTTTGGCAAAGTCGGCGTCTCATGAAACCGACCCGATCCCTGTGTGGGGTCTGCCATGCGGTACGCGACTTTCGCGCCAAAGTCGCGTTTCAATGATTTCTCAGCCAATGAAGGTGGATGCAGAGTGTGGGCAGCGTGATGACATAGATCTCAGTCCCCACCATCTTAGAGAAGGGCATTGCAGTGATTGGCTTGCTTTCTGCGGCGTCACAGGGGCTATAAAGGGGCGTTCCCGCCGACCGCCATCTTACTGCTGCTGATCTGAGCGTAGGGAGAGGTTGCTGCTGCTTCTTCAGAAGCAGGGATAGTGACATGCAGGGTACATAAAGCCACAAACCGCTTGTGCTGTAGCGATTTCCACTGTCCAACACCACCTTTTGTGGACAGTGGAAGCTACATTTTTTTTTCCTCAGCGCTGTAGCTCATTGGGCTGCCCTAGAAGGCTCCCTGATAGCTGCGTTGCTGTGTGTGTACGCAGCTGTGCAAACCAACTGCTTTTTTCAAAGCACAAATCCTGTTGTTCCTTCCTTTCTGCACAGCTATCTTGTGTGTTTGTCCCCACTTTTGTGTGCGGCAGTCCTTTTTATATCTGCCTGCCATACATTCCTGAGATTACTGCAGGGAGATAAAGATTGGCAAGTCTGCCTCTGTGCCAGTCCTGTGTGTGGCATCTCTCTCTCACTGTGTGCCACCGAAAACCACTGTGTAATACTGGCCTTTTTTTTTTTTTTCTAAATTCTCCCTTTAAAAAAAAATAATTAGTGGGAGATAAGGATTGGCAAGTCTGCCGCTGTGCCAGTCCTGTGTGTGACATCTGTCTCTCATTGTGTGCCACCGAAAACCACTGTGTAACACTGGTCCATTTTTTTTGGGGGGGGGTAAATTCTCCCTGTAAAAAAAAAAAAAATTAGTGGGAGATAAAGATTGGCAAGTCTGCCGCTGTGCCAGTCCTGTGTGTGGCATCTGTCTCTCATTGTGTGCCACCAAAAACCACTGTGTAATACTTGGCCATTTTTTTTGGGGGGGGTAAATTCTCCCTGTAAAAAAAAAAAAAATATTGGGAGATAAAGATTGGCAAGTCTGCCTCTGTGCCAGTCCTGTGTGTGGCATCTGTCTCTCATTGTGTGCCACCGAAAACCCCTGTGTAATACTGGCCTTTTTTTTTTTTTTCTAAATTCTCCCGCTTAAAAAAAAAATAATTAGTGGGAGATAAAGATTGGCAAGTCTGCCGCTGTGCCAGTCCTGTGTGTGGCATCTGTCTCTCATTGTGTGCCACCGAAAACCACTGTGTAATACTGGGCCATTTTTTTTGGGGGGGGGTAAATTCTCCCTGTAAAAAAAAAAATTGTGGGAGATAAAGATTGGCAAGTCTGCCGCTGTGCCAGTCCTGTGTGTGGCATCTGTCTCTCATTGTGTGCCACCGAAAACCACTGTGTAATACTGGGCCATTTTTTTGGGGGGGGTAAATTCTCCCTGTAAAAAAAAAAATTGTGGGAGATAAAGATTGGCAAGTCTGCCGCTGTGCCAGTCCTGTGTGTGGCATCTGTCTCTCATTGTGTGCCACCGAAAACCACTGTGTAATACTTGGCCATTTTTTTTGGGGGGTAAATTCTCCCTTTAAAAAAAAAATAATTAGTGGGAGATAAAGATTGGCAAGTCTGCCGCTGTGCCAGTCCTGTGTGTGGCATCTGTCTCTCATTGTGTGCCACCGAAAACCACTGTGTAATACTGCCCTTTTTTTTTTTTTTTTCTAAATTCTCCCTTAAAAAAAAATAAATAGTGGGAGAAAAAGATTGGCAAGTCTGCCGCTGTGCCAGTCCTGTGTGTGGCATCTGTCTCTCATTGTGTGCCACCGAAAACCACTGTGTAATACTGGGCCATTTTTTTTTTGGGGGGGGTAAATTCTCCCTGTAAAAAAAAAAAAATTAGTGGGAGATAAAGATTGGCAAGTCTGCCGCTGTGCCAGTCCTGTGTGTGGCATCTGTCTCTCATTGTGTGCCACCGAAAACCACTGTGTAATACTTGCCTTTTTTTTTTTTTCTAAATTCTCCCTTTATAAAAAAAAAAAATTAGTGGGAGATAAAGATTGGCAAGTCTGCCGCTGTGCCAGTCCTGTGTGTGGCATCTGTCTCTCATTGTGTGCCACCGAAAACCACTGTGTAATACTGGGCCATTTTTTTAGGGGGGGTAAATTCTCTCTGTAAAAAAAAAAAAATTAGTGGGAGATAAAGATTGGCGAGTCTGCCGCTGTGCCAGTCCTGTGTGTGGCATCTGTCTCTCATTGTGTGCCACCGAAAACCACCGTGTATTACTGGGCCATTTTTTTGGAGGGGGTAAATTCTCCCTGTAAAAAAAAAAATAGTGGGAGATAAAGATTGGCAAGTCTGCCTCTGTGCCAGTCCTGTGTGTGGCATCTGTCTCTCATTGTGTGCCACCGAAAACCACTGTGTAATACTGGCCTTTTTTTTTTTTTTTTAAATTCTCCCTTAAAAAAAAAAAATAATTAGTGGGAGATAAAGATTGGCAAGTCTGCCGCTGTGCCAGTCCTGTGTGTGGCATCTGTCTCTCATTGTGTGCCACCGAAAACCACTGTGTAATACTGGGCCATTTTTTTGGGGGGGGGTAAATTCTCCCTGTAAAAAAAAAAATTGTGGGAGATAAAGATTGGCAAGTCTGCCGCTGTGCCAGTCCTGTGTGTGGCATCTGTCTCTCATTGTGTGCCACCGAAAACCACTGTGTAATACTGGGCCATTTTTTTTGGGGGGGGTAAATTCTCCCTGTAAAAAAAAAAATTGTGGGAGATAAAGATTGGCAAGTCTGCCGCTGTGCCAGTCCTGTGTGTGGCATCTGTCTCTCATTGTGTGCCACCGAAAACCACTGTGTAATACTGCCCTTTTTTTTTTTTTTTTCTAAATTCTCCCTTTAAAAAAAAATAAATAGTGGGAGAAAAAGATTGGCAAGTCTGCCGCTGTGCCAGTCCTGTGTGTGGCATCTGTCTCTCATTGTGTGCCACCGAAAACCACTGTGTAATACTGGGCCATTTTTTTTGGGGGGGGGTAAATTCTCCCTGTAAAAAAAAAAAAATTAGTGGGAGATAAAGATTGGCAAGTCTGCCGCTGTGCCAGTCCTGTGTGTGGCATCTGTCTCTCATTGTGTGCCACCGAAAACCACTGTGTAATACTTGGCCATTTTTTGGGGGGGATAAATTCTCCCTGTAAATAAAAAAAAAGTTGGTTGGAGATAAAGATTGGCAAGTCTGCCTCTGTGCCAGTCCTGTGTGTGGCATCTGTCTCTCATTGTGTGCCACCGAAAACCACTGTGTAATACTGGCCTTTTTTTTTTTTTCTAAATTCTCCCTTTATAAAAAAAAAAAATTAGTGGGAGATAAAGATTGTCAAGTCTGCCGCTGTGCCAGTCCTGTGTGTGGCATCTGTCTCTCATTGTGTGCCACCGAAAACCACTGTGTAATACTGGGCCATTTTTTTAGGGGGGGTAAATTCTCTCTGTAAAAAAAAAAAAATTAGTGGGAGATAAAGATTGGCGAGTCTGCCGCTGTGCCAGTCCTGTGTGTGGCATCTGTCTCTCATTGTGTGCCACCGAAAACCACCGTGTATTACTGGGCCATTTTTTTGGAGGGGGTAAATTCTCCCTGTAAAAAAAAAAATAGTGGGAGATAAAGATTGGCAAGTCTGCCTCTGTGCCAGTCCTGTGTGTGGCATCTGTCTCTCATTGTGTGCCACCGAAAACCACTGTGTAATACTGGCCTTTTTTTTTTTTTTTTAAATTCTCCCTTAAAAAAAAAAAAAAAAATTAGTGGGAGATAAAGATTGGCAAGTCTGCCGCTGTGCCAGTCCTGTGTGTGGCATCTGTCTCTCATTGTGTGCCACCGAAAACCACTGTGTAATACTGCCCTTTTTTTTTTTTTTTTCTAAATTCTCCCTTTAAAAAAAAATAAATAGTGGGAGAAAAAGATTGGCAAGTCTGCCGCTGTGCCAGTCCTGTGTGTGGCATCTGTCTCTCATTGTGTGCCACCGAAAACCACTGTGTAATACTGGGCCATTTTTTTTGGGGGGGGGGTAAATTCTCCCTGTAAAAAAAAAAAAATTAGTGGGAGATAAAGATTGGCAAGTCTGCCGCTGTGCCAGTCCTGTGTGTGGCATCTGTCTCTCATTGTGTGCCACCGAAAACCACTGTGTAATACTTGGCCATTTTTTGGGGGGGATAAATTCTCCCTGTAAATAAAAAAAAAGTTGGTTGGAGATAAAGATTGGCAAGTCTGCCTCTGTGCCAGTCCTGTGTGTGGCATCTGTCTCTCATTGTGTGCCACCGAAAACCACTGTGTAATACTGGCCTTTTTTTTTTTTTCTAAATTCTCCCTTTATAAAAAAAAAAAATTAGTGGGAGATAAAGATTGTCAAGTCTGCCGCTGTGCCAGTCCTGTGTGTGGCATCTGTCTCTCATTGTGTGCCACCGAAAACCACTGTGTAATACTGGGCCATTTTTTTAGGGGGGGTAAATTCTCTCTGTAAAAAAAAAAAAATTAGTGGGAGATAAAGATTGGCGAGTCTGCCGCTGTGCCAGTCCTGTGTGTGGCATCTGTCTCTCATTGTGTGCCACCGAAAACCACCGTGTATTACTGGGCCATTTTTTTGGAGGGGGTAAATTCTCCCTGTAAAAAAAAAAATAGTGGGAGATAAAGATTGGCAAGTCTGCCTCTGTGCCAGTCCTGTGTGTGGCATCTGTCTCTCATTGTGTGCCACCGAAAACCACTGTGTAATACTGGCCTTTTTTTTTTTTTTTTTAATTCTCCCTTAAAAAAAAAAAAAAAAATTAGTGGGAGATAAAGATTGGCAAGTCTGCCGCTGTGCCAGTCCTGTGTGTGGCATCTGTCTCTCATTGTGTGCCACCGAAAACCACTGTGTAATACTGGGCCATTTTTTTGGGGGGGGGGTAAATTCTCCCTGTAAAAAAAAAAATTAGTGGGAGATAAAGATTGGCAAGTCTGCCGCTGTGCCAGTCCTGTGTGTGGCATCTGTCTCTCATTGTGTGCCACCGAAAACCACTGTGTAATACTTGGCCATTTTTTTGGGGGGGTAAATTCTTCCTGTAAAAAAAAAAAAATAGTTGGAGATAAAGATTGGCAAGTCTGCCTCTGTGCCAGTCCTGTGTGTGGCATCTGTCTCTCATTGTGTGCCACCGAAAAACACTGTGTAATACTGGCCTTTTTTTTTTTTTCTAAATTCTCCCTTTAAAAAAAAATAAAAATTAGCGGGAGATAAAGATTGGCAAGTCTGCCGCTGTGCCAGTCCTGTGTGTGGCATCTGTCTCTCATTGTGTGCCACAGAAAACCACTGTGTAATACTTGGCCATTTATTTTTTGGGGTAAATTCTCCCTTTTAAAAAAAAAATAATTAGTGGGAGATAAAGATTGGCAAGTCTGCCTCTGTGCCAGTCCTGTGTGTGGCATCTGTCTCTCATTGTGTGCCACCGAAAACCACTGTGTAATACTGGGCCATTTTTTTGAGGGGGTAAATTCTCCCTGTAAAAAAAATAAAAATTAGTGGGAGAAAAAGATTGGCAAGTCTGCCGCTGTGCCAGTCCTGTGTGTGGCATCTGTCTCTCATAGTGTGCCACCGAAAACCACTGTGTATTACTGGGCCATTTTTTTTGGGGGGGTAAATTCTCCCTGTAAAAAAAAAAAATTAGTGGGAGATAAAGATTGGCAAGTCTGCCACTGTAAGAAATTGTAGAAAGCATAAATGGCTTCTAACCAGATGAAAAAGCATAATAGCATGTATAGAAGCCAAAAAATGGAAAGAAGTGTGCAGGACACACCAGGTTAATACATTACCACAACAGAACGGTGTACGAGTCCCAATGGTAGAAAAAGACAACTTTATTGAAATTATAACAAATGAGACAGGTCAAACAATAACAGTGAAGGGTTAAAACCGGCTCATGGGCCGTAACTGCAATAGGGGGAACAGAGCGGTGCCCGCAATACAGATGGTAAAAATACAGGTAAAACCCACATGTAGTCCATAAATCAACCTAATCACAAGCATTTAGTATAATCCAATAGTGGAGGTATAAGAGGGAAATATGGATGGGCCCACATGGGAGATGTCACATACCAATCAGATGTAAGTATCGCGTCGGCACCACGATGTCCCCCTCCTCCCGACGCGCGTTTCGGGTGTCCCTTCCTCAAGGGAGGCATACCCGTGAGGCAATCCCCCATCCATAAGTACAGGCGCACCCGGAAATCCATCAGCTGAGGATCCGCCCACCACGCCGATACACATGGGCCCATGTGATCAGACGCGGGGGGACGGCACAAAGGGACGGAGAAACCGGGGGATTGCCTCACGGGTATGCCTCCCTTGAGGAAGGGACACCCGAAACGCGCGTCGGGAGGAGGGGGACATCGTGGTGCCGACGCGATACTTACATCTGATTGGTATGTGACATCTCCCATGTGGGCCCATCCATATTTCCCTCTTATACCTCCACTATTGGATTATACTAAATGCTTGTGATTAGGTTGATTTATGGACTACATGTGGGTTTTACCTGTATTTTTACCATCTGTATTGCGGGCACCGCTCTGTTCCCCCTATTGCAGTTACGGCCCATGAGCCGGTTTTAACCCTTCACTGTTATTGTTTGACCTGTCTCATTTGTTATAATTTCAATAAAGTTGTCTTTTTCTACCATTGGGACTCGTACACCGTTCTGTTGTGGTAAAGTCTGCCACTGTGCCTGTCCTGTGTGTGGCATCTGTCTCTCATTGTGTGCCACCGAAAACCACTGTGTAATACTGGGCCATTTTTTTGGGGAGGGAAAATTCTCCCTGTAAAAAAAAAAAAAATTAGTGGGAGATAAAGATTGGCAAGTCTGCCGCTGTGCCAGTCCTGTGTGTGGCATCTGTCATTGTGTGCAACGGAAAACCACTGTGTAATACTTGGACATTTTTTTGGGGGGGGTAAATTCTCCCTGTAAAAAAAAAAAATTAGTGGGAGATAAAGATTGGCAAGTCTGCCTCTGTGCCAGTCCTGTTGTGAATTTGGATTCTGGGCTCCCCCGGTGGCTACTGGTGGAATTGAACTGGTGTCTTCATCTTCTCTGTTCACCTGTTCCCATCAAGATGTGGGAGTCGCTATATAACCTTGCTGCTTTGTTAGTTGCTTGCCGGTCAACAATGTTATCAGAAGCCTCTCTGTGCTTGTTCCTGCTCCTAGACAACTACTAGATAAGTTGGACTCTTGTCCATGTTTGTTTTTGCATTTTTGTTCCAGTTCACAGCTGTAGTTTCGTTACTGTGTCTGGAAAGCTCTTGTGAACAGGAATTGCCACTCTGGTGTTATGAGTTAATGCCAGAGTTTTAAAGTAATTTCTGGATGGTGTTTTGATAGGGTTTTTAGCTGACCATGAAAGTGTCCTTTCTGTCTTCTGCTATGTAGTAAGTGGACCTCAAATTTGCTAAACCTATTTTCATACTACGTTTATTATTTCTTCTTAACTCACCGCCAATACATGTGGGGGGCCTCTGTCTCCTTTCGGGGTATTTCTCTAGAGGTGAGCTAGGACTAATATTTTCCTCTGCTAGCTTTATTTAGTCCTCCGGCTGGTGCTGGGCATCTAGAATCAACGTAGGCATGCTACCCGGCCACTGCTAGTTGTGCGTTAGGTTTAGCTCATGGTCAGCTCAGTTCCCATCTTCCAAGAGCTAGTTCATATATATGCTGATGCTATGTTCTCTTGCCATTGAGATCATGACAGTTTGACCGGCCCACAAAGTGTTAATTGTTTGGGCTGAAGCAGGAGATAGAGAAGTGTTTAAGGGAAATTTTTTTTTTTTTTTTTTCCCTTCAGAGTTTTGCTGCCTAGCCCTTAATTGCTGTCTAGCTGCTTCTTACCTCCTCTTAACCCTTGAATGGCTCTGTGTCCACCTGTTTGTAATGGATCTTCAGAGTGTAACTGCAGGTTTGAATAATCTCGCCACGAAGGTACAAAATTTGCAAGATTTTGTTTGTCATGCACCTGTATCTGAGCCGAGAATTCCTTTGCCGGAATTTTTCTCGGGGAATAGATCTGGGTTTCAGAATTTTCGAAATAATTGCAAATTATTTTTGTCCCTGAAATCTCGCTCTGCCGGAGACCCTGCACAGCAGGTCAGGATTGTGATTTCCTTGCTCCGGGGCGACCCTCAAGACTGGGCTTTTTCATTGACACCAGGGGATCCTGCGTTGCTCAATGTGGATGCGTTTTTTCTGGCCTTGGGGTTGCTTTATGACGAACCTCATTTGGAGCTTCAGGCAGAAAAAACTTTGATGTCCCTATCTCAGGGGCAAGATGAAGCGGAAATTTACTGCCAAAGATTCCGTAAATGGTCTGTGCTTACTCAGTGGAATGAGTGCGCCCTGGCGGCGACTTTCAGAGAGGGTCTCTCTGATGCCATTAAGGATGTTATGGTGGGGTTCCCTGTGCCTGCGGGTCTGAATGAGTCCATGACAATGGCTATTCAGATCGATAGGCGTTTGCGGGAGCGCAAACCAGTGCACCATCTGGCGGTGTCCACTGAGAAGTCGCCAGAGAGTATGCAGTGTGATAGAATTCTGTCCCGAAGCGAGCGGCAGAATTTTAGACGGAAAAATGGGTTGTGTTTCTATTGTGGTGATTCTACTCATGTTATATCATCATGCTCTAAACGCACTAAAAAGCTTGGTAAATCTGTTTCCATTTGCACCTCACCGTCTAAGTTTATTCTATCTGTGACCCTGATTTGCTCTTTGTCATCTATTACCACGGACGCCTATGTCGACTCTGGCGCCGCTTTGAGTCTTATGGATTGGTCCTTTGCCAAACGCTGTGGGTATGATTTAGAGCCTTTGGAGACTCCTATTCCTCTGAAGGGGATTGACTCCACCCCATTGGCTAATAATAAACCACAATACTGGACACAAGTAACTATGCGTATTAATCCGGATCACCAGGAGATTATTCGCTTTCTGGTGCTGTATAATCTACATGATGATTTGGTGCTAGGATTGCCTTGGCTGCAATCTCACAACCCAGTCCTCGACTGGAGAGCTATGTCTGTGTTGAGCTGGGGATGTAAGGGGGCTCATGGGGATGTACCTGTGGTTTCCATTTCATCATCTATTCCCTCTGAAATTCCTGAGTTCCTGTCTGACTATCGTGACGTCTTTGAAGAATCCAAGCTTGGTTCGTTACCTCCGCACCGAGAGTGCGATTGTGCCATAGATTTAATCCCGGGTAGTAAATACCCAAAGGGTCGTTTATTTAATCTGTCTGTGCCTGAACATGCTGCTATGCGAGAATATATAAAGGAGTCCTTGGAAAAGGGACATATTCGTCCATCGTCATCTCCCTTAGGAGCCGGTTTTTTCTTTGTGTCAAAAAAAGACGGCTCTTTGAGACCATGTATTGATTATCGGCTTTTGAATAAAATCACTGTTAAATATCAATACCCATTGCCGTTGCTGACTGATTTGTTTGCTCGCATAAAGGGGGCCAAGTGGTTCTCTAAGATTGACCTTCGTGGGGCGTATAATTTGGTGCGAATCAGGCAGGGGGATGAGTGGAAAACCGCATTTAATACGCCCGAGGGCCACTTTGAGTATTTAGTGATGCCTTTTGGTCTTTCAAATGCTCCGTCAGTTTTCCAGTCCTTTATGCATGATATTTTTCGCGATTATTTGGATAAATTTATGATTGTGTATCTGGATGATATTCTGATTTTTTCGGATGACTGGGACTCTCATGTCCAGCAAGTCAGGAGGGTTTTTCAGGTTTTGCGGTCTAATTCTTTGTGTGTGAAGGGGTCTAAGTGTGTTTTTGGGGTACAGAGGATTTCCTTTTTGGGATATATTTTTTCCCCCTCTTCCATTGAAATGGATCCTGTCAAGGTTCAAGCTATTTGTGATTGGACGCAGCCCTCTTCTCTTAAGAGTCTTCAGAAATTTTTGGGCTTTGCTAACTTTTATCGTCGATTTATTGCTGGTTTTTCGGATATTGCTAAGCCATTGACCGATTTGACTAAGAAGGGTGCTGATGTTGCTGATTGGTCCCCTGATGCTGTGGAGGCCTTTCGGGAGCTTAAGCGCCGTTTTTCCTCTGCCCCTGTGTTGCGTCAGCCTGATGTTGCTCTACCTTTTCAGGTTGAGGTCGACGCTTCTGAGATCGGAGCTGGGGCAGTGTTGTCGCAGAAAAGTTCTGACTGCTCCGTGATGAGGCCTTGTGCCTTCTTTTCCCGTAAATTTTCGCCCGCTGAGCGGAATTATGATGTTGGGAATCGGGAGCTTTTGGCCATGAAGTGGGCTTTTGAGGAGTGGCGCCATTGGCTTGAGGGGGCCAGACATCAGGTGGTGGTATTGACGGACCACAAAAATTTGATTTATCTTGAGACCGCCAGGCGCCTGAATCCTAGACAGGCGCGCTGGTCATTATTTTTCTCTCGGTTTAATTTTGTGGTGTCATACCTACCGGGTTCTAAGAATGTTAAGGCGGATGCCCTTTCTAGGAGTTTTGAGCCTGACTCGCCTGGTAACTCTGAGCCCACAGGTATCCTTAAGGATGGAGTGGTATTGTCAGCCGTTTCTCCAGACCTGCGGCGGGCCTTGCAGGAGTTTCAGGCGGATAGACCTGATCGTTGCCCACCTGATAAACTGTTTGTTCCTGATGATTGGACCAGTAGAGTAATCTCTGAGGTTCATTCTTCTGCGTTGGCAGGTCATCCTGGCATTTTTGGTACCAGGGATTTGGTGGCAAGGTCCTTCTGGTGGCCTTCCCTGTCACGAGATGTGCGAGGCTTTGTGCAGTCTTGTGACGTTTGTGCTCGGGCCAAGCCTTGTTGTTCTCGGGCTAGTGGATTATTGTTGCCCTTGCCTATTCCTAAGAGGCCTTGGACGCACATCTCGATGGATTTTATTTCAGATCTGCCTGTTTCTCAGAAGATGTCTGTCATCTGGGTGGTGTGTGACCGTTTCTCTAAGATGGTCCATTTGGTTCCTCTGCCCAAGTTGCCTTCTTCTTCCGAGTTGGTTCCTCTGTTTTTTCAAAATGTTGTTCGTTTGCATGGTATTCCTGAGAATATCGTTTCTGACAGAGGGACTCAATTCGTGTCTAGATTTTGGCGGGCATTCTGTGCTAGGATGGGCATAGATTTATCTTTTTCGTCCGCTTTCCATCCTCAGACGAATGGCCAGACCGAGCGGATTAATCAGACCCTGGAGACATATCTGAGGTGTTTTGTGTCTGCTGACCAGGATGATTGGGTTGCTTTTTTGCCATTGGCGGAGTTCGCTCTCAATAATCGGGCCAGCTCTGCCACTTTGGTGTCCCCGTTTTTCTGTAATTCGGGGTTTCATCCTCGATTTTCCTCTGGTCAGGTGGAATCTTCGGATTGTCCTGGAGTGGATGCTGTGGTGGAGAGATTGCATCAGATCTGGGGGCAGGTGGTGGACAATTTGAGGTTGTCCCAGGAGAAGACTCAGCTTTTTGCCAACCGCCACCGTCGTGTTGGTCCTCGGCTTTGTGTTGGGGATTTGGTGTGGTTGTCTTCTCGTTTTGTCCCTATGAGGGTCTCTTCTCCTAAGTTTAAGCCTCGGTTCATCGGCCCGTATAAGATATTGGAGATTCTTAACCCTGTTTCCTTCCGTTTGGACCTCCCTGCATCCTTTTCTATTCATAACGTTTTTCATCGGTCATTATTGCGCAGGTATGAGGTACCGGTTGTGCCTTCCGTTGAGCCTCCTGCTCCGGTGTTGGTTGAGGGTGAGTTGGAGTACGTTGTGGAGAAAATCTTAGACTCTCGTGTTTCCAGACGGAGACTCCAGTATCTGGTCAAGTGGAAGGGATACGGCCAGGAGGATAATTCTTGGGTGAATGCATCTGATGTTCATGCCTCTGATCTGGTTCGTGCCTTTCATAGGGCCCATCCTGATCGCCCTGGTGGTTCTGGTGAGGGTTCGGTGCCCCCTCCTTGAGGGGGGGGTACTGTTGTGAATTTGGATTCTGGGCTCCCCCGGTGGCTACTGGTGGAATTGAACTGGTGTCTTCATCTTCTCTGTTCACCTGTTCCCATCAAGATGTGGGAGTCGCTATATAACCTTGCTGCTTTGTTAGTTGCTTGCCGGTCAACAATGTTATCAGAAGCCTCTCTGTGCTTGTTCCTGCTCCTAGACAACTACTAGATAAGTTGGACTCTTGTCCATGTTTGTTTTTGCATTTTTGTTCCAGTTCACAGCTGTAGTTTCGTTACTGTGTCTGGAAAGCTCTTGTGAACAGGAATTGCCACTCTGGTGTTATGAGTTAATGCCAGAGTTTTAAAGTAATTTCTGGATGGTGTTTTGATAGGGTTTTTAGCTGACCATGAAAGTGTCCTTTCTGTCTTCTGCTATGTAGTAAGTGGACCTCAAATTTGCTAAACCTATTTTCATACTACGTTTATTATTTCTTCTTAACTCACCGCCAATACATGTGGGGGGCCTCTGTCTCCTTTCGGGGTATTTCTCTAGAGGTGAGCTAGGACTAATATTTTCCTCTGCTAGCTTTATTTAGTCCTCCGGCTGGTGCTGGGCATCTAGAATCAACGTAGGCATGCTACCCGGCCACTGCTAGTTGTGCGTTAGGTTTAGCTCATGGTCAGCTCAGTTCCCATCTTCCAAGAGCTAGTTCATATATATGCTGATGCTATGTTCTCTTGCCATTGAGATCATGACACAGTCCTGTGTGTGGCATTTGTCTCTCATTGTGTGCCACCGAAAACCACTGTGTAATACTGGCCTTTTTTTTTTTTTTCTAAAATCTCCCTTTTAAAAAAAAATAATTAGTGGGAGATAAATATTGGAAAGTCTGCCGCTGTGCCAATCCTGTGTGTGGCATCTGTCTCTCATTGTGTGCCACCGAAAACCACTGTGTAATACTTGGCCATTTTTTGGGGGGAAGTAAATTCTCCCTGTAAAAAAAAAAAAAATTAGTTGGAGATAAAGATTGGCAAGTCTGCCTCTGTGCCAGTCCTGTGTGTGGCATCTGTCTCTCATTGTGTGCCACCGAAAAACACTGTGTAATACTGGCCTTTTTTTTTTTTCTAAATTCTCCCTTTAAAAAAAAAAAAAATTAGCGGGAGATAAAGATTGACAAGTCTGCCGCTGTGCCAGTCCGGTGTGTGGCATCTGTCTCTCATTGTGTGCCACCGAAACCACTGTGTAATACTTGGCCATTTATTTTTTTGGGTAAATTCTCCTTTTAAAAAAAAAATAATTAGTGGGAGATAAAGATTGGCAAGTCTGCCTCTGTGCCAGTCCTGTGTGTGGCATCTGTCTCTCATTGTGTGCCACCGAAAACCACTGTGTAATACTGGGCCATTTTTTGGGGGGGGTAAATTCTCCCTGTAAAAAAAAAAAAAAATTAGTGGGAGATAAAGATTGGCAAGTCTGCCTCTGTGCCAGTCCTGTGTGTGGCATCTGTCTCTCATTGTGTGCCACCGAAAAACACTGTGTAATACTGGCCTTTTTTTTTTTTTCTAAATTCTCCCTTTAAAAAAAAAAAAAAAATTAGCGGGAGATAAAGATTGGCAAGTCTGCCGCTGTGCCAGTCCTGTGTGTGGCATCTGTCTCTCATTGTGTGCCACCGAAAACCACTGTGTAATACTTGGCCATTTATTTTTTGGGGTAAATTCTCCCTTTTAAAAAAAAAATAATTAGTGGGAGATAAAGATTGGCAAGTCTGCCTCTGTGCCAGTCCTGTGTGTGGCATCTGTCTCTCATTGTGTGCCACCGAAAACCACTGTGTAATACTGGGCCATTTTTTTGAGGGGGTAAATTCTCCCTGTAAAAAAAAAAAAAATTAGTGGGAGATAAAGATTGGCAAGTCTGCCGCTGTGCCAGTCCTGTGTGTGGCATCTGTCTCTCATAGTGTGCCACCGAAAACCACTGTGTATTACTGGGCCATTTTTTTTGGGGGGGTAAATTCTCCCTGTAAAAAAAAAAAATTAGTGGGAGATAAAGATTGGCAAGTCTGCCACTGTGCCTGTCCTGTGTGTGGCATCTGTCTCTCATTGTGTGCCACCGAAAACCACTGTGTAATACTGGGCCATTTTTTTGGAGAGGGAAAATTCTCCCTGTAAAAAAAAAAAAAAAATTAGTGGGAGATAAAGATTGGCAAGTCTGCCGCTGTGCCAGTCCTGTGTGTGGCATCTGTCATTGTGTGCAACGGAAAACCACTGTGTAATACTTGGACATTTTTTTGGGGGGGGTAAATTCTCCCTGTAAAAAAAAAAAATTAGTGGGAGATAAAGATTGGCAAGTCTGCCTCTGTGCCAGTCCTGTGTGTGGCATCTGTCTCTCATTGTGTGCCACCGAAAACCACTGTGTAATACTGGCCTTTTTTTTTTTTTCTAAAATCTCCCTTTTAAAAAAAAATAATTAGTGGGAGATAAATATTGGCAAGTCTGCCGCTGTGCCAATCCTGTGTGTGGCATCTGTCTCTCATTGTGTGCCACCGAAACCACTGTGTAATACTTGGCCATTTATTTTTTTGGGTAAATTCTCCTTTTAAAAAAAAAATAATTAGTGGGAGATAAAGATTGGCAAGTCTGCCTCTGTGCCAATCCTGTGTGTGGCATCTGTCTCTCATTGTGTGCCACCGAAAACCACTGTGTAATACTTGGCCATTTTTTTGGGGGAAGTTAATTCTCCCTGTAAAAAAAAAAAAAAATTAGTTGGAGATAAAGATTGGCAAGTCTGCCTCTGTGCCAGTCCTGTGTGTGGCATCTGTCTCTCATTGTGTGCCACCGAAACCACTGTGTAATACTTGGCCATTTATTTTTTGGGGTAAATTCTCCTTTTAAAAAAAAAATAATTAGTGGGAGATAAAGATTGGCAAGTCTGCCTCTGTGCCAGTCCTGTGTGTGGCATCTGTCTCTCATTGTGTGCCACCGAAAAACACTGTGTAATACTGGCCTTTTTTTTTTTCTAAATTCTCCTTTTAAAAAAAAAAAAAATTAGCGGGAGATAAAGATTGGCAAGTCTGCCGCTGTGCCAGTCCTGTGTGTGGCATCTGTCTCTCATTGTGTGCCACCGAAACCACTGTGTAATACTTGGCCATTTATTTTTTTGGGTAAATTCTCCTTTTAAAAAAAAAATAATTAGTGGGAGATAAAGATTGGCAAGTCTGCCTCTGTGCCAATCCTGTGTGTGGCATCTGTCTCTCATTGTGTGCCACCGAAAACCACTGTGTAATACTGGGCCATTTTTTTGGGGGGGTAAATTCTCCCTCTAAAAAAAAAAAAAATTAGTGGGAGATAAAGATTGGCAAGTCTGCCGCTGTGCCAGTCCTCTGTGTGGCATCTGTCTCTCATTGTGTGCCACCGAAAACCACTGTGTATTACTGGGCCATTTTTTTTGGGGGGGTAAATTCTCCCTGTAAAAAAAAAAAATTAGTGGGAGATAAAGATTGGCAAGTCTGCCTCTGTGCCAGTCCTGTGTGTGGCATCTGTCTCTCATTGTGTGCCACCGAAAACCACTGTGTAATACTGGGCCATTTTTTTGGGGGGGGTAAATTCTCCCTGTAAAAAAAAAAAATTAGTGGGAGATAAAGATTGGCAAGTCTGCCGCTGTGCCAGTCCTGTGTGTGGCATCTGTCTCTCATTGTGTGCCACCGAAAACCACTGTGTAATACTGGCCTTTTTTTTTTTTTCTAAATTCTCCCTTTTAAAAAAAAAAAAATAGTGGGAGATAAAGATTGGCAAGTCTGCCACTGTGCCAGTCCTGTGTGTGGCATCTGTCTCTCATTGTGTGCCACCGAAAACCACTGTGTAATACTGGGCCATTTTTTTGGGGGGGTAAATTCTCCCTGTAAAAAAAAAAATAATTAGTGGGAGATAAAGATTGGCAAGTCTGCCTCTGTGCCAGTCCTTTGTGTGGCATCTGTCTCTCATTGTGTGCCACCGAAAACCACTGTGTAATACTGGGCCATTTTTTTGGGGGGGGTAAATTCTCCCTGTAAAAAAAAAAAAAATAGTGGGAGATAAAGATTGGCAAGTCTGCTGCTGTGCCAGTCCTGTGTGTGGCATCTGTATCTCATTGTGTGCCACCGAAAACCACTGTTTAATACTGGGCCATTTTTTTGGGGGGGGGGTAAATTCTCCCTGTAAAAAAAAAATAATTAGTGGGAGATAAAGATTGGCAAGTCTGCCGCTGTGCCAGTCCTGGGTGTGGCATCTGTCTCTCATTGTGTTTCACCGAAAACCACTGTGTAATACTGGCCTTTTTTTTTTTTTTCTAAATTCTCCCTTTTAAAAAAAAAATAATTAGTGGGAGATAAAGATTGGCAAGTCTGCCGCTGTGCCAGTCCTGTGTGTGGCATCTGTCTCTCATTGTGTTCCACCGAAAACCACTGTGTAATACTTGGCCATTTTTTCGGGTGGTTGGTAAATTCTCCCTGTAAAAAAAAAATAATTAGTGGGAGATAAATATTGGCAAGTCTGCCGCTGTGCCAGTCCTGTGTGTGGCATGTGTCTCTCATTGTGTGCCACCGAAAACCACTGTGTAATACTGGCCTTTTTTTTTTTTTCTAAATTCTCCCTTTTAAAAAAAAAAAAATAGTGGGAGATAAAGATTGGCAAGTCTGCCACTGTGCCAGTCCTGTGTGTGGCATCTGTCTCTCATTGTGTGCCACCGAAAACCACTGTGTAATACTGGGCCATTTTTTTGGGGGGGTAAATTCTCCCTGTAAAAAAAAAAATAATTAGTGGGAGATAAAGATTGGCAAGTCTGCCTCTGTGCCAGTCCTTTGTGTGGCATCTGTCTCTCATTGTGTGCCACCGAAAACCACTGTGTAATACTGGGCCATTTTTTTGGGGGGGGTAAATTCTCCCTGTAAAAAAAAAAAAAATAGTGGGAGATAAAGATTGGCAAGTCTGCCGCTGTGCCAGTCCTGTGTGTGGCATCTGTATCTCATTGTGTGCCACCGAAAACCACTGTTTAATACTGGGCCATTTTTTTTTGGGGGGGGTAAATTCTCCCTGTAAAAAAAAAATAATTAGTGGGAGATAAAGATTGGCAAGTCTGCCGCTGTGCCAGTCCTGGGTGTGGCATCTGTCTCTCATTGTGTTTCACCGAAAACCACTGTGTAATACTGGCCTTTTTTTTTTTTTTCTAAATTCTCCCTTTTAAAAAAAAAATAATTAGTGGGAGATAAAGATTGGCAAGTCTGCCGCTGTGCCAGTCCTGTGTGTGGCATCTGTCTCTCATTGTGTTCCACCGAAAACCACTGTGTAATACTTGGCCATTTTTTCGGGTGGTTGGTAAATTCTCCCTGTAAAAAAAAAATAATTAGTGGGAGATAAATATTGGCAAGTCTGCCGCTGTGCCAGTCCTGTGTGTGGCATGTGTCTCTCATTGTGTGCCACCGAAAACCACAGTGTAATACTTGGCCATTTATTTTTTTGGGTAAATTCTCCCTTTTAAAAAAAAAATAATTAGTGGGAGATAAATATTGGCAAGTCTGCCTCTGTGCCAGTCCTGTGTGTGGCATCTGTCTCTCATTGTGTGCCACCGAAAACCACTGTGTAATACTGGGCCATGTTTTTTTTTGGGGGGGGGTAAATTCTCCCTGTAAAAAAAAAAAATTAGTGGGAGATAAAGATTGGCAAGTCTGCCGCTGTGCCAGTCCTGTGTGTGGCATCTGTCTCTCATTGTGTGCCACCGAAAACCACAGTGTAATACTGGGCCATTTTTTTGGGGGGGGGGTAAATTCTCACTTTAAAAAAAAAAAAAATTAGTGAGAGATAAAGATTGGCAAGTCTGACGCTGTGCCAGTCCTGTGTGTGGCATCTGTCTCTCATTGTGTGCCACCGAAAACCACTGTGTAATACTGGCCTTTTTTTTTTTTTTCTAAATTCTCCCTTTTAAAAAAAAAATAATTAGTGGGAGATAAAGATTGGCAAGTCTGCCGCTGTGCCAGTCCTGTGTGTGGCATCTGTCTCTCATTGTGTGCCACCGAAAACCACTGTGTAATACATGGCCATTAATTTTTTTTGGTTAAATTCTCCCTTTTAAAAAAATAATAATTAGTGGGAGATAAAGATTGGCAAGTCTGCCTCTGTGCCAGTCCTGTGTGTGGCATCTGTCTCTCATTGTGTGCCACTGAAAACCACTGTGTAATACTGGGCCATTTTTTTGGGGGGGGGTAAATTCGCCCTGTAAAAAAAAAAAAATTAGTGGGAGATAAAGATTGGCAAGTCTGCCGCTGTGCCAGTCCTGTGTGTGGCATCTGTCTCTCATTGTGTGCCACCGAAAACCACTGTGTAATACTGGGCCATTTTTTTGGGGGGGGTAAATTTTCACTTTAAAAAAAAAAAAATTAGTGGGAGATAAAGATTGGCAAGTCTGACGCTGTGCCAGTCCTGTGTGTGGCATCTGTCTCTCATTGTGTGCCACCGAAAACCACTGTGTAATACATGGCCATTAATTTTTTTTGGTTAAATTCTCCCTTTTAAAAAAATAATAATTAGTGGGAGATAAAGATTGGCAAGTCTGCCTCTGTGCCAGTCCTGTGTGTGGCATCTGTCTCTCATTGTGTGCCACTGAAAACCACTGTGTAATACTGGGCCATTTTTTTTGGGGGGGGTAAATTCGCCCTGTAAAAAAAAAATTAGTGGGAGATAAAGATTGGCAAGTCTGCCGCTGTGCCAGTCCTGTGTGTGGCATCTGTCTCTCATTGTGTGCCACCGAAAACCACTGTGTAATACTTGGCCATTTTTTTGGGGGGGGGTAAATTCTCCCTGTAAAAAAAAAAATAATTAGTGGGAGATAAAGATTGGCAAGTCTGCCTCTGTGCCAGTCCTTTGTGTGGCATCTGTCTCTCATTGTGTGCCACCGAAAACCACTGTGTAATACTGGCCTTTTTTTTTTTTTTCTAAATTCTCCCTTTTAAAAAAAAAATAATTAGTGGGAGATAAAGATTGGCAAGTCTGCCACTGTGCCAGTCCTGTGTGTGGCATCTGTCTCTCATTGTGTGCCACCGAAAACCACTGTGTAATACTGGGCCATTTTTTTGGGGGGGTAAATTCTCCCTGTAAAAAAAAAAAAAATAGTGGGAGATAAAGATTGGCAAGTCTGCCGCTGTGCCAGTCCTGTGTGTGGCATCTGTCTCTCATTGTGTGCCACCGAAAACCACTGTTTAATACTGGGCCATTTTTTTTGGGGGGGGGTAAATTCTCCCTGTAAAAAAAAAATAATTAGTGGGAGATAAAGATTGGCAAGTCTGCCTCTGTGCCAGTCCTGTGTGTGGCATCTGTCTCTCATTGTGTTCCACCGAAAACCACTGTGCAATACTGGCCTTTTTTTTTTTTTTCTAAATTCTCCCTTTTAAAAAAAAAATAATTAGTGGGAGATAAAGATTGGCAAGTCTGCCGCTGTGCCAGTCCTGTGTGTGGCATCTGTCTCTCATTGTGTTCCACCGAAAACCACTGTGTAATACTTGGCCATTTTTTCGGGTGGTTGGTAAATTCTCCCTGTAAAAAAAAAATAATTAGTGGGAGATAAAGATTGGCAAGTCTGCCTCTGTGCCAGTCCTGTGTGTGGCATCTGTCTCTCATTGTGTGCCACCGAAAACCACTGTGTAATACTGGGCCATTTTTTTTGGGGGGGGGTAAATTCTCCCTGTAAAAAAAAATAATTAGTGGGAGATAAAGATTGGCAAGTCTGCCGCTGTGCCAGTCCTGTGTGTGGCATCTGTCTCTCATTGTGTTCCACCGAAAACCACTGTGTAATACTTGGCCATTTTTTCGGGTGGTTGGTAAATTCTCCCTGTAAAAAAAAAATAATTAGTGGGAGATAAAGATTGGCAAGTCTGCCGCTGTGCCAGTCCTGTGTGTGGCATCTGTCTCTCATTGTGTGCCACCGAAAACCACTGTGTAATACTTGGCCATTTTTTTGGGGGGGGTAAATTCTCCCTGTAAAAAAAAAAATAATTAGTGGGAGATAAAGATTGGCAAGTCTGCCTCTGTGCCAGTCCTTTGTGTGGCATCTGTCTCTCATTGTGTGCCACCGAAAACCACTGTGTAATACTGGGCCATTTTTTGGGGGGGGGTAAATTCTCCCTGTAAAAAAAAAAAAAATAGTGGGAGATAAAGATTGGCAAGTCTGCCGCTGTGCCAGTCCTGTGTGTGGCATCTGTCTCTCATTGTGTGCCACCGAAAACCACTGTTTAATACTGGGCCATTTTTTTTGGGGGGGGGTAATTTCTCCCTGTAAAAAAAAAATAATTAGTGGGAGATAAAGATTGGCAAGTCTGCCGCTGTGCCAGTCCTGTGTGTGGCATCTGTCTCTCATTGTGTTCCACCGAAAACCACTGTGCAATACTGGCCTTTCTTTTTTTTTTCTAAATTCTCCCTTTTAAAAAAAAAATAATTAGTGGGAGATAAAGATTGGCAAGTCTGCCGCTGTGCCAGTCCTGTGTGTGGCATCTGTCTCTCATTGTGTTCCACCGAAAACCACTGTGTAATACTTGGCCATTTTTTCGGGTGGTTGGTAAATTCTCCCTGTAAAAAAAAAATAATTAGTGGGAGATAAATATTGGCAAGTCTGCTGCTGTGCCAATCCTGTGTGTGGCATGTGTCTCTCATTGTGTGCCACCGAAAACCACAGTGTAATACTTGGCCATTTATTTTTTTGGGTAAATTCTCCCTTTTAAAAAAAAAATAATTAGTGGGAGATAAAGATTGGCAAGTCTGCCTCTGTGCCAGTCCTGTGTGTGGCATCTGTCTCTCATTGTGTGCCACCGAAAACCACTGTGTAATACTGGGCCATTTTTTTTGGGGGGGGGTAAATTCTCCCTGTAAAAAAAAAAAATTAGTGGGAGATAAAGATTGGCAAGTCTGCCGCTGTGCCAGTCCTGTGTGTGGCATCTGTCTCTCATTGTGTGCCACCGAAAACCACAGTGTAATACTGGGCCATTTTTTTGGGGGGGGGGTAAATTCTCACTTTAAAAAAAAAAAAATTAGTGAGAGATAAAGATTGGCAAGTCTGACGCTGTGCCAGTCCTGTGTGTGGCATCTGTCTCTCATTGTGTGCCACCAAAAACCACTGTGCAATACTGGCCTTTTTTTTTTTTTCTAAATTCTCCCTTTTAAAAAAAAAATAATTAGTGGGAGATAAAGATTGGCAAGTCTGCCGCTGTGCCAGTCCTGTGTGTGGCATCTGTCTCTCATTGTGTGCCACCGAAAACCACTGTGTAATACATGGCCATTAATTTTTTTTGGTTAAATTCTCCCTTTTAAAAAAATAATAATTAGTGGGAGATAAAGACTGGCAAGTCTGCCTCTGTGCCAGTCCTGTGTGTGGCATCTGTCTCTCATTGTGTGCCACTGAAAACCACTGTGTAATACTGGGCCATTTTTTTTGGGGGGGGTAAATTCGCCCTGTAAAAAAAAAAAATTAGTGGGAGATAAAGATTGGCAAGTCTGCCGCTGTGCCAGTCCTGTGTGTGGCATCTGTCTCTCATTGTGTGCCACCGAAAACCACTGTGTAATACTGGGCCATTTTTTTGGGGGGGGTAAATTTTCACTTTAAAAAAAAAAAAATTAGTGGGAGATAAAGATTGGCAAGTCTGACGCTGTGCCAGTCCTGTGTGTGGCATCTGTCTCTCATTGTGTGCCACCGAAAACCACTGTGTAATACATGGCCATTAATTTTTTTTGGTTAAATTCTCCCTTTTAAAAAAATAATAATTAGTGGGAGATAAAGATTGGCAAGTCTGCCTCTGTGCCAGTCCTGTGTGTGGCATCTGTCTCTCATTGTGTGCCACTGAAAACCACTGTGTAATACTGGGCCATTTTTTTTTGGGGGGGGTAAATTCGCCCTGTAAAAAAAAAATTAGTGGGAGATAAAGATTGGCAAGTCTGCCGCTGTGCCAGTCCTGTGTGTGGCATCTGTCTCTCATTGTGTGCCACCGAAAACCACTGTGTAATACTTGGCCATTTTTTTGGGGGGGGGTAAATTCTCCCTGTAAAAAAAAAAATAATTAGTGGGAGATAAAGATTGGCAAGTCTGCCTCTGTGCCAGTCCTTTGTGTGGCATCTGTCTCTCATTGTGTGCCACCGAAAACCACTGTGTAATACTGGCCTTTTTTTTTTTTTTCTAAATTCTCCCTTTTAAAAAAAAAATAATTAGTGGGAGATAAAGATTGGCAAGTCTGCCACTGTGCCAGTCCTGTGTGTGGCATCTGTCTCTCATTGTGTGCCACCGAAAACCACTGTGTAATACTGGGCCATTTTTTTGGGGGGGGTAAATTCTCCCTGTAAAAAAAAAAAAAATAGTGGGAGATAAAGATTGGCAAGTCTGCCGCTGTGCCAGTCCTGTGTGTGGCATCTGTCTCTCATTGTGTGCCACCGAAAACCACTGTTTAATGCTGGGCCATTTTTTTTGGGGGGGGTAAATTCTCCCTGTAAAAAAAAAATAATTAGTGGGAGATAAAGATTGGCAAGTCTGCCGCTGTGCCAGTCCTGTGTGTGGCATCTGTCTCTCATTGTGTGCCACCGAAAACCACTGTGTAATACATGGCCATTAATTTTTTTTGGTTAAATTCTCCCTTTTAAAAAAATAATAATTAGTGGGAGATAAAGATTGGCAAGTCTGCCTCTGTGCCAGTCCTGTGTGTGGCATCTGTCTCTCATTGTGTGCCACTGAAAACCACTGTGTAATACTGGGCCATTTTTTTTGGGGGGGGTAAATTCGCCCTGTAAAAAAAAAAAAATTAGTGGGAGATAAAGATTGGCAAGTCTGACGCTGTGCCAGTCCTGTGTGTGGCATCTGTCTCTCATTGTGTGCCACCGAAAACCACTGTGTAATACATGGCCATTAATTTTTTTTGGTTAAATTCTCCCTTTTAAAAAAATAATAATTAGTGGGAGATAAAGATTGGCAAGTCTGCCTCTGTGCCAGTCCTGTGTGTGGCATCTGTCTCTCATTGTGTGCCACTGAAAACCACTGTGTAATACTGGGCCATTTTTTTTGGGGGGGGGTAAATTCGCCCTGTAAAAAAAAAATTAGTGGGAGATAAAGATTGGCAAGTCTGCCGCTGTGCCAGTCCTGTGTGTGGCATCTGTCTCTCATTGTGTGCCACCGAAAACCACTGTGTAATACTTGGCCATTTTTTGGGGGGGGGGTAAATTCTCCCTGTAAAAAAAAAAATAATTAGTGGGAGATAAAGATTGGCAAGTCTGCCTCTGTGCCAGTCCTTTGTGTGGCATCTGTCTCTCATTGTGTGCCACCGAAAACCACTGTGTAATACTGGCCTTTTTTTTTTTTTTCTAAATTCTCCCTTTTAAAAAAAAAATAATTAGTGGGAGATAAAGATTGGCAAGTCTGCCACTGTGCCAGTCCTGTGTGTGGCATCTGTCTCTCATTGTGTGCCACCGAAAACCACTGTGTAATACTGGGCCATTTTTTTGGGGGGGGTAAATTCTCCCTGTAAAAAAAAAAAAAATAGTGGGAGATAAAGATTGGCAAGTCTGCCGCTGTGCCAGTCCTGTGTGTGGCATCTGTCTCTCATTGTGTGCCACCGAAAACCACTGTTTAATACTGGGCCATTTTTTTTGGGGGGGGTAAATTCTCCCTGTAAAAAAAAAATAATTAGTGGGAGATAAAGATTGGCAAGTCTGCCGCTGTGCCAGTCCTGTGTGTGGCATCTGTCTCTCATTGTGTTCCACCGAAAACCACTGTGCAATACTGGCCTTTTTTTTTTTTTTCTAAATTCTCCCTTTTAAAAAAAAAATAATTAGTGGGAGATAAAGATTGGCAAGTCTGCCGCTGTGCCAGTCCTGTGTGTGGCATCTGTCTCTCATTGTGTTCCACCGAAAACCACTGTGTAATACTTGGCCATTTTTTCGGGTGGTTGGTAAATTCTCCCTGTAAAAAAAAAATAATTAGTGGGAGATAAATATTGGCAAGTCTGCTGCTGTGCCAATCCTGTGTGTGGCATGTGTCTCTCATTGTGTGCCACCGAAAACCACTGTGTAATACTGGGCCATTTTTTTGGGGGGGGTAAATTTTCACTTTAAAAAAAAAAAAATTAGTGGGAGATAAAGATTGGCAAGTCTGACGCTGTGCCAGTCCTGTGTGTGGCATCTGTCTCTCATTGTGTGCCACCGAAAACCACTGTGTAATACATGGCCATTAATTTTTTTTGGTTAAATTCTCCCTTTTAAAAAAATAATAATTAGTGGGAGATAAAGATTGGCAAGTCTGCCTCTGTGCCAGTCCTGTGTGTGGCATCTGTCTCTCATTGTGTGCCACTGAAAACCACTGTGTAATACTGGGCCATTTTTTTGGGGGGGGGTAAATTCGCCCTGTAAAAAAAAAATTAGTGGGAGATAAAGATTGGCAAGTCTGCCGCTGTGCCAGTCCTGTGTGTGGCATCTGTCTCTCATTGTGTGCCACCGAAAACCACTGTGTAATACTTGGCCATTTTTTTGGGGGGGGGTAAATTCTCCCTGTAAAAAAAAAAATAATTAGTGGGAGATAAAGATTGGCAAGTCTGCCTCTGTGCCAGTCCTTTGTGTGGCATCTGTCTCTCATTGTGTGCCACCGAAAACCACTGTGTAATACTGGCCTTTTTTTTTTTTTTTCTAAATTCTCCCTTTAAAAAAAAATAATAATTAGTGGGAGATAAAGATTGGCAAGTCTGCCACTGTGCCAGTCCTGTGTGTGGCATCTGTCTCTCATTGTGTGCCACCGAAAACCACTGTGTAATACTGGGCCATTTTTTTGGGGGGGGTAAATTCTCCCTGTAAAAAAAAAAAAATAGTGGGAGATAAAGATTGGCAAGTCTGCCGCTGTGCCAGTCCTGTGTGTGGCATCTGCCTCTCATTGTGTGCCACCGAAAACCACTGTTTAATACTGGGCCATTTTTTTCGGGGGGGGGGTAAATTCTCCCTGTAAAAAAAAAATAATTAGTGGGAGATAAAGATTGGCAAGTCTGCCGCTGTGCCAGTCCTGTGTGTGGCATCTGTCTCTCATTGTGTTCCACCGAAAACCACTGTGCAATACTGGCCTTTTTTTTTTTTTTCTAAATTCTCCCTTTTAAAAAAAAAATAATTAGTGGGAGATAAAGATTGGCAAGTCTGCCGCTGTGCCAGTCCTGTGTGTGGCATCTGTCTCTCATTGTGTTCCACCAAAAACCACTGTGTAATACTTGGCCATTTTTTCGGGTGGTTGGTAAATTCTCCCTGTAAAAAAAAAATAATTAGTGGGAGATAAATATTGGCAAGTCTGCTGCTGTGCCAATCCTGTGTGTGGCATGTGTCTCTCATTGTGTGCCACCGAAAACCACAGTGTAATACTTGGCCATTTATTTTTTTGGGTAAATTCTCCCTTTTAAAAAAAAAATAATTAGTGGGAGATAAAGATTGGCAAGTCTGCCTCTGTGCCAGTCCTGTGTGTGGCATCTGTCTCTCATTGTGTGCCACCGAAAACCACTGTGTAATACTGGGCCATTTTTTTTTGGGGGGGGTAAATTCTCCCTGTAAAAAAAAATAATTAGTGGGAGATAAAGATTGGCAAGTCTGCCGCTGTGCCAGTCCTGTGTGTGGCATCTGTCTCTCATTGTGTGCCACCGAAAACCACAGTGTAATACTGGGCCATTTTTTTTGGGGGGGGGTAAATTCTCACTTTAAAAAAAAAAAAAATTAGTGAGAGATAAAGATTGGCAAGTCTGACGCTGTGCCAGTCCTGTGTGTGGCATCTGTCTCTCATTGTGTGCCACCGAAAACCACTGTGTAATACTGGCCTTTTTTTTTCTTTTCTAAATTCTCCCTTTTAAAAAAAAAATAATTAGTGGGAGATAAAGATTGGCAAGTCTGCCGCTGTGCCAGTCCTGTGTGTGGCATCTGTCTCTCATTGTGTGCCACCGAAAACCACTGTGTAATACATGGCCATTAATTTTTTTTGGTTAAATTCTCCCTTTTAAAAAAATAATAATTAGTGGGAGATAAAGATTGGCAAGTCTGCCTCTGTGCCAGTCCTGTGTGTGGCATCTGTCTCTCATTGTGTGCCACTGAAAACCACTGTGTAATACTGGGCCATTTTTTTTGGGGGGGGTAAATTCGCCCTGTAAAAAAAAAAAAATTAGTGGGAGATAAAGATTGGCAAGTCTGCCGCTGTGCCAGTCCTGTGTGTGGCATCTGTCTCTCATTGTGTGCCACCGAAAACCACTGTGTAATACTGGGCCATTTTTTTGGGGGGGGGTAAATTTTCACTTTAAAAAAAAAAAAATTAGTGGGAGATAAAGATTTGCAAGTCTGACGCTGTGCCAGTCCTGTGTGTGGCATCTGTCTCTCATTGTGTGCCACCGAAAACCACTGTGTAATACTGGGCCATTTTTTTGGGGGGGGTAAATTTTCACTTTAAAAAAAAAAAAATTAGTGGGAGATAAAGATTTGCAAGTCTGACGCTGTGCCAGTCCTGTGTGTGGCATCTGTCTCTCATTGTGTGCCACCGAAAACCACTGTGTAATACATGGCCATTAATTTTTTTTGGTTAAATTCTCCCTTTTAAAAAAATAATAATTAGTGGGAGATAAAGATTGGCAAGTCTGCCTCTGTGCCAGTCCTGTGTGTGGCATCTGTCTCTCATTGTGTGCCACTGAAAACCACTGTGTAATACTGGGCCATTTTTTTGGGGGGGGGTAAATTCGCCCTGTAAAAAAAAAAAAATTAGTGGGAGATAAAGATTGGCAAGTCTGCCGCTGTGCCAGTCCTGTGTGTGGCATCTGCCTCTCATTGTGTGCCACCGAAAACCACTGTGTAATACTTGGCCATTTTTTTGGGGGGGGGTAAATTCTCCCTGTAAAAAAAAAAAAAATTAGTGGGAGATAAAGATTGGCAAGTCTGCCGCTGTACCAGTCCTGTGTGTGGCATCTGTCTCTCATTGTGTGCCACCGAAAAACACTGTGTAATACTGGGCCATTTTTTTTTGGGGGGGGGTAAATTCTCCCTGTAAAAAAAAAAATAGTGGGAGATAAAGATTGGCAAGTCTGCCGCTGTGCCAGTCCTGTGTGTGGCATCTGTCTCTCATTGTGTGCCACCGAAAACCACTGTGTAATACTGGGCCATTTTTTTGGGGGGGGGTAAATTTTCACTTTAAAAAAAAAAAAATTAGTAGGAGATAAAGATTTGCAAGTCTGACGCTGTGCCAGTCCTGTGTGTGGCATCTGTCTCTCATTGTGTGCCACCGAAAACCACTGTGTAATACTGGGCCATTTTTTTGGGGAGGGGTAAATTTTCACTTTAAAAAAAAAAAAATTAGTGGGAGATAAAGATTTGCAAGTCTGACGCTGTGCCAGTCCTGTGTGTGGCATCTGTCTCTCATTGTCTGCCACCGAAAACCACTGTGTAATACATGGCCATTAATTTTTTTTGGTTAAATTCTCCCTTTTAAAAAAATAATAATTAGTGGGAGATAAAGATTGGCAAGTCTGCCTCTGTGCCAGTCCTGTGTGTGGCATCTGTCTCTCATTGTGTGCCACTGAAAACCACTGTGTAATACTGGGCCATTTTTTTTTGGGGGGGGTAAATTCGCCCTGTAAAAAAAAAAAAATTAGTGGGAGATAAAGATTGGCAAGTCTGCCGCTGTGCCAGTCCTGTGTGTGGCATCTGTCTCTCATTGTGTGCCACCGAAAACCACTGTGTAATACTTGGCCATTTTTTTGGGGGGGGGTAAATTCTCCCTGTAAAAAAAAAAAAAATTAGTGGGAGATAAAGATTGGCAAGTCTGCCGCTGTGCCAGTCCTGTGTGTGGCATCTGTCTCTCATTGTGTGCCACCGAAAAACACTGTGTAATACTGGGCCATTTTTTTTGGGGGGGGGTAAATTCTCCCTGTAAAAAAAAAAATAGTGGGAGATAAAGATTGGCAAGTCTGCCGCTGTGCCAGTCCTGTGTGTGGCATCTGTCTCTCATTGTGTGCCACCGAAAACCACTGTGTAATACTTGGCCATTTTTTGGGGGGGGGTAAATTCTCCCTGTAAAAAAAAAAATAGTGGGAGATAAAAATTGGCAAGTCTGCCTCTGTGCCAGTCCTGTGTGTGGCATCTGTCTCTCATTGTGTGCCACCGAAAACCACTGTGTAATACTGGCCTTTTTTTTTTTTCTAAATCCTCCCTTTTAAAAAAAAAAAATAATTAGTGGGAGATAAAGATTGGCAAGTCTGCCGCTGTGCCAGTCCTGTGTGTGGCATCTGTCTCTCATTGTGTGCCACCGAAAACCACTGTGTATTATTGGGCCATTTTTTTGGGGGGGGTAAATTGTCCCTGTAAAAAAAAAAAAATTAGTGGGAGATAAAGATTGGCAAGTCTGCCGCTGTGCCTGTCCTGTGTGTGGCATCTGTCTCTCATTGTGTGCCACCGAAAACCACTGTGTAATACTGGGCCATTTTATTTGGGGGGGAAAATTCTCCCTGTAAAAAAAAAAAAAATAGTGGGAGATAAAGATTGGCAAGTCTGCCGCTGTGCCAGTCCTGTGTGTGGCATCTGTCTCTCATTGTGTGCCACCGAAAACCACTGTGTATTACTTGGCCATTTTTTGGGGGGAAGGTAAATTCTCCCTGTAAAAAAAAAAAAAAATAGTGGGAGATAAAGATTGGCAAGTCTGCCTCTGTGCCAGTCCTGTGTGTGGCATCTGTCTCTCATTGTGTGCCACCGAAAACCACTGTGTAATACTGGGCCATTTTTTTGGGGGGGGTAAATTCTCCCTGTAAAAAAAAAAAATTAGTGGGAGATAAAGATTGGCACGTCTGCCGCCGTGCCAGTCCTGTGTGTGGCATCTGTCTCTCATTGTGTGCCACCGAAAACCACTGTGTAATACTGGCCTTTTTTTTTTTTCTAAATTCTCCCTTTAAAAAAAAAAAAAATTAGTGGGAGATAAAGATTGGCAAGTCTGCCACTGTGCCAGTCCTGTGTGTGGCATCTGTCTCTCATTGTGTGCCACCAAAAACCACTGTGTAATACTGGGCCATTTTTTTTTGGGGGGGGTAAATTCTCCCTGTAAAAAAAAAAAATTAGTGGGAGATAAAGATTGGCAAGTCTGCCGCTGTGCCAGTCCTGTGTGTGGCATCTGTCTCTCATTGTGTGCCACCGAAAACCACAGTGTAATACTGGGCCATTTTTTTTGGGGGGGGGGTAAATTCTCACTTTAAAAAAAAAAAAAATTAGTGAGAGATAAAGATTGGCAAGTCTGACGCTGTGCCAGTCCTGTGTGTGGCATCTGTCTCTCATTGTGTGCCACCGAAAACCACTGTGTAATACTGGCCTTTTTTTTTTTTCTAAATTCTCCCTTTTAAAAAAAAAATAATTAGTGGGAGATAAAGATTGGCAAGTCTGCCGCTGTGCCAGTCCTGTGTGTGGCATCTGTCTCTCATTGTGTGCCACCGAAAACCACTGTGTAATACATGGCCATTAATTTTTTTTGGTTAAATTCTCCCTTTTAAAAAAATAATAATTAGTGGGAGATAAAGATTGGCAAGTCTGCCTCTGTGCCAGTCCTGTGTGTGGCATCTGTCTCTCATTGTGTGCCACCGAAAACCACTGTGTAATACTGGGACATTTTTTTTGGGGGGGTAAATTCTCCCTGTAAAAAAAAAAAATTAGTGGGAGATAAAGATTGGCACGTCTGCCGCCGTGCCAGTCCTGTGTGTGGCATCTGTCTCTCATTGTGTGCCACCGAAAACCACTGTGTAATACTGGCCTTTTTTTTTTTTCTAAATTCTCCCTTTAAAAAAAAAAAAAATTAGTGGGAGATAAAGATTGGCAAGTCTGCCACTGTGCCAGTCCTGTGTGTGGCATCTGTCTCTCATTGTGTGCCACCAAAAACCACTGTGTAATACTGGGCCATTTTTTTTTGGGGGGGGTAAATTCTCCCTGTAAAAAAAAAAAATTAGTGGGAGATAAAGATTGGCAAGTCTGCCGCTGTGCCAGTCCTGTGTGTGGCATCTGTCTCTCATTGTGTGCCACCGAAAACCACAGTGTAATATTGGGCCATTTTTTTTGGGGGGGGGGTAAATTCTCACTTTAAAAAAAAAAAAAATTAGTGAGAGATAAAGATTGGCAAGTCTGACGCTGTGCCAGTCCTGTGTGTGGCATCTGTCTCTCATTGTGTGCCACCGAAAACCACTGTGTAATACTGGCCTTTTTTTTTTTTCTAAATTCTCCCTTTTAAAAAAAAAATAATTAGTGGGAGATAAAGATTGGCAAGTCTGCCGCTGTGCCAGTCCTGTGTGTGGCATCTGTCTCTCATTGTGTGCCACCGAAAACCACTGTGTAATACATGGCCATTAATTTTTTTTGGTTAAATTCTCCCTTTTAAAAAAATAATAATTAGTGGGAGATAAAGATTGGCAAGTCTGCCTCTGTGCCAGTCCTGTGTGTGGCATCTGTCTCTCATTGTGTGCCACTGAAAACCACTGTGTAATACTGGGCCATTTTTTTGGGGGGGGTAAATTCGCCCTGTAAAAAAAAAAAAATTAGTGGGAGATAAAGATTGGCAAGTCTGCCGCTGTGCCAGTCCTGTGTGTGGCATCTGTCTCTCATTGTGTGCCACCGAAAACCACTGTGTAATACTGGGCCATTTTTTTTGGGGGGGGTAAATTTTCACTTTAAAAAAAAAAAAATTAGTGGGAGATAAAGATTTGCAAGTCTGACGCTGTGCCAGTCCTGCGTGTGGCATCTGTCTCTCATTGTGTGCCACCGAAAACCACTGTGTAATACTGGGCCATTTTTTTTGGGGGGGGTAAATTTTCACTTTAAAAAAAAAAAAATTAGTGGGAGATAAAGATTTGCAAGTCTGACGCTGTGCCAGTCCTGTGTGTGGCATCTGTCTCTCATTGTGTGCCACCGAAAACCACTGTGTAATACATGGCCATTAATTTTTTTTGGTTAAATTCTCCCTTTTAAAAAAATAATAATTAGTGGGAGATAAAGATTGGCAAGTCTGCCTCTGTGCCAGTCCTGTGTGTGGCATCTGTCTCTCATTGTGTGCCACTGAAAACCACTGTGTAATACTGGGCCATTTTTTTTGGGGGGGTAAATTCGCCCTGTAAAAAAAAAAAAAATAGTGGGAGATAAAGATTGGCAAGTCTGCCGCTGTGCCAGTCCTGTGTGTGGCATCTGTCTCTCATTGTGTGCCACCGAAAACCACTGTGTAATACTTGGCCATTTTTTTTGGGGGGGGGTAAATTCTCCCTGTAAAAAAAAAAAAAATTAGTGGGAGATAAAGATTGGCAAGTCTGCCGCTGTGCCAGTCCTGTGTGTGGCATCTGTCTCTCATTGTGTGCCACCGAAATACACTGTGTAATACTGGGCCATTTTTTTTTGGGGGGGGTAAATTCTCCCTGTAAAAAAAAAATAGTGGGAGATAAAGATTGGCAAGTCTGCCGCTGTGCCAGTCCTGTGTGTGGCATCTGTCTCTCATTGTGTGCCACCGAAAACCACTGTGCAATACTTGGCCATTTTTTGGGGGGGGGTAAATTCTCCCTGTAAAAAAAAAATAGTGGGAGATAAAAATTGGCAAGTCTGCCTCTGTGCCAGTCCTGTGTGTGGCATCTGTCTCTCATTGTGTGCCACCGAAAACCACTGTGTAATACTGGCCTTTTTTTTTTTTCTAAATCCTCCCTTTTAAAAAAAAAAAATAATTAGTGGGAGATAAAGATTGGCAAGTCTGCCGCTGTGCCAGTCCTGTGTGTGGCATCTGTCTCTCATTGTGTGCCACCGAAAACCACTGTGTATTATTGGGCCATTTTTTTGGGGGGGGTAAATTGTCCCTGTAAAAAAAAAAAAATTAGTGGGAGATAAAGATTGGCAAGTCTGCCGCTGTGCCTGTCCTGTGTGTGGCATCTGTCTCTCATTGTGTGCCACCAAAAACCACTGTGTAATACTGGGCCATTTTATTTGGGGGGGAAAATTCTCCCTGTAAAAAAAAAAAAAATAGTGGGAGATAAAGATTGGCAAGTCTGCCGCTGTGCCAGTCCTGTGTGTGGCATCTGTCTCTCATTGTGTGCCACCGAAAACCACTGTGTATTACTTGGCCATTTTTTGGGGGGAAGGTAAATTCTCCCTGTAAAAAAAAAAAAAATAGTGGGAGATAAAGATTGGCAAGTCTGCCTCTGTGCCAGTCCTGTGTGTGGCATCTGTCTCTCATTGTGTGCCACCGAAAACCACTGTGTAATACTGGGCCATTTTTTTTGGGGGGGTAAATTCTCCCTGTAAAAAAAAAAAAATTAGTGGGAGATAAAGATTGGCAAGTCTGCCGCCGTGCCAGTCCTGTGTGTGGCATCTGTCTCTCATTGTGTGCCACCGAAAACCACTGTGTAATACTGGCCTTTTTTTTTTTTTTCTAAATTCTCCCTTTTAAAAAAAAAAAAATTAGTGGGAGATAAAGATTGGCAAGTCTGCCACTGTGCCAGTCCTGTGTGTGGCATCTGTCTCTCATTGTGTTCCACCGAAAACCACTGTGTAACACTTGGCCATTTTTTCGGGTGGTTGGTAAAATCTCACTGTAAAAAAAAAATAATTAGTGGGAGATAAATATTGGCAAGTCTGCTGCTGTGCCAATCCTTTGTGTGGCATCTGTCTCTCATTGTGTGCCACCGAAAACCACAGTGTAATACTTGGCCATTTATTTTTTGGGGTAAATTCTCCCTTTTAAAAAAAAAATAATTAGTGGGAGATAAAGATTGGCAAGTCTGCCTCTGTGCCAGTCCTGTGTGTGGCATCTGTCTCTCATTGTGTGCCACCGAAAACCACTGTGTAATACTGGGCCATTTTTTTTTGGGGGGGGGTAAATTCTCCATGTAAAAAAAAAAAAAAAAAAAAGGGAGATAAAGATTGGCAAGTCTGCCGCTGTGCCAGTCCTTTGTGTGGCATCTGTCTCTCATTGTGTGCCACCGAAAACCACTGTGTAATACTGGGCCATTTTTTTTTGGGGGGGGGTAAATTCTCACTTTAAAAAAAAAAAAATTAGTGGGAGATAAAGATTGGCAAGTCTGACGCTGTGCCAGTCCTGTGTGTGGCATCTGTCTCTCATTGTGTGCCACCGAAAACCACTGTGTAATACTGGCCTTTTTTTTTTTTTTCTAAATTCTCCCTTTTAAAAAAAAAATAATTAGTGGGAGATAAAGATTGGCAAGTCTGCCGCTGTGCCAGTCCTGTGTGTGGCATCTGTCTCTCATTGTGTGCCACCGAAAACCACTGTGTAATACATGGCCATTAATTTTTTTTGGTTAAATTCTCCCTTTTAAAAAAATAATAATTAGTGGGAGATAAAGATTGGCAAGTCTGCCTCTGTGCCAGTCCTGTGTGTGGCATCTGTCTCTCATTGTGTGCCACTGAAAACCACTGTGTAATACTGGGCCATTTTTTGGGGGGGGTAAATTCGCCCTGTAAAAAAAAAAAATTAGTGGGAGATAAAGATTGGCAAGTCTGCCGCTGTGCCAGTCCTGTGTGTGGCATCTGTCTCTCATTGTGTGCCACCGAAAACCACTGTGTAATACTGGGCCATTTTTTTGGGGGGGGGTAAATTTTCACTTTAAAAAAAAAAAAATTAGTGGGAGATAAAGATTGGCAAGTCTGACGCTGTGCCAGTCCTGTGTGTGGCATCTGTCTCTCATTGTGTGCCACCGAAAACCACTGTGTAATACTGGCCTTTTTTTTTTTTCTAAATCCTCCCTTTTAAAAATAAAATAATTAGTGGGAGATAAAGATTGGCAAGTCTGCCGCTGTGCCAGTCCTGTGTGTGGCATCTGTCTCTCATTGTGTGCCACCGAAAACCACTGTGTAATACATGGCCATTTATTTTTTTGGGTAAATTCTCCCTTTAAAAAAAAAAATAATTAGTGGGAGATAAAGATTGGCAAGTCTGCCTCTGTGCCAGTCCTGTGTTTGGCATCTGTCTCTCATCGTGTGCCACCGAAAACCACTGTGTAATACTGGGCCATTTTTTTTGGGGGGGTAAATTCTCCCTGTAAAAAAAAATAAATTAGTGGGAGATAAAGATTGGCAAGTCTGCTGCTGTGCCAGTCCTGTGTGTGCCATCTGTCTCTCATTGTGTGCCACCGAAAACCACTGTGTAATACTGTCCTTTTTTTTTTTTTCTAAATCCTCCCTTTTAAAAAAAAAAAAATTAGTGGGAGATAAAGATTGGCAAGTCTGCCGCTGTGCCAGTCCTGTGTGTGGCATCTGTCTCTCATTGTGTGCCACCGAAAACCACTGTGTAATACATGGCCATTTATTTTTTTGGGTAAATTCTCCCTTTAAAAAAAAAAAAAAAGTGGGAGATAAAGATTGGCAAGTCTGCCTCTGTGCCAGTCCTGTGTGTGGCATCTGTCTCTCATCGTGTGCCACCGAAAACCACTGTGTATTAGTTGGCCATTTTTTTGGGGGGGGTAAATTCTCCCTGTAAAAATAAAAAATTAGTGGGAGATAAAGATTGGCAAGTCTGCCTCTGTGCCAGTCCTGTGTGTGGCATCTGTCTCTCATTGTGTGCCACCGAAAACCACTGTGTAATGCTAGCCTTTTTTTTTTTTTCTAAATTCTCCCTTTAAAAAAAAAATAATTAGTGGGAGATAAAGATTGGCAAGTCTGCCGCTGTGCCAGTCCTGTGTGTGGCATCTGTCTCTCATTGTGTGCCACCGAAAACCACTGTGTAATACTTGGCCATTTATTTTTTGCGGTAAATTCTCCCTTTTAAAAAAAAAATAATTAGTGGGAGATAAAGATTGGCAAGTCTGCCTCTGTGCCAGTCCTGTGTGTGGCATCTGTCTCTCATTGTGTGCCACCGAAAACCACTGTGTAATACTGGGCCATTTTTTTGGGGGGGTAAATTCTCTCTGTAAAAAAAAAAAATTAGTGGGAGATAAAGATTGGCAAGTCTGCCGCTGTGCCAGTCCTGTGTGTGGCATCTGTCTCTCATTGTGTGCCACCGAAAACCACTGTGTAATACTGGGCCATTTTTTTTGGGGGGGGGGTAAATTCTCCCTGTAAAAAAAAAAAAATTAGTGGGAGATAAAGATTGGCAAGTCTGCTGCTGTGCCAGTCCTGTGTGTGGCATCTGTCTCTCATTGTGTGCCACTGAAAACCACTGTGTAATACTTGCCCATTTTTTTGGGGGGGGTAATTTCTCCCTGTTAAAAAAAAAAATAGTGGGAGATAAAGATTGGCAAGTCTGCCTCTGTGCCAGTCCTGTGTGTGGCATCTGTCTCTCATTGTGTGCCACCGAAAACCACTGTGTAATACTGGCCTTTTTTTTTTTTTCTAAATTCTCCCTTTTAAAAAAAAAATATTTAGTGGGAGGTAAAGATTGGCAAGTCTGCCGCTGTGCCAGTCCTGTGTGTGGCATCTGTCTCTCATTGTGTGCCACCGAAAACCACTGTGTAATACTTGGCCATTTATTTTTGGGGGTAAATTCTCCCTTTTAAAAAAAAAATAATTAGTGGGAGATAAAGATTGGCAAGTCTGCCTCTTTGCCAGTCCTGTGTGTGGCATCTGTCTCTCATTGTGTGCCACCGAAAACCACTGTGTAATACTGGGCCATTTTTTTGAGGGGGTAAATTCTCCCTGTAAAAAAAAAAATTAGTGGGAGATAAAGATTGGCAAGTCTGCCGCTGTGCCAGTCCTGTGTGTGGCATCTGTCTCTCATTGTGTGCCACCGAAAACCACTGTGTAATACTTGGCCATTTATTTTTTGGGGTAAATTCTCCCTTTTAAAAAAAAAATAATTAGTGGGAGATAAAGATTGGCAAGTCTGCCGCTGTGCCAGTCCTGTGTGTGGCATCTGTCTCTCATTGTGTGCCACCGAAAACCACTGTGTAATACTGTGCCATTTTTTTGGGGGGGTAAATTCTCCCTGTAAAAAAAAAAAATTAGTGGGAGATAAAGATTGGCAAGTCTGCCGCTGTGCCAGTCCTGTGTGTGGCATCTGTCTCTCATTGTGTGCCACCGAAAACCACTGTGTAATACTTGGCCATTTTTTTGGGGGGGGGTAAATTCTCCCTGTAAAAAAAAAAAAATTAATAGTGGGAGATAAGGATTGGTAAGTCTGCCGCTGTGCCAGTCCTGTGTGTGGCATCTGTTTCTCATTGTGTGCCACCGAAAACCACTGTGTAATACTGGGCCATTTTTTTTGGGGGGGGTAAATTCTCCCTGTAAAAAAAAAAAATCAGTGGGAGATAAAGATTGGCAAGTCTGCCGCTGTGCCAGTCCTGTGTGTGGCATCTGTCTCTCATTGTGTGCCACCAAAAACCACTGTGTAATACTTGGCCATTTTTTGGGGGGGGGGTAAATTCTCCCAGTAAAAAAAAAAATTAGTGGGAGATAAAGATTGGCAAGTCTGCCTCTGTGCCAGTCCTGTGTGTGGCATCTGTCTTCATTGTGTGCCACCGAAAACCACTGTGTAATACTTGGCCATTTTTTTGGGGGGGTAAATTCTCCCTGTAAAAAAAAAAAAATTAGTGGGAGATAAAGATTGGCAAGTCTGCCGCCGTGCCAGTCCTGTGTGTGGCATCTGTCTCTCATTGTGTGCCACCGAAAACCACTGTGTAATACTGGCCTTTTTTTTTTTTTTCTAAATTCTCCCTTTTAAAAAAAAAAAAATTAGTGGGAGATAAAGATTGGCAAGTCTGCCACTGTGCCAGTCCTGTGTGTGGCATCTGTCTCTCATTGTGTTCCACCGAAAACCACTGTGTAATACTTGGCCATTTTTTCGGGTGGTTGGTAAAATCTCACTGTAAAAAAAAAATAATTAGTGGGAGATAAATATTGGCAAGTCTGCTGCTGTGCCAATCCTGTGTGTGGCATCTGTCTCTCATTGTGTGCCACCGAAAACCACAGTGTAATACTTGGCCATTTATTTTTTGGGGTAAATTCTCCCTTTTAAAAAAAAAATAATTAGTGGGAGATAAAGATTGGCAAGTCTGCCTCTGTGCCAGTCCTGTGTGTGGCATCTGTCTCTCATTGTGTGCCACCGAAAACCACTGTGTAATACTGGGCCATTTTTTTTTGGGGGGGGGTAAATTCTCCATGTAAAAAAAAAAAAAAAAAAAAGGGAGATAAAGATTGGCAAGTCTGCCGCTGTGCCAGTCCTTTGTGTGGCATCTGTCTCTCATTGTGTGCCACCGAAAACCACTGTGTAATACTGGGCCATTTTTTTTTGGGGGGGGGTAAATTCTCACTTTAAAAAAAAAAAAATTAGTGGGAGATAAAGATTGGCAAGTCTGACGCTGTGCCAGTCCTGTGTGTGGCATCTGTCTCTCATTGTGTGCCACCGAAAACCACTGTGTAATACTGGCCTTTTTTTTTTTTTTTCTAAATTCTCCCTTTTAAAAAAAAAATAATTAGTGGGAGATAAAGATTGGCAAGTCTGCCGCTGTGCCAGTCCTGTGTGTGGCATCTGTCTCTCATTGTGTGCCACCGAAAACCACTGTGTAATACATGGCCATTAATTTTTTTTGGTTAAATTCTCCCTTTTAAAAAAATAATAATTAGTGGGAGATAAAGATTGGCAAGTCTGCCTCTGTGCCAGTCCTGTGTGTGGCATCTGTCTCTCATTGTGTGCCACTGAAAACCACTGTGTAATACTGGGCCATTTTTTTGGGGGGGTAAATTCGCCCTGTAAAAAAAAAAAATTAGTGGGAGATAAAGATTGGCAAGTCTGCCGCTGTGCCAGTCCTGTGTGTGGCATCTGTCTCTCATTGTGTGCCACCGAAAACCACTGTGTAATACTGGGCCATTTTTTTTGGGGGGGGTAAATTTTCACTTTAAAAAAAAAAAAATTAGTGGGAGATAAAGATTGGCAAGTCTGACGCTGTGCCAGTCCTGTGTGTGGCATCTGTCTCTCATTGTGTGCCACCGAAAACCACTGTGTAATACTGGCCTTTTTTTTTTTTTTTCTAAATTCTCCCTTTCAAAAAAAAAAATAATTAGTGGGAGATAAAGATTGGCAAGTCTGCCGCTGTGCCAGTCCTGTGTGTGGCATCTGTCTCTCATTGTGTGCCACCAAAAACCACTGTGTAATACTTGGCCATTTTTTGGGGGGGTAAATTCTCCCTTTTAAAAAAAATAATAATTAGTGGGAGATAAAGATTGGCAAGTCTGCCTCTGTGCCAGTCCTGTGTGTGGCATCTGTCTCTCATTGTGTGCCACCGAAAACCACTGTGTAATACTTGGCCATTTTTTTGGGGGGGGGTAAATTCTCCCTGTAAAAAAAAAATTAGTGGGAGATAAAGATTGGCAAGTCTGCCGCTGTGCCAGTCCTGTGTGTGGCATCTGTCTCTCATTGTGTGCCACCGAAAACCACTGTGTAATACTTGGCCATTTTTTGGGGGGGGGGTAAATTCTCCCTGTAAAAAAAAAAAAATTAGTGGGAGATAAAGATTGGCAAGTCTGCCGCTGTGCCAGTCCTGTGTGTGGCATGTGTCTCTCATTGTGTGCCACCGAAAAACACTGTGTAATACTGGGCCATTTTTTTGGGGGGGGTACATTCTCCCTGTAAAAAAAAAAATAGTGGGAGATAAAGATTGGCAAGTCTGCCGCTGTGCCAGTCCTGTGTGTGGCATCTGTCTCTCATTGTGTGCCACCGAAAACCACTGTGTAATACTGGCCTTTTTTTTTTTCTAAATCCTCCCTTTTAAAAAAAAAAATAATTAGTGGGAGATAAAGATTGGCAAGTCTGCCGCTGTGCCAGTCCTGTGTGTGGCATCTGTCTCTCATTGTGTGCCACCGAAAACCACTGTGTAATACATGGCCATTTATTTTTTTGGGTAAATTCTCCCTTTAAAAAAAAAAATAATTAGTGGGAGATAAAGATTGGCAAGTCTGCCTCTGTGCCAGTCCTGTGTTTGGCATCTGTCTCTCATCGTGTGCCACCGAAAACCACTGTGTAATACTGGGCCATTTTTTTTGGGGGGGTAAATTCTCCCTGTAAAAAAAAATAAATTAGTGGGAGATAAAGATTGGCAAGTCTGCTGCTGTGCCAGTCCTGTGTGTGCCATCTGTCTCTCATTGTGTGCCACCGAAAACCACTGTGTAATACTGTCCTTTTTTTTTTTTTCTAAATCCTCCCTTTTAAAAAAAAAAAAATTAGTGGGAGATAAAGATTGGCAAGTCTGCCGCTGTGCCAGTCCTGTGTGTGGCATCTGTCTCTCATTGTGTGCCACCGAAAACCACTGTGTAATACATGGCCATTTATTTTTTTGGGTAAATTCTCCCTTTAAAAAAAAAAAAAAAGTGGGAGATAAAGATTGGCAAGTCTGCCTCTGTGCCAGTCCTGTGTGTGGCATCTGTCTCTCATCGTGTGCCACCGAAAACCACTGTGTATTAGTTGGCCATTTTTTTTGGGGGGGTAAATTCTCCCTGTAAAAATAAAAAATTAGTGGGAGATAAAGATTGGCAAGTCTGCCTCTGTGCCAGTCCTGTGTGTGGCATCTGTCTCTCATTGTGTGCCACCGAAAACCACTGTGTAATACTTGGCCATTTATTTTTGGGGGTAAATTCTCCCTTTTAAAAAAAAAATAATTAGTGGGAGATAAAGATTGGCAAGTCTGCCTCTTTGCCAGTCCTGTGTGTGGCATCTGTCTCTCATTGTGTGCCACCGAAAACCACTGTGTAATACTGGGCCATTTTTTTGAGGGGGTAAATTCTCCCTGTAAAAAAAAAAAATAGTGGGAGATAAAGATTGGCAAGTCTGCCGCTGTGCCAGTCCTGTGTGTGGCATCTGTCTCTCATTGTGTGCCACCGAAAACCACTGTGTAATACTTGGCCATTTATTTTTTGGGGTAAATTCTCCCTTTTAAAAAAAAAATAATTAGTGGGAGATAAAGATTGGCAAGTCTGCCGCTGTGCCAGTCCTGTGTGTGGCATCTGTCTCTCATTGTGTGCCACCGAAAACCACTGTGTAATACTGTGCCATTTTTTTGGGGGGGTAAATTCTCCCTGTAAAAAAAAAAAATTAGTGGGAGATAAAGATTGGCAAGTCTGCCGCTGTGCCAGTCCTGTGTGTGGCATCTGTCTCTCATTGTGTGCCACCGAAAACCACTGTGTAATACTTGGCCATTTTTTTGGGGGGGGGTAAATTCTCCCTGTAAAAAAAAAAAAATTAATAGTGGGAGATAAGGATTGGTAAGTCTGCCGCTGTGCCAGTCCTGTGTGTGGCATCTGTCTCTCATTGTGTGCCACCGAAAACCACTGTGTAATACTGGGCCATTTTTTTGGGGGGGGGTAAATTCTCCCTGTAAAAAAAAAAAATCAGTGGGAGATAAAGATTGGCAAGTCTGCCGCTGTGCCAGTCCTGTGTGTGGCATCTGTCTCTCATTGTGTGCCACCAAAAACCACTGTGTAATACTTGGCCATTTTTTTGGGGGGGGTAAATTCTCCCAGTAAAAAAAAAAATTAGTGGGAGATAAAGATTGGCAAGTCTGCCTCTGTGCCAGTCCTGTGTGTGGCATCTGTCTTCATTGTGTGCCACCGAAAACCACTGTGTAATACTTGGCCATTTTTTTGGGGGGGTAAATTCTCCCTGTAAAAAAAAAAAATTAGTGGGAGATAAAGATTGGCAAGTCTGCCTCTCTGCCAGTCCTGTGTGTGGCATCTGTCTCTCATTTTGTGCAACCGAAAACCACTGCGTAATACTTGGCCATTTATTTTTTTGGGTAAATTCTCCCTTTTAAAAAAAAATAATTAGTGGGAGATAAAGATTGGCAAGTCTGCCGCTGTGCCAGTCCTGTGTGTGGCATCTGTCTCTCATTGTGTGCCACCGAAAACCACTGTGTAATACTTGGCCATTTTTTTGGGGGGGGGTAAATTCTCCCTGTAAAAAAAAAAAAATTAATAGTGGGAGATAAGGATTGGTAAGTCTGCCGCTGTGCCAGTCCTGTGTGTGGCATCTGTTTCTCATTGTGTGCCACCGAAAACCACTGTGTAATACTGGGCCATTTTTTTGGGGGGGGGTAAATTCTCCCTGTAAAAAAAAAAAATCAGTGGGAGATAAAGATTGGCAAGTCTGCCGCTGTGCCAGTCCTGTGTGTGGCATCTGTCTCTCATTGTGTGCCACCAAAAACCACTGTGTAATACTTGGCCATTTTTTGGGGGGGGGGTAAATTCTCCCAGTAAAAAAAAAAATTAGTGGGAGATAAAGATTGGCAAGTCTGCCTCTGTGCCAGTCCTGTGTGTGGCATCTGTCTTCATTGTGTGCCACCGAAAACCACTGTGTAATACTTGGCCATTTTTTTGGGGGGGTAAATTCTCCCTGTAAAAAAAAAAAAATTAGTGGGAGATAAAGATTGGCAAGTCTGCCGCCGTGCCAGTCCTGTGTGTGGCATCTGTCTCTCATTGTGTGCCACCGAAAACCACTGTGTAATACTGGCCTTTTTTTTTTTTTTCTAAATTCTCCCTTTTAAAAAAAAAAAAATTAGTGGGAGATAAAGATTGGCAAGTCTGCCACTGTGCCAGTCCTGTGTGTGGCATCTGTCTCTCATTGTGTTCCACCGAAAACCACTGTGTAATACTTGGCCATTTTTTCGGGTGGTTGGTAAAATCTCACTGTAAAAAAAAAATAATTAGTGGGAGATAAATATTGGCAAGTCTGCTGCTGTGCCAATCCTGTGTGTGGCATCTGTCTCTCATTGTGTGCCACCGAAAACCACAGTGTAATACTTGGCCATTTATTTTTTGGGGTAAATTCTCCCTTTTAAAAAAAAAATAATTAGTGGGAGATAAAGATTGGCAAGTCTGCCTCTGTGCCAGTCCTGTGTGTGGCATCTGTCTCTCATTGTGTGCCACCGAAAACCACTGTGTAATACTGGGCCATTTTTTTTTGGGGGGGGGTAAATTCTCCATGTAAAAAAAAAAAAAAAAAAAAGGGAGATAAAGATTGGCAAGTCTGCCGCTGTGCCAGTCCTTTGTGTGGCATCTGTCTCTCATTGTGTGCCACCGAAAACCACTGTGTAATACTGGGCCATTTTTTTTTGGGGGGGGGTAAATTCTCACTTTAAAAAAAAAAAAATTAGTGGGAGATAAAGATTGGCAAGTCTGACGCTGTGCCAGTCCTGTGTGTGGCATCTGTCTCTCATTGTGTGCCACCGAAAACCACTGTGTAATACTGGCCTTTTTTTTTTTTTTTCTAAATTCTCCCTTTTAAAAAAAAAATAATTAGTGGGAGATAAAGATTGGCAAGTCTGCCGCTGTGCCAGTCCTGTGTGTGGCATCTGTCTCTCATTGTGTGCCACCGAAAACCACTGTGTAATACATGGCCATTAATTTTTTTTGGTTAAATTCTCCCTTTTAAAAAAATAATAATTAGTGGGAGATAAAGATTGGCAAGTCTGCCTCTGTGCCAGTCCTGTGTGTGGCATCTGTCTCTCATTGTGTGCCACTGAAAACCACTGTGTAATACTGGGCCATTTTTTTGGGGGGGTAAATTCGCCCTGTAAAAAAAAAAAATTAGTGGGAGATAAAGATTGGCAAGTCTGCCGCTGTGCCAGTCCTGTGTGTGGCATCTGTCTCTCATTGTGTGCCACCGAAAACCACTGTGTAATACTGGGCCATTTTTTTTGGGGGGGGTAAATTTTCACTTTAAAAAAAAAAAAATTAGTGGGAGATAAAGATTGGCAAGTCTGACGCTGTGCCAGTCCTGTGTGTGGCATCTGTCTCTCATTGTGTGCCACCGAAAACCACTGTGTAATACTGGCCTTTTTTTTTTTTTTTCTAAATTCTCCCTTTCAAAAAAAAAAATAATTAGTGGGAGATAAAGATTGGCAAGTCTGCCGCTGTGCCAGTCCTGTGTGTGGCATCTGTCTCTCATTGTGTGCCACCAAAAACCACTGTGTAATACTTGGCCATTTTTTGGGGGGGTAAATTCTCCCTTTTAAAAAAAATAATAATTAGTGGGAGATAAAGATTGGCAAGTCTGCCTCTGTGCCAGTCCTGTGTGTGGCATCTGTCTCTCATTGTGTGCCACCGAAAACCACTGTGTAATACTTGGCCATTTTTTTGGGGGGGGGTAAATTCTCCCTGTAAAAAAAAAATTAGTGGGAGATAAAGATTGGCAAGTCTGCCGCTGTGCCAGTCCTGTGTGTGGCATCTGTCTCTCATTGTGTGCCACCGAAAACCACTGTGTAATACTTGGCCATTTTTTTGGGGGGGGGTAAATTCTCCCTGTAAAAAAAAAAAAATTAGTGGGAGATAAAGATTGGCAAGTCTGCCGCTGTGCCAGTCCTGTGTGTGGCATGTGTCTCTCATTGTGTGCCACCGAAAAACACTGTGTAATACTGGGCCATTTTTTTGGGGGGGGTACATTCTCCCTGTAAAAAAAAAAATAGTGGGAGATAAAGATTGGCAAGTCTGCCGCTGTGCCAGTCCTGTGTGTGGCATCTGTCTCTCATTGTGTGCCACCGAAAACCACTGTGTAATACTGGCCTTTTTTTTTTTTCTAAATCCTCCCTTTTAAAAAAAAAAATAATTAGTGGGAGATAAAGATTGGCAAGTCTGCCGCTGTGCCAGTCCTGTGTGTGGCATCTGTCTCTCATTGTGTGCCACCGAAAACCACTGTGTAATACATGGCCATTTATTTTTTTGGGTAAATTCTCCCTTTAAAAAAAAAAATAATTAGTGGGAGATAAAGATTGGCAAGTCTGCCTCTGTGCCAGTCCTGTGTTTGGCATCTGTCTCTCATCGTGTGCCACCGAAAACCACTGTGTAATACTGGGCCATTTTTTTTGGGGGGGTAAATTCTCCCTGTAAAAAAAAATAAATTAGTGGGAGATAAAGATTGGCAAGTCTGCTGCTGTGCCAGTCCTGTGTGTGCCATCTGTCTCTCATTGTGTGCCACCGAAAACCACTGTGTAATACTGTCCTTTTTTTTTTTTTCTAAATCCTCCCTTTTAAAAAAAAAAAAATTAGTGGGAGATAAAGATTGGCAAGTCTGCCGCTGTGCCAGTCCTGTGTGTGGCATCTGTCTCTCATTGTGTGCCACCGAAAACCACTGTGTAATACATGGCCATTTATTTTTTTGGGTAAATTCTCCCTTTAAAAAAAAAAAAAAAGTGGGAGATAAAGATTGGCAAGTCTGCCTCTGTGCCAGTCCTGTGTGTGGCATCTGTCTCTCATCGTGTGCCACCGAAAACCACTGTGTATTAGTTGGCCATTTTTTTTGGGGGGGTAAATTCTCCCTGTAAAAATAAAAAATTAGTGGGAGATAAAGATTGGCAAGTCTGCCTCTGTGCCAGTCCTGTGTGTGGCATCTGTCTCTCATTGTGTGCCACCGAAAACCACTGTGTAATACTTGGCCATTTATTTTTGGGGGTAAATTCTCCCTTTTAAAAAAAAAATAATTAGTGGGAGATAAAGATTGGCAAGTCTGCCTCTTTGCCAGTCCTGTGTGTGGCATCTGTCTCTCATTGTGTGCCACCGAAAACCACTGTGTAATACTGGGCCATTTTTTTGAGGGGGTAAATTCTCCCTGTAAAAAAAAAAAATAGTGGGAGATAAAGATTGGCAAGTCTGCCGCTGTGCCAGTCCTGTGTGTGGCATCTGTCTCTCATTGTGTGCCACCGAAAACCACTGTGTAATACTTGGCCATTTATTTTTTGGGGTAAATTCTCCCTTTTAAAAAAAAAATAATTAGTGGGAGATAAAGATTGGCAAGTCTGCCGCTGTGCCAGTCCTGTGTGTGGCATCTGTCTCTCATTGTGTGCCACCGAAAACCACTGTGTAATACTGTGCCATTTTTTTGGGGGGGTAAATTCTCCCTGTAAAAAAAAAAAATTAGTGGGAGATAAAGATTGGCAAGTCTGCCGCTGTGCCAGTCCTGTGTGTGGCATCTGTCTCTCATTGTGTGCCACCGAAAACCACTGTGTAATACTTGGCCATTTTTTTGGGGGGGGGTAAATTCTCCCTGTAAAAAAAAAAAAATTAATAGTGGGAGATAAGGATTGGTAAGTCTGCCGCTGTGCCAGTCCTGTGTGTGGCATCTGTCTCTCATTGTGTGCCACCGAAAACCACTGTGTAATACTGGGCCATTTTTTTGGGGGGGGGTAAATTCTCCCTGTAAAAAAAAAAAATCAGTGGGAGATAAAGATTGGCAAGTCTGCCGCTGTGCCAGTCCTGTGTGTGGCATCTGTCTCTCATTGTGTGCCACCAAAAACCACTGTGTAATACTTGGCCATTTTTTTGGGGGGGGTAAATTCTCCCAGTAAAAAAAAAAATTAGTGGGAGATAAAGATTGGCAAGTCTGCCTCTGTGCCAGTCCTGTGTGTGGCATCTGTCTTCATTGTGTGCCACCGAAAACCACTGTGTAATACTTGGCCATTTTTTTTGGGGGGTAAATTCTCCCTGTAAAAAAAAAAAATTAGTGGGAGATAAAGATTGGCAAGTCTGCCTCTCTGCCAGTCCTGTGTGTGGCATCTGTCTCTCATTTTGTGCAACCGAAAACCACTGCGTAATACTTGGCCATTTATTTTTTTGGGTAAATTCTCCCTTTTAAAAAAAAATAATTAGTGGGAGATAAAGATTGGCAAGTCTGCCGCTGTGCCAGTCCTGTGTGTGGCATCTGTCTCTCATTGTGTGCCACCGAAAACCACTGTGTAATACTTGGCCATTTATTTTTTGGGGTAAATTCTCCCTTTTAAAAAAAAAATAATTAGTGGGAGATAAAGATTGGCAAGTCTGCCTCTGTGCCAGTCCTGTGTGTGGCATCTGTCTCTCATTGTGTGCCACCGAAAACCACTGTGTAATACTGGGCCATTTTTTTGGGGGGGTAAATTCTCTCTGTAAAAAAAAAAAATTAGTGGGAGATAAAGATTGGCAAGTCTGCCGCTGTGCCAGTCCTGTGTGTGGCATCTGTCTCTCATTGTGTGCCACCAAAAACCACTGTGTAATACTGGGCCATTTTTTTTTGGGAGGGGGTAAATTCTCCCTGTAAAAAAAAAAAAATTAGTGGGAGATAAAGATTGGCAAGTCTGCCGCTGTGCCAGTCCTGTGTGTGGCATCTGTCTCTCATTGTGTGCCACTGAAAACCACTGTGTAATACTTGGCCATTTTTTGGGGGGGGGTAATTTCTCCCTGTTAAAAAAAAAAAATTAGTGGGAGATAAAGATTGGCAAGTCTGCCTCTGTGCCAGTCCTGTGTGTGGCATCTGTCTCTCATTGTGTGCCACCGAAAACCACTGTGTAATACTGGCCTTTTTTTTTTTTCTAAATTCTCCCTTTAAAAAAAAAATATTTAGTTGGAGATAAAGATTGGCAAGTCAGCCTCTGTGCCAGTCCTGTGTGTGGCATCTGTCTCTCATCGTGTGCCACCGAAAACCACTGTGTAATACTTGGCCATTTTTTTGGGGGGGGGTAAATTCTCCCTGTAAAAATAAAAAATTAGTGGGAGATAAAGATTGGCAAGTCTGCCTCTGTGCCAGTCCTGTGTGTGGCATCTGTCTCTCATTGTGTGCCACCGAAAACCACTGTGTAATGCTAGCCTTTTTTTTTTTTTTTCTAAATTCTCCCTTTAAAAAAAAAATAATTAGTGGGAGATAAAGATTGGCAAGTCTGCCGCTGTGCCAGTCCTGTGTGTGGCATCTGTCTCTCATTGTGTGCCACCGAAAACCACTGTGTAATACTTGGCCATTTATTTTTTGGGGTAAATTCTCCCTTTTAAAAAAAAATAATTAGTGGGAGATAAAGATTGGCAAGTCTGCCTCTGTGCCAGTCCTGTGTGTGGCATCTGTCTCTCATTGTGTGCCACCGAAAACCACTGTGTAATACTGGGCCATTTTTTTTGGGGAGTAAATTCTCTCTGTAAAAAAAAAAAAAATTAGTGGGAGATAAAGATTGGCAAGTCTGCCGCTGTGCCAGTCCTGTGTGTGGCATCTGTCTCTCATTGTGTGCCACCGAAAACCACTGTGTAATACTGGGCCATTTTTTTTTTGGGGGGGGTAAATTCTCCCTGTAAAAAAAAAAAAATTAGTGGGAGATAAAGATTGGCAAGTCTTCCGCTGTGCCAGTCCTGTGTGTGGCATCTGTCTCTCATTGTGTGCCATTGAAAACCACTGTGTAATACTTGGCCATTTTTTTAGGGGGGGTAATTTCTCCCTGTTAAAAAAAAAAAATTAGTGGGAGATAAAGATTGGCAAGTCTGCCTCTGTGCCAGTCCTGTGTGTGGCATCTGTCTCTCATTGTGTGCCACCGAAAACCACTGTGTAATACTGGCCTTTTTTTTTTTTTCTAAATTCTCCCTTTTAAAAAAAAAATATTTAGTGGGAGATAAAGATTGGCAAGTCTGCCGCTGTGCCAGTCCTGTGTGTGGCATCTGTCTCTCATTGTGTGCCACCGAAAACCACTGTGTAATACTTGGCCATTTATTTTTGGGGGTAAATTCTCCCTTTTAAAAAAAAAAAAATTAGTGGGAGATAAAGATTGGCAAGTCTGCCTCTGTGCCAGTCCTGTGTGTGGCATCTGTCTCTCATTGTGTGCCACCGAAAACCACTGTGTAATACTGGGCCATTTTTTTGGGGGGTAAATTCTCCCTGTAAAAAAAAAAATTAGTGGGAGATAAAGGTTGGCAAGTCTGCCGCTGTGCCAGTCCTGTGTGTGGCATCTGTCTCTCATTGTGTGCCACCGAAAACCACTGTGTAATACTTGGCCATTTATTTTTTGGGGTAAATTCTCCCTTTTAAAAAAAAAATAATTAGTGGGAGATAAAGATTGGCAAGTCTGCCTCTGTGCCAGTCCTGTGTGTGGCATCTGTCTCTCATTGTGTGCCACCGAAAACCACTGTGTAATACTGTGCCATTTTTTTGGGGGGGTAAATTCTCCCTGTAAAAAAAAAAAATTAGTGGGAGATAAAGATTGGCAAGTCTGCCGCTGTGCCAGTCCTGTGTGTGGCATCTGTCTCTCATTGTGTGCCACCGAAAACCACTGTGTAATACTTGGCCATTTTTTTGGGGGGGGGTAAATTCTCCCTGTAAAAAAAAAAATTAATAGTGGGAGATAAGGATTGGTAAGTCTGCCGCTGTGCCAGTCCTGTGTGTGGCATCTGTCTCTCATTGTGTGCCACCGAAAACCACTGTGTAATACTGGGCCATTTTTTTGGGGGGGGGTAAATTCTCCCTGTAAAAAAAAAAAATCAGTGGGAGATAAAGATTGGCAAGTCTGCCGCTGTGCCAGTCCTGTGTGTGGCATCTGTCTCTCATTGTGTGCCACCAAAAACCACTGTGTAATACTTGGCCATTTTTTGGGGGGGGGTAAATTCTCCCAGTAAAAAAAAAAAATTAGTGGGAGATAAAGATTGGCAAGTCTGCCTCTGTGCCAGTCCTGTGTGTGGCATCTGTCTTCATTGTGTGCCACCGAAAACCACTGTGTAATACTTGGCCATTTTTTTGGGGGGGGTAAATTCTCCCTGTAAAAAAAAAAAAATTAGTGGGAGATAAAGATTGGTAAGTCTGCCTCTGTGCCAGTCCTGGGTGTGGCATCTGTCTCTCATTGTGTGCCACCGAAAACCACTGTGTAATACTGGCCTTTTTTTTTTTTTTTCTAAATTCTCCCTTTTAAAAAAAAAATATTTAGTGGGAGATAAAGATTGGCAAGTCTGCCGCTGTGCCAGTCCTGTGTGTGGCATCTGTCTCTCATTTTGTGCCACCGAAAACCACTGCGTAATACTTGGCCATTTATTTTTTTGGGTAAATTCTCCCTTTTAAAAAAAAAATAATTAGTGGGAGATAAAGATTGGCAAGTCTGCCTCTGTGCCAGTCCTGTGTGTGGCATCTGTCTCTCATTGTGTGCCACCGAAAACCACTGTGTAATACTTGGCCATTTTTTGGGGGGGGGTAAATTCTCCCTGTAAAAAAAAAAAATTAGTGGGAGATAAAGATTGGCAAGTCTGCCTCTGTGCTAGTCCTTTGTGTGGCATCTGTCTCTCATTGTGTGCCACCGAAAACCACTGTGTAATACTGGCCTTTTTTTTTTTTTCTAAATTCTCCCTTTTAAAAAAAAATATTTAGTGGGAGATAAAGATTGGCAAGTCTGCCGCTGTGCCAGTCCTGTGTGTGGCATCTGTCTCTCATTTTGTGCCACCGAAAACCACTGCGTAATACTTGGCCATTTATTTTTTTGGGTAAATTCTCCCTTTTAAAAAAAAAATAATTAGTGTGAGATAAAGATTGGCAAGTCTGCCTCTGTGCCAGTCCTGTGTGTGGCATCTGTCTCTCATTGTGTGCCACCGAAAACCACTGTGTAATACTGGGCCATTTTTTTGGGGGGGTAAATTCTCCCTGTAAAAAAAAAAAAATTAGTGGGAGATAAAGATTGGCAAGTCTGCCGCTGTGCCAGTCCTGTGTTTGGCATCTGTCTCTCATTGTGTGCCACCGAAAACCACTGTGTAATGCTTGGCCATTTTTTTTGGGGGGGGGTAAATTCTCCCTGTAAAAAAAAAAAATTGTGGGAGATAAAGATTGGCAAGTCTGCCTCTGTGCCAGTCCTGTCTGTGGCATCTGTCTCTCATTGTGTGCCACCGAAAACCACTGTGTAACACTGGCCTTTTTTTTTTTCTAAATTCTACCTTTTAAAAAAAAAATAATTAGTGGGAGATAAAGATTGGCATGTCTGCCGCTGTGCCAGTCCTGTGTGTGGCATCTGTCTCTCATTGTGTGCCACCGAAAACCACTGTGTAATACTTGGCCATTTTTTGGGGGGGTAAATTCTCCCTTTTAAAAAAAAAATAATTAGTGGGAGATAAAGATTGGCAAGTCTGCATCTGTGCCAGTCCTGTGTGTGGCATCTGTCTCTCATTGTGTGCCACCGAAAACCACTGTGTAATACTGGGCCATTTTTTGGGGGGGGGGTAAATTCTCCCTGTAAAAAAAAGAAAATTAGTGGGAGATAAAGATCGGCAAGTCTGCCGCTGTGCCAGTCCTGTGTGCGGCTTCTGTCTCTCATTGTGTGCCACCGAAAACCACTGTGTAATACTTGGCCTTTTTTTGGGGGGGTAAATTCTCCCTATAAAAAAAAAAATTAGTGGGAGATAAAGATTGGCAAGTCTGCCGCTGTGCCAGTCCTGTGTGTGGCATCTGTCTCTCATTGTGTGCCACCGAAAACCACTGTGTAATACTTGGCCATTTTTTTGGGGGGGTAAATTCTCCCTGTAAAAAAAAAAATTAGTGGGAGATAAAGATTGGCAAGTCTGCCTCTGTGCCAGTCCTGTGTGTGGCATCTGTCTCTCAATGTGTGCCACCGAAAACCACTGTGTGTAACACTGGCCTTTTTTTATTCTAAATTCTCCCTTTTTAAAAAAAAATAATTAGTGGGAGATAAAGATTGGCATGTCTGCCACTGTGTCAGTCCTGTGTGTTGCATCTGTCTCTCATTGTGTGCCACCGAAAACCACTGTGTAATACTTGACCATTTTTTGGGGGGGTAAATTCTCCATTTAAAAAAAAAAAAAATTAGTGGGAGATAAAGATTGGCAAGTCTGCCGCTGTGCCAGTCCTGTGTGTGGCATCTGTCTCTCATTGTGTGCCACCGAAAACCACTGTGTAATACTGGGCCATTTTTTTTGGGGGGGGGGTAAATTCTCCCTGTAAAAAAAAAAAAATTAGTGGGAGATAAAGATCGGCAAGTCTGCCGCTATGCCAGTCCTGCGTTCGTCTTCTGTCTCTCATTGTGTGCCACCGAAAACCACTGTGTAATACTTGGCCTTTTTTGGAGGGGGGTAAATTCTCCCTATAAAAAAAAAAGTAGTGGGAGATAAAGATTGGCAAGTCTGCCTCTGTGCCAGTCCTGTGTGTGGCATCTGTCTCTCATTGTGTGCCACCGAAAACCACTGTGTAATACTGGGCCATTTTTTGGGGGGGGTAAATTCTTCCTGTAAAAAAAAAAAAACTTAGTGGGAGATAAAGATTGGCAAGTCTGCCGCTGTGCCAGTCCTGTGTGTGGCATCTGTCTCTCATTGTGTGCCACCGAAAACCACTGTGTAATACTTGGCCATTTTTTTGGGGGGGATAAATTCTCCTTGTAAAAAAAAAAAAATTAGTGGGAGATAAGGATTGGCAAGTCTGCCGCTGTGCCAGTCCTGTGTGTGGCATCTGTCTCTCATTGTGTGCCACCGAAAACCACTGTGTAATACTGGGCCATTTTTTTGGGGGGGTAAATTCTCCCTGTAAAAAAAAAAAAATTAGTGGGAGATAAAGATCGGCAAGTCTGCCGCTGTGCCAGTCCTGTGTGCGGCTTCTGTCTCTCATTGTGTGCCACCGAAAACCACTGTGTAATACTTGGCCTTTTTTTGGGGGGGGTAAATTCTCCCTATAAAAAAAAAATTAGTGGGAGATAAAGATTGGCAAGTCTGCCTCTGTGCCAGTCCTGTGTGTGGCATCTGTCTCTCATTGTGTGCCACCGAAAACCACTGTGTAATACTGGGCCATTTTTTTGGGGGGGTAAATTCTTCCTGTAAAAAAAAAAAAATTAGTGGGAGATAAAGATTGGCAAGTCTGCCACTGTGCCAGTCCTGTGTGTGGCATCTGTCTCTCATTGTGTGCCACCGAAAACCACTGTGTAATACTGGGCCATTTTTTGGGGGAGGGTAAATTCTCCATGTAAAAAAAAAAATTAGTGGGAGATAAAGATTGGCAAGTCTGCCGCTGTGCCAGTCCTGTGTGTGGCATCTGTCTCTCATTGTGTGCCACCGAAAACCACTGTGTAATACTTGGCCATTTTTTTTTGGGGGGGGGTAAATTCTCCCTGGAAAAAAAAAATTAGTGGGAGATAAAGATTGGCAAGCCTGCCTCTGTGCCAGTCCTGTGTGTGGCATCTGTCTCTCATTGTGTGCCACCGAAAACCACTGTGTAATACTGGGCCATTTTTTGGGGGGGGTAAATTCTCCCTGTAAAAAAAAAATTAGTGGGAGATAAAGATTGGCAAGTCTGACGCTGTGCCAGTCCTGCGTGTGGAATCTGTCTCTCATTGTGTGCCACCGAAAACCACTGTGTAATACTTGGCCATATTTTGTTGGGGGGGGTTAAATTCTCCCTGTAAAAAAAAATTAGTGGGAGATAAAGATTGGCAAGCCTGCCTCTGTGCCAGTCCTGTGTGTGGCATCTGTCTCTCATTGTGTGCCACCGAAAACCACTGTGTAATACTGGGCCATTTTTTTGGGGGGGTAAATTCTCCCTGTAAAAAAAAAGATTAGTGGGAGATAAAGATTGGCAAGCCTGCCTCTGTGCCAGTCCTGTGTGTGGCATCTGTCTCTCATTGTGTGCCACCGAAAACCACTGTGTAATACTGGGCCATTTTTTTTTGGGGGGGGTAAATTCTCCCTGTAAAAAAAAAAAAATTAGTGGGAGATAAAGATTGGCAAGTCTTCCGCTGTGCCAGTCCTGTGTGTGGCATCTGTCTCTCATTGTGTGCCATTGAAAACCACTGTGTAATACTTGGCCATTTTTTTAGGGGGGGTAATTTCTCCCTGTTAAAAAAAAAAAATTAGTGGGAGATAAAGATTGGCAAGTCTGCCTCTGTGCCAGTCCTGTGTGTGGCATCTGTCTCTCATTGTGTGCCACCGAAAACCACTGTGTAATACTGGCCTTTTTTTTTTTTTCTAAATTGTCCCTTTTAAAAAAAAAATATTTAGTGGGAGATAAAGATTGGCAAGTCTGCCGCTGTGCCAGTCCTTTGTGTGGCATCTGTCTCTCATTGTGTGCCACCGAAAACCACTGTGTAATACTTGGCCATTTATTTTTGGGGGTAAATTCTCCCTTTTAAAAAAAAAAAAATTAGTGGGAGATAAAGATTGGCAAGTCTGCCTCTGTGCCAGTCCTGTGTGTGGCATCTGTCTCTCATTGTGTGCCACCGAAAACCACTGTGTAATACTGGGCCATTTTTTGGGGGGGTAAATTCTCCCTGTAAAAAAAAAAATTAGTGGGAGATAAAGGTTGGCAAGTCTGCCGCTGTGCCAGTCCTGTGTGTGGCATCTGTCTCTCATTGTGTGCCACCGAAAACCACTGTGTAATACTTGGCCATTTATTTTTTGGGGTAAATTCTCCCTTTTAAAAAAAAAATAATTAGTGGGAGATAAAGATTGGCAAGTCTGCCTCTGTGCCAGTCCTGTGTGTGGCATCTGTCTCTCATTGTGTGCCACCGAAAACCACTGTGTAATACTGTGCCATTTTTTTTGGGGGGTAAATTCTCCCTGTAAAAAAAAAAAATTAGTGGGAGATAAAGATTGGCAAGTCTGCCGCTGTGCCAGTCCTGTGTGTGGCATCTGTCTCTCATTGTGTGCCACCGAAAACCACTGTGTAATACTTGGCCATTTTTTTTGGGGGGGGTAAATTCTCCCTGTAAAAAAAAAAATTAATAGTGGGAGATAAGGATTGGTAAGTCTGCCGCTGTGCCAGTCCTGTGTGTGGCATCTGTCTCTCATTGTGTGCCACCGAAAACCACTGTGTAATACTGGGCCATTTTTTTTTGGGGGGGTAAATTCTCCCTGTAAAAAAAAAAAATCAGTGGGAGATAAAGATTGGCAAGTCTGCCGCTGTGCCAGTCCTGTGTGTGGCATCTGTCTCTCATTGTGTGCCACCAAAAACCACTGTGTAATACTTGGCCATTTTTTTGGGGGGGGTAAATTCTCCCAGTAAAAAAAAAAAATTAGTGGGAGATAAAGATTGGCAAGTCTGCCTCTGTGCCAGTCCTGTGTGTGGCATCTGTCTTCATTGTGTGCCACCGAAAACCACTGTGTAATACTTGGCCATTTTTTTGGGGGGGGTAAATTCTCCCTGTAAAAAAAAAAAAATTAGTGGGAGATAAAGATTGGCAAGTCTGCCTCTGTGCCAGTCCTGGGTGTGGCATCTGTCTCTCATTGTGTGCCACCGAAAACCACTGTGTAATACTGGCCTTTTTTTTTTTTTTTCTAAATTCTCCCTTTTAAAAAAAAAATATTTAGTGGGAGATAAAGATTGGCAAGTCTGCCGCTGTGCCAGTCCTGTGTGTGGCATCTGTCTCTCATTTTGTGCCACCGAAAACCACTGCGTAATACTTGGCCATTTATTTTTTTGGGTAAATTCTCCCTTTTAAAAAAAAAATAATTAGTGGGAGATAAAGATTGGCAAGTCTGCCTCTGTGCCAGTCCTGTGTGTGGCATCTGTCTCTCATTGTGTGCCACCGAAAACCACTGTGTAATACTTGGCCATTTTTTGGGGGGGGTAAATTCTCCCTGTAAAAAAAAAAAATTAGTGGGAGATAAAGATTGGCAAGTCTGCCTCTGTGCTAGTCCTTTGTGTGGCATCTGTCTCTCATTGTGTGCCACCGAAAACCACTGTGTAATACTGGCCTTTTTTTTTTTTTCTAAATTCTCCCTTTTAAAAAAAAATATTTAGTGGGAGATAAAGATTGGCAAGTCTGCCGCTGTGCCAGTCCTGTGTGTGGCATCTGTCTCTCATTTTGTGCCACCGAAAACCACTGCGTAATACTTGGCCATTTATTTTTTTGGGTAAATTCTCCCTTTTAAAAAAAAAATAATTAGTGTGAGATAAAGATTGGCAAGTCTGCCTCTGTGCCAGTCCTGTGTGTGGCATCTGTCTCTCATTGTGTGCCACCGAAAACCACTGTGTAATACTGGGCGATTTTTTTGGGGGGGTAAATTCTCCCTGTAAAAAAAAAAAAATTAGTGGGAGATAAAGATTGGCAAGTCTGACCCTGTGCCAGTCCTGTGTTTGGCATCTGTCTCTCATTGTGTGCCACCGAAAACCACTGTGTAATGCTTGGCCATTTTTTTTGGGGGGGGGTAAATTCTCCCTGTAAAAAAAAAAAATTGTGGGAGATAAAGATTGGCAAGTCTGCCTCTGTGCCAGTCCTGTCTGTGGCATCTGTCTCTCATTGTGTGCCACCGAAAACCACTGTGTAACACTGGCCTTTTTTTTTTTCTAAATTCTACCTTTTAAAAAAAAAATAATTAGTGGGAGATAAAGATTGGCATGTCTGCCGCTGTGCCAGTCCTGTGTGTGGCATCTGTCTCTCATTGTGTGCCACCGAAAACCACTGTGTAATACTTGGCCATTTTTTTGGGGGGTAAATTCTCCCTTTTAAAAAAAAAATAATTAGTGGGAGATAAAGATTGGCAAGTCTGCATCTGTGCCAGTCCTGTGTGTGGCATCTGTCTCTCATTGTGTGCCACCGAAAACCACTGTGTAATACTGGGCCATTTTTTTTTGGGGGGGTAAATTCTCCCTGTAAAAAAAAGAAAATTAGTGGGAGATAAAGATCGGCAAGTCTGCCGCTGTGCCAGTCCTGTGTGCGGCTTCTGTCTCTCATTGTGTGCCACCGAAAACCACTGTGTAATACTTGGCCTTTTTTTGGGGGGGTAAATTCTCCCTATAAAAAAAAAAATTAGTGGGAGATAAAGATTGGCAAGTCTGCCGCTGTGCCAGTCCTGTGTGTGGCATCTGTCTCTCATTGTGTGCCACCGAAAACCACTGTGTAATACTTGGCCATTTTTTGGGGGGGGTAAATTCTCCCTGTAAAAAAAAAAATTAGTGGGAGATAAAGATTGGCAAGTCTGCCTCTGTGCCAGTCCTGTGTGTGGCATCTGTCTCTCAATGTGTGCCACCGAAAACCACTGTGTGTAACACTGGCCTTTTTTTATTCTAAATTCTCCCTTTTTAAAAAAAAATAATTAGTGGGAGATAAAGATTGGCATGTCTGCCGCTGTGTCAGTCCTGTGTGTTGCATCTGTCTCTCATTGTGTGCCACCGAAAACCACTGTGTAATACTTGACCATTTTTTTGGGGGGTAAATTCTCCATTTAAAAAAAAAAAAAATTAGTGGGAGATAAAGATTGGCAAGTCTGCCGCTGTGCCAGTCCTGTGTGTGGCATCTGTCTCTCATTGTGTGCCACCGAAAACCACTGTGTAATACTGGGCCATTTTTTTTTGGGGGGGGGTAAATTCTCCCTGTAAAAAAAAAAAAATTAGTGGGAGATAAAGATCGGCAAGTCTGCCGCTATGCCAGTCCTGCGTTCGTCTTCTGTCTCTCATTGTGTGCCACCGAAAACCACTGTGTAATACTTGGCCTTTTTTGGAGGGGGGTAAATTCTCCCTATAAAAAAAAAAGTAGTGGGAGATAAAGATTGGCAAGTCTGCCTCTGTGCCAGTCCTGTGTGTGGCATCTGTCTCTCATTGTGTGCCACCGAAAACCACTGTGTAATACTGGGCCATTTTTTGGGGGGGGTAAATTCTTCCTGTAAAAAAAAAAAAACTTAGTGGGAGATAAAGATTGGCAAGTCTGCCGCTGTGCCAGTCCTGTGTGTGGCATCTGTCTCTCATTGTGTGCCACCGAAAACCACTGTGTAATACTTGGCCATTTTTTTTTTGGGGGGGGTAAATTCTCCCTGGAAAAAAAAAATTAGTGGGAGATAAAGATTGGCAAGCCTGCCTCTGTGCCAGTCCTGTGTGTGGCATCTGTCTCTCATTGTGTGCCACCGAAAACCACTGTGTAATACTGGGCCATTTTTTGGGGGGGGTAAATTCTCCCTGTAAAAAAAAAATTAGTGGGAGATAAAGATTGGCAAGTCTGACGCTGTGCCAGTCCTGTGTGTGGAATCTGTCTCTCATTGTGTGCCACCGAAAACCACTGTGTAATACTTGGCCATATTTTGTTGGGGGGGGTTAAATTCTCCCTGTAAAAAAAAAATTAGTGGGAGATAAAGATTGGCAAGCCTGCCTCTGTGCCAGTCCTGTGTGTGGCATCTGTCTCTCATTGTGTGCCACCGAAAACCACTGTGTAATACTGGGCCATTTTTTTGGGGGGGTAAATTCTCCCTGGAAAAAAAAAATTAGTGGGAGATAAAGATTGGCAAGCCTGCCTCTGTGCCAGTCCTGTGTGTGGCATCTGTCTCTCATTGTGTGCCACCGAAAACCACTGTGTAATACTGGGCCATTTTTTGGGGGGGGTAAATTCTCCCTGTAAAAAAAAAATTAGTGGGAGATAAAGATTGGCAAGTCTGACGCTGTGCCAGTCCTGTGTGTGGAATCTGTCTCTCATTGTGTGCCACCGAAAACCACTGTGTAATACTTGGCCATATTTTGTTGGGGGGGGTTAAATTCTCCCTGTAAAAAAAAAATTAGTGGGAGATAAAGATTGGCAAGCCTGCCTCTGTGCCAGTCCTGTGTGTGGCATCTGTCTCTCATTGTGTGCCACCGAAAACCACTGTGTAATACTGGGCCATTTTTTTGGGGGGGTAAATTCTCCCTGTAAAAAAAAAAATTAGTGGGAGATAAAGATTGGCAAGTCTGACGCTGTGCCAGTCCTGTGTGTGGAATCTGTCTCTCATTGTGTGCCACCGAAAACCACTGTGTAATACTTGGCCATTTTTTTGGGGAGGGGGTAAATTCTCCCTGTAAAAAAAAAAAAATTAGTGGGAGATAAAGATTGGCAAGTCTTCCGCTGTGCCAGTCCTGTGTGTGGCATCTGTCTCTCATTGTGTGCCATTGAAAACCACTGTGTAATACTTGGCCATTTTTTTAGGGGGGGTAATTTCTCCCTGTTAAAAAAAAAAAATTAGTGGGAGATAAAGATTGGCAAGTCTGCCTCTGTGCCAGTCCTGTGTGTGGCATCTGTCTCTCATTGTGTGCCACCGAAAACCACTGTGTAATACTGGCCTTTTTTTTTTTTTCTAAATTCTCCCTTTTAAAAAAAAAATATTTAGTGGGAGATAAAGATTGGCAAGTCTGCCGCTGTGCCAGTCCTTTGTGTGGCATCTGTCTCTCATTGTGTGCCACCGAAAACCACTGTGTAATACTTGGCCATTTATTTTTGGGGGTAAATTCTCCCTTTTAAAAAAAAAAAAATTAGTGGGAGATAAAGATTGGCAAGTCTGCCTCTGTGCCAGTCCTGTGTGTGGCATCTGTCTCTCATTGTGTGCCACCGAAAACCACTGTGTAATACTGGGCCATTTTTTTGGGGGGTAAATTCTCCCTGTAAAAAAAAAAATTAGTGGGAGATAAAGGTTGGCAAGTCTGCCGCTGTGCCAGTCCTGTGTGTGGCATCTGTCTCTCATTGTGTGCCACCGAAAACCACTGTGTAATACTTGGCCATTTATTTTTTGGGGTAAATTCTCCCTTTTAAAAAAAAAATAATTAGTGGGAGATAAAGATTGGCAAGTCTGCCTCTGTGCCAGTCCTGTGTGTGGCATCTGTCTCTCATTGTGTGCCACCGAAAACCACTGTGTAATACTGGGCCATTTTTTTGGGGGGTAAATTCTCCCTGTAAAAAAAAAAATTAGTGGGAGATAAAGGTTGGCAAGTCTGCCGCTGTGCCAGTCCTGTGTGTGGCATCTGTCTCTCATTGTGTGCCACCGAAAACCACTGTGTAATACTTGGCCATTTTTTTGGGGGGGGGTAAATTCTCCCTGTAAAAAAAAAAATTAATAGTGGGAGATAAGGATTGGTAAGTCTGCCGCTGTGCCAGTCCTGTGTGTGGCATCTGTCTCTCATTGTGTGCCACCGAAAACCACTGTGTAATACTGGGCCATTTTTTTTTGGGGGGGTAAATTCTCCCTGTAAAAAAAAAAAATCAGTGGGAGATAAAGATTGGCAAGTCTGCCGCTGTGCCAGTCCTGTGTGTGGCATCTGTCTCTCATTGTGTGCCACCAAAAACCACTGTGTAATACTTGGCCATTTTTTTGGGGGGGGTAAATTCTCCCAGTAAAAAAAAAAAATTAGTGGGAGATAAAGATTGGCAAGTCTGCCTCTGTGCCAGTCCTGTGTGTGGCATCTGTCTTCATTGTGTGCCACCGAAAACCACTGTGTAATACTTGGCCATTTTTTTGGGGGGGGTAAATTCTCCCTGTAAAAAAAAAATAATTAGTGGGAGATAAAGATTGGCAAGTCTGCCGCTGTGCCAGTCCTGGGTGTGGCATCTGTCTCTCATTGTGTGCCACCGAAAACCACTGTGTAATACTGGCCTTTTTTTTTTTTTTTCTAAATTCTCCCTTTTAAAAAAAAAATATTTAGTGGGAGATAAAGATTGGCAAGTCTGCCGCTGTGCCAGTCCTGTGTGTGGCATCTGTCTCTCATTTTGTGCCACCGAAAACCACTGCGTAATACTTGGCCATTTATTTTTTTGGGTAAATTCTCCCTTTTAAAAAAAAAATAATTAGTGGGAGATAAAGATTGGCAACTCTGCCTCTGTGCCAGTCCTGTGTGTGGCATCTGTCTCTCATTGTGTGCCACCGAAAACCACTGTGTAATACTTGGCCATTTTTTGGGGGGGGGTAAATTCTCCCTGTAAAAAAAAAAAATTAGTGGGAGATAAAGATTGGCAAGTCTGCCTCTGTGCTAGTCCTTTGTGTGGCATCTGTCTCTCATTGTGTGCCACCGAAAACCACTGTGTAATACTGGCCTTTTTTTTTTTTTCTAAATTCTCCCTTTTAAAAAAAAATATTTAGTGGGAGATAAAGATTGGCAAGTCTGCCGCTGTGCCAGTCCTGTGTGTGGCATCTGTCTCTCATTTTGTGCCACCGAAAACCACTGCGTAATACTTGGCCATTTATTTTTTTGGGTAAATTCTCCCTTTTAAAAAAAAAATAATTAGTGTGAGATAAAGATTGGCAAGTCTGCCTCTGTGCCAGTCCTGTGTGTGGCATCTGTCTCTCATTGTGTGCCACCGAAAACCACTGTGTAATACTGGGCCATTTTTTGGGGGGGGTAAATTCTCCCTGTAAAAAAAAAAAAATTAGTGGGAGATAAAGATTGGCAAGTCTGACCCTGTGCCAGTCCTGTGTTTGGCATCTGTCTCTCATTGTGTGCCACCGAAAACCACTGTGTAATGCTTGGCCATTTTTTTTGGGGGGGGGTAAATTCTCCCTGTAAAAAAAAAAAATTGTGGGAGATAAAGATTGGCAAGTCTGCCTCTGTGCCAGTCCTGTCTGTGGCATCTGTCTCTCATTGTGTGCCACCGAAAACCACTGTGTAACACTGGCCTTTTTTTTTTTCTAAATTCTACCTTTTAAAAAAAAAATAATTAGTGGGAGATAAAGATTGGCATGTCTGCCGCTGTGCCAGTCCTGTGTGTGGCATCTGTCTCTCATTGTGTGCCACCGAAAACCACTGTGTAATACTGGGCCATTTTTTTGGGGGGGGGTAAATTCTCCCTGTAAAAAAAAGAAAATTAGTGGGAGATAAAGATTGGCAAGTCTGCATCTGTGCCAGTCCTGTGTGTGGCATCTGTCTCTCATTGTGTGCCACCGAAAACCACTGTGTAATACTGGGCCATTTTTTTTGGGGGGGGTAAATTCTCCCTGTAAAAAAAAGAAAATTAGTGGGAGATAAAGATCGGCAAGTCTGCCGCTGTGCCAGTCCTGTGTGCGGCTTCTGTCTCTCATTGTGTGCCACCGAAAACCACTGTGTAATACTTGGCCTTTTTTTGGGGGGGTAAATTCTCCCTATAAAAAAAAAATTAGTGGGAGATAAAGATTGGCAAGTCTGCCGCTGTGCCAGTCCTGTGTGTGGCATCTGTCTCTCATTGTGTGCCACCGAAAACCACTGTGTAATACTTGGCCATTTTTTGGGGGGGGTAAATTCTCCCTGTAAAAAAAAAAATTAGTGGGAGATAAAGATTGGCAAGTCTGCCTCTGTGCCAGTCCTGTGTGTGGCATCTGTCTCTCAATGTGTGCCACCGAAAACCACTGTGTGTAACACTGGCCTTTTTTTATTCTAAATTCTCCCTTTTTAAAAAAAAATAATTAGTGGGAGATAAAGATTGGCATGTCTGCCGCTGTGTCAGTCCTGTGTGTTGCATCTGTCTCTCATTGTGTGCCACCGAAAACCACTGTGTAATACTTGACCATTTTTTTGGGGGGTAAATTCTCCATTTAAAAAAAAAAAAAATTAGTGGGAGATAAAGATTGGCAAGTCTGCCGCTGTGCCAGTCCTGTGTGTGGCATCTGTCTCTCATTGTGTGCCACCGAAAACCACTGTGTAATACTGGGCCATTTTTTTTTGGGGGGGGGTAAATTCTCCCTGTAAAAAAAAAAAAATTAGTGGGAGATAAAGATCGGCAAGTCTGCCGCTATGCCAGTCCTGCGTTCGTCTTCTGTCTCTCATTGTGTGCCACCGAAAACCACTGTGTAATACTTGGCCTTTTTTGGAGGGGGGTAAATTCTCCCTATAAAAAAAAAAGTAGTGGGAGATAAAGATTGGCAAGTCTGCCTCTGTGCCAGTCCTGTGTGTGGCATCTGTCTCTCATTGTGTGCCACCGAAAACCACTGTGTAATACTGGGCCATTTTTTTGGGGGGGTAAATTCTTCCTGTAAAAAAAAAAAAACTTAGTGGGAGATAAAGATTGGCAAGTCTGCCGCTGTGCCAGTCCTGTGTGTGGCATCTGTCTCTCATTGTGTGCCACCGAAAACCACTGTGTAATACTTGGCCATTTTTTTGGGGGGGATAAATTCTCCTTGTAAAAAAAAAAAAATTAGTGGGAGATAAGGATTGGCAAGTCTGCCGCTGTGCCAGTCCTGTGTGTGGCATCTGTCTCTCATTGTGTGCCACCGAAAACCACTGTGTAATACTGGGCCATTTTTTTGGGGGGGTAAATTCTCCCTGTAAAAAAAAAAAAATTAGTGGGAGATAAAGATCGGCAAGTCTGCCGCTGTGCCAGTCCTGTGTGCGGCTTCTGTCTCTCATTGTGTGCCACCGAAAACCACTGTGTAATACTTGGCCTTTTTTGGGGGGGGGTAAATTCTCCCTATAAAAAAAAAATTAGTGGGAGATAAAGATTGGCAAGTCTGCCTCTGTGCCAGTCCTGTGTGTGGCATCTGTCTCTCATTGTGTGCCACCGAAAACCACTGTGTAATACTGGGCCATTTTTTGGGGGGGGTAAATTCTTCCTGTAAAAAAAAAAAAATTAGTGGGAGATAAAGATTGGCAAGTCTGCCACTGTGCCAGTCCTGTGTGTGGCATCTGTCTCTCATTGTGTGCCACCGAAAACCACTGTGTAATACTGGGCCATTTTTTGGGGGAGGGTAAATTCTCCATGTAAAAAAAAAAATTAGTGGGAGATAAAGATTGGCAAGTCTGCCGCTGTGCCAGTCCTGTGTGTGGCATCTGTCTCTCATTGTGTGCCACCGAAAACCACTGTGTAATACTTGGCCATTTTTTTTTTGGGGGGGGTAAATTCTCCCTGGAAAAAAAAAATTAGTGGGAGATAAAGATTGGCAAGCCTGCCTCTGTGCCAGTCCTGTGTGTGGCATCTGTCTCTCATTGTGTGCCACCGAAAACCACTGTGTAATACTGGGCCATTTTTTGGGGGGGGTAAATTCTCCCTGTAAAAAAAAAATTAGTGGGAGATAAAGATTGGCAAGTCTGACGCTGTGCCAGTCCTGTGTGTGGAATCTGTCTCTCATTGTGTGCCACCGAAAACCACTGTGTAATACTTGGCCATATTTTGTTGGGGGGGGTTAAATTCTCCCTGTAAAAAAAAAATTAGTGGGAGATAAAGATTGGCAAGCCTGCCTCTGTGCCAGTCCTGTGTGTGGCATCTGTCTCTCATTGTGTGCCACCGAAAACCACTGTGTAATACTGGGCCATTTTTTTGGGGGGGTAAATTCTCCCTGTAAAAAAAAAAATTAGTGGGAGATAAAGATTGGCAAGTCTGACGCTGTGCCAGTCCTGTGTGTGGAATCTGTCTCTCATTGTGTGCCACCGAAAACCACTGTGTAATACTTGCCCATTTTTTTGGGGAGGGGGTAAATTCTCCCTGTAAAAAAAAAAAAATAGTGGGAGATAAAGATTGGCAAGTCTGCCTCTGTGCCAGTCCTATGTGTGGCATCTGTCTCTCATTGTGTGCCACCGAAAACCACTGTGTAATACTTGGCCATTTTTTTTTTTGGGGGGGGTAAATTCTCCCTGTAAAAAAAAAAATTGTGGGAGATAAAGATTGGCAAGTCTGCCTCTGTGCTAGTCCTGTCTGTGGCATCTGTCTCTCATTGTGTGCCACCGAAAACCACTGTGTAACACTGGCCTTTTTTTTTTTCTAAATTCTACCTTTTAAAAAAAAAATAATTAGTGGGAGATAAAGATTGGCATGTCTGCCGCTGTGCCAGTCCTGTGTGTGGCATCTGTCTCTCATTGTGTGCCACCGAAAACCACTGTGTAATACTTGGCCATTTTTTTGGGGGGTAAATTCTCCCTTTTAAAAAAAAAATAATTAGTGGGAGATAAAGATTGGCAAGTCTGCATCTGTGCCAGTCCTGTGTGTGGCATCTGTCTCTCATTGTGTGCCACCGAAAACCACTGTGTAATACTGGGCCATTTTTTTTGGGGGGGGGTAAATTCTCCCTGTAAAAAAAATAAAATTAGTGGGAGATAAAGATTGGCAAGTCTGCCGCTGTGCCAGTCCTGTGTGTGGCATCTGTCTCTCATTGTGTGCCACCGAAAACCACTGTGTAATACTGGGCCATTTTTTTTTGGGGGGGGGTAAATTCTCCCTGTAAAAAAAAAAAATTAGTGGGAGATAAAGATCGGCAAGTCTGCTGCTGTGCCAGTCCTGTGTGCGGCTTCTGTCTCTCATTGTGTGCCACCGAAAACCACTGTGTAATACTTGGCCTTTTTTTGGGGGGGTAAATTCTCCCTATAAAAAAAAAAATTAGTGGGAGATAAAGATTGGCAAGTCTGCCTCTGTGCCAGTCCTGTGTGTGGCATCTGTCTCTCATTGTGTGCCACCGAAAACCACTGTGTAATACTTGGCCATTTTTTTGGGGGGGGTAAATTCTCCCTGTAAAAAAAAAAATTAGTGGGAGATAAAGATTGGCAAGTCTGCCTCTGTGCCAGTCCTGTGTGTGGCATCTGTCTCTCAATGTGTGCCACCGAAAACCACTGTGTAATACTGGGCCATTTTTTGGGGGAGGGTAAATTCTCCATGTAAAAAAAAAAAATTAGTGGGAGATAAAGATTGGCAAGTCTGCCACTGTGCCAGTCCTGTGTTTGGCATCTGTCTCTCATTGTGTGCCACCGAAAACCACTGTGTAATACTTGGCCATTTTTTTTTGGTGGGGGGTAAATTCTCCCTGTAAAAAAAAAATTAGTGGGAGATAAAGATTGGCAAGCCTGCCTCTGTGCCAGTCCTGTGTGTGGCATCTGTCTCTCATTGTGTGCCACCGAAAACCACTGTGTAATACTGGGCCATTTTTTGGGGGGGGTAAATTCTCCCTGTAAAAAAAAAAATTAGTGGGAGATAAAGATTGGCAAGTCTGACGCTGTGCCAGTCCTGTGTGTGGAATCTGTCTCTCATTGTGTGCCACCGAAAACCACTGTGTAATACTGGGCCATTTTTTGGGGGGGGTAAATTCTTCCTGTAAAAAAAAAAAAATTAGTGGGAGATAAAGATTGGCAAGTCTGCCACTGTGCCAGTCCTGTGTGTGGCATCTGTCTCTCATTGTGTGCCACCGAAAACCACTGTGTAATACTGGGCCATTTTTTGGGGGAGGGTAAATTCTCCATGTAAAAAAAAAAATTAGTGGGAGATAAAGATTGGCAAGTCTGCCGCTGTGCCAGTCCTGTGTGTGGCATCTGTCTCTCATTGTGTGCCACCGAAAACCACTGTGTAATACTTGGCCATTTTTTTTTTGGGGGGGGTAAATTCTCCCTGGAAAAAAAAAATTAGTGGGAGATAAAGATTGGCAAGCCTGCCTCTGTGCCAGTCCTGTGTGTGGCATCTGTCTCTCATTGTGTGCCACCGAAAACCACTGTGTAATACTGGGCCATTTTTTGGGGGGGGTAAATTCTCCCTGTAAAAAAAAAATTAGTGGGAGATAAAGATTGGCAAGTCTGACGCTGTGCCAGTCCTGTGTGTGGAATCTGTCTCTCATTGTGTGCCACCGAAAACCACTGTGTAATACTTGGCCATATTTTGTTGGGGGGGGTTAAATTCTCCCTGTAAAAAAAAAATTAGTGGGAGATAAAGATTGGCAAGCCTGCCTCTGTGCCAGTCCTGTGTGTGGCATCTGTCTCTCATTGTGTGCCACCGAAAACCACTGTGTAATACTGGGCCATTTTTTTGGGGGGGTAAATTCTCCCTGTAAAAAAAAAAATTAGTGGGAGATAAAGATTGGCAAGTCTGACGCTGTGCCAGTCCTGTGTGTGGAATCTGTCTCTCATTGTGTGCCACCGAAAACCACTGTGTAATACTTGGCCATTTTTTTGGGGAGGGGGTAAATTCTCCCTGTAAAAAAAAAAAAATAGTGGGAGATAAAGATTGGCAAGTCTGCCTCTGTGCCAGTCCTATGTGTGGCATCTGTCTCTCATTGTGTGCCACCGAAAACCACTGTGTAATACTTGGCCATTTTTTTTTTTGGGGGGGGTAAATTCTCCCTGTAAAAAAAAAAATTGTGGGAGATAAAGATTGGCAAGTCTGCCTCTGTGCTAGTCCTGTCTGTGGCATCTGTCTCTCATTGTGTGCCACCGAAAACCACTGTGTAACACTGGCCTTTTTTTTTTTCTAAATTCTACCTTTTAAAAAAAAAATAATTAGTGGGAGATAAAGATTGGCATGTCTGCCGCTGTGCCAGTCCTGTGTGTGGCATCTGTCTCTCATTGTGTGCCACCGAAAACCACTGTGTAATACTTGGCCATTTTTTTGGGGGGTAAATTCTCCCTTTTAAAAAAAAAATAATTAGTGGGAGATAAAGATTGGCAAGTCTGCATCTGTGCCAGTCCTGTGTGTGGCATCTGTCTCTCATTGTGTGCCACCGAAAACCACTGTGTAATACTGGGCCATTTTTTTTGGGGGGGGGTAAATTCTCCCTGTAAAAAAAATAAAATTAGTGGGAGATAAAGATTGGCAAGTCTGCCGCTGTGCCAGTCCTGTGTGTGGCATCTGTCTCTCATTGTGTGCCACCGAAAACCACTGTGTAATACTGGGCCATTTTTTTTTTGGGGGGGGTAAATTCTCCCTGTAAAAAAAAAAAATTAGTGGGAGATAAAGATCGGCAAGTCTGCTGCTGTGCCAGTCCTGTGTGCGGCTTCTGTCTCTCATTGTGTGCCACCGAAAACCACTGTGTAATACTTGGCCTTTTTTTGGGGGGGTAAATTCTCCCTATAAAAAAAAAAATTAGTGGGAGATAAAGATTGGCAAGTCTGCCTCTGTGCCAGTCCTGTGTGTGGCATCTGTCTCTCATTGTGTGCCACCGAAAACCACTGTGTAATACTTGGCCATTTTTTTGGGGGGGGTAAATTCTCCCTGTAAAAAAAAAAATTAGTGGGAGATAAAGATTGGCAAGTCTGCCTCTGTGCCAGTCCTGTGTGTGGCATCTGTCTCTCAATGTGTGCCACCGAAAACCACTGTGTGTAACACTGGCCTTTTTTTTTTCTAAATTCTCCCTTTTAAAAAAAAAATAATTAGTGGGAGATAAAGATTGGCATGTCTGCCGCTGTGTCAGTCCTGTGTGTGGCATCTGTCTCTCATTGTGTGCCACCGAAAACCACTGTGTAATACTTGACCATTTTTTTGGGGGGTAAATTCTCAGTTTAAAAAAAAAATAATTAGTGGGAGATAAAGATTGGCAAGTCTGCATCTGTGCCAGTCCTGTGTGTGGCATCTGTCTCTCATTGTGTGCCACCGAAATCCATTTGTGTAATACTGGGACATTTTTTTTTTTGGGGGGGGTAAATTCTCCCTGTAAAAAAAAATAAAATTAGTGGGAGATAAAGATTGGCAAGTCTGCCGCTGTGCCAGTCCTGTGTGTGGCATCTGTCTCTCATTGTGTGCCACCGAAAACCACTGTGTAATACTGGGCCATTTTTTTGGGGGGGGGTAAATTCTCCCTGTAAAAAAAAAAAAAATTAGTGGGAGATAAAGATCGGCAAGTCTGCCGCTGTGCCAGTCCTGTGTTCGGCTTCTGTCTCTCATTGTGTTCCACCGAAAACCACTGTGTAATACTTGGCCTTTTTTGGGGGGGGGTAAATTCTCCCTATAAAAAAAAAGTAGTGGGAGATAAAGATTGGCAAGTCTGCCTCTGTGCCAGTCCTGTGTGTGGCATCTCTCATTGTGTGCCACCGAAAACCACTGTGTAATACTTGGCCATTTTTTTGGGGGGGGTAAATTCTCCTTGTAAAAAAAAAAAAAATAGTGGGAGATAAGGATTGGCAAGTCTGCCGCTGTGCCAGTCCTGTGTGTGGCATCTGTCTCTCATTGTGTGCCACCGAAAACCACTGTGTAATACTGGGCCATTTTTTTGGGGGGGGTAAATTCTCCCTGTAAAAAAAAAAAAATTAGTGGGAGATAAAGATCGGCAAGTCTGCCGCTGTGCCAGTCCTGTGTGCGGCTTCTGTCTCTCATTGTGTGCCACCGAAAACCACTGTGTAATACTTGGCCTTTTTTTGGGGGGGGTAAATTCTCCCTATAAAAAAAAAATTAGTGGGAGATAAAGATTGGCAAGTCTGCCTCTGTGCCAGTCCTGTGTGTGGCATCTGTCTCTCATTGTGTGCCACCGAAAACCACTGTGTAATACTGGGCCATTTTTTTGGGGGGGTAAATTCTTCCTGTAAAAAAAAAAAATTAGTGGGAGATAAAGATTGGCAAGTCTGCCGCTGTGCCAGTCCTGTGTGTGGCATCTGTCTCTCATTGTGTGCCACCGAAAACCACTGTGTAATACTGGGCCATTTTTTGGGGGAGGGTAAATTCTCCATGTAAAAAAAAAAAATTAGTGGGAGATAAAGATTGGCAAGTCTGCCACTGTGCCAGTCCTGTGTTTGGCATCTGTCTCTCATTGTGTGCCACCGAAAACCACTGTGTAATACTTGGCCATTTTTTTTTGGGGGGGGGTAAATTCTCCCTGTAAAAAAAAAATTAGTGGGAGATAAAGATTGGCAAGCCTGCCTCTGTGCCAGTCCTGTGTGTGGCATCTGTCTCTCATTGTGTGCCACCGAAAACCACTGTGTAATACTGGGCCATTTTTTTGGGGGGGTAAATTCTCCCTGTAAAAAAAAAAATTAGTGGGAGATAAAGATTGGCAAGTCTGACGCTGTGCCAGTCCTGTGTGTGGAATCTGTCTCTCATTGTGTGCCACCGAAAACCACTGTGTAATACTTGGCCATATTTTGTTGGGGGGGGTTAAATTCTCCCTGTAAAAAAAAAATTAGTGGGAGATAAAGATTGGCAAGCCTGCCTCTGTGCCAGTCCTGTGTGTGGCATCTGTCTCTCATTGTGTGCCACCGAAAACCACTGTGTAATACTGGGCCATTTTTTTGGGGGGGTAAATTCTCCCTGTAAAAAAAAAAATTAGTGGGAGATAAAGATTGGCAAGTCTGACGCTGTGCCAGTCCTGTGTGTGGAATCTGTCTCTCATTGTGTGCCACCGAAAACCACTGTGTAATACTTGGCCATTTTTTTGGGGAGGGGGTAAATTCTCCCTGTAAAAAAAAAAAAATTAGTGGGAGATAAAGATTGGCAAGTCTGCCTCTGTGCCAGTCCTGTGTGTGGCATCTGTCTCTCATTGTGTGCCACCGAAAACCACTGTGTAATACTGGCTTTTTTTTTTTTTTTTCTAAACTCTCCCTGTAAAAAAAAAAAAAATTAGTGGGAGATAAAGATTGGCAAGTCTGCCGCTGTGCCAGTCCTGTGTGTGGCATCTGTCTCTCATTGTGTGCCACCGAAAACCACTGTGTAATACTTGGCCATTTATTTTTTTGGGTAAATTCTCCCTTTTTAAAAAAAAATAATTAGTGGGAGATAAAGATTGGCAAGTCTGCCTCTGTGCCAGTCCTGTGTGTGGCATCTGTCTCTCATTGTGTGCCACCGAAAACCACTGTGTAATACCGGGCCATTTTTTTTTTGGGGGGGGGTAAATTCTCCCTGTAAAAAAAAAATAAAATTAGTGGGAAATAAAGATTGGCAATTCTGCCGCTGTGCCAGTCCTGTGTGTGGCATCTGTCTCTCATTGTGTGCCACCGAAAACCACTGTGTAATACTGGGCCATTTTTTTTGGGGGGGGTAAATTCTCCCTGTAAAAAAAAAAAATTAGTGGGAGATAAAGATTGGCAAGTCTGCCGCTGTGCCAGTCCTGTGTGCTGCTTCTGTCTCTCATTGTGTGCCACCGAAAATCACTGTGTAATACTTGGCCTTTTTTTGGTGGGGGGGGCATAAATTCTC